>NW_027491957.1:0-725683 GCF_021521415.1 Bidens hawaiensis
TCGGGTTCTGGGGTCTCGTTCTCTTGGCGACCCTGACTAGATTCGGCCTTGCTGGCCTCATGCGTTGCAATCGCCTGCGCGATTATTTCTGCGAGCTCCTCGGGTGTCATGGTAATTCCCTTGGCTCTGGTTGGAGGCATTCTTTCATAAAAAGAAAATACAACAAACTTAGCGCATGTACTCAGAGCACATAATGTTCTTATCTCTAGACACTGTGACCCGTGTTCCTAAGTGCGTGTGTGATTTTTCTTTTGAAAATATTCTTTGAAAAATATTTCATGCGATTCCCCAAAGGTTATAGTCTAGGTTAAAAACTTCTTTTCCTAGTTCGCTATAACCAGTGCTCTGATACCAATCTGTCACACCCGGCCCTGAGCGGCGGAAACAGCCGGGCGCGCGCGAGTGGGGATTGATACTTAAGCACGGGCCATTGCAAAACATTCAAAGATTTTTATTGCGCATGAGAAGTTTAATACAAATACATTACATTGTTTAAGGATTACATAAAAACATCCAAGTACAAAAACTGAAGATTTTCTCGCCATATCCCCTTGCGCGGCGGGTAACCGTGCGCATCGAGGGGATAAAACCAAAATCTTCCAAAAAGCTTGTTTTAGATGTTCAGCGTGTGGTGCTCTAAGTGCGATTCCATGCGCTACCTAGTTATCTCCTGAAAGACACGTAAAAACATTTGAATCAGTATAAACTGAGTGAGTTCACAAGTTTTAGTAACTTGATAAATCGTATTGCATCATAATCTTGATACAAATCATTCTGAAACATAATTCTGGTAGCATCATTAAACACATGCTTGGTAAAACATAGTTATATCAACATATTCTGATAAAATCGTTCCGCGGGTTACGCGCGAACATTTCTGGGAACTGTGCTCGTCTGTGTAAGTGGCGCTGCCACTACGAGCTAAAATAACGTAATACCGTCCCGCGGGTTACGCGCAGACACTTCTGGAAAACTGTGCTCGTCTGTGTAAGTGGCGCTGCCACTACGAGCGAATATATGCTGTAATACCGTCCCGCGGGTTACGCGCGGACGTTGTGCCGGAAAACAAGGCGCTCGTCTGCGTAAGAGGAGCGACCTCTACGAACGGGCTCAAACCCATAGTACTGCCCCGTGCTAGGCACTCGTCTGTGTAAGAGGTGCGACCCCTACGAGTGGGCGGATCAAACCAGCAGTCCCTACCCTTAGAGTTCCAATGGTAAAGTGATCACTTACTCGAATCTGGTGCACTATCATCGAAAAACCATAGATAACTGTTCGCATTGCTCATCATGAAACATAACTTAAACACGTAATCGTTTGCTTAGCTTGTAAATATACCATGATAAAACATTATTTAAGTACGTGTCCCTCGCCCCGAAAACAGTTTAAAATAGTGAAAACAGTAAAAATGGGGCTGTGAGACTCACCTGTGGTTCTTGTTAAGGGATTAATCGAGATTCGGGTTTTCTTGGTGTTGGCCTCGGAATCGAAGGTCTAGAATACGATTAAATAACAATTATATATATTAAGATCAAGATATAAGGGTTGGAAAGTAGATCTCAAGGTTATAATCTAGGCTTACCTAGTAACAGGATCGGAGCTGGAAACAATGGATGCTTGGGAAAAGATTAGTGCAAGTTTGTAGTTCTTTGAAGTGTGTTTTGGGTGATAATTTAGGCTACAAATTTATAGGCAAACTCAAGGGAACATAATCCCTTGCTTTAGGGAATTGTAATCTTTTGAAATGATGATAAAGTATGGAAATTATTATTATTTATTAAAAAGAGTAGAAAAGTAGATTAAAGATTCTGATTTGATATGGACAGGACATGCAGGGCTGTGGTTGGTGAGAGTGGGTGGCTGGCAGTTGACTTTTACAGTTTGCTTTTTCAGTGCTTTAGACAGTGTACAGTAAAAAGTAGAAGTTTTCTGAAACACGCTACCGCCCTCTTTTGGGCGGGGACAATTTCCTTAAATCTGATCATTTTGACTAAGTGTTCTGCGCGTATAACTTGGTGCGCATAGCTTCCTGCGTGTAGAACATTTCTTTGCTGCGGGTAGGTGCGTAACCTTCTCGCAGTTAGGGACATTTGAGTTTCATTTGTAGATTCTCCAGGTGGTTTTGGTATTTCAACATGGTGATCAGTCATGTTGAAGTCAATTCCATCCTGGAGCTTCAGACAAACTAGCTCTCAAAGTTCCCGCCATGCGGGTAGGTTAGTTCCCTTCCGCACGCGCATAAACGATGTAGGATGCACCCGCCTTAGCATCATGCGGGATGGTCAACCCATAGACAACATAACGTTTAAGTTACATGAAAACATAAGGCCAATACGTTCACGCATGGCGCATATAACATATGCTCACGCTGGTTCTTAACATGGTGCGCTCGCGCAGGGCGCACATAACACATGCACGCGCTGACTAACATGGCGCGCATAATATTTACAATCACCTAATTATTAGGTTGATTACTTAGTTTAAGGGGTTGGGAAATTTACCGGGTGTCACAAACAAAGAGTAGGTGTGGGGATATATGATATACTAATATTTATATATATTTCTCTTGTATATTTTATATAATATTTTGTTAGTTTTTGTTCATTTTTTGTTAAAGATTTGTATACTGCTATCATATTTGTGTTTTGTTGGTTCCGGGAGTTGAACATGGTTGAAAAAGGGCAAAATACGAGTTAAAATGAGATAAAACGAGGAACCGGGACAAATCAGGATTGAACCAGAAGAACCAGCCGGTCAGACCAGCTAATGGGCAGCCTTTGAACAAGCCACGCTGCGCGGCCAGAAACCCATACTTGGCCGCGTAGCGCCTACAGTAAAAAATTCCACAAAGTTCCTGTTTTGTCGTGTTTAAGGCCTAGTTGCACTATATAAACACCTTAACCTTAACCTGAAAAATACCCTATGAACCATAGCCGAATTTGGAGTTTCTTGGAGCTTAGGATGGCATTATTTGGCGGTTTTGAAGGTAAGGAATCATTCGGTGAAGTGCTATTGATCAAGATCGAAGACTACGGGTTTTATCGTCGTTACTCTTTCGTTTCTACTATTTTTCACCATGTATTCCTTATTGATTGTTTTGTTTGATTTTCCGATGCTAGGCTAAACATTATAAACTGCCTAGGCTATCAATGAACCTCTGTTAATGTTTGATTTTATTTGGATTATGTTTTTCATTATGGTTTTATGAATCAGTAAATGTTTGGTTTATTTAATTGATGCAAATGTGTGCTTGGTTTTGATTGATTAGTTTTATTGTTCCACATTATCATTAGTGATTGTTTCATATAATAGGATTTTGTTAGGCTATCTACTGTGTGTTTTGACTAGTTTATGATTGTATTCGAATAAGATCACAGGAATAATAGTATTAGTCAAACGAATAAAAGTATGCTGCTAACCTAAAGAGCTGTAAAGTGATATGTTATTTGTTAGATCTTTGTTGATTAAGATTGCCAGATTTAGTTCTTCGTAAGGAGTCCGTCCACGTTTGATTGGTTAACATTGTCTATTGAGTCAATTGAGTTTATTAAGCTACCTTTGATTTTCGCGCTGTAAGGATTTCATTATAAAGGTACCCGTTCTGTAACATCCTAGGAAAATCCCACATCGGTCGTGGACAAGATAGATCCTTGGTTCATAAGTAAATGTCCTGCCTCTAAAATCACTAACGCGTTTTGGGCTTAATGGTAGTGGACGATAGGAGATCTCCACAGTTAAGCGTGCTCAGGTGGGACGAGTAGCAAGATGGGTGACCTCTTGAGAAGTTTTCACCTGAGCAACCAAAAACAAATTCGTGAGCTCTTTGTGGGCAAAACGGATAATATTATTGGTGCGAGGGGCGGGAGTTACAAGTGGTATCAGAGCCACTCTTGTGCCGTTCGGGATTGTGGGGCAAACCTCATCGAGGATAATGAGTCCAAAGGGGGGTGTTTGTAACATCCTAGGCAAATCCCAAATCAGTCGTGGACAAGAGAGATTCTTGGTTCATAAGTAAATGTCCTGCCTCTAAAACCACCAACGCGTTTTGGGCTTAATAGTAGTGGACGAGAGGAGGGCTCCACAGTTAAGCGTTCTCAGGTGAGAGTAATAGCAGGATGGGTGACCTCTTGGGAAGTTTCCACATGGGCAACCAAAAACAAATCTGTGAGCTCTTCGTGGGCAAAGCAACAAATCTGTGAGTTCTTCGTAGGCAAAGCGGACGATATTGGTGGTGCGAGAGGCGGGATGTTACACGTTCATAATTATTTAAATAACTGTAAGGGAGTTTAATATCTAAAAATGGTGTGTCTTAAAACTTATTAGAAATCCATATGTGTCTTCTTGAGAATGGTCAAGGGTCTTGTTTGGGGTTTCTTTTAAGTGTCTATTTTATTATTCCAGTTCCATAACAAGTATTTTCCAATTAACTGATAATTGCAACTTAGGGGATTCCAGCCTATGTGGTTTTTCATCATCATCTGAGTCATTCAAATTAATTTGTCTTGTGTTTTGTTAATTGTCTTTTCTAAATTAGTTAATTTAATTTAGAAATTTAACCCCCCCAAAACAAAATAAAAATAAATAGTCATGTGGTTTTATCGAGTCTAATTAGTTAATCTACGTACTTTAAAGAGTCTCGTGGGTTCGATATTCCGACTTACTTAGCTTTACTAGAGTCGATCGGTTCACTTGCCGGTTAGTAGTATAGTCAAGTTTTATAGAGTATAGAGTATTAATTAGTGTCTAGATTAGCGTAATTTAGTTAATAATTTTATAACTATTTTTAGCACATCAATTACTAAATATAAAAGTTAACAAGTCATAATCTACCTACTTATCAAAACTCCTTGTTTAAACTTATTGATAAGTTCACAAAAGAACTTATTACTTTGTTAACACCTTATGAACTTATTAACATTTTTGAAACGTTTAAGTTATACGGAGCTTAAATAACCAATCTCAAACACCCCCTATAAAGCTTCCATACTTACGATAAACAATAACCAAGAAAGTGGGTCCCCTTGCCGTAAACCCCCTCGAATATTGGAATTTAAAAGTTGGTGAACCATTAACAAGGGTCGATGATCTTGCCGATTCGATGAAGATAACATACCCCAAATCAATCTACATCATTTGTCCAGAAAATTCATTTGTTTTTTTAATAGAATCCAACTAATATGATCAAAAGCTTTTACAGAATCTATTTTGAAAAGCAAAGTCTTATATTATTCTGAAGAGAGAATTTCATTAATGATCAAAGTACCACTTCCTGTTTTAGCGGCTGCTCCTTTCCACTAGCCACTCCTACGCCAGTTCGAATCGAAGTATTATTTTGTTTCAAGCCATGTAACTTAAGACCTTGTTTGTATGATTGATTTATTATTTACATACTTCTATTATAAAGGTAGGGTACTAAAAAGACCCAAATACCCTTAAGTAACACTCGCGGGTCAACCAGGAGTACGTCACAGGCCACCTGCGAGACATATGAACCATCCGCATAAATCATCTGAGGAAGAAACACCCTCGTGGCACATGCGAAAGCATCCTGGCACCCTCAAGAGTCATCCGCAAGAAGGAATATCCTTCCGCGTAAATGACCACGAGGTAATGCCCCGGGACAGCTGTCAATAACCAATTACCTTCTAGAAGATTTGCCAAGATGCTTTCTTGGGCATTACGTGATCCTTCGGCCAATCAGCCAGTGACACCTGGCAAGGTCGTTATAACCGTGCACATGGCCAATAGTGCTCCGTTAACCAATGATAGAGAGACACGTGTCCAGGTTGTTATACATGCACATGCAACGTATAGCCTGAACCTATCATATGAAGGCACGTGTCCAGATGGTTATGAGAGCATCTTCTAAAGGGACAGCTGGCCCAATCACTTCCCCACACCCTTCGGCTATAAATACCCTCTCAATCATCATGAGGTATTCATTCACTCCCACTGTACTCTCTCAATTTACTTAAGTACTTTACTCTCGTCAGAACTGTACTTATTCTCACGCCGGAGGGTGGTTACGGGAAGACCCCTCCTACCCATTAGTGGGAAGTAGATCAGTGTTTCTTCATTGGCGCCATCCGTGTCTTTGTTAGAACAGCAAAAAAATTTTTTCGTCCTCTTTACGATATGAATCAGTTACCTAAAGGGCCGACGGAGAATCAATCGCAACCTCCACGTGATCTCAATATTGAACCACGTGAAGGAGCAACATCCATTTTTGCTAGAATTACAAACTCTGCTCCACGAACTGATGCCGTGAACCCTGGAGGTTTTACCTTGGGTGGTTCAGCGGCTGGGGGACATTTCACTCCATTAGAAGATACTACTCCGGTAGATGCTGGGAATGTCGTTACACCAACTACTGACCTAGGGCATGTCACAGCCCCAGGTGGTTCTAATTTGGGAAATTTAGAACGGATTATGAGAGAAACTCACCGAACTCAATTAGAGTTAGGTTTGGAGGAAGATTCTGGTGATTCTAACCCAAGAAGAGCTCACCGTCATAGCTTCAGAACTGAAGGACTTTTGTCTCCGGACGAATGGCTTCGTGTTCAACAAGACAGTTTGAAAGTAGAGTATGAACGTAGGGTTCGAAACGAGCGTTTTCATGGCCGTACCTTGACGTATGACGAGCTTCCTAGGAGATCTATTTCTCTTCCCATAAGGGGAAGCCACATTCAGTACAGACAGCCACCAGAACAGCATGTAGGTGACATCCGGAGGTTACGTCCTCGCCCTCGCAGAGATATGCGGGTGCCATCTTACGAGGACGAACTGGACGGATATGACTCAACGTATCATCCGGAAGGTAGTTACTACAGCGAGGATAGTCGCCTCCCTTCGTACGGAGGGACTAGCTATCCGCGGCCAGCTGTCCGCTATGCGGAGTATCACAGTAATGCTGAGTATGATTTTTCCAAACCATATCGCCCGGAATCTTTCGTAGAAAAATCAAAATTTATTTCAAGCATCGCGACAGCTCCATTCCCGATTAATGCAAAGATTCCAACATCCGTTGGAACATATAATGGAATGACTGATCCTAGCGATCATCTGTTATGGTTTGAAGCAGTTGGAGGAGTCAGTGGTTGGACTCTTCCATATTGGTGTCACATGTTCGCACTAACATTCACCGGGGCGGCGCGGGAGTGGTTTGAGAAATTACCATGTGGAAAGATTAAGAGTTGGAAAGATTTTGTAGCAAAATTTTCTCAACATTTCAGTCAACAAAGAAAACATACACGTGATCCTTCGGAAATCCTGAATGTTGAAAGGCGAAATAATGAATCCATTGAGGACTTCATTACTCGTTTTTATAACGAGAGCCTTAATATCGGAGGAGTCAGTGAAGACATGCTGAGAGGAGCATTCTGTAAAAATGTCCATAGTGATGCCTTGATTCGCACACTAACTGGAAAAGACGGAATGCCCGAATCTTGGGACGAAATCATAACGGCAGCTAAGTTGTTCGCAAGAACCGAAAAACATTGGGTTCCGGTAGCCATAAGCAATTACCAAAGGTCGAGTTCCAAACTCCAAGGCCAAACAGACATGCTAAAGGACCAATATGGTCAAGACTTCAGCCAAGTGCAGAAACGTCTAAACCATTTGATGCAAGATCTTTGATCGGCAACAAAAATAAGCGTAATTTTCCAACATGATCTTCCAACAACAGTTGGACTCAGTTGTCAAAAACTCCTTCAGAAATCCTCACAACGGAGAATTTGACTTTCCGCAAGCCTCAACCGTTACCGAGGAAATCATTCCTCAATAATAAAAAACACTGTACGTACCATAATGACATAGGACACAACACAAACGAGTGTGTGGCCCTAAGAAATGAAATAGAGGCAGCGGTAAAGAATGGGAAGTTAGATCATTTGGTCAAAAGTATACGACCAGGGGCTGGTAAACCTTTCGCAAAGGATAACCAGGGCCCGGCCAAAAGACAAATAAAAGATCTGAACGTCCATATGATTCAGAGAGGTCAACAGATCAATAGCAAGAGGAAAGAGTTTGCGAACAAGGAGTGGAAAAACGAGCCCGTCATTTTTCCGCGTATCAAAGGAGGACCGTGCAACAAGAATCCTTTGATAATTACTGCTCTATTTGGGCATTATCGGTCACAATATGTGTTCTTCGACACTGGCAGTACATCCGACATTATGTATGAACAGTGCTTTGAACAGCTTGAGGAAGATGATAAAGAACGATTACGACCTATCCATGCACCCGTTTTGGGGTTTGGTGGAGAAATAATGCACCCGCGTGGTGTCATTACATTCCCGGTCACACTTAGTGACGGGGTTCACTCAAGAACTGAGGAGGTCGAATTTTTAGTTTTACCAGCAACGTCTAAACATGATATTATTCTCGGACGAGAGGCAATTGGTGACTTCAGTTCCCATCCGTCCACAGCTTACGGAGTAGTAGGGGTCCCGACCCGCACTGGAGTAGCAATAATTCATATTAACCGACACTGCTTCACAACTAAAAGTTCGAGGTCGAGCAAAGTTTTAAAGCAAATCAACGGACTGAACCGGAGAAATGGGTTCTTAACAAGAAGTTCCCTGATCAAACTGTAGTAATTGGTCCGGCTATCTCTGAAATCGTCCGAACCTTTTTGAAGCAATTATTAACCAAGAATATTGACATTTTCGCATGGCAGCCCGCGGACATGACCGGTGTCTCGCGGAGCATTTCAGAACACAAGTTAAAGGTGAATCCACTAATCACCCCAATTGTGCAAAAGAAGCGAAAGATGGGCCCAGAACAAACGAAAGCCATGAATGAGCAGGTGCAAGATCTTCTTCACGCTGGGATCATACGGGAAATCAAGTATCAAACGTGGGTGGCCAACCCAGTGATTGTCTCGAAAAGCAACGGAACGTGGAGGATGTGCATTGATTATAAAGATCTAAACAAAGCATGTACAAAAGATTGTTATCCACTTCCGGATATTGACTTAAAGGTAGATGCTGTGGCCCCATTTAAGTTCAAGTGCTTCCTCGATGCCTACAAAGGGTATCACCAGATTCATATGGCAGCTGGTGATGAGGACAAGGCGGCGTTCCGCACTGACCAAGGAACGTTCTGTTACAAAATGATGCCTTTCGGGTTAAAAAATGCGGGTGCTACATACCAATGACTGATGGATCAGGCTTTCAAAGGTCAAATAAGTCGAAATCTCGAAGTCTATATGGATGATTTGGTAATCAAAAACACTGAAGAGGACCAAATGTTGAGGGACATAGAGGAAACTTTTGAAACTTTAAGAAGCATCAATATGAAGCTTAATCCAGCAAAGTGTTCCTTTGGGATGGAGGAAGGAAAATTCCTCGGGGTAATCGTTATAGGCACGGGTTTCAAGGCTAATCCGGACAAGATACAAGCAGTAGCCCGCATGCCATCCCCCGCATCCCTCAAAGAGGTTCAAACATTTAACGGGAGATTGGTAGCGTTAAACAGGTTTCTGGAAAACCACGCTGCTAAATCTTACCCGTTCATTTCAACATTGAGGAACTGCCTCAAAAAGGCACAATTCAGATGGACCCCGGAAGCCGAACAAGCATTCCAGGAAGTCAAGAAGTGTTTAATGGAATTACCCACGTTAACTGCTCCTCATGCGGGTGAACCGTTAACACTGTTTTTATCGGCATCCGACATTGCCGTGGGGGCTGTCCTATTGACATATAGAAAAAATGTTCAAACTCCAATCTATTACGTCAGTAGAACACTGTCGGACCCGGAAACAAGGTATTCGATGTTGGAGAAGTTGGTTTTGGCATTGGTTTATGCCGCTAGACGGATCCGCAGATATTTCCAAGGTCACCCCATCAATGTACTAACCGGATACAAACTCAAGAACGTGTTGAGTAAACCCGAATTGTCCGGGCGATTGGCAAAGTGGGCTATCAAATTGGGGGATCACTCGATAGAATATAAACCAAGACGGACAATCAAAGGGCAAGTGCTGGCGGAATTCGTTACAGAAGCCTCGAAGAACAAAGAACAAGAATGTTTAATTGAACAACAACCCCAAGCACCTCCGGAACAAGGGCAAGTTTGGTCATTGTTTACGGATGGAGCTTCGAGCAGCGAAGGGTCAGGTGCAGGCTTAAGGCTAGTCAACCCTGAGGGGCATGAGTTTACATACGCCATCAAGTTGGACTTCAAAAGTACCAGCAATGAGGCGGAATATGAAGCCTTACTGGCTGGACTTCGGATAGCGAAAAAGCTTGGGGTGACACATTTGGAAGCTCGGGTGGATTCCATGCTAATTGCGGGACAAATAAATGGAACATATGAAGCCAAAAACGATGTCATGACTTCTTATTTCGCCAATTTCTCTCTTTCAATATTGTTCACATTAAGAGAAGTGAGAACAAATCGGCGGACTTTCTTTGCAAGCTAGCTTCAACGAATTTTGAGCATTTCGCCAAAGATATTCGTGTAGAAGTTCTAGACCACCCATCCGTTCCACAAAACCAAGTCCTAGTAATTCAAACTGGTGTTGAATCTTGGATGACATCCATTAATGCTTACTTGTCTTCCGGAGCACTACCATCAGGAAAGGCTGAGGCTCGGAAGATTAAGCACAAAGCTCTGAATTACCAGTTGACTGATGGTACCTTATACCGGAGATCATTCTTGGTCCGCTATTACGTTGTGTGGACGCAGAAGACGCAAATTACCTAATTCGGGAAATTCACGAAGGTATTTGTGGGTTACACGCGGGACCAAGAATGACAGTTGCAAAGATCATGAACGCAGGGTATTATTGGCCCGGCATGCATTTAGACGCTGTGCAAGAAACCGGAAGTGCGATTCATGCCAACGGCATGCCCCCAACACCCTGCGTCCAAAAAACGAACTGATTCCGGTAACATCTGCCTGGCCGTTCCAAAAATGGGCTATTGATATTATGGGACCTTTCCCAGAAGCCCCGGGATGAGTCAAATTATTGATAGTGGCCATTGATTACTTCACCAAGTGGGTGGAAGCCAAACCAGTTGCATCAATAACGGCTTCAAGCGTAAAAAATTCCTTTGGGAATTTATCATTTGCCGGTTTGGTCTCCCGCAAGAATTGGTAAGTGACAATGGGACCCAATTTGCTGACAGTGGACTACAGGAATGGTTCAAAGAACTTCAAGTTACTCAAGTCTTCACATATGTAGCTCACCCGCAAGAAAACGGTCAGGTCGAAAGGACCAACCGAACTATCAAAGAAGGGATCAAGGCAAGGTTGGGTACTAAAAGGATAGGCTGGGTGGACGAATTGCCCCATGTACTCTGCGCTTTCCGCACTCAAAATAACTCTAGTAACTCCGAGACACCGTTTAGTCTAACCTATGGCACCGAAACCATGATCCCGACGGAGATTGGGATTCCATCCGCAAGAGTTCTGCTCATTGATGATAACGATCACGAACTCAGGATGAATCTAGATCTGCTGGAAGAAAGAAGAGAACTAGCATTGATTCGCGAGCACAATTATAAGCGACAGCTTGAGAAATATTACAACTCGCGGGTCCAGAAATGCAAGTTCGATGCGGGAGACTTTGTCTTCCGCAGTAACGAGGCTTCCGGTCAGGAGCCTCCGGGCAAATTAGCCCAACTTGGGAGGGACCTTATAAAATCAAACAAGTACTATCCAAAGGTGCCTACAAGTTGGAGAAGTTGGATGGGGCAGAAATCCCTCGAACTTAGAACGCAGCACAGTTAAAGAAATGCTATATGTAGTAGTTTTATTTACTCTTTTTTTGGCCTGCGTGCTCATATAGACTAGCAAGTTATGCAATTTCTTTTATTGTAAGAAGGCTTATGCCAAATGTATGAAAAACGCTGAGTTAGTTCTGTGTTATTGTAATCTTTTATTGACAAAAACGAAGTTCCGGACAGACACTTATATTATAGTACATAAGACAAAGTGCACCGGAAGAAAACAAGACTTCTTATTATTGATCAAAAGAGATTACAAAAGAAGGAAAATTTACAAAGGATAGTATATATACATCTACGGAGCGACATTCTCGCCTTCCGCAGTATTATCGCCTTCTTCTTCTTCTTCTTCCTTTTCATCAAGATCCAGTAGCTCCTTTAGCTGTTCTATGGCATCCTCCTTATCCGCGAGCTCCGATATATGCTCGGAAAGGGAAAACTTCAGGGTATCAAACTCCTTGGTTTTCTCAACAAGGATAGAGGCAGTGTCCTTGCCTGCCAACACATACTCTTCCGGAATCCGGCCCGCGGAACCAAACTCATATCCTTCTTCAAAGCCCATTTTTCGGCCTGCTTTCTCGGAGGCACGGAGGAGCACCGCAACAAAATTCCCAATATCATCACTGTTCCGAATGTCAGTAATAACCTGTTAAGTCAAACAAACATGTGTAAGCACATACACATCTGAATTGATTATGTTAACAAAAAGACTTGATACCTTGGGAATCGCCGTCGATAGAAGCCACTTGTTATCCGCCTGAGCTCGGATAAGATCCATCTTATGACCAGCACACTCTAGGGCTTGGTCTCGATTCTTGGCGTTAAGGTCGGATAAACGCTTGTCCTTAACTGCTGAGTCGGCTTGAAGGGTCTTTATCAGTTCAGCTTGGTTATCCAGCTGTTTTCCGGAGAGCAGCCTTAGCTTCCTCAACAACAAGGTGTTCGGCTTTCGCCGCCTCCATGGCCCGATGGCTATCCCGGGCATTTGTTAACGCTTTAAGAGCTTCTTTCTTAGTGTCTAACAAGTTGCGCTCAGTTTCTTCTTGCTCGTCGTTCATGGCCAACCAATCACGACGTATCTCCTGATTAGAGGAAGCAGTGTTCGCCATGTGATAAGAGTTGGAATCTAGAAGTTCCTGGAGGATGCGACGACGTTGTAGCTCCCTCTCTGCGGGAGGGAGACTTTCGTGGAGATATTCTTGGCAAACGTCCGCATCATTTAACACGGAATTCCGACGCAATGACCAGCGAGGTTTATGTGGAGCAGTATCCTCCTCCACTTGATATGAGGAAGCCTGCCCCCATAGCGAAAAACACAAACCCCACCTTGATTCCGGAAGAAATGCTCTTGATGAGGTGGGGATGTGGGAAGATGATCAGGCCCACCAACCTCTTTCTCCTTGTTAGGAGAATTATCCGACAAATCGATCGGATCTTGAACAGTGTTTCACGGTGAGGTTGGGGGAGTTGGAAGACGTGAGTCCTTCAAACCTGAAACATTCTCAAAATAAAACTCCTTAAGTCACCAAGGAGTGGCAAATTCAAATATAATCGTAAAGGTTAAAATCCTACCTTTAGAAACGTCTTGGGCGGAAAGCTCTCGAAGACGAGTTCCCAAGTCCGGGATTTCAACCTTATCCTTCCTCTTCTTCTTCTTCTTGGGCGCGGCATCGGAAGGCTGTGTTTTCCGTTTTCCAGCAGCCTTTGAAGCACCCGCTTCTGTAACCTGAGGTTCGCCCTCAACGGATTGAGGACCACCTTCTTCACCTGTTGACGGATCGGTGGTGGCCTTCGAATCTTGATTGCGGGTCAAACCTACAGTCGAAGGTGAAGGGTTAGTGGCACCAACTAACAATCCTCCTTCACAGAGTGATGACTCTTCGCTAGATGAAAGAAGTACTATCACCCCGCTCGAAGTAGCGGCGGTTTTAGGTCGAGGTTGAAGAATACCTTCACACTTCGTGACAAACTATTCACCTTGCGCATACATCGCCTCGGAGACAACAGGCTCCGGAGTAAGTGTGGTGGAGAAAAGGAAGTTGCTCTGAGAGCCCTCCAAAAACGGTACGTCATGCTGGGAAATAGGGCGGCGAACCATCATGCCTCCCGTCTTATCCACAAGAGTCGAGAGGATCGTACCTTCACCTGCAATCGAAGAATGTTAAAGAAAGTAAACTGAGAACCCGGAATATTACAAGTAAAAACTTACTCCCGTCGGTATTCTCGTAATAAGGTTGCAAGGTGGGGAATGACCACAAACGACTCATCTTGGCACACACCATCGCCCCTTCGTGGATGGGACACATGGGTGTCGGAGTCTTGGTCAGAGCAAGAAACCAGGCACGACCTTTGTATTCGGAAGCAGAGACTTCCGGTAGTTTATCCTGCAGTTTCCGGTAAGTCATTGTAAATGGGATAACATCTTCCCGGATCCAGAAGAAATTTGACTTCCACCCATGAATGCGGCGAAGCCATTCAAAACCAATAGATCCTTTGCCGGTGGTGGAAAAACCGTACCAGCCCTCACGATAAGTCATCTTATAAAGTACGGCAAACATGCCAACGGAGGGATCGTAGTTATGCGCTTGATAGAAAAACTTGAAATGCCGGATTCTTAGCATCCCAAAAGGATGAATCTGGGATAAATGAATCCCATACGCCGTCAAGACCGATTGTACGAACTTGGTTACGGGCAATCGGAAGTTACTGGTGGTGAAATGGTCCAAGTAAACAGCTATCTTCTTCGGCGGAGGCGTCGTTGCGATGGCTCCTTTCGATGGACGTTCGGCCTCCCATTCCGAAGGGAAACCATATACGTTTTTAATATCTTAAAAGTCCTTCTCCTTGATTTCACACTCAACTTCATTAATAGCAGGAGGATTTTTCTTCTGGGCAGCCATTTCGTGTAGAATATAAAAACATAAGTAAGAAAGCAAAAGTTCTATGATATAAGCAAAGGAGAAAATATGTAAGCAATACGAATGGATTGAAGACATCAAGGCCTATTTATACTCATCGCAATCAATGCGACCGTCTGACTGACAGAGGAAAGAGAAAATGCGGGCCACAGGATGACTGACACGTCAGGCGGGAGATTCGAAAAAGTGCTTACATGTTGTCAAACAGGCGTTCTACACGTCTTGTCATCCACCTCCTAAAACTCTCTCTCCGCCACGTCATCAATAATATCTATCCAACTTACACAAATTCAAAATTTAAAGAAAGATATTTCGCAAAGATATTATCAAAATGCAACTCCTCTCATTAATATTCAAAATAGTGATTACAAAAAACATGAAACGACATTACAAGTCCAGTTCTAGCTCCTACACCTATCCTATGGGTTAGGGGCCAAAGTGTCTTCCGGAGCTTTTGGAGAATCATCTTCAGACTCGTCGTCCTCGGATTCATCGTCAATGTAGACTCGCTGTTTTTTCACACCATCCTCAGAAAAGGCGAACTCCGGAAGCATATTCTGCAGCGGAAAGACAAGATCATCATACTCTTGGGCCCGCATGTCTAACTCTTGCTTTGCGTCAAGGCTATGAAGCGGGTGGCTCTCAATAGGTTGTCCGGACTGGGCAAACGCCAATCCTTCATTAAGACCTTCCACTCGGCCAAATGCTTTTGCAGTAGTAGTCAAGTTCACAAAACAGTCCGTAAGCTCTGTGCTCCTCTTGACATGATGGATGACCTAGCAATAGAACATAAGAAACAAGTTAGCATGAACAACCTGAAATACACAACCAAGAAAATATTCTACAAGGAAAACTCACGGAGTTAAGACCGCGATTGAGGAACTACTGTCTTTCCCGTTCAGCACACTCCGCCCGGCAACGAAACTCCTGTAACTCGGCGGAGGCGCGGTTGCTTGTTTCAGTTTGAGATTGCA
Source organism: Bidens hawaiensis (assembly GCF_021521415.1). Taxonomy (NCBI): domain Eukaryota; kingdom Viridiplantae; phylum Streptophyta; class Magnoliopsida; order Asterales; family Asteraceae; genus Bidens; species Bidens hawaiensis. Next base: position 15,625 of record NW_027491957.1, read on the forward strand.
AGAGTGAGTCATATGCAGACTGCATTTCAGCAGCAGTCTTGTCTTTAAGTTCGGATTGCTCCTTCTGCAATCTCAGCTCGGCCTCAAGTTCTTGAATCCGGACGCTTTGGCGAGACACTTCATCCTGTGCCTTCGCTAAGTCGTCCTTCTTCCTTTGAGTCTCAGCTCGGGCGGCCTCAAAACTCATACAGGTCTTGGGATTTGAAACCCGAGACCCATTGACAATGTCCCAAGACGGGACAAATAAGTCATAGTCTCCTCCCAACTGTACATTCCCGAAATATTGGGAACTGGAAGCTCTGAGACGAACAGAGGTGGATGAAGACTGTTGTTGGGCACCATGCGAAGAACCTCCCCCAGCTTCATGGACAGAAGGTCCAAGATAAAAGTCATCTCCTTCGCCCGTCGTAAAAAGGGAAGATGAAGTATATAGCTGAGGAGGAGGTCGCATCAGAGACTCAGTAGATCTAAAGCCCTCTGTAGTGGCTTCAGGGTTATCATGTTGAAAACCGGTGGCATCCCCACCCTGGAAAAGATAATCCAGGGATCCGGTAGTCACCGGCTGAATGTTAGACCCCTCCACAGTTGTTTCAGAAGGAGGGGTACCAGGTCTATCTGCCTCCTTCTCCAGTGGAGGCGACGGTTGTTTTTCAACATTCGGTGTCGGCGTCGATAGCATAATAAAAAGGTAATAAAATCGTAGTCAGATCTCATTATCATGAACAACAAAAGGTAACAAGTAAGAACTCACCAGTTACTGTCCCCAGACGCTCCACAAGGTTGGGCGGTTGTGGTTTCCTCGGACGATGCGTCCGACGTTTCTTCGTCCTCGGCTCCTTCCCGGCGTCCGCAACACTAGTACCTGCGTCACTCACCTGAGATGCATGGAAGGGCCTCTTCCGGTAAAGTTCTGCCCGCAAATGCGAGACAGATGAAATTTCAGAAGATCACCTGAGCTTTTCTCCTCAAGGATGGCAGAATCGTCACTTAAAATGGCGATTGTTCCATCAGAGGTTAGCGCATTAAGAGGTGGAGGGTTCAGGATGTACGCACCTGACTCGAAGATAGCTTCCGAAATAACTGGTTCGGCACGCACTTTGACTGGGAAAAGAAAGTATTTGGCAGTCTTTTCAAGGATAGGCGTATCCTTTGCATCGCGAATGGTCCGGCCCACACAGCCCTTGCCATCATCTAAGTTCAACATTGATCCAAAACCTGAAAACAAACAAAAACGTCAACAATAAAAACTCAGAAATGGAAAGGCAGAAGAACAAGGTAGCAAAACTCACGACCATCTAACTCAATAAAAACAGGCTCCATGAAAGGAGAAGGCCACAAGCGGCTCATGCCCGCCCATACAAGGGCTTCCTCAGGAAGTGCCCGCATGGACGTTGGTGAAGAAGTAAGCGTGCGAAACCAGTCGCGCTTCTCATGAGCAGCCAGAGTAATATCAGTAAGAGCGTCGTTGGGATCACGACGGATCATGGTCTCCGACACCACGTCCTCGGAGATCCAAAAGAACTTTTTCTTCCAATCCTTAGAGGTTTCCTCAGTCACATTACCGATAACCCGATCGGGCAAGCTATGACAGGTGAACCATCCATTCCGGTTGGCCATCTTGTAAAATACAACGAACTGGTCTAATCGGGGAACTATGTCTTGGGCCATACACACGAACTCGAAGTGACGAATTCGCATGACAGCACGAGGATGTAGTTGAGATAAGTGAATTCCAAACGCCTTAACCAACCGCAGAAAGAACTTTGTGATTGGAAGGCGAAAGTTCCCGTGGTCAAAATAGTCGGCGTATAGGGCCATCTTTCCAGGAGGTGGAAAGCTGGCTATAGAGCCGGCAGAAGGGAACTCCGGTCCCCATTATGGTGGAATGCCATAAGTCGTAATAAGTTTTTGGTACTCCTCTTGGTCCCAGTGGACTTCTATCTCATCAATCTCAGATTGAGCAGTCGCCATTGCAAACACTTGGTGAAATATCAGGATATCTCAAGAAAGATTAAGTGACAGATCGAAGGTTTTCAGAGAAAGAATGCAAGATAATATTAAAGATTCAAAGGCGATAAAACTTTAAAAAGAAGTTAACTCCCTCTATTTATACCCACCGCAATTAATGTGATGGGATGCGAGCAGTGGAGAGAGAAAAACCATCCAGTAAATGATCGCCATGTCACGCGGGAAATTCAAAAAAGGGAAAAAGTTATACAGTCGGGTACAGTGACAATCGTCATAAACGTGCTGTCACCTGCACACCCGTCTGCGAGTGGTCAACTTGTCCTTTTTCATGATTATCCACAGCAACAAAATATATTTCTTACCAACTTGAAAAAGTTGAAAATCACCAAATCCACGTTAAGTCCAGAATTTCACCCGCATAAAATACTTCACATGAAAGAAACACTGGACTGGGTGGACTTATAGAGGTAGGGTACTAAAAAGACCAAAATACCCTTAAGTAACACTCGTGGGTCAACCAAGAGTACGTCACAGGCCACCCATGAGACATATGAACCATCCGCATAAATCATCTGAGGAAGAAACACCCTCGTGGCACATGCGGAAGCATCCTGGCACCCTCAAGAGTCATCCGCAAGAAGGAATATCCTTCCGCGTAAATGACCACGAGGTAATGCCCCGGGACAGCTGTCAATAACCAATTACCTTTTAGAAGATTTGCCAAGATACTTTCTTGGGCATTACGTGATCCTTCGGCCAATCAGCCAGTGACACCTGGCAAGGTCGTTATAACCGTGCACATGGCCAATAGTGCTCCATTAACCAATGATAGAGAGACACGTGTCTTTGTTGTTATACATGCACATGCAACGTATAGCCTGAACCTATCATATGAAGGCACGTGTCTACACGGTTATGAGAGCATCTTCTAAAGGGACAGCTGGCCCAATCACTTCCCCACACCCTTCGGCTATAAATACCCTCTCAATCATCATGAGGTATTTATTCACTCCCACTGTACTCTCTCAATTTACTTTAGTACTTTACTCTCGTCAGAACTGTACATATTCTCACGCCGGAGGGTGGTTACGGGAAGACCCCTCCTCTTGTCCTTCCCGTAACGAGCTCACGGTGTTTGTTTTGCAGGTTCACGTCATTGGACTTTGGGGAATTGTTTTCATATCGTATAGGCGGTACCGTATCCTACCCTGTTCACTCATTGGATCTAGGACCCATTAGTGGGGAGTAGATCCGTGTTTCTTCATCTATATAGTAAACCTGTTGGTGGTGTATAGGTTGATTGGGATTGTTCATTATAATTAATATGACTATTATTAGTGCTCACATTAAAACTCAAGTATGTATTAATCTTCTGGTGTTTAATGTTGTTTGTTTATTTTAACTGGTACATGGATGTTGCGGTGGCGCATATATGTCTGTGGGAGTTGAAACAAAGTGCACCCCTCCCCCTCCTTTTTTTTCCGATACCCAAGTGTCTAAATGTTTTCTCTATGCCTATGGACTACCTAATTTTAAACTAAACTAACAATAAGAGACAAAGGTTAAGAGTGCTTTTGTTTGTTTAGTGGTTTTGTTTGCTAAAATTAAGTTCTTGTATGTTTATGTTAACACTCCGAAGCAAATTTTCCAAGAGTTAGAAACGCTAAAAGAAGAGTTTCAGAGTTACTTTTGGTGTAGGAAAGGATTAAAACAAGTTTTGTTCTTGAAGGTTCATGTTTACACCCAAAAACAATTTATGTGATTTAAAACATATTATTTACCAGAATAAATTTTCATTATTCGACCCATTTTAGTTGTCGATTTTACTATAATGGGTTGAGAATAGAGTTTGTGTAAACTAAGAAAATATTAAGGATTGGGAATTAGACTTCGTATGGCACTTAGACTCTTAGAGTTTGTTAGAGCTTGACTTGATTTGACCCGATCCAACTCGAAAAAATTTGCAAATTATATTGATACACATTAGAGCGTTCCTAATGGGTTCTTTATATCCATCTTTAAAATTTAACAAAAAAACATAATTATTTTTAATTTATACATCATTTTCTAATAACCTCCCTCAACCAATTCTTCATTACCATCTATATATTCTTTCTTCTTTTTCTTTCATTTATAATTTTAACTCCTAAATATTTTGTCTTATTATCATTTTCAATATAAATTGATTTCTAATATACATTTATAGAAGTGTAGTTGGAAATGGAGTATTGTAACAACACTCTAAAAAATGGAGTTTGTCTTAAGAGTATTGTAACTAGTTTGGAGATAAGGAATGGGTTGGAGTGATTATTTAAATGTTTTTTCTAAATTTTAAAAATGAAGATGTGTATGAAGAACATGTTGGGAATGCTCTTAGATGCCGACAATTTTATTAGAGGATATAAATATTTTGTAAATATAGGAGATTTAGTTTCCTATTATCTTGTAAACATAGGAGATTTGTATTTTGAATAGGGTTGTTATCATTGAATGGAGGACACGCATTATTTCGATAACCATAAACACTTTTATGGTATCAAAGCCTTGGCTCTCTAAACCCTAGCCGCCGTCACATTTTTTCCGGCCCTCTCCCTGTTACGACAGCCTCCATGGCCGGTGATAAGGATTCTTCCTCCTTCTCTTCCAACAGCGCCGACCCCAAGCCTTACCTTTATCCGGCGTATACGGTAACAAATATCCAAAACAAAGTTCTAACACTTGACGACACCAAGGTAACATATTCATCGTGGGTAAAGTTATTTAAGTTGCACGCGAAAGCGTACAAAGTTTTGGACCATATCGACGGCACTAAGCCGCTGGCAGAAGATGTAGCCGGTTATGACACTTGGCATGAGATCGATGCCCTCATTCTTCAATGGATCTATGCCACTTTGTCTGACGAATATCTGGTTCGAATCCTCGAAACTGATGCTACGGCATTCTGCATGGCTCAAGCTAGAAGGTATTTTTCTCAACAACAAGGGTTCACGTGCTACGACACTCGAGCATGATTTCACAAACCTCACACTTGCAGCATGTTCGTGTTTGGACGACTATTGTCAAAAACTCGGAGAAATTGCCGAACAACTTGGTTACGTCGGCTTCCCAGTAAGCGAACCAAGATTGGTCATGCAACTTGTCCGTGGCTCCCATCCAAATATGACGTTACCGCCGCCATCATCAACCAAACCTCTCCTACGTGGGATGAAGCTAGCACCACCCTTCAAAAAGAACAACAAAGGCAAGCTGCTCGCCAAAGCCAAAACCAGCCGGTCCTTGTCACTACACCTAACCCGAACCCAAATTCCGACTCCACCAACTCAAACCACGACTCCGCCAACTCAAACCCTCCTACCACCGATTCTAACAGGTACCCCAACCACTTGCAAAACTCCTATGACCCCAACCGTGGTTACCGTGGTGGTCGTGGTAAACGCGGTGGATGTGGACGTGGTTACCGTGGCCGTGGTCAGTCGGCTCAATCTCAATGGGGCCAACAAAACCCACCCGGGTACCAGCCTACTTACGGTCAACAACCTCCTCAAACCCCTTACCAATCTTGGCAGCCTTCACCACCCACGCCCTACCCGTCCCAGGCTTGGGCTCCAAATCAACAACCACCACCCAATCCACCAGCCCAATACAACCAGGCCCATCTCTCTAATCAGCAGGCCCAATTACCACCTATGCAACAAATCCCAACCCAATTTCATGACCCAGCTTCCTCTAATGCACTTAGCCCAACTGATATAGGCGCGACCCTATCTATGCTGCAAATGCCTTCAAACGACAAGTCGTGGAACATGGACACCGGTGCTTCCTCGCATCTTACTTCTCATACCGGTAACATTTCCACTCCTTTGTCTTTTTCTTCTAGTACTATACTTGTTGGAAATGGCCAACACTTGCCAATCACAGGATCCGGAACTGCAACCCACACCATCTCAAACAAAACCTATCAACTTAATAATGTCCTTCATTCACCCACTGTCATAAAAGATTTAATTTTTGTTCGTAAGTTTACTCATGATAACCAAGTTAGTGTCGAATTTGACCCTTTTGGTTTTTCTTTGGAGGATCTCAAGACAGGAACTCTCCTTTCGCGCCATGACAGCACGGGGGACCTCTATCCACTCACACCGCCCTCTTTTGCATTCGTCTCCGCTGCTACTCCAAACCCGTGGCACCCTCTACTTGGTCATCCCGGCGTATCTGTTTTAAGTTTTTTGTCTAGTCATCATTTTATTCAGTGTAATAAGACTACTAGTCATTCTATTTTTTCTTCTTGTCAAATAGCTAATAGTCAACGTTTGCCTTTTATTATTCAAGTTCCGTTACTTTTGCCCCTTTTGACATCATTCATTGTGATCTATGGACATCTTCAATTTTGAGCAAAACTGGTTACAAGTATTACATGGTACTTTTTGATAATTACACACAATATGTTTGGATTTATCCACTAAAATTTAAATCCAAAACATTCCCTACTTTTGTCAAATTTCACAAACACATTCACACCCAATTTAATTATCTTATTAAGACATTCCAATGTGATTTGGGAGGTGAATTTGACAATCACAACTTTAAAAACTTTTCCTCCCAACATGGCATGGTACTTCGTTATTCATGTCCACAGACTTCACCCCAAAACGGTAAAGCCGAACGGATGCTACGACGCCTAAATAACATTATCCGGGCTCTCCTCATCCACGCCCATCCCCCCCTCCTTTTGGGTTGAAGCTCTTCACACCGCCGTCTATCTTCATGACATTCTTCCTACCCCTAAACTACAAAACAACACCCCCGCCTTTGCCCTTTACCAAAGACATCCGACCTACAACCATTTGCGTGTTTTCGGATGCGCATGCTACCCTAATGCTTCGGCTACCCAACCACACAAACTTTTTCCCCGATCCTTTTGATGCATTTTCCTCGGCTACCCCCTAATTTCCGTGGGTACCGTTGCCTCGACCCAATAACCGGTCGTGTCCACATTTCTCGTCATGTCATTTTTGACGAGAACGGTTTTCCTCACCTGGACACCACCCCACCCACCGTTTATAACTTTTCGGACGACGAACCATACCCAATTGCATTTAACCCGTTGCCATATACACCGCCTACCGCTGCTCCTCCCACTCCTCCCCCGGCCCATTTATCTAACCATCTAAGTCCATCTCCACACATCCCTACTCCATCCCACCCTCCGGCCCAACAACCTACCCCACCCTCTACACCAGTAGCCCAACAGCCCAACGACCACCCCATACTCACCCACTCCAAGGCTGGTATTACCAAGCCCAATCCCAAATTCAACCTCAACACCCAACCTGCCTCCACTATTTCCCCTCTACCTACCTCACACCATAAAGCACTTCTGGATCCTAATTGGAAACAAGCCATGATCAATGAGTATAGTGCCTTGCAAGATAATAAGACATGGGAACTAGTTCCCAGACCACCAGGGGTACCAATTATTAGATGCATTTGGTTATACAGACATAAATGCATTTGGTTATACAGACATAAATTCAAGGCTAATGGGACTCTAGACTGTTACAAAGCGGGGTTAGTGGTAAATGGGAAATCACAAACTATTGGCATCGACTGTCATGACACGTTCAGCCCGGTCGTCAAGCCCGCATCCATCCGCACTGTTTTAAGCTTAACAGTGTCTAGAAAGTGGCCCATTCACCAGTTGGACGTCAAAAACGCGTTCCTACATGGGAACTTGGAAGAAACAGTCTTCATGCATCATCCTCCGGGGTTTGTAGATCGTAATCTTCCGGGTCATGTTTGCCGCCTTCCCAAGTCATTGTATGGCCTGAAACTCCGTATATTAGTTGTTCTCTTTTAAAATTATTATTTTTATTTTAATTTCGGGACGGAATTTCTAAAAGTTGTAAGTCCTGTAACATTCGTTACTTTTCAAACCCGAAAATCCGACCAATTTTAAATTTTCGGTTTTATTTATGAGCATATGTATAAATATAAATGTATAATTCAAGTTTTGTATTATGCGTGTTCATCAACCAACTCATTTTGATGTTTCGATGTATTCGTATTATTCGTTATTATATATATAATTACCATTTGTTTATTTAATAATATTTACGACGTGTTATAATCACTATTCGTTGTTTTTCTATCTTTGTATTGTTTAATAACGAAACTCCAAGTTCAAACATGCATTCTTAAACGAGTCCCGAACTATAAGGGTATAATATGAAAATAAACCAAAGTATATAACTTTTATTAAGTATATATAACATTCCAAAGTTCAAGGTTCATTTTGTAAATTATACTTTAACTTATATTTTAATATAACTTGAAAGATCAGGGTCTAAAGTGTAAATAATTCAAAATAATAATAATAATAATAATAAAACAAGCAGCACCAGCCGTCCTCCCCACTATTTCACGTTTTTCCGGCGACGGATCCTCCGGCGACGGCGAGGAAACTCCGGCGAGCCATTAAAACACTTCAAAACGCCAAATTAATCCATTTTAATGATTGTATACCGTTGCACCATCACCATAACACCTAATCAAGATCCATTTACGCGAAATAACACCCTAACGTTCGGATTTAAATTCTAAACCGGCCAGAATATATTAAAAACCCAATTAACCACCATTAAACGTGATACCACCAAATTGAGCCTATAAATAGGACCCTAAGCTTCTTCTAAACTCGCTCACATCTTCACCTCTATCTAATATACACACTTTTATCTCTAATTAGTTAGTGTTCATCCGATTCCGGCCATGTCTAGTTCACCCTCTTCGCGGAACCATACGGGTTAACTGTTATATGATTTTGCATTGTTTTCAAACGATAATCAAAACCCCTAACCTTAATTAAGCAAACATGGAACGGATTTGATGAACTGAAATCTAGAGCTTATTTGGTGAAGAAGATGAACTGTGATGTTAATACATATATTTTTGTTTATAATTATAAACCAACTAACAGGGTAGTACAAATGGTTAAGTTGCTTGTTTATAAACGGAAGGTCCCGGGGTTCGAACCTAGGTGATCCTATATATTATTTTTTGGTATTTCCTTTTCTAAAACTCTTTTCTTTTATTGTTTTTATAAAGCAATAAATAAATTAAAAATCCTTATAAATCAAATGATATTATTTAAGTTAAATAAACATTAGTTTTAAATTATATTTATCATTTTTTTATCTAAAAAACCTCCACTTTTGTTTCTGTTAAGGTTTTCGTTAGAAACCCGATTAATATTATATAAATAATTATTATTCTGTTATACTTTATAACACACTACCGTAATTATTTTCAAACTAAAATTCTGTTAAGATCCATAGTTCATAAACATTATAAATCTCAAACTCGTCAAGTTCGTTTAAAACTAGTTCAACTTATATATATATACATATATATATATGTATGTATGTATACACATTTGTTATTCAAATATATTGACTTTATTCAAATAAAATATACCGTTACCATCAAAATTTCCATAAACGTTATAATATTTAAATTTGATATTAATCTCATAATTTAAATTAATATTAAATTAATAATTCGTTAAAATTCATTAATGTATATGTAAATCCCCCTGGGGTGTCGGTGATCGATACGATATCTACACGATGTCTAGGAGTGCGAAATCCTCCTAGACTCGTTTATTGTGTTATAGACGAAGAACACGATTAAACACAAACAAATACACGAATGGGATAAAACGAATCTGCAGATCCTTTATATATTAAACCAACACATTACATACCGAACAAAAACAAAAACACGGCCGACCCGAGGTGAGCTCTACCTCGGGCCGTCCCACACGACTCTCCCTCTTGGTTTCTCTCTAGACAATGACAGCTACACAAAACACTCTCACTTTTCTAGATCCTAAACCCTAAACATGACACACATATATATAGACAATGGCGAAGTTGTTCTAACTTCGCCTATGGTGAAGTTAATCTAACTTCACCAACACGTGAAGTTGGCTCCCTCCACAACTTCACCCAATTAGTCGGAATTGCATAGTGACGGTCACAAAATGCACCAACAGACTCCCGCTTGACCTTTGCTCTCAATTCTAACAAACACAAAAGATTATCTGTTACAAACCATGCACCAACAGACTCCCCCTTTTCCGTTGCTCTTCTGTGTTCTTCTTCTGGTAGGACTCAATCAACCAGCAGTGTCTGAATCTGTCATGAAGCTTTTCAAATCTACCAATCACCTGATGTCTTCCATATCAAATCTCCCCTTCAGTGTAAGCGCCTCCAGATTACTTCGATCGAGATCTTTGTTCGTGACAATCCCGGTACCTAATCAGTCGTCTCAACCATAATCGGTTTGTAAGATAAGGTTTAATTTTCAACTACTCAACAGCAAGTGATTAGTTTCATCACAAAACCACCTCGACAAAATCTAACACACATGACCATTAATAAATCCGAACAATCTTCTATCAACAGGGACAACGATCAAATGACTTTCTTATTATTTCCGAGAATGAAATTATTTAAGTAGCTCACCCCTAATAAATAAGTATCCCAGATACACGTATCCCACATTTTCAGGTTGAGAGCTTAAACAATTTAATTCCCGATTAAATCCAACTTGTTCAAAAATTTTCACCCTAATAAATAAGCATCCCGGATGCGCGTATCCCACGTTTTCAGGATCCAATTCTCGAACGCTTTGAAAATAACATAAATAATATGCTTTGACCGCGATCCAGTAATGACGAAAACCCGAACAAAATTTAACTTTCTTCAGTTGGTCAACCTCGAACAACAATTATTTCTTTGCCTAAAAAAACACCCAAATAACCAAATATGTGTCAATACCCAGTTTCAATCAATACCCATTCGCAACTTCAACTACAAATCCATAGTTGAACCGTATTTGTTCACACGTAAGACCAAGAGATAACAATTGTCTCTCTTTGTTGGAACAACATTTTCGGTCTCACAATAATCGTGTACACCTGGCCATACAGACGAAAACTCCAAACAACTTTTTTTTAACTTCGCCAAAAGTCAACTTCGCCAAAACCCTAAAAGTTTAGCGACAACTTCGCCAAAACGGCTGTTCAGCCAAAAATCGATCATAACCGAGCCAGAAACACCAAAACGCAGATCTCGAACCATAGCATAAGAGCCTAAGGATCTGATACCACTTGTAAATCCCCCCGGGGCGTCGGTGATCGATACGAGATCCACACGATGTCTAGGAGTCCGGAATCCTCCTAGACTCGTTTATGGTGTTATAGACGAAGAACACGATTAAACACAAACAAATACACGAATGGGATAAAACGAATCTGCAGATCCTTTATATATTAAACCAACACATTACATATAGAACAAAAACAAAAACACGGCCGACCCGAGGTGAGCTCTACCTCGGGCCGTCCCACACGACTCTCCCTCTCGGTTTCTCTATAGACAATGACAGCTACACAAAACACTCTCACTTTTTTAGATCCTAAACCCTAAACATGACACACATATATATAGACAAACCAACTTCGCGGGCTTGGGCTTGGGCCTGTAGGCGAAGTTGTGATAACTTCGCCAATGGCGAAGTTGTTCTAACTTCGCCTATGGTGAAGTTGTTCTAACTTCACCAACACGTGAAGTTGTTCTAACTTCACCCAACTAGTCGGAATTGCATAGCGACGGTCACAAAATGCACCAACAGTATAAAATAATAACATAATATCCAACTCCATAATAAGATGTACATTCAACACTTCTAAATCCCGACAACCCGATTTATCTACTTTTTATAAGTCGTTAGTTAATATTGATTTTGCACTTTTAATTCTAGTTCGTGACGTTCAATTGCTTCGGTTTCATTTACGCACTTTCGGTTTTATTTCAACTTTGTCTTCAACTTCAAGGTGAGTTTCGCACACCTTCTTTTTACCCTTTTTAACTATTTTGGGGGTAGCATATATATCCTATCAAAAATGCAATTTATTTTATTTATTATTTACAAACTACAATTCGCATCATGGAGTTGTGTGTTTACTTGTTACTTGCTCAATTATTACGTGCATGGATTTCTTCGATAAGTATGATCATACGCCCCCCTTTGCACCCATGAACCATTTGTTTCTGGTGGAAAAGGGACTTCGATCTGAGTACGTTGGTGCACAATCCCAACTGAAAAAGACATTCATTTATTCTTTACACTCATGGACCATTGTTTCTAGTGTAAAGAACCCTTATGTGATTTTCACAAGTTTTCATGGAATTGTATGGTTTTTATATATTATTTTCAACTGTGTGAACTCACCAACTATTCAGTTAGTTGACTTTATTTTATATATATGCTACAGGTACTTTCGTTAGAGGATGAATTGGCGAAGATACTAGAAGTTAGGTTATTTAAATAATAAACAGGAAGACATTTGTTTTGTTCCTTCTTCTTTGTGTTTGTTCATTTGAAATAACTTGTGTACTTGATGCTTTGTAATGAATTAATGATAATATTGTCACTTAATAGTGTCACATGTGTTTTGAGCAATATGTACGTCACACTCAGACGTTTCCGCTTTAGCCGGGGTGTTACTATGCCCCACGCGAGCCACACTTAGCATTTCTTAGACATATATTGCGGTATCTTCAGGGCACTCTTGACTTTGTTCTACATCTCTCGGCATCCTCCTCCACGGCCCTTACTGCCTACTCCGATGCCGATTGGGGCGGCTGTCCCGATTCTAGCAGGTTAACATCCGGGTATTGCATATTCATGGGTGATAATCTCATCTCTTGGTCTTCGAAACGACAACCTACCATCTCTCGATCAAGTGCCGAGGCAAAATACCGAGGCGTAGCAAACGGTGTGACCGAGACCAGTTGGCCCCGCAATCTTCTTCTTGAGCTACGGGTACCAGTTTTGAAAGTCACCATTGTGTATTGTGATAATGTCTCCGCCGTTTATCTCTCTAAAAACCCGGTTCAGCATCAGCGTACTAAGCATGTTGAAATGAACATTCATTTTGTTCGGGAAAAGGTGCAAATCGGTCATATAAAAGTTTTTCACGTGGCCTCCGCTTCTCAATATACAGATATCTTCACCAAAGGTCTTCCACATACACTCTTTGAGGAATTTCGGTCCAGTTTGAAAGTTCATGTGCATGGCCATCAAACTGCGGAGGACTATTAGAGGATATAAATATTTTGTAAATATATGTGATTTAGTTTCCTATTATCTTGTAAATATAGGAGATTCGTATTTTGAATAGGTTCCTATTATCTTGTAACTTCTCCCTTTAAATAGGGTTGTTATAATTGAATGGATGACACGCATTATTTTGATAACCATAAACACTTTTAAATTTGTGACCCCATTCAAAAAATTATAGTCTTAAGAGAGTGTGGAATGTATGCTTATGCATTAAACTCCTTTACAATAATTCAAGTTTCATTAAATATTCATTTAACTTATTGTAGATCAGTTCGTTATAAATGTGTTCTAGAACCTTATGATCGTCTTCAAATAATCCACTATTCAACTGCATATGTTATTTTTTCTCTCTTATTGACTTCTTCTGAATTTTTTATTTCCAGGTTTAAATTTCTTATGTCCATGTGACCGTTACTGGATCAAAATTTGAACCTGCTCATAAGTTTCAAAGTTGTGCACCGTTCACGTGCAACATAGTTTAGTTTATTTAATATCAATATATAATAATGTTGATACTAACTTAAAGGCATGGTATAAAGTTTTTAGTTAAATTTAAAATGCATTATATTATAGATCGATATTAGATTATTATATTTGGTGAGGGCAGTTCCCGCGTAGTGACAAGCCGACAAACATGTATATTATCTTGTTACGCAAAAGATGTCTTCTGCGTATTAACACGTACAAAAATTGACTCATACCGAAACGGTAAACCATAAAAAATGAATACTAGTATCGATGTTGTATAATCGGTATCGTACCGAAAGTGAGTAAAATTGTACACAGAATATGCTACTAGTGTGTGCAATATGTATAATACACCAAACAGTGGCAAATTAAGACAATTGATTTTAAGAGATTTACAATTGCTAATGCATAAGGCACATGTGTTAGTAAGGGTAAACTTGTTTTTTAAACACAATTCATTCAACTTTCAAGTTTGGTCAATCATCTTTAACCATATTATGCTTTTAATTTAAATATTAAACTAACTTCTCACCAATGATTTTTAATCGACTATAGCCTTTTCATACGTTAATATTTTTATAAAAAAAATTACGTCATAAAAACGAGCATTTTATTCTCTAAAATTTGAATATGATATTGTTATAACTTTTATCAATTTAAACAAATTAATATGTTACGTATGGGTGTTTAGTGTCGGTTTTTATGGTTCTAAGTTGACTTGTGAGCCCAACCGTTAATACTGATGGATTGTCATCCAAAACCAAACACAACCTTGAAACTGATTCGTTACCAACGGCCTGGTTCCAGTTTGGTTTCAGTTTAAAACTTTAATAATAAATTTAGTTTAAAATAATTATTAATTTAAAGGTACCATCAATTATAACTAAACACCAGCATAATATGATACTTGAGAGGATCATAAATAAAGAATGATAATTTTAGCCACATAAATGATAAATACTAATGGAAGATCTAGGACGCGAAATGATAAAAAAAAAATATCACAAAAAGAATCATATTGCAATTAGGTTAATTTAAAGTTGTATAGCCAAGTTATTTGTAATAAAAAGATTTATGTTCAATTACATTTTAACTATATCTAATATATATAACTAAACATATCTAATAATTAATAATAAAAAAGATTAAAATGCATTTAACATTTACAATCTGGTCTGGTGTCATATGGTCGGTTGCCAGTATAAATCGTGAACCAATCGTTCACTAGGCAAGTATATATATCGTATAGATACTATAGTAGTGGCAAAACCCAAACATTGCTTATAAACCGAATCTTTTAGCGAATGGATTTAATGCTTATAAACTATTAAAACTAAAGAACTAGTAACTAACATAAATTAACCAATGGAAGAAAGATGTACCGCCCAGGTTTCGAATTCTTTTGACCAAGTGAATAACTATGTTGAATGACTTGTATAGTTGTATTATGATAGTTGTATACCAAGACAAGTCAATACTTAAAGCTCCACACTGGCTACTAGACTTACTAGAATGAAGAACCGACTACTCTTTAGTTGAAGTGCGAGAAGGGGGAACAATTGCCCTGCCAAGGGATTATAAACCTATGATAGAAGAAATGCTAGACGTTATAATATAGATCAACTAACGTTAACTACCTTAAACATAGGGGAGGCTCGGAGGGTGTGCGAGCCGTACCATCAGCCGGGACACATAAGGTTCGGGGGCATAAACTTTTTTATACATATTACATATATATGTTTTTTGTTGTTAAAAATAAGGTTATTTGCTATTGTTTATTAGATAAGTACATGCTTAGAATGGTTTATGCTTATAATAAACCGGTCGATAAAAGTTTTATCCATGTACGCTAGCGAATAAAAAATTTTCGTGAAGGCATACGAGCCTTTTTATTTTTGCTCGGCCAAGGTATTTAAATTCTCGAAGACGGCCCTGCTTAAACACAAAAGCAAAATCTTGGTTATACCTACTTATGATCGATTTAGAATTTCCTAAACACATATGAGAAGATGCATCACTCGCCATAGGTTTTACAATCAACCCAACACTAGTGCACAGGAAAACCCTGACAAACTTTTAAAGTTTATGTAACATCGTGAAAATTTCGAGTTCAAAATGTCAACTTTCCAAAGTTAAGGGACTAAAATGGCTAAATCCAAAGTTGAGGGTTAAAAATGAAAATTCTAAATTTTTGACCCATCGCGCTACGCGATGGATCATAAAAGAGATCCATCGCGTACCGCGATGGGATGTCTGACAGCGAGACGCGTGGCACGCCACGTGTCCACACTTGGCACACCGGTAGCCACGTGTCCCGACACGTGGCCACACGTGACACGACGTCCGCCGCGTGTCAACACGTGGCACACCGTCTGCCACGTGGTCACCAGGGCTACGTCGCGCTACGCGACGGGTGCCCTGAAGGCGGCGCGTACCGCGATGGGATCCAAATTTTCGTCTATAAATAGTAGCCAAGGGCAGCTCATTTTCACACACCAACATCAGCTCTCAAGTCTCTCTCTAACTTCTCACTAGATCCTGGCAATCATATTAACGATTCACCTCGATAAACGTGTCCCGATTTCTCGTTTTGTGTACCGACGTTTCCTCGAAGTGCGTGCCACCCTCCACCCACATTCAATCAAGTAAGGCGTTTGTTCTCGAAAGGCGTGCCATCGATTGTCGAAGATTGGTGTTATCGTTGAAGTGCCAAAGTTGATCGAGAAAGTGAAGCGGCGTTGAAGTGCTGCTCGAATTCCTAGGGTTTCTAAAACGCCAACAAGGTTAGGCGTAATGTCAATTGAATATAATATAATATTATATTAAAGGCTTAAGCCTTAAGTCGAGGTTATACTCGATACCTCGATAAAAGAAAAGAAATACAAATATAACAAAGAAAAGAAATAAGAATATGAATTGACAAATATATATGTGTGTAAGTATATATGATTATATTCTTTGTTATGAAATTATTATATAAGTAATAAAGAGTATTCTTAAATAATAAAAATAAAAGATTACGTTTCTTGGAAAAGAAGAAACGTCGGATTTTTATATAAACTAAAGGTTTATAATTACTTTTAAACTAAATGTCTTCAAGTAAAAGAAATATATGAACTAAAGGTTCATCGAGGTAGAGATATAAAATAAGACTAAAGGTCTTAAGCCGGGTTGTATATCTGACTAACAAAAGGTTATACTCGTACTATAGGTGCGAGATAGCAAGGGAAAGACCCTCGGACGGTGAGTGAAGCCGATCCCAAAGAGATAAGGTGAATACGCCCCCAAACTTTTAAACTTATTTTAAAATGAGTCAAACATGTTATATGAAAATCGTTTACAAGGAACTATGTGTTCCTAAAAACCTTTATAAATGAGAGTATAAACCTAGCCCTCAGGCTGTGGTATACGTGTGTTTGGATCCTTACATAGGTGGTACTACGCGGTGGGCACACCGCACCACCCTTGGTCGTAGGAAGCACTCCTGCGGGGAGTACGACCCTTGTGTATATTGACGGGTACTTAATTAAGTCGTACGCTGCAGTGTTTGCTGAGGTGACCTAGAGTAGAGGCTTGAATTTATAATGTGTTGTTTTAACTTTGTTATTCCTAAGCCACGTTGGGCCGAGGCGGGTGTAGTCTCGAGGGGTAATAAAGTAAAAGAAAATAGTTTTACGTCAGCGTGTTCACCAGCATTCGTTGCTGACGTATTTTATTACATTTTGCAGGTGAACAAGAATAACGCTTGGAGTGACGATGTGCTATGAATATCCGATGACTCGGATTTGTTTTGTAATAATTTAATATATTAAATGGTGGTTTTGTAAAACAATTAATCCTTTAAAACTAAATCGGGAATCTTTTAAAATATTTATAACTTTAATCCACAAGTTTTACAAGTCTTCCGCTAACTAACCGTAACTCTGATTTATTTACACTTGTGATACCAACATAGTCGTCACACTCCTAGGCCGTGTTTTGGGGTGTGACAAGCGTTGGTATCAGAGCCATCGATCTTAGCGAATTGGGTATCATAAAACAATACCCAAGCTTCGATCCAAGTATAGGAAATAATTGTTTATATGTTTTAGGGATAAGATAGGCTGGTAACCTTTTCTTTCCCTCCACACTCTAAACCACCTAAAATGTAGATGTCATTCAAGGGCGCATATAGCGAACTTTATACGCAAAGCTAAAGAGGCTGGAATTGCCGAACCCTATCCCGAGGATAACATGAGTGATGGATACTACGATGCATATTTTGACCAAGATGTGGAACATGACTTGTCAAAACTTGTGTACTACCCCGGAAGTAGACACTACCCGATAGACGTTCCCGAAAGTCCACCAAAACAAAGAGTCGAACCACCAAGGCACTCAAGCTACCATCCACCAACCATACCCATGTATCAACCTTCTGAAATACCGACGTACCATCCCTCGGAGATTCCAACTTATCAACCATCACAAGAGCCGCAATACTACCCCACCGGATATTTACCAAATCCACACCCGTCCTATACTTTCCTCTCAAACCGACCAATAAATGAGGAACCAAGATCCCCATCCTCTGACTGGATGCAGCGCCACTCCAATCAACGTAGGTGCCATACTGGAAGCTCCACCATGAACGAAGTCAACTCGCAACCCAACAATGGCGAAGGGCCGTCCCGTAAGCCCAAGATGAGGGTAATGAGGCCCTACGAAAGTTTCAAAATGCCCTCAATGGTGAATGAAACTATACAACCTATGGAGGAAGATGAACCGGAAGAAGAGGACCCCGAAGAATAAGAGGATCCCGAAGAAGAGGAGGACCCTGAAGAAGAAAATGAGGAAGAACCGGAAGAAGAGCATCCTGGAAGTCCCAGTGAGATATCAAGCTCAATGGATGGATCACTCACTACCCAAAACCCAAGTTACGGATCCGTCGACCCGTATGGATGGATCACTCACTAATCCCGACCTTTTGTATATGTAAATATTTATAACTTTAATCCACAAGTTTTATAAGTCTTCCACTAACTAACCATAACTCTGATTTATTTACACTTGTGGTACCAACATAGCCGTCACACTCCTAGGCCATGTTTTGGGGTGTGACAGTTTAAACCCTTGTATTCAGGTTCAAATGTTTAATCCTATGATAGCACACCTAACTGGCGAATTATATCACTAGATTCATCTATCGTATACAAGTGTTCAAGCCCTAATTAAATTGTAAACCAAAGTCAACAACCTAATAAGGATAGTATGAATCAATAGTAGAGCACATGCATTAACTCTAGAACTAGCAGAACCATATAAGGCACACAAACACATCATAAGATCGAATGAATACTAAAACTGTTGTAGCAACAAGTTGGCGCCCACCGTGAGGCTACGCCGCTTACTTTATCTTAAATACCATTAGTGTAGCTCCATTTTCATCAAATCACCATGTCGGAAGGTGGATCTCCCGATGAAGTCAACCATGTGTCAAGAACACCGACACCAAGCGCCGGCCAAGAAACTTCGGCGACTTCCATATCTTTTTCCACCCCGGGAGGAACTCCGACGGAACCTTTGTTCCTCGAGTTTTCACCCTTCCGAACTCCAACCCCTTCACGATCCGGAGTTCCTTCTCCTCACGCAGGAGTCACGAACACCCCGGAACGTATCGACTTGACGATGGAAGGGATATCACGACATTTCTTGCAACTAAGACATCTTCTTAACCGACACGTGAGCCAAGAAAGAGAAAAGGGAATAAGACTAAGGCTGGAGTATGACGACGAAGAACCCTCATTATCACTTGGACATCCACCTTCCCCTCTAACCAGCTCACGGCCTGCTGCTTCTCATTTAGAAGCTGGTCCGAGTATAACCTGCCAACCTTTTAACCCATCTCCTTATACCTATGCAAGGCCAAGCCCAACGGCTTTCCCTTTGTTTACTTCACAACGCCTTGGACACGAGACCACTCTCGACCAAATATGGCAGTCACCAGCTTCAAGTGTTCCTCCTACAGCCACTACATGGGAACAGACCATGTCGGTCTTACCCTTGGCTCGAAGTGCAGCAATGAGCACTCCCTTAGGAACAAACCAAATAGCAGCAACTCCTGAAAGCCTTCAAGGCTTTAACCTTATGCCTCGGATGATGGCTCAAATGATGGCACACTTCCCTTGGACCCAGCTCATCAACCAAGCGCTGGGTAGTCACCAAGGAACAACGAGTCATAATCCTGCCACAATGGTAAAAGAAGACCTTGCTAAGCCCTATAAGTCTGGTAACCTGTCATGCTTCTCTCAACAAATCGCCAATTATGACTCTCAAACGAAAATCAAGATGCCACCCCATATAAAAACATATGACGGGACCGAGGATCCCGAAGACCACCTCTAGGTATTTACCAGTGCTGCGAGAATAGAAAAGTGGTCCCATGCTTAATGTTGTTTAGTGTTCATGCAAACACTTGTCGGATCAGCCAGGATATGGTTCAATGACCTTCCTGCTCAAAGTGTTCGAAGCTTCGATGATCTGAGCAAAGGATTCTTGGCCAACTTTTCATAACAAAGGAGGTATATCAAGGATGCCACGGTAATTTTCCAGATAAAACAGATAGATGATGAGAACCTTCGAGACTTCATCTAAAGGTACAAAAAAGAAGGGTTACAATATGTGGGGGCTGACGAAAAAATGAGGGTGGCAGGCTTCATGAACGCCATCACCTCCAAATACCTCATAAGGGACTTCAACAAATGCCTACCTAAAACCCTTGAAGAAGCTCTCGAGCGAGCTGAAGCTCATATCCGAGGTGAGGAGGCCGTTGATTTCAAAGAACAAAGGAAGAGAGCTCCTAATTGGCGAGGCAACAGCCCCAGCCGAAAGAAAGGGAATTACAACCCCTATGACAAATACCCCAGAGCTCAGATCAACGAAGGCCTGAAGGCCGAAACCCTCCAAGCAGGGAAAAGACTGTGAACTTCACAGCCTTAAGCAAAACACCTCAGGAGATCCTTGCCACCGAAGAGGTGAAACACAACTTCCGACCTCCTCGACCCTTGCCCAAGAGCAAGAAAACAAAAGCTCCACCCAGTTCTGTGATTTTCACGAAGAAAAAGGTCACCACACCAACGATTGCTTTCAACTCAAGAGAAGAATTAAGGAAGCCGTTAAGTCCGGAGAATTGGCTCATTTGGTGAAAGGGGTCAAGGACAAGATGGCCGAAAGAAAAGGCAAAGAGGTGAACATGGTGAATATAGACGATGGTGTCTCCCACAAACGACAAGGCTTGGAGGCTTGGGAGCTTCAATGTGTCTGCTTCCGTCCACCTCAAGGTGACTTACTCTCAAACCCTTTGGTAGTAGAAGCGAACGTGGGAACACTCAAAACAAACAAAGCCTACATCGACACAGGGCGGCCACAGAAATCATGTACGAAAGATTCTTCAATCAACTAAGCAAAGAAGAACGTTCAAGGCTTCAACCCTCCGGGTCTTCTATAAAAGGTATCGTCGATGTACCCTTGAAGCCTTTAGGCCAACTAACCCTTGATGTCTGTTTTAGTGAGGCAAGATGAAGAAAATCAAACCACTCACTTTTGTGGTTATCAACATACCTTCCAACTATGATGTGATCATAGGAAGGCCAGGACAGTGCGCGTTCAAGATGGCTGTCTCAGTTGGTCAAGGTGCTGTGAAGTTCCCAACTGACAGGGGAATTGCAACCCTTCAACCTACCCAAGAGGTTTACGGGGTTGGAGGAGAAAGTTCAAAAAGTGAAAATGAAGAACAAGGCTTGATCATAAACCCAAAGTATCCTAAACAAAAGGTACGGGTAAACACAAGCCTTTCTAAAGAAACTCTCTCACACCTTGAGAAGCTGTTGATATGTTACAACGATGTCTTTGCTTGGTTCCCGGAAGACATGACCGGCATCCCTCAAAGCATTGCAGAACATGAGCTAAAAATACCACCTGATGTCAAGCCTGTTGTCCAAAAGAAACGGAGCTTGGCTCCTGAACGAAGCTTGGCAGCATGCCAAGAGGTTGAAAAGCTTGTCCTAGTTGGGATCCTACGTGAGGTCAAATATCAATCCTGGTGGCTAATCCAGTCATGGTTCGAAATCCTGACAAGTCTTGGAGGATGTGCATCGACTTCAAAGACTTAAACAAAGCATGCCCAAAGGATTGCTATCCCTTACCCGAGATGGACCTCAAGGTTGACCCTTAACCGGCCATCCCTTCAAGTGTTTTCTCGATGCTTACAAGGATTATCATCAAATCCTCATGAAAGTGGAAGATGAAGAAAAATCCGCATTCCACACGAACAAGGGTATTTTCTGTTATCAAAAGATACCTTTTGGCCTACGAAATGTCGGTGCAACTTACCAACGTTTGATCGACAAAGCATTCGCTAGTCAAATTAGCAGAAACCTGGAAGCATATGTCGATGATCTGGTAATCAAGAGAAAACGAGCCTCAAATGCTTGAAGACATAGAAGAAACCTTCCAAAACTTGAGGAAGATCAATTTGAAGCTCAACCCTGGAAAATGCTCATTTGGGTTCGAAGAAGGCAAGTTTTTGGGACACATTGTGGGGAAACAAAGCATAAAAGCCAATCCCAACAAAGTCAGGGCTGTTCTTGAAACTAAATCTCCACAAAGCAAAAAAGAATTGGAAAGCCTGAATGGAAGGCTTGCAGCCTTGAAGCGTTTTACCTCCAAGCTTGCTGAGAAATCCCTACCCTTTTTCAAAACCTTAAAGGGTTGCACCAACAAGAAAGATTTCAGGTGGACGGAAGAAGCAGAAGAAGCCTTCAACCAAATGTAGCAACACTTGGCTTCACTTCAAACTATTGCAGCCCCTGAAACAGGAGAATTAATCTCTGTCTATCTCTTAGTGGCTGCAGAATTACTAAGCGCGGTGCTAACCATCGAACGAAGCAAAGTTCAGGTACCCGTTTATTTCTTTAGTAAAACATTAAAAATGGCAGAGATCAAATATCCTCCTTTGGAAAAATTTGCTCTGGCCTTAATTCAAACAGCCAGAAGGCTTCGAATTTACTTTCAAGCACACCCTATACAAGTGGTCACTGACCAACCCATCAAGAGTGTGCTTGAAAAACCAGAAAATTCAGGAAGATTGGCCAAATGGGCTGTAGAACTAGGTGAACATAATATCACCTATGTACTAAGAAAATCTATCAAAGCCCAAGTCTTGGCAGATTTCATTGTAGAAATCCCGAAGCAAGTCACTCCTGAAATACACACAACTGCCACTGAACCTTCTGACCCCGAAGCCTGGAAGCTTTTTACCGATGGAGCTTCCAGCATCGAAGGGTCAGGAGCTGGACTCGTTTTAATCAACCCTGAAGGGTTAGAATTTACATATGCTCTTCGACTTGAATTTCAGACCACCAACAACGAAGCTGAATACGAAGCATTGATCGTTGGTCTGAAGATTGCCAAAGAGATGAAGATCCAAAAGCTACAAGTCTTCACAGACTCGTTGCTTGTTTGAAGTCAAGTCAATGATAGCTATGTAGCAAAAGAGCCCAACATGAAGAAGTATCGTGAAAAGGCAAAAGGGTTGATGATCAAATTTCAAGAGTGCACTATCAAGCAAGTTCGAAGATCACAAAACAAGAGAGCCGATGCCCTGAAAAAACTAGCATCCCTCACATTTGCACACCTCACCAAGAAAGTTTTGGTGGAAGTGTTGAAAACTCCTTCAATCCAAGAATTGGAGGTTCAAGATGTAATAACTGAAAAGGGTCCCAATTGGATGACTCCCATAGAAAAGTTCCTCAAAAATGGTGAGTTACCTTTGGACCAGACAGAGGCTGAAAGGGTTCGAATCAAGTCCCGACAGTATGTGTTGCAAGGAGAAACCCTTTATAAGAAAGCATACCTTGCACCGCTACTAAGATGTGTGGGCCCTGAACAAAGCCAATATCTGATCAAAGAGGTTCATGAGGAAATATGTGGAGCTCATTTTGGGACAAGAACGGTGGTTGCAAAATTGATGAACCTCGGATACTTCTGGCCCACCATGCACCGAGATGCACGGAACAACTCAAAAAATGTGAAGCCTGTCAAATTCATGCACCGGTTCCCAAAAGCCCAAAACATGATCTAGTCCCCATCTTCTCGGCTTGGCCATTCCACAAATGGGGAATGGATATTGTTGCTCCATTCCCACCGGCCAAGGTTGGGGTAAAATTTTTGCTAGTAGCTGTTGACTACTTTACCAAGTGGCCTGAAGTCAAACCACTTGCAAAAATAACGGGCAAACAAGTCATTGACTTCGTATGGGAAACCGTTATTTGTCGCTATGGGCTTCCAGGAGTGTCGGTCACAGATAATGGGAAGCAATTTTCCGAGAAGCCTTTTAGCACATGGTGCAAAGAATTCAGAATCACCCAAGTGTTCAGCTCGGTTGCTTGCCCACAATCCAACGGCCAAGTCAAAAGAACAAACAGAACCATTGTGGAAGGAATCAAAACAAGGCTGGGAAGGCATAACAACAACTGGCTTGAAGAACTCCTAAATGTTCAATGGGCAATAAGAACAACTGAAAAAACAAGTCACAAACGAACACCTTACAGCCTAGTGTTCGGATCGGAAGTTGTAATCCCAGCAGAAGTTGGAGTTGTGACTCAAAGAACACTCAACATGGATCTCGAATCAAACAACAATGAGACCATGTTGAATTTGCAACTCCTTGAAGAAGTTCGTGATCAAGCCGCAATACAAGAGGCTAAGTACAAGCAGAAAATGGAAGCCTATTACAATGCAAGAGTGAAGCACGAACGTTTCAAGCATGGAGACCTTGTACTCCGAAACAATGAGGCCAACAAGAAAGAAAATCAAGGAAAGCTTGGCCCAAAGTGGGAAGGACCATACACAATCCTTGAAGCTCACAAGGGTGGATCCTACAAGCTGGCCGACATAGAAGGAAAAAAGCTTCCAAGACACTGGAATGGAAAAACCCTTAAAAGGTTCAATGCCTAGTCAAAGTCTTAATATGTATTTCAAGAGATGTATAATTCTCCTTTTTGTGAACATCAACCTCTTGTATGAATGATAAAGTTTTTGTCATAACTTGTCTTTAATATCCTATAATCAGGTTGAGAACATAGCAAGAACCTCCATGGCAAGGGCCATATAAGGGGATGAGCTCCCAGGCCACATCGCTCAATAGGTTCAATGGTTAAATGGACCTATATAAGGGGTGAGTTCCTATATCAATCCAACTCCATGAGACTTAGAAAATTTTTCAACTAAAACTTGTCTCATAGACAGGGCTGAACAGCCTACACCAATTCGTTCCTTAAGCTTTGAAAAAGTTTACGAAACAAACATACACTAAGTAGTGATACAAAGGATAGTCAACATGTGCTTTTTACCTAATGAAGATTTGAAGCTAAAGTGACTGCAGCACTAAAAACACATCAAACTAACAAGACAAGCAACCATAATACAATACATAGAACATCACGATCCATAAACAAAGCCTTAAAAGGCTATAACCAACATGCCATTTAGGCTAAACAAAGGAAATCACAAGGATTCTCATAATAATGTTTAAACGGCCAACAAAGGCCAATAACAACCACAAGAGCAGAAACCTTAAGGGTTTCATGCTAAATCCTAAATTGTTCAAAGATTACATAACATTTTTCAAGGTGTGCTAAGAAAGCTACGAATAAAATGTTTTAAACACCAACAACAGGCTTCGAAGTACTAGCCTTACCACGCTTAGCCTTCTTGGACTTCTTCACTTTTGGGCCAACATTAGCAACAGCTGAGCCTTCGAGGCTTGCCGCATGAGACTCGTCGCTGCCCCCAGATAAAGTTTCTTCACTATCACCAGAACGGGAGCGTTTCTTCGACAAGGACTCGAGCACCTCTTTAACAACTTTCTCATCGACGCCGGCTGGTTTCAAACCCTGCAACACAGAAAGAGGCTAACCAAAGAAGGACGAAACTTCACCCACATAAGGGTAAGTGAGTCTTTCCATTGCACGAACTGAATCCATGAAGAGCTTGTAAGCTTCACGGTTGAACAGGGACGATTGCTCCATAGGTTGACCGGTTTCGTGATGTTTGAAGCCTGCAACAAATCCCAGGTGCTTCCCATGGCCTAGTAGCTTTGTGTACACATCACCCAGCACCGAGTTAAATTCATTGGAATGAAGCAAATGAGTTACAACCTGATGGAACCCGTGCTCAATAAGCCACTTGTTGTCGTTAGTGGTCTGAGTAACCGAAGCCTTCAAGCCTTCTTTCTCCATCTCGAAGGCTTTCCTCTGCACCTCAAAGGCTTCCCGGTCAGCATCCAACTTAGCCCTGTCGGCCTCCATGGCTTTCTTCAACCCTGCCAGCTCAATCTCATGGCCGCGAGACAACTCATTAATCTTCTTAACATACCCTTCCTCTTTCTTCGAAAAACCTTCAATCTCCTTCTTCATCTCCATCAGGGAAGATTTCATTCTCTCCTTCTTCTTGGAAAAATCCTCATATTCCTGCATCCCTTTCCTAAAACGAGTCACACCCTCTGCCAAAAGGGCAGAAAGGTTGCAGGAACTCAAAATCAACCTTGACAACATGGAATCACCTTCCATTCCAGAAATCGTTTCAGGAACCCCAGGAGGGGCAAAATTGGCCAACACATCGGTACAAACCTCGGGGTCTTTGAAGCTACCCCCAACCTTCACATTCCACTCCGGCACATAAACTGCATTCTCATCCAACCCTTGAACCAACGGCATCACAACCTTCTTACCAGATGACTTCTTTTTCTTGGAAATAACCAAGCCCTGCTCCTTTTCACCTTCCAAACCTAGACCCTGATCTTCAACAACGTGAACGTCATCACTAACTTCAACAGGTTCGTGAGAAGATGATGGGCCAGGGGACTTCAACAAACGTCGTGTAGAAAGACGAGTAGAAGTCTTAGGAGCAGTAGCCTTGGTAAACCCTTTAACGTTTGGAACCCCAACATACCCTGAATCTTTGAAATTACATTCTTTCCCTCGAACCGTAGCATCATCACCAACAGCCGAAGCATCCGTAAACACAACGTCCGAAGTGTCATCACTTTTTAAGAAGTCCAAAGCCGACATGACTGCAAATAAAAAAGAAATCCATTAACAAATATGTCAACAAAGTAAAGCAAATACGGGATAGACAAGAGCATACCCTTATCATCCCTCATAAGCATGGGATCCCGATTAGGCTTATCCCATAGTTTGCTAATTCCTAATAACAAGAGAAGATGTTCGGGAAAAGGACGAAGACGCGATGGACATTTCCTAATCGATTTCAAAAAGGCTTCATTCAACTCGGATTCAGCTGGCTCTGGTTCGTTTAAAACAGCCTCGGGTTTCCTCCAAACGGATTTAAATGGAAGGATAGAATCGGAAACAAAGAAAAAACGCTCCTTCCAAGAACCGAGGGTTGTAACCGCCGAGGAAACCAAACACGTATCGACCTTAGTATGTTCAAAAGTATACCAATCGCCGTTATTTTCTAAGCGAAAGAAACAGCGAAAACTCAACAATGAAGGGTCATAACCTAGGGCTTTACACAAAACCTCAAAATGCAAAACCCTAGCAAGCCCTAAAGGATGGATTTGACCGAACGATACATGGTAATACTCCAAAACATTCAAAACAAAAACCGAAAAAGGGTGCCGGAGATTAGAAAATTCAAAATGACGGCAATATAGAGCAATGAAGCCTGCCGAACAACGATCAATCGAAGAATCGACCGACGGAGCAATCGGTTTATACTTTAACCCTATTCCCCACTCAATACAAAACGATTCAACCTCATCTTGGGTTAATCGATAAAAACTAACCGAAAGATCCTTTTTGGCAACCATAATTTTGAAGGAAAGATGAAGGATCGAAACTAACCTGATAGAAGAATGAAAGGAACTTGAATATGTTTATGATGGAAACTTTAAAGAAAAATCTGGAAGAAAATGAGTAGTTATCCTATTGATAACTATTAATGAAAAAACAGTTATTGGGAACCGCAATCTGACAGTTACCATCACATCAACAGTCATGTCAGAAATTCAAAAAATAACCAAAACTGAACAAAGCCTCGAAGCCTACAAGCCTCGCAACCTTTAAGAAATAAACAAAATGTGTGCAAAAGTCAGAAGCCCTTGAGCTTACCTCTCAAATTCCTCTGACTTGGGGGGCTGATGACGGGGGTAGCCCAAGGAAATAATAAAATGGCTGGAACACATTAACGCTAAAAAGGTTAAAAGGTTAAAAGCTTCATTTCCCGCCCAAACTTATGTAAACAAGTACCCACGTGCTACAGTACGATGTCAACTCAAGACTCACATCACTGTTCCCTCTGAGCAAGGGACATGCTCAGATAAAGTATTATTATTTTAATCACGGACCAACGGTCCAAAGCTTCCCGCCCACAAAGGTCAATTCTCTATGCAAACTGGAGGTGAATTAGTTTGTACACTGGACAAAAGGCTTGGTCTATCCTTCTATATAATAAGGACTTGGCCATAAACAAGAACACACCAAGATCTGGGCAGATAACATACTCTCCCTGATCTTCTCTTCTTCCTTGAGAAATAGGCTCCTTGCTTATTTCTTTCTTACTTCACAAATATCATAGCTTCACCAAGAACATCATCCAAGAACCGGTTCCAAACATCACGGTTCTGGATCTTCGGTGAACTACAAACAATCAACAACAAACTAGTGAACCTCCTTCTACGTTTTGCAAACGTAGAGGGACACCACGACCTGCGTTAGGTTAACCTGAACCCTTGAAGCTTGTTAGCCTAACCAGTCCATTCACTATCATTGGTCTTTTGTATATGTAAATATTTATAACTTTAATCCACAAGTTTTACAAGTCTTCCGCTAACTAACCGTAACTCTGATTTATTTATACTTGTGGTACCAACATAGCCGTCACACTCCTAGACCGTGTTTTGGGGTGTGACAGTTTAAACCCTT
The DNA here is from genome assembly GCF_021521415.1 of Bidens hawaiensis. NCBI lineage: Eukaryota > Viridiplantae > Streptophyta > Magnoliopsida > Asterales > Asteraceae > Bidens > Bidens hawaiensis. The sequence goes on from NW_027491957.1 coordinate 44,235, forward strand.
GTATTCAGGTTCAAATGTTTAATCCTATTATAGCACACCTAACTGGCGAATTATATCACTAGATTCATCTATCGTCCACTAAGTGTTCAAGCCCTAATTAAATTGTAAACCAAAGTCAACAACCTAATAAGGATAGTATGAATCAATAGTAGAGCACATGCATTAACTCTAGAACTAGCAGAACCATATAAGGCACACAAACACATCATAAGATCGAATGAATACTAAAACTAACAACGATTTATTTAAATGGTAACATGTTACTTGTTAGAAAGTAAATAATTAAGAATGTCAGTATTAAACAAATTCTAGTAAATTTAATAAATAAAATTTCCATTTGGTCGAGTCACATTTTAAAATCAAAACGAGTAAGTATATTTGTGTTATGTTTGTGGTTTGTAAATTCTTAAACTGTTAGTCGGGTAACTTTGGTTTTTGATGTTAATGTAAAGTATTTACTATTTTAAGACTACAAAAAGGTTGGGATAACAATTAATAATGTTTTAAAAACATGTTTATACCGGCTAGTAACTCATGTTATACCGATTGCCGCTCACTGATCCTACACGTTTTAGCCGGTAAATTGCACAAATGATTTATAGTGTGAACTGACGGAATTACTGTAACATCGGTTTAAGCACATGCTAAAATTATGGTTTAGACTTTACACCGAAGAATTTTAGTGGCTCATCCATGAACCATTTACCTCCCGATTTAAATTTTTAACCTAGTAGCATCCGATCAATTAATCATCGATCTTCGATCATTTTACCACCGAATCATCGAATTACCCTCAATATTGTCATCAAGCAACTTCTGTATTATTTTTTAGATTATTCTTTTATTATGGATTAACTTTTGGATTTATTATTTTTTTATGTTTTATGCAAATTTCATTAAAAAGTAGTGTTTACTCATGATCATGACAGAATACAAACAAACAACAAGCTGCGTCGCTAGCCCGTTTTAAATTGCAAAACTAAATCGTTCATAAAGCACATTGATAAACATTATTACGCATGACCTATTGGACTCGACAAAGTAACTCCACATCTTTAAGTGAGAGGAAACTAAAAGTGTCAAATACAAAAGGTATTAATACATGTTGGTTGTCAATGCATTCATTCTTATGTGTTAGTCACCTCGTATGAAGCAGCTTTTAGAGCAGCCAGGCACCATGAAACCACTACTCTCCAAATCCACCAGTGATGAAACCTTTGTTATATCCACACACACATGTTTCCCTCTTATCCATCCAAAGACCAAAATATCAGTTTTTCGAAGAGTTAAACGTCCATTCAATGGTTCACTCAAGAAATTCACATGCGTTCTTTCTTAACAGAAATCTCAGCATATCTGAATATGCCAAAAACACATCCCTAAACCAAATTGTGTCGGTACTTGAACCCATAAAGCCCTCTATAAAGTATTGTGTGCTCCCATTCGAGTCCAAACACGCCTTGCGACATACAAGGCATAACTCATTATCCAATAATAGAGAATGATGAGGCAATACTTAAGAATAGTAAGATAATTCACCAGGAACATATGTTGGCCTAACACATTTATAGAAATAGTAAGAAAAATTGGAACCCTTCAACAAAAGAAGGGTCTCTCCTAAATTATGTGTGTGCCACTTTTGGATTATTTATATTTTTGAATCATGTACTTTGTATTAACTTTTAGTTAAGACTATATTTTTATGGAATTATAATAGACTAGTTAACCAGGTTAAATAAATTGATATAATCCAATACAACTACAACCGGTAGTGCTCGTATCATTTTCAAGCCCAATCTAATACGGTTAAAAAAACCTTTTTTTAAAACATTGGAATGTTGGATAATTCACTACTTCTAGACGATACCATGAAGGTGAAACTCAACTTGCCAATGTTTCTTTACGTTAGCGGTTTGTCAAACCGGAGAAAGTTGACTTCTAAAGATGCTAGGGTCTTAGGTTAGTGGTGAGCCCCATATGACCGGCGACCGAAAGAACCGGGTTTTCCTCTGGCTGTGTTTGTCAACCTTTTTAATCTTTTGTTTGAAGTTTGAATTTAAACCTCCTTCAAACAAGCTAAGTTTACTTTTTAGTTACTTTTTTCAATTTAATTGTTTTCTTTCTTTTCATTTTTCTATTTTTTTGGCAAATACTATAATATTAGAACATAATGAAACGAGGAAGTGAATTACGATCTTTGATTGAACAAGCATAACAAAAGTAAAACATTACTAAGGTGTAAAATTACATCTCTATCAATATCATAGATACTATATAATCAATAAAAATCTCATTTAATGTGTTGTTTTCATATACTTCCTCATCATTTTCTTCTTGTCTCTCTTATCAAATTAAATACGCATTTCTCGTTTTTTAGTTAATGATTTATTTGTGAAGAAAATACTAACTATATTAATAAAACACATATATTTTAAATCATCTCTTATTTCAAGAAATTTGAAATCTAATTATATAACTTTTGTTTTCAAACAAATACTATTTTTATTTAATACAAAAGGTCCGGACACCCGAGATTACCCTAACAAACAGATCACATTTCCGCCCAAACAATTAGTAAATAGACGTTGAATTACATTAAATAGTATTTAATATATTTTCAAAACCTGATTAATTATATATTAATTTTTACATATTTTTTTATATATTTTTTAAAATAGTTAAGTGTATACAATCCATTTTCCACCTATTAAATGTACATAAGATACAACAATTTTATATATTGATATTTCCACCCCGTGTAGAACACGGGTTTAAGCTAGGTAGAAAATAAGATAACTCACTGGTCCTGAGGGTGAATCAAACTTGATTTAAAAAATAGATCAAAGTTTTCTTTCCTTTCTTCTCTCTCGTTAAATAAACTCGGGAACAGAGCGTAAATGTTTGCATCTCTCTCTCTCTCTCTCTAGTCACATCTAGTGCCCGCTAGTATTGATCGAGCGACTTGAGTCACTTGACCATAATGCAGCGATCCTCAATGGTTCATGAAATCATGCTACGTGACTAATTTTCTAGATCCGCATTTTTTATGACTTAAAAATATCCAAATATTAAGCAAATCATAAAGGAATCATAAAACATTTCATCAATTTCGTCCGAATCAAAAATATATTCAAAGGTCGTAATGCACGTGGTTTGATTTGTTTTATCTCCGGCATGTTGTACACTATAATGTACTTATTATAATTAATATTAGTATTATTTTAAGTATATTTGAAGCATGTTATATTTTCATGTTCATTTAGTCAAATATATCAACTGGTATTGTACGCTAGTCAAATAGAACACGGGGTCGGATACTCGGATTTCTCCATCCGGACTATTATAAAAAAAATAATAATAAATAAAACGTTTTTCTTATTTACTATTAAAATAGTGCTAGTAACTTAAGAAGAAATTCAAATATACGTTATGTAAAGTTATATGTTTCCAAGAATAGGTATCCCAGTATATATAAAATTTATCCCGGTATTCATAAAAGTTCTTGTCAATTATTTATACAAAATAACTAATAATATATTTAATTAATTTAGCCTACAAAAAGGATAGAGGTTCGCATTGACCCGTGGCCGGTTCCTAAACCGGAAATGATCCAATCCAGAAACGAGTTTGAATCGTATGAAAATGAACCAGCCCATCTTTTTGTAATCGGGGTTTGAACTCCTTCGTTGAGACCGGTTTCAAAAAGATCCAATTCTTTTCTTCTTTAATATCGAGCGGGTCTAGGCTAAACAATTTAACTAGTCTTTACTTTATCCGATTCGGTTTTTACCCAAATTCGGTTTTGTACCCAGGGCCGTCTCCGAGAATATAAATACCTCGGCCGAGTCAAATAAAAGGGCCCGTAAGCCTTAACGAAAAATTTTTATTCGCTAGTGTACATGGATAAACTTTTATCGACCGATTTGTTATAAGCAGAAACTATTCTGAGTATGTAATTATCTCATAAACCATTGCAAATAACCTTATTTTTAACACTTAAAAACATATATATGTAATACGTATAAAAAAAGTTTGTGCCCCCGAAACTTATGTGCCTCGGCCGATGGTGCGACTCGCACCCCCTCCGAGCCTCCCCTATATGCACCTCATAAGTCAAGCCACAAAGCTGCTAGAGCAGCTAGATTTTTACCGGTCCAATTGGATTTAACTGGACCATTTTTTTCATGCCTAGAGTAAAGGTTTTATCAAGCCCATCGTGTTTCAAGAATTTAGCCCATTAGAATCCAGTGAAAATAGGAACTTGTTTATTTATTTTATTTTTTGTGGTTTCTGCCACTTTTGGAAATTGGGTATGGATATAGTGATACATATACAAATAGACATGATTGAAGGATCGACCAACCAATTTCACATATTTAATTTAAAAAAAAAAATTAATGATGTGGATTTAGCCAAAAAATAAATTTTAAATGCCTAAAACCTAAATAGACATGACCAACCGATCTCAAGTTGAGTTCTTCCTTCGGCTTTTATTTTACATACCCTGCCACTTAATACCTTTTGATTTGTTTAAAAGTTCTCTTTAATTATTTTTTACATGATGCTGGACTTGGATGCTGCTAATAGTGTTAGGAGAAGACAAGCCTTGTTCAAATTTTAGGCTAATCTTGTTATAGTTTGTATCACATGATCGCGCTTTATAAATATAAAATTTAGCCCGTTCACCCATGTATTGACTTCGAGCTAATCTTGGTTTAGTTTGTAAAGGTGTAGTTTTGTTTGCCAAATTAAAGTTGTGCTGATCTTAGAGGTGTACAAAACCGGTTTTAAACCCAACCCGAACCGGTTTATAAACCGAACCGGTTTGGTCAACGACCGGTCAAAACCGGTTTGACTCAAACCGGTTCGGTTTATAAACCGGTATAGAAGCAGGATAGGCCGACCTGGTCACACCGGTTCGGTTCGGTTTATAAACCGGTTTAACCGGTTTCAAACCGGTTTTCCTCAAACGGGTTCGGTTTTAAAACCGGTTTGATAGATTTGAAGGGGAACCGATCCTGAAACTGACGGTTTGGATCAGTTTGGAAACTGGTTTGGGTGAAACCGGTTCGGTTCGGTTTGCCTAAAACCGGTCCCAAACCGGTTTTTTTAACACCTCTGGCTGATCTTCTTCACTTTTTAACCATATCCATACAACCTTCTTTTGTTGCTATTTGTATTTGGTGCGGGCCTGCAAAACAAAGTGGGTAGATATGCCTTGGCTATGAATGGCCTAGGCCCTTAGATTGTGTGTAGTGGGCTGGTTCCTCTATCACCTCACCCATATTTCATCCGACTAAGCATTTCATATGGGCGCCAAAAGGATGTTAGATTAGTGTAATTCGTTTGACTTGTCGACCAATGTTATCATAAATTCTTAATATATATTGAAAGTTACAAACATTTTTATCGAAAGGCAGAGTTGTCGGTATTTGATTAACTATGTGATAATATTTGGAAGAGATCCATGATCTAAATTGTGGGACGCAATCTGAAAGCGAATGATTGAAAATGGAGTGAAAAATAAAGATTTGAGTCTATATATGTAGTGGTTTTGTTTAATTTTAAAAAAATATATACAAATGTAACATCTATGAGACCGTTGCATGTTGGTTTTGTTTCATTTTTGAACAATCGAAATACGTACATGAATACAAAATAAAACCACATAAAATGGAGAGATTTTACAAAGCAAATGAAATGAAATGAAAAAAATAAAAGAAAATTATTCATCCTAAAAGAATGGCCGGCCAGCCAGCCAAATTAAAGAAGATAAAAGATTGAAGGAATAATAAGTTATTTGGGCCAATGACAACCCAGCAAACAAATCGTTTTGTGTCAGAAACCTCTCAAGTTGTGGATGGGCCAACGCACCAGTTGTAGACTTGTAGTTAAGATGTTTTCGGAATTAAGCAAGACGATGACAGAGTTATGGGCTGAGGCTTTTAAAACTTCTCCCTACCATTATTAGTGTCTTCAATATATTATATATAAATATATATATATCTGAGACGTTTATTTGAGCTGAGCACTCCATCGAATGAACATCAAGATCAACCATTATGAAACTTATAGTTGTCACTAATCATTATGAAAATTAAAAAATATATATTCGCAACTAGACTTATTACATATATATAATCAACGAGTTAAATATGTAAGAAGTTGACTTACATACATTTCTTTCAAATTTTAATACAATTACTGATATGTAATACATATGAGAAAAAAAAATTAAAAAGAAGTTTGAATTGTTGATACTGGTTCTCACGATTCTTATATGAAAGAGTTCTCATTTCATCTTTATCCAATATATATATACGCACATACATATGGGTTACATTAAGACGAGTAATTAGATTTACATAACAAGGTTAAACTTATCTTTACTTTTTTATTATTGCAGTTGATTGTCTATATCATTACTTAAAAGTTAAAACTCCTGTAATAATCATTAAGCTATGTTTGGTTCATGGAATTCCTTTGAATTGGAATTGGAAAATTCAATCATACATAAATCAATCGCCTTTACAACGAAATAACCAATGAAGAAAAAAATTAACTATGAAAAAACCAACCAAATCACCTTAAAAAAATAATCGCCATTATCACCAAATCAACAAAGAAAATGATTGACTATAATTTAAGTGATTATAGGCGGTTGACTATAATTTAAGTGGTTTTAGGTAATCCTCTATCTGAGATAGCGGATTACCAGTACACGCAAGCATATTTTTCACGTGTATCTCCAAGTCTTTTCACGTGTATCTCCAAGTCATCCGATTGTTGTCCACGTCAACGGTGTGTAACATGTGGAATCCTCTATTTGAGATAGCAGATTACATACAGTCTTTTGCATTTTAGCTCCCGGACACGTGTCACAACCCTTGTAATCCTCTATCTCAACTAGAGAATTCCACGTGTCACACATCGTTGACGTGGACACCGCTTGTTGAAAATAGGATGACTTGGAGAGACACGTGGGAAGTATGCTTGCGTGTAACGGTAATCCTCTATCTCAGATAGAGGATTACCTAAAACCACTTAAATTTCAATCAACTACCTAAAAACACTTATACTTTTTTCAAACCACCTAAATCAACAAAAAAAATCGACAGTTTCATGCTCTCCATCTTGCCATGGAACAGGAACGACTATCATGGAAAGGTAACATTGACTTTTGGTAAATGATATAAATGATCATTTTAGTCTATTATCTTTTTTTAGACTTTCCAATTCCTTTTCCACATTTACAACCAAACGTTATGTCAATTTACATAGGATTTCATTCAAATTTCATTTCCAATTTCGTCAATGAAAATTTTGTGAAACATACGACTCCTTGGTGGTGTAATATTTTGCTATAATTTAGTGTAATTTGTTTGCCTGACTGTTAAGACTTGCTGCTATATGACACCCATTTTTCTTTTTCCTCTAGTGACAAAAAAAAATTGATTAGTCATTGGTTCCTCAAACTTCCAAATAAGATCTTAAAAGTAACAAACAGTTTGTTAGGCCTATCATAGTTGGTGTTTTGGTCCGGCGTTTTGATGGATAACGCCAGGGGCACCCGTTTCAAAAAGAGCATAGATACAAGAACTCGAAGACCTTTAGGTCGCTTTCGGATGTCTAAAAATTTATTTATGCGCATCATCAATGATTTGGAGCGTGAGTTTGATTAATTTAAGCAAAAGTCGGACGGTCGAGGGACGCTAGGATTAACGGCTATTCAGAAAGTTACATCAGCCGTACGCGTGCTCGCCTACGGAAACACGGCCGACATCAACGACGAGTATTTAAAGATGGCCGATAAAACAACTAGGGACACCTTGGAGTTTTTTTTGTTACGGTACGTTTCATTTTTTTTAAATAATTATATCACTTGTTTATTTAATCAATTATTTTATAAAATTTCTGTAAAATATAGGAATATTGAAACTATATGGACCACATTATCTGAGATAGCCCAACTGGAACGATCTACAACATCTTTACGAGCCCATGCAAGGGTGCATGGTTTACCCGGCATGATAGGGAGTGTAGATTGCATGCATTGGGAATGGGCTAATTGTCCAACTATATGGCGAGGTCAATACACACGAGGTGACCAAAAGGGACCTACGGTCAGCCTTCAAGCGATTGCTTCATACGACATTTGGATTTGGTCGACATTCTTTGGTGTTCCCGGTTCCAACAATGACATAACCGTCTTAGAATAGTCTCATGTGATGGAGAGTTACATATCTGGGATCGTTCTCGTCGCTTTGTTTTTGGCTAATGATAACTTCTACCATCATGGGTACTATATAAGTGATGGAATATATCCAGAGTATGCGATTATCGTGAAAACATTCAGAGACCCGTTGGATGAAAAAAAAACAGTATTTTAAGAAAGTACAAGAGTCTGCGAGAAAGGATATCGAGAGGTGTTTTGGGGTTCTTCAACAACGTTGGCATTTGGTTAAAAATCCTTGTCGTCTATGGTATTTAGAAAGAATGAAATGTGCTATGTATGCGTGTATCATAATGCATAACATGATCATCGAGTACGAGGGAAGAGCAATAATAAATAATGCAATATGTCCAACTTTCATACTGGACTCGGATCCACCACGAACTCCACAAGTATGGAGCAAAGACTCGAAAACTCGGATTTCGTGCCGTCAAGAGAGATACATAACGCACTAAAGGGGGATTTGGTCCAACATCTTTGGATTAATCGGCGTTTGACAAGTGAAAATGAGAATCAAAACAAGGGCAACAATAAACACGATGATGAAGACGACGACGGAGGTGAAGACGATGAAGACGACGAAGGTGAAGACGATGGATACGAGTAGTTTTTTTTAATGTTTTATTTAATAAAATATTTATTGTTATTTGAGTATTCTTAATAAAAAAAATAAAAAAGTGTAAAAGTGACTGAGCGCCATTGGCGCACAACGCTCATTGGTTAAAATTTATGACTACACCATCTTTTTGCAAAAAAATCATAACTCTTACTGACTATCACATGACGCATAATGTCTAGGGGAGTGACATTATAACTACACATGGTTTTACAAACCTCCAAATTGTGAAGCGGTTAACGCTCATTGGTGAAAATTTATGACTACACCATCTTTTTGTAAAAAAACCATAACTCTTACTGAGCGCCACGTGACGCATAATGTCTAGGGGAGTGACATTATAACTACATATGTTTTTACAAACCTCCAAATTGTGAAGCGGTTGTCATCGTAACAATACAAGGTTAATTGTAAATAGGAGATGTTAAGGTTCTTACAAATATATTTAAAGGGTAAAAACATAGGCGGATGGACTTGGTGTGGGTACAACCCCACTCAATTTTTTAGATTTACTGAATTTTATTATCTTAAAACTCTATGTTACCCATTAATTTTTTTCCCATGCCCTTAAATTTCTGATCTTTTCTTTTAGACCAAATTCAAGCTCAAATATAATAAGCCATTATCCTTATACTTTACATCTTTATAGCTAGCTACTCAGGGTCCACAAAATGAGTAAAATTCAATATTTCAACAACTTTTAACCTTGTTTTTCTGTCATTATATTTAAATTTATTGACTTACGGATGGTAATTGCAATATGTTCATAAATTTTCTTTTATAAATACTTACAATTGTGTGAAAATCATAATTATATCTAACACGTTTGCATTGAACAAAGAAATAGATTTTCCTTACATGTTTACTTTCTTTTACCGACTTTTCCCCTATTGAAAAATTTATGGATCCGCCACTGGGTAAAAACGAACAGATTCTTTTAACTTTTTTAACCATTAGTTGCACCTAAGTCCTAAGTTAAGGGTGTAGCCATTCGTGCTAACGCTTTATCGTTAATAAAATTTATATTTGTGCAAAATGAAACACCACCTCTTGAGTTAATTAGTCGGTTGTGGTGGTCCTCTCTAGTTGGGAGATGGCTGTTTGTTTTTGTTGTTGGTTACTCGGTTTGGGTTATAAAAAGTTTATGTTTTGAAAAAAACATAGAATGAGCATCAAATTTTGTCAACTACAAATCTGATAACATAGATTAGTCACCAATGACACACCATATACCTTATTTAATTCACCGTATATACACACACTATTAAATATATGTGTATTTCATTATACATAAACTATAAAGAATAATATAAAATGCCATTTTAATTCAAAAAAATCAAAAAAATGTTACCAGCATTATTACATTCAAATTTACTCAATAATAATATATCTTTGCGTTTATGTTATTTATAATTTCATTATATAAGAAACTTTTATATTTAGTCAGAAATGGTTATATTTATAAAATATTATTAAATTATTTTATACATGGCACATTCATTATAATTTAACAAATGTCACTTGCATAGCACTTTATTATAAACTAACAAATGTCACATTACTAGGCCTTCGGGTGGGTGAGTTTTCCTAAAACTTGAGATAACTTGGAAGCGTTTAAGGGCTCCGTACGACTAAGTTGGGTCAGCTGGCGGTGACTTTTTGCCTTGGGTCACCCCGTACGGAGTACCTAGACATTTTATGTTTGTTGGCCGTAAAAAAGGGTATTGTTAAGCGTCCCATGTAAATTAGGAAGATTCTTTATAGTCTTCATAATTTAGCTAAATAAACTATCACTATTTTACTATGTTTTACCGATCTTTTGTACATAATTGACATGTTTCGACCAATCCATCCTATGTCCCGCTAATAAAAAAACTCTAATTCATCACTGTTTAGGGTGGAAGAGGTGTTTCTTTCACTACCACCCTAAGGCTTCAACCAACTATTCTAATAGGTGGCGTCACTACCTGTCACACTTCAATTTAAGGTCTAGACGTGTGACCAATAGTTAATACATGTTTTGTAAATATATCAGAGTTTAAAGTTATAAAGCGTAAGTCAGTGGCGGATTCAAGAATTTTTTTAAGTGGGTTCACTGTTTGGGTTGGTATGATGGTTCGGGTTGGTGACGGTTTGACGATTTCGGGTCATTTTGACGGTTCAAGTTAGTTAAGGTTTATCATATAATAGAAATACGATTCAATAACAAAAAACAAACATCGTCATTAGAAATTAAAAATAAATAATATCTCTTGATATTCATAATGCCTACAAATTTAAAAGTATATATAGATTTAGAGATTAATTGTTAGTTTGATACTCAGTTAGTAGATTAACAAGTATTTTTTTACAAATAATCTGTGATAAGTATATTACATATTTTATATCCTGTAAATGTTTAACAAGTATTTTATTACAAATAATATGTAATATGTATATTACATAGTTTATACCTACACATTGGTTCTATCCCACTACCGCAAAATAACCTGCATAAATAAGAAAAACACGTGCTTTTAAATCAATTAACTAATTTAAAGAATAAAAATAAAATAGAAAGATGTATGAGAAAACGGGCAGACACCGTGAATCGAACCTAGATTCTCACACTAATAAGAAGGGATTTTTACAACTAGAACAAGTATCCACTTTGTTTATGGGTTCACTCACTATATATATATATATATATATATGGATTCACCCTCATATTTTATTTATGCGTTCTATATAAAATGCGAATCTCAATGGGTTCCCGTGAACCCGGTCTCGTATGCGTAGATCCGCCCCTGGCGTAAGTTATGATTAAAATATTAAAATATTCCAAAAGACGGGAATTTAACACCCATTAGTTTGTTACAAAAGAGTTGAAGTTATAAACCATAATTGTGACATTCGTCATTTTCGGTTTAACTTTTATTTGTATTTGTATCGGAAACCCGACCCATTTGTTCTTTCGGATCCTTCGTTATTAATAAAATATTGGGTTTTATGTTTAATTTATGTTTCACAATTTTCGGATCAAGAAAACACCATTTACGGTGCCTTAAAACACCCTTTTATTATGAAGAAAGACTTAAAACGAACTTCATGGACGAAATCGCCAAACAACCAAAGCTAAAGGGGTGTTTTAAACTAATAGATAATCCTTACTTTTTCCACCACCATCCACCTAGTTTGATCATTTTAACCAATCAAAATGCATGCATAACTCTTACGGGTAACCTTTGTTTTTTCCACTATAAATACAAGTCCAATGCACCCATTTTTGTTGCTCATTCTTCCTCAAAACTCTCTCAATCTAGATCTAAGTATTCATCTTTCAAATTCTTGATAGTTTGACTTTTCAAGGTCAAACTAATGCTAATCTTTGTTTTAACTAATTCTTGTTGATTAAAGCTTGGTATTATAGTTTGTTTAAAACATACTTCCCTTATTTCCTTGGCTTTCCCTTCTCCGGCCATGGTCGGTTTAGGTGTATTGCTAGGTAAGGCTATATGAAGGACTATTATAGTCCTTGTTAACACTTTAAATTTGTTTAAGCTTATTATAATTGTTTAGTTTCTAGTCATTTTAGTTTCCAAATCATTTTAATAGTTCAATGGTATTTGGGTATGTGGCAACCATCCTCGGTTTCATTCCGAGTCAAGGACCGAACCAAAACCAAACTTTTGTTTAAATACTTTATTATTAAAATGTTGTATGTAATACTTGAGTAGAATCATTTCTAAATTTATTTTAATAAGTTCTATGGTATTGGGTATGTGGTAACCATCCTCGGTCTTATTCCGAGTCAAGGACCGAACCAAGACCGAACTAAACCGGGTTCACTCGCTTAAGACATACTAGTTGTGTTTTGCGCCACTGAATCTCGTATTTTTCTCTAAAACTATATTATAAGCTAATTTTAATTATTTTCTTAAAACACTTGGCATGTTGGATCAACAAAGCCAAACACCCGCTTAACAGACTTTGAGGTTCTTCATAATAGAACTACACACTTGGTTAAGTTTCTTTTGATTTCATTGAGTTATCCCATAACATTTATCACTTTGGAATCTTGGCTTCGGGCTTGACCAATTATCAAGACTAAAACCGACAAATCCGGACACTCGTAAAATCTCGTCTTAGTATCTATTTAACAAAGGGTCTTGGAATATCGCAATTATACTCAAATATTTACTTAACAGAGGTTAAGTAAAACTAATGGATAGAATACCGAGATCCGATTTCGAGTAAACTTACTTTTCAAAAACCATTACTTTAATTTCAAATGTATTTACACTTTAACCCTCAAACTTTATTTATTTATCTTACTTGTTATGTTATTTTACTTTAAAGCTTTTAAGACCATCTACTAACTCAAGACCCTCTTAATCTTGGTCTTGCTCGTTGAACTTACCTTTCCTTATATTCGCAACTAATCCTTCAAGTTACTTATTTCACGTGAGTACATTTCATCCCCCGTTTTTGACCTTTATACTTTGGGGGTAACATGCATACTTATTCAAAACAAGAATGATTTAATATACTCGATCCTCAAACCACAAACTCTAGGGTGTATGATACTTAGAATACTTGCTCTATTGTGTGTTATATGTTTCATATGCTTTACGTGCACGAGTGTTTATTTTGTTGTTGTTGAGCCTCAATACGTATGATCATACGCACCCCTACCTATTTAGCCTTGTGCTAGTTGAATAGGGCCTCATTATCCGAGTATGTTGGTTGTTACCGCTTATAAAGGATTCTCATTTATTTATGATTTATATATCACAATTGTTGCTTTTATTTATAGTTTCATATACGAGTTGTGGATTTTGCCTCTTATTATATATACTCAAAACTATAAAATTGTTCACCAACATACGTGTCGACAAATTATATATTATGCATTGTTACAGGTTTGATTATTGGTTGATTGTGTCACACCCCGACCAAAGGCGGAACATGTCGGGGCGTAACTTATTGATTGGACAGTAGCTCGAAAGACACTAATTAAAGCGACAATAAATATTTAATTTCATTAATATTAAACAAGTACACAAATTTGATAATAAGAGACAATTACATCATGCTTTTGTATATTGAGTAATATCCTAAGGTAAAACTAATTTCTTCGATCTTGAACAAAGTAAATTACTTGTACTTGTAGCATGTATAAAAATAGAGTTTGTCAACACGAATATTGGTGAGAATACATAAGTTTTACTTGAGATATATATAGATAAAAACCACAATTCATATGTTAATGTTGAGCATTACAATTCCTATGAAAATGTAAGCAACTAAATAGATGTGGACCCGTTCCTATTGATACAAAATCAACGTACTTGGGTAAATGTATGATCATACTAGATGAGGATGAGATAACAACCACCGAACATAAAATAAACAATTAAACACATAGAGCATAGTCATAGCTATTGCAATCATCACACATAAACACATAACGAATTGTGTTTGAAATAGATGTAGAAATAAAACAATGAATAAAATTGAATAAGGTATTCATGCTATCCCCAAAATGTTTAAAAGAAAAAAAAAGGGGTATGTAAACTCACCTTGGAGGTAAGGGAGACGCTAACGAGGAGGCGGTTAAAGCAAACTAGTTAGTTAGTTCCACGGAGAGTCTTAACAATAAGTCCTAATTAAAGTTATAATTAATTAAACAATCCAACGACATGAAAAGAGCAAGACGGGAAAAGTAGGGGTTCATAACGGATTTGGGATTTAAATATATTTAACATAAATTTTATAACGTTGGAATAAAAACGTGGTCAATTTAGGTATTATTACAAGTTACATGACGATTTTTAATTAAAAATCGTCAATTTAATATTGCTTAAATAAGAATTAAGTGAACACTCGCTTTAAAGTTTAGCGTTGATCAATTTGTTTAGACGAGTAAAATCATTTTAGTTTATTTGATTATTTATCTATAAATTATATTAGGTTAAATCAAGAAATATATATTTATAAATGTAAAGTTGTATAAAATATAAATATAAAGTTATGCGTATACAAACACACATGCACCTATATACGAAAAAGTTTAAAAGATAATTTGTTTTGAGGTCTCATGGTCTTTGGTTCGTTTAAAGGATAAAGTTAACATTGGTTTTAATATATAATGTTTAAAATATAATAATAATACTTAAGTAAGCAATATAAAGAAAAAAATGAAAACCGGGCCTGGGTGATCGAACTCGCGCCCCAGGCTGGTTCAGCCTTTAATAAACAACTACAAACCAACTGATCTAGACTTACGATTTAATATAGATTGATTCTAAATATATGAAAACACTATGCTATGATTATCCCAAATTTACCCTAGATCATTATGAATTCCAATCAGGGTCATATACCCTCTGTCAATCAAAATTGACAGAGGCGTTTTTAAGACGATGCAAAATCGATCCCAAGCTCAGTTTCAATTACCTGAAAAGATTAAGAAATGAAAGTGAACGACGAGGTAGGGTGGTGGCTAGAACATGGATACAAAATCGGTCTTAGACAGCCTGTTTTGTGTAATTTCTTGAGGGCTTAGATTCAAGATGCTAAGAGGATGGTACATGTCAGTTTAATTTAACAAACGACGAGTATTTATAGAGTTACCAAGGTCAATAGGCGCGGCTCGTGATAATGACGAATTGGTTGTCACTCGCTGTCAATTTCCATGTTTACATGACGATTGAACGTGTAATTGGCTCATTGACGCGTAAGAATGGTAAATTCCGTGTTTCCCGGCGGATTTTATGGATCAAAATCACGAGGGGGGGGGTCGACGGTGATGACGGGGAAGGGAGAAAGGAGGGAAAGAGGTTTTGATATTTTTTGCAATTTAGTCCGTAAACTTTAGGATTGGGTGCACAAGTGGATAAATATTAGTTAGGACTAGTTTAATAGTTTTAATATATTATTAAATAAATGAAACAAAAACCGAGTGGTGGAAGTGAAATAACTTATCAATGATCGAATGAATTAATGAATTGTTGAGTTTGTTAAATAACGATTGTCCGGAAAATAAAATTCCACAAAATAAAAAGAAATTTAAACGAGTCGGGTTTTCGGGTCCGAAAATTAACGAATGTTACAGATTGGAGTTTGGAAGACGCTAAGTTATTTTGAGACCGTTTAGGTTATTAGAAGAATGAACAATATATTTCTTGTATTTGGTGTTCTTTTGTATGAACGATGTTGTGTTACTTTTGATGATTAAATGAAGTGAATGAGTTGTTTAAATATAGTCACTTTAATAGTGTCTTGTGTTCTTGAGCAATATGTTGCACCCCGGCATGTTCCGCCGCCTTTAGTCGAGGTGTGCCAATAATTTAAAATATTTTAATAATAAAACTTTATGAGCCATCAGATCGTCTAACGGCTAGACTCCAACTCCAAACATATACTCTTGGTTACATGCAAAACAGTTTATAAAATACGTCAGCAACACATGATCATGAACACGCTGATGCTAAAACATTTACGAAAACCTTTAGTTCATACTTGAAACAATCAGCGGCCCTCTAGACTGGAGTACCAATTATATCACATTAGTCCAGCCCTCACAACCCTATAGACTGGCTCAATATGACGGGGACCTGGTACCATGCGTGGTGGGTATGCCTACCCTTTGCCCACATATGTAAGGATCCAAACACAAGAATAACTAGCCCAATTGCCAACAGATACTAAAGTTTTAGGGATATATTATCCCATGTAAACTTTGATTTCTGGGTAAATGACTCGATTAAAAAGTTTTATAGATATGAGCGTATTCACCTTTGTTTTGATCATCGCTTTCACTGATTTTGTTTTGAAGTTACCTCGGACTTATAGTACGAGTATAACCAAGTATAAATCCTAGATCAATAATCTAGCTTGAGACCTTTAGTCTATTTGCATAATCATTACCTTGATAATTATTTCTTTATACTTGGACCTTTAGTCCAAAACATTCATTAAAAAATACTACATTTCTTCTTTATGATGAAACGTATATATTAGGTTTCTTCTTTGTTAACAAGCATTATAAAATCTCTATAATTATAAAGAAATAATATTTTATCTATACCTTTGTCTTATAAAAACTATATTTCATTTTATTATATCATCAAGGTATAGACTATACCCCCGACTAGGGTCTAAGTCATATATAATAAAATGATCGAGCAGTACCCCCACCTTGTATGACTATCTTATATGAAATGCCTAAGCTTGACATTGGCAGCACTTCTACTTGTCGGTGGGTAATCGAGAATACAAACAAACAAAGCTTCAACACTTGCACGTACTTCGAGAAACGAATCATTGGAACGTCGAAATCGAGACACAAATATCGAGACAAGTGAGTGTGAATTTTATTTGGGATACACAAGGCATAGCCCGACACCCCTATTTATAGAGTTGAGATTATGACCCATCGTGATACACGATGGGTTGAAAAGGGGATCCATCGCGTATCTCGATGGATTAGTTAACCGCCTCTGAATATTATATTCCATCGCGTATCGCGATGAAACTTTGGTTTGGCCATCGCGTATCGCGAGGCCACCCACTAGGCCTGATTCGTGGCCTAGTAGACCTGCCACGTGTTGCCACGTGGAAACACGTGGTTGGACACGTGTCCACGTTTACTTCTCCTGGTTATCGCGTATCACGATGACCCAAAACATAAGGTGATCGCGTATCGCGAAACCGCTTATCCTAGGGCAATGTGATTTACCCGTCGCGTATTGCGATGAGTTATCTTATGTTCCATTGCGTATCTCGATGGGTCTTGAAATCAAGAATTTCCTTTTTAATCCCTTTACTTTTGATGACTTGTCACGTCTTGGTCTTACTTCCATTTTTCAAAAATAATAAGGCGACTTGCGGCAATGCGAGCGTGCGAAGTTCAAAGTGCGTCATCAAAACGCCACATTGCGCCCATAACCAGAGCCCGTTGCCCATGCGCGTCGGGTGCTTCGCACCCTCCACTAGGACCACTGGTATATGCATGACATATAAGAATATTACTAAGAAACTTATGTCTTTATAAAGAGCTTCCAAATATTTCTCACTTTTCATGTGGGATGAACTTTATCTTTCTTATTTATACCCATGTGAAGGAGTTCCATTTTATTCCTTCTTTCCATGTGGGATGGATTTCTATTTCCTTAACATGGAATGCTTCCATCTTTATAATATATATATATATATCCTTGTTTCTTTACCATATTTATTATTAAAATATTTTTTGGGTCCTTTTATTTTTAATGTTGACATTTTAAACCCAAAATAAATATGGTGTTTTTCAAGATGTTACACTACCCTAATTCATTTTTTTTCTTTTTTAATTGAAAATAAATTAGATATTTAAAATGTCACACCCCAATTTAGGGCCTAGAAGTGTGACCAATAGTTGGTACATGTTTTGTAAATATATCAGAGTTTATGGGTTAATTTTAGCAAAAGACTTTAGGTTTAAATATAATATTAATTTACATTGAAAATTTACTTGGGAATTAAATACCTAAGTATTTGTGTTACAAAATACATGTTCATATTACAAGGATTTTAATATCAAAAGTTAAGTCATCTTTTTACATGCTTCTAACTCCACAATGACTCCAATCCTTGCTACTTCTTATAAGTACTAATTACCTGCATTGGGTTGGAAAATACGTCAGCTATGTGCTGGTGAACACGTATGACTCCAAAAATAATTAAATAACAGTTACAATACAAATATAGTTTTCTGTACAAGCTCAGCAGAAGTATTTATACTTTTGGGATTTGTACCACTACCCTACACACACAAAAGTATTCCCCGAGCCACGTAGCCCCTAATGGATAACTATTTATGACTGTTAGCCAGCGACCACGTAGCATTTGACTGTTTAGGCAGAACAATTATGTTTGGATCCAGACACATGTGTAATCGGTCTGAGTTGCTTTTATTTTCTACTTTGTATTATAACGTTTTAGAGATCACGTAATCTAATGTAAACGTTGACTAAATCTTTAAGACAAACAACTTGTTCATCTTATAAAGTATAAATATGTTTTGACTGATTTGTAAAGGTTAACGTATTCACCTGTACCGTCGGTGCGTTTGAAACCTTTCTTGATTGAGAATGATATTAACCTATACATAAATAGGTTTGTATAAATATTTAAATGGTGTTTATTGATTAAGCTATTACTCTTAAGCTTAACCTTGAAATAGTTTACAACTTTGTTTGTGAATGAAAGCACTTTGTTTTATGTGGCGTTTGATATAGCATGCTTTGGCTTAATAGGTTCTAATAAGTTGTTGAGTTTTTCCAGGTAAGTAAACGGGTCTCGCGGTTGGTTGGGATTTGTATGAACTACTTTTTCTTAGGCAAGAAACTCACTATTAGTGATAGCACCCATACAGTTTACTATTGTTAATATTACTTCATTAAGAAGTAACGTTTATGAAAACTCGTTTGTGAATGTTTTATAAAATATGTTCAGGGTCAAAGGCCATAGCCTCGATTAAAGTTTAAGCCATAACTTGAATAATCTTAAACATAATTCCTACCTTAACACGGAAACTCAAAATGATAATAAGAAAAGAGTAAACTTGACGGGTAGGGGTCTTGATCTAACTCGCTTATGTGATTGATAGTTCGATTATAACTTCGTTACTTGCACAAACTTCCTCGTCAAAGTAATCGGGCATGTTATCCTAGGTTAAGTGTGTGAGAATGGAAATGATTTTGGGATGAAAATACATCATGCCCTTCACCCCCTTTTATAGGCAATTTTCACAACTCATCGCGACTCGTGATGGTGTAAACTGCTGGCCATCGCGTATCGCGACGCCGCAATGTACGCCGCCTTGCCACGTTGTGACACGTGGCCTGTCAAAATTTGTGCCACGTGTACCCGGTTACTTAACGAGGTCATAACGATACGCGATGGTCCTATAGGTTTAGCCCATCGTGTATAGCAAAGCCGCCCAACTTTGGTTTATGTTCAAGTCCATAGCGCTGCGTGATGGTATTGATGCTTATCCCATCGCGTATCGCAATGGATGAAATTTTCAGATTTTTTAAGTTTAGTCCCTAAAATTTATGAATATGGTATAAAAGACTAAATTCTAATAGGGTATTTACGCGGTGTTACATAAAACACCCATATATAATCAATTTCAAACATTGAATTAATATATAGATAACATAAAACAGTTCAAGGTAGGCTAGATCTAGAGTTCGCAGATGCTCCATAAGATCAAACTAAAGTCGGTAATGTAAACTTGAATTTTCCAACTTCCAAATGGCATTATTGTCAATATCTGCCTAGACCTGAGGATCCCTTATGTAGACTGGCGAAATCACATTTTTGTCGTCTTTATGACTATATTCTAGGTGGGTCGCCTCAGTATACTCTATTTAGCCTTTAGAATGACGAAATCTCGCTCGACATCTTTCTATTTGACTCTTGTACCATCTTGAACCTTTTTATCTTTTGTGTAGGCCGGCCTTGGAGTCGCTTTCCGAAAAGTTAACCATCGAGAAATTATGTTTAGATTAAACAAGTTAGGTGATATGGGAGTGCGAGCTCAACTTAGTTCTATTGTTATCTAGGCTTTATTATTGGTTTATACTTGGCTTAAAGTGTAATGTTAAATGAGTTTTTAATTAATGTATCTAGGCACATATGAAAATTGAATTTGGACTATAATAATTGATGTGTTTTCATTGCTTGGTGTTGTTGAGCCATAAATAATTAACTGTTAAGGATATGTGATCCTCGATGAAAAGGCTGGATCAACTATCCATCTGAAGAACTACAGGGTTATGTTAGAATCAAGGATCCTCAGAGATTGATATTTTCAACGATTGTTCCACATGTGAAGATTGATGTTTATCAAATGCAATGGCTCTAGGACTTAGTCCACCAGCTATTTCGCTACCGAACTTCTATAGCACATGGTCAAAGGCACGAAGAAAGAGAGTGGAGAAGTGGCGGATTAATAGGGACTAGTTGTTAGTTGTATTTTTATTTTCTTTATATAACGGGTTATGATCAATGCTAGGTTAGTTAGTCACATACACACTCATTAGCTTACACCCGCATACTCTAGCTCGTAATTCTCTGTATTCACACACACACATAGCCATTTTTGTATTCATTGATCATATACTCCACCCATTGTAACCCATTTTTGATATTAATAAATTGGTGATAGACAAGTTGTCATCACCCGGTGTTTTTTTTCCTTTAATCCGAATAAGATTAAAGGGTTTTTCCTCGCAACAAATCAGGGTGTTCGTCCATATTTCGTTCACATATTCACTTTTGTTCCCTTAGCACTAAACCTCATATAACAGATTTGGTTACTGGATCCTTAACAGATTTTTGGCCAAAACAATTTGGCACCCACCGTGGGGCAATTGGTGCTATAATCTAGAAAATACTCAATCAATTTTCAACCTTTTTCATCGATACCACTCTCAGTGGCCTCTCAATCAACCTCTACTTCATCAACTATGCCATCTTCGATTCCTCTCTCCTCAAGAACTTTGCCGCCGATGCCTCTTCCAATTACGGGAGCACCAAGGGCTACTGCTGCTGGAAACTAGACACAACTACCAGTCTTCCAGAGCTCGAAAACTGTTGCTGCCACTTTAGTAGTTAATACTAACAATGATGTTTCTAATATGTTTTCGCAGGTCAAAGCATACATGGAGCAACAAAACAAGACTAACCAGAGGATTCTTCAGGAGATAGAATATCTCAAGAGGACTAAGAGGCTGGTAGAGGATCAAACTCCTCTGGTGCCCAGGGTGTTGGATTTTAACACTCCAATACCCTTGGCTCAATCTACTCAATGATCATCCATCCTTCAACCGGGAGCCATGAATCTACAGACTCACGGACCCTCAATTTTCCAGCAAGGATCATCTATCCTTAACCCGGGGTCCATGGGCCAACAGGTTCAATGATCCTCAATTTTTCAGCAAGGATCATCTATCCTTCACTAGGGGTCCATGGGTTAACCAGCTCAAGGATCCTCTACCTTTCGGCAAGGACCATTGATCCTTCGACTAGGATCTACTGGATCGTATCTTCAAGGATCCTTCAACTCCCAACCGCTAGGATCCTTCGTCCATAATCAAGGATCCTTCTTTCAGGATCAAGGATTCTCAGGGGTTCCACATCAGCGGTCTTCTGAGGTCCATGAAGGAGATATAATCCCTATGCAGACCATAGCTTTCGGTGGACCAACTCCTGTAGCAGACACTTCTTATCTCAGCCACTCTTCTGGAATGCCAACCTTTACACAACAAAGAGGTAACACGTATGATCCTATATCCTTAAATGCTAACCGTGGTTCCATGCAGGATGCAGGTATCAACCAAGCTATCGCTAAGGAACTGCAGAAACTTAAGGATATGATATCCAATGTACCAGGGGTGATCCGTCCTAATCCTGATATACCGGAAGGAATCCATAAACTGTCCATATTTGCTCCACCAATCTATGACGCGGGAATCCCGAAACGCTTTCAAACACCCAACATGAAAGTGTATGACGGGACCACTGACCCTAAAGAGCACGTAGCTCTATACAGAGAAAGGATGGAAATCAACCCGATTCCTGAGAGGCTCAAGGAGGCTTTTCTGTGCAAATGTTTTGGAGTCACACTATCAGGATCTGCTTTGAAATGGCTGATAAGTCTTCCTCCTTTTTCTGTTACTTCTTTCTCACACTTAGTTAACTTGTTCAAAAGTCAATTTTCCTGTAGTAGGAAATTTGAGAAGTTAATTAGTGATTTATACCGAGTTATCCAACCTACTGATGAATCCATTAGGGATTTTGTTACAAGGTTTGGCAAGGAAGCCCTGTAAATACCCAACCTTGACAAGGCTACTGCTGTTGAAGCATTCAAGATGGGAATTCCATAGGGCTCCCTCTTTTATGATGATCTTGTGATGACTCATTGCATGTCCTTAGATGAAGTAAGGAACAGAGCACTAAGGTTCATACGACTAGAAGATGACAAAAGGATCCAGGAACGATTAGGGGATCAAACGAAGCAAGAATACCCTGACAAGAATAAAGGATCCTCATACAGAAACAACAATTCGAAGCCGTACTCCAAATTCAACAATCAAAACGTTCGAGCTGTTGAAGAAGTAGATGATGAGGAAGATTACCCCAACATCTCAGAATGCTTCTCCGTAGATACCCATGGCTTGATTTGTGCCATGAAGGATTTAGGAGAGAAGGCAAGGTGGCCCCGAAAGAACGAGAAGTCAACCACCTTCAGAGACAAATCCAAATGGTGTGCTTTCCATGAGGATTATAGCCACATGACGGACGACTGCAACGCTTTGAGGAGGGAAATCGGATACTTCCCGAGTAAGGGCCATTTTAAGGAACTGTTGGGAAGAAAAAAGTCCAGGATCCAGGATAGAGGTGCACAAACTGGTTTTTTTAAAAAACCGGTTCGGTTATTAACCGGACCGGTTTTTTTTGGCCCGGAAAAAAACCGGTTCGGTTAATAACCGGACCGGTTAATAACCGGTTTTTTTCTGTCAAAACCCTAACCGGTCTAACCGGTTATGACCGGTTTAGAAACCGGTTAGAACCGGTTAATAAACCGGTTTTTTTATTAACCGGTTTTTTAATAACCGGTTTTTAGGTTAACCGGTTTTTTTTTTTTTTTTTTTTTAAATTTCGCGGTTTCAAATACGAATATTTGTTTTTTATATTTTGTACTTAATGAAGACAATTATTTTTCACAGTATAAACAAACCGGTAACTACAAGGCAAACCGGTAACTACAAGGCAAAACGGACTGACCGAAGCCATTCTTTGCTTTCGTTGTTAGGGTTCTTTGCTTGGAAGATGAGTATGAGTGTGTGTTGGTGAATGTGTTTTCAACAAACCAAAGATTAAAAACACATAACTTTCATTTATAGTTTTTACATTAAAAATACAAACATTAAATCGTTATCGCATATTCGTAACTCAAAAATACAAACATTAAATCATTAACACTGAAGAAATCTCTGCCAAGAACTGTTGTTCATGATTTAACTCAAAAATACAAACATTAAATCGTGAACTAGCAGATGCTCCTGTTGTTCCCAATCGCAGTTTGTTCATGATTTGCCTCCATGTTTGCTGTTTCTTTAACTAAATTAGAAAAATCCAAATCAACAAGTAAATAAGAGCACATATTAGGAAAAAGAATGCTTAGACACGATTATATGAACAACTTGATGTTTCTTACTCATGATTTGCCTCCATGTTTGCTGTTTCTTTAACTAATTTTCTTCGCTACCCGATCCCGAGCTATTTCTTAGGTAATCGTCGTACGCGGCTTCTTCATCGGTCATTGGTTGAGTGTGTCCTTCATTGACCTCGTCTTCATACAAGCCCGCTTCATACTCCATTTCCCCCTCGAGTGAGCGTTGATGTTGTGCCCTATCTAAAGAGTCCAAGTAATCCTTGTAGCAAATCGACATCTCTATAGCTGGTGCAGTGAGTCGAGTCCTCCTAATCGATATAACCCTGCCAGAAACAGAAAAAGCAGACTCCGAAGCTACTGTGGAAGCTTGGACCGTTAGTAAATCTTTGGCCATGGCGGCGAGGATCGGAAACTCATCCTCCTTACCTCTCCACCAAGCCAGCAAATCAAGACTTCTAAATTCATCCGGAGTCATGTGTTTCACAAAGTTGGTACCACCATACCTTCCAAGTTCACTGCTTGGGGTGTTTACCCTTTGACGTTTACCGGCGTCTTCCCAAATCATGTAGTACATCCCCAATTCAAGGTCGGTTTGGGATTGGGATTGGGCAACAGCTCTTAACGAGTCATGAATTTGGGAAGACGACCCGTATTTTGTAAGGTAGACATCATACATGTTTGACAAGGTGGTGTTGAAAGCATTCTTTAAAGTTTGGCTATAATAAGGGTTTTGATCGTCGTTTAACCCAAGCTCATCACAAATTTTTTCTATTAAAGCTTCAACACCACCAACATTGATGCAAGGGTTTAACGCAGCAGCACATGTCAAAACAGCGGGTAGTTGTTGAAAATATTTTCTAAATTTTTCTTTCATTTTTACACCCATATCAAAATAAGGTACACCCCTACAATCAAGTTCACTCAACTTTGTGCACATGACAGCAATTTTTGGTAAAGCAATGGGGCTTGTTGGATAGTAAACCCCGGATAAACTAGTTGTGCAAGATTTAAAAATTTGAAGGACCTCCGTAACGATCTCAATCAATAACCAGTTTCTAGGATCATATGGTGCACATTTACCCCTACTTGACAAAATTTGATGAAACGCAATTAATGATTCTTTTTGTTGGATGGCTTTCTCAAACATATTACAAGTCGAGTTCCATCTTGTTGGACAATCCCAATTTGGCCCCAACCATTGACAATTAGCTTCTACACAAAATTTTTTGTATCTTGAAAATGTTTTATTGTTGCTAAAAACATCTCGTAACATTCTTTTAAAACTGTTTCTTTGCGTTTCGATCACGTTTAACCCATCTTGCACGGCCAAGTTGATAATATGTGCAATGCATCGGCTATGAAAAACGCTCCATCACAAATAGGTTTATACTTTAATTTTAAATGGCCAACCGCGGCCGTATTGTTGGACGCGTTATCAAACGAAATTGAAAAGATTTTATCTTCAATTTTGTATTGTCGAATGACTTTATCCAAGATTTGAAAAATATTTCTACCCGTGTGCGGGTAATCAAACAATTGAAACGCAACGGTTCGTTTCATCATTTGCCATGACTCGGGGTCAACCCAATGAGCCGTCACACAAATGTATGAGTCGGGCGAACCATAAGGTACCGACCAAACATCCGTTGTTAAGTTTACACCAGTTTGTAAGTTTGAAAAGTATGAAATTAGTTCGGATTTAGCGTTTTTCCATGCTTTAAGACAATCTCTTCTAAGGGTCGAACGACTTACGTGTTGGTAGCGTGGTTGAACATAGTTTTGCATCATCTCCGTGAATTGAGGGTTGTCGAAGTGGTTGAAAGGAAGTGTTTGTTGAATCACAAAGTTTGAAAACTGTTGACGTACCGCTTCAACGTCGTACGTAAACACCCCTCCTTGATTCGTCATCTCCGGCTGCGAACTACTTCCCGCTTCGTCCTTCAAGGCCTTGCAAAAGCGCTGTTGTATATGCGCTTTTAAAGTGGAGTTTGCATCTTTGGCATAGAACTTCAAACAGTGCTTGCATCGAGCTTTTTGGCGACCGTTAGACAGTTCGCATAGGTCGAAATGTTGCCACACATCTTGGTTTCGTTTCGTGGGGATGATCCGAACGACCGTTATGTCTGTGTTCGAGGCACCCATATTGACGGATGAAGCAGCACTTTGGGAGGCCATGATAATAAGAGCGTATAATCGAGTATGAAATAAACGAGTACGAGTATGAAATAAACGACTACGAAATAAGAGCGTATGGAGTGGTAATGTGGTATAATTGAGTGTGAGATAACAAAATAATCGCGTATGAAATAAACGTTTAGAGCTAGTAGAGTTGTATAATCGAGTGTGAGCTAACCTACCCAACCTAAACTATATATAGTTATTTGTGGGGGTAAAATGTTAAAAAAAACGGCTAGAAATCAAGAAAAAACGGGCAAGAAAGGACCCAAACGGTCATATGGCCGTTTTATAACGGTCAAAAACCGGTTAACCGGAAAACCGGTTAACCGGTTTTTGACCGTTAACCGGTTAACCGGTTTTTAGGTTAACCGGTTTTTTAATAACCGGTTTTTAAATTTAACCGGTTTTTTTACTAACCGGTTCAATAACCGGTTTTTGTCCACGAATGAGTAACCGAAGTACTAACCGGCGGTTCAATAACCGGTCTAACCGGTTTTTAAAAAACCGGTTTTCGTAAAAACCGGTTTCCGGTTTAAACCGGTAAACCGGTTCCCCAACCGGTTTTTTTGAACACCTCTATTATGAGGGAACTCTCCAAGTTTGAGATTATTTTTTTGATATTTTGCCAGGAGATAAATCTGATAGCTCGCTCGTTTATGGAGATTTTTATACGTTTTAGTTTTGTGTTCTTGGTCCATAATAATAAGAAATTATTATTATTTTTGGTTCATTTTATCTTCTTCTCTTGTGTTCTTGGGAGATTAACGGTTGTCTCGAATAAACTGTAACACCAATCATACATCAAGACATCATCTTTCTATTTCGAAAATCATAATTATTTAAGGAATCATCTTTCTATTTATAAAAGTCATTAAATTATTCTTAGAAATCAAACCCTAAATAAAATCAAGATTTAAGATTCAAGTTATCATCTTTTCGTTTTTGATTCTTCCGGTTCTCCCCTAATAGAGTTGAATCATTGATTCTCTCTCTTTATGAAATTCGCCCAAGTAGTAACAGTACATGTACCTCTTCACTATACTCATACATCATACATTACCACCATAAAGTTGTTGCCTTTCAAGAAACGGGTTCTTCCCATGTATGCATCCTGTCCTCCACGACATTAACTCCTTCCAAGTATTGCTCTATGTTTTTTTGCAATAATCCATCAACCTCCCTTGCCTCTTGCTTACCCACAAGTAATTAAGGTTTAAGAACGTAGAATCGACTTAAGAGTAACGATGCTATTGTTTTCACCTCCATTAAAATGCCACACTTACATATGCATACATGTAACTTGGCAATATCTTCCATGAGCATAGCTCTTAAGTCATGGACCTCGTGTCATAGCTCACTATTAAGCTCTTGAAGACACTCATGAAGCCATCCCTTAGTCCTACCGGCTCTGATTCCAACTTGTCCAATTGTTGGTGTGAATCTTTGGCTTGTGTTGTCAAGTGTATCTATATCCACAACCCTCTTGTGCTCGGTTTCCACTGGAAGTGTCTTTATTCTTCTTAGCTACATGACAAGACTCGTCTCACCCACGGTTCTTTTCTTGCTACCGGCCACACCACTTTGCAAGTTTGTAGCCACAATCTTGCCAATTGCATTTATCATTCCCTTGAATCAACCAACTATGATAACAAAATGTTATGGATTTCATTTATCTAGATATCACCTCTATTTATACTATACTTGTTACAAAATGGATGCGTAAGATCTGTTTATATTCACATCTAACCCTTTTGGTCAACCAGGTCTTGGGCCTCTATTACTAGTGAAGCTTTTCCAGAATTTTAAGAATTTGATCAAAGTTTTTGTCCGAGTTTTGATATCATGTTGTGTAAAATACATGTGAGATCAAAATACAGAAGTTTATTTTCTTAGTGCCAGAGTTCATCAACTATCATTTAGTTGGCTTATGTCAATATGTGATCCCTTTTTTTCATCTAATTTATAATCCACCAAGTCAAAATCCAACTCCAAACTGTTTGGTTGACATGCCTTGGGTTGGTGTCCCAGTGACAGAGGTGTAGTCTTTTAAACACTCAAAGATCTTATGATTGAATCACATATGCAACTAAATATAAAATATACTAGAATTGTTATTTGGATTTTCTTGTTTATCGCAAAATACTGAGTATTTTTAATTTCACATTATTCGATAGATGGTTGAACTTTCCTTGGTATACATCTGTATTTGACTTTTGATGAAAGCATTACCATTTACCCAGTCTAACTTACAAAAATGTGTAATGTCAAACCTTAGATTCCTAGAACAGGTCAAACCGTGGAATATAACACCCACTTGATTATTTCTTTTATAACTTCTCGATTATTGATATTTAGATCACAAAACTCTCATCTTATACAGTCAACAATATCATAAACACCCTTATTTATCTCTCTAATTCTAGCAACAAACACCTCACAAATCAACTCCCACCATGGTTGGTGCACCAGTCTCCTCCGCCACCGGCTTAGATGCCAAATACGCACCACCCGCCACTCCATACGCCACCCCCAGTGCTGCGCTTTCTACCGTCCAGTCATACAATCCTAACCCTTCAGCACCGCCAGCAGTCCCGCCTTACACCGGCATGCCACAACCAACAGCCGTCCCCTACTCCGGCATGCCACAGCCAGCACCCGCCCCTTACCCCGCTGCTCCACCGCCAGGTCCTCCAGCCGCCTACCCATGTGCACCACAACCAAGTTACACAAATGCACCATCTATCTACCCTACAGCTCCTCCTGGTTTACCCACATATTCTCCTTTCCCAACTTACCCTCCTAATTCAAATCCAATGGCTTCACTTTTACCATCTTACCCACCAAATCCTGCTTACCCGCCTACCGGATCAAGCCCTTTTCCAGGATTAAATGCATACCCTCCAACTTCTGCTAACACTTATCCTCCTGCAACATACCCACCATCAACGGCCACGTATCCGTCACAAGCAACATATCCACCACAAACAACATACCCGCCATCAGCTGCCACATACCCACCACAACCACAAGGTTATCCACCACAACAAACATCAGGACCGGCAGGGGTGTACCCACCACCACCCTCCATTGGAGTGTATCCACCACCCCGTATTAACCAATCTTCTTCATTCGGATACTTGTATCACTGTACTGAATAAGCTGCTCAACTTGAAGAAAAACAACATCCAGTTTACCTTTTCATTTTATTAGTATGTTAATTTCTATTGATTGATCTAATTACAAACCATGTATGAGTTTTTGTTTCTTTGCTTCTTTTAAGATATTATTTTCAAATTCGGATGCTTAATTGAAACTAAACAGATCAGCTTATCATGTATGAATATTAGACTAGGTATGTTTTGTTTATTATTATCATGCTATTGGGAGCACAAGCCGATTTACCCAAATGCAACCAACCAATCAAATAAATAGCAAACACCTCATTATTTTACTAGAGTACCAAAACCATTAGGTTGGTATTTGCCAAAATACCCAAAACCTTTTTCATTGGTTTCTTCAATGAACTCCTCGGTAGTAGAACCGGATTTCTTTAGCAGAATGGGGAAGCCGATCCATCGAGGAAGTGTTAAACTGAGAAGCTGATTTCACTAGAAAATGGGTGCTCCACTGCTCCAGATAACCTAATATTAGTTTTTATGTATAGAGCTTGCTTCTGTTTAACCCTATTATGAACACAATAAATATACACCACACGTGGTTTACCATGGCATTCGGAGCCAAGAAACTTAAAAACCCTAGTAGTCGCTCCCAACCACCGCTATAAATCCTAGTCGCTGCCATAGACTCTGATCACAAGAGCCACCGAAACCTAGCACAAAGAACCTCCTTTCATTAGGGTTTAGTAGCGCAAAACAACATGTTCTCATCAGGATTTAGTTGCAGAAGCAATCTGCTCTCCAAAATTAACCCTAGGTGCCACTAAAGACCGCTCACACTATAGGCGTCAAACACCCTAACGTTAACAACCTGCTATGCAGCTTCTCAATGGCAGCGTCTTTGTCGGCATAAACCGATTAAAACAAGATTGTTCCAAACAAGATCCACCGTCCGCTGCCAGCTGCTCGATCTAATTGAAAGATATAAAATATAACTCTCTTACGCTTCAAGCTACAAAGCATTAAAATCCTTAGCTTGCGAGGGAATAGTAGACTAGCTATGTTCTTGTTAATCACCATCCTATCTATTCAAGTGTAATATTACTCTCTCTACATATAGAGCTTCTATGTAGCCCTATTATGAACAGAATCAATTTACAATACAGCTCTTGGTTTATCTATGAAAATAGTAAGGGGGAACAAACTTCATTAATAAATAAATAAATACCATCAATGCAGGGGAACTTAGAAGTTAGAACGCGTTAACGTTCTAACTTCTTATGGCAATTTGTAGCTAGTAAATCTAAACTAGATCGAGTGAAATCAACACCAATAAATTAGGACAGTGTTTGGGCACACTGCTTAATCCTTCATTTTTTATCCTATTCGTTTTCCATCCATCAAGGTGAAGCTTGCAATTCAAAGCAACAGAAATAAGCCCTAAATTTGAACAATATAGTGTTTTCATAATATCTTAGTAATCACTCAACTGTAGCATTTCAAGATAAGCTCAAAGATGAGAGATAAGAATAAAACATATACGGTGACAGTTTCGTTACTGAAGAAACACTAAAAGACCCCGGCAGATTACGGATAATCTTAGGGTTAAGTAGATGTTTCCCACGAGGGTTAGGTCCGGCAAAGGTGGTTATTCTTCTTGACCTGCAAAACAGACACCGTGAGCTCGTCACTGAGAAGGGGGGGTTCCTCCTTGTGACCACCCTCCGGCGTGAGAATCAGACTAGATCGCTCTGAATATAAGTGTATATTGAGAGAAATAGCTAGAGAGAAGATAAGATAAGATAAGATAAGATGATACCGTTTCAAGGTGTTGGAGTATTTATAGCCGAAGGTAGGTTTCCAAGCAGGTACGGCCATCTGTATAATATTCCTTTTCCACCAACTACGGGCTATGTACGTGCCACAATGGGAGTTGGTGGGTAGGCAGCGGCTGATAGTGACATTTTGTACTGGAGCGTGCTCCTCCTCGTACTATTGTCGGTGAGCTGTCACCCTGTGATTGGTTCATGGGCTGCTTTGGTCAGATCTTGTCTATTTTATCCATACCTTGGCAGGTATAGTACAAAGGATCTTCCAGAAGCGTACGGACTGGCTCTTTTGGGCGGGAATATTCCCGCCTTGCTCATTCCTTCCTCAGGTGACATTGCTGAAGTATGAGTTAGTGCCTTATGCGTGTAGCCTTACTGTTAGTGCGGGTAGCCTTCCTTCTTGGCTTGTACCCATAGCTGCGGGAACAGGTAGGGTACTGTACCAAGGGAGGCTTTCCTGCGTGAACAGATGGCTTACTGCGTGTAAGGTCTTCATCTCTCTGAGCATGGTGGGTCATGCGGAACCAGCTGGTCCTTGCGCAGACGTACCTCTTCAAGGTGTCTTGCGGGTCCAACCGGGCTTTGCGGGGACCTACCTCTTCAAGTCCCCCCAGTCCATTGTTCTTCTCATGAATTGTTAATAAGGTGAACTTTTGGACTTTAAGCGAGGGGTTTTAAAGAGGGGTTTTTTGTTTTTTAAGGTTTTCCGTGGGGATTCTTCCCGCAGTTTTCCCAATGTCACTTGCAGAAATTCCCGACTTTTCTGCCTGATCTTTGGTCATGATGCGGGTAGATGTTTATTCTCTTCGCAAGTCGGGAGTGTTGAGTTTCACTTGTATAGATTCTTCACGAGGTTTTGGTAGTTTTGGACATAGTGATCAGTTATGTTAAACCACCAATTCCACCTTGAAGCTTCAAACAATCTAGTTCTCAACGTTCCCGCCATGCGGAGATGTTATTTCTCTTTTTGCAAGCATGGCCCATAAGATCCTTCTTAGTTTCAATTCCCTGCCGGTGCTAAGTATGTGAAGGGTTTCGCCTTGACACTGTACCCGCACTTGTCTTACGGTTTCTTGCTTTCCAAGGTAAGGGGGTATATTCCCTCTTATTTTTGAATCTTTTTGAAATTCGAAGAGTTGGTGAAAAGATAAGGACAGTCCAGACGGCTGAAGGGACGTTAGCGTCTTCTGACGGTTTCAGGACGTGCAGGAAGTTATGACAACGTGACAGTATATGGTCATTCCAGACGCTTTTTCAGGCGCCTGGGCGCGAGTTTTCAGGCGCGTGGGCGCGGGTTTTACGACACGCGTCCTTTTGACAGCTGTTGCCAGCTTGCTTTTTCCACGTGTCGCCGTTTCATTGCACCTGTGCTTTCTCTCTCTTCCGCATTAAATTCATCGCATTCATTGCGATGAGTATATAAAGGGGGGAGAGGGTGCGTCTCAATTCATACCTTCACTTCACTCTTCTTCTTCTAAACGATTTCCGGCGAATACTCTAACTTTTCCGTCGAGCATTCTCTTGAAATCGTTCTCTTTCATACTTAAAAGATGTCTTCTATTCATGATCACGAGGTTACTGTCGAGGAGTCCGATGCATACCTCGAGAACCCGACGTCCACGTCTGATAAGGACGATAAGAGTACTGCTGGCGAATGCCAGTGTACTCTTTCTGTCGATTTGTGTCACTATATCGTCAAGAAGTTCATGCTCGAGCCTTACGAGCCTGAGTTTCCAGAGCCCCACCAGACGGTGTATGATGCCCCTAAGGGCAAGATAGGGGTTTATGCCTCATTCTTCATATATGGGAATCTCATATTCCCATTAACGAAGTTTGTGTACCGTGTTCTGGAGAAACACGGTGTACACTTGACGGAGGTGCACCCGATGGCGATCGCTAAGGTTCGCCATTTTGAATGGGTGTGCCACATTCTGTGCATCGAGCCCTGCGTCGACCGCCTGATGACCTTCTACTCCTGGAGGTGCATCCAAGGCTGGTATACCTTGGTCACTCGGATCAAGGGTTTGAAGATCTGCGCTACCGAGCGTAGTCTTCGGTCTTGGAAGCGGGAGTTTTTCTATATCTCTGCTCGCGTCGTCCCCATCGCGATGACGTTCAAGAACGGGAGGGCGCTCCCTAACCTTCACGCCTCCAATTACCAGGAGGCGGAATGGTTCGCCATAATCTCCCATATCCAAACTCCGGTTTACCGCTTCGCGGAGTCTGGGATGGTGATGCTCGGCATGAGCCGCGTGTGGAAAGATGCCGGGTGTGGGACGCCGCAAGTACCCATCGTCCTTGAATACGGTTTGAGCTCTATTCCTTATGGTATGCTCCATTTTTTGTGTTGTTTTAGGGTTTTTCTACTAACACTTGTCTTTTCTTATTTCAGAGGGGAACGACTTGCAATCGCTCCTGTATCCGCGGGAGACTGGTGGTCCCGCGCGGTTGGGTACTCGTGATCTTGACGAGAACGAGTTGCCCATCTTGGAGCAAACTGCGGATAGGTTCGTCGAAGTCTATCCGGCAGGTCATGAGATCCTGAGCGCCACTCGGCCAGGTATTAAATTCTTCAACCCTCGTCCCCTTCATGCTCAAACTTCTGCCGGAATTCCTCTGATTTTGTCAACTTCCGATGAGGAATCCGCAGATGGGCCCTTCTTTGCGAGGAAGAAGAAGGCTGCTGGCGGGAAGGGCAAGGCGAAGGCCGCTTCCGTCGTCGACCTGGGGAATCAGTCGGATTCCGATACTGAGAGTGAGGAGGCGGCGGGGGACCTTGGTAGTGGCGAGACCATTGTCTCGGAGGTTGAGACGGTTGTCACCGAGCAACCAAGCATTGCGACGGTGACTGGCGTGAAGAGGCCAGTTCCAACGGGTTCGTCTCCGCCCGTCAGATCTTTCAAGATAAAGAAAACCCGTAAGTATACTTTTTGTTTACCTTTTCCACATTTCTTTCCGCCATTGTTTTTAATATTTTGTTGTCTTCACGCAGGAGTGGATGTATCCGCATTCCAGAGCGGTGCGGGAGGAAGCAGTTCCGGACCCATGATGATAGGTTTGGTCAACCTATCTGAGGTGATGACCCAGGCGGCTGCGCCTGCTTCCGGTGCTGGTTCAGTTGCTCATACCGTTGAGTCAACTGTTCCAGTTGTGACATCATCTCCGCCGGCCGTCAGTGCCATTTTTACTGCATCCTTCACTAAGCTGGCGGTGATTTTTTCTGCAAGCTCCGCAGCAGCGACCACGGATGTGAGTTCATCTCTAATGAGTTCACCTCCGATGGTTTCTACCACGGTAGCTTCCACCATGCCTCCTCCGGCGCCAGCGACTACCTCGTCGATGGCCGGTTCCTCAGGTATGTTCAGGGTTGAGACTTCTAGCCAATCTTTGCGTCCTTCCCATCTCCTTGACCTCTTGGATGGATATCCCTTAGGATCGGGTGATGGGTTTGGCGGTTACCGGCCTGTTATAGATCCTACAGGTGCGTGGGGTTATTTTGGCCTATTATCCCTTTTGTCATTTTTTCCTAACTGTTTTTTGTTTTTGCAGTTTCGGATCCCAATGAAGTGTACGCTCCACGGTGGAATATCCGCCGGGGAACGACCCTCCGAACGGCTGCGGACTGCGTCGAGTGGGCGCGTCATGCCGCCCCAAGCGGTGCGTTGGGGGAGGCAATGGCCAGCTACCAGGAGGGTAGGCTGTCCAATGAGCTCCGAATCCTCCTTGCCCGGATGCAGCCGCGCGTTGAGCTACTCTGTCGTGAAAACGACAAGTTAAAGACGGCGCGTAGCCTGGAAGTGGCTCAGGCCCGAGCATTGCGGGAGGAGAACAAGAGACTTGCTGCCACCGCAGCGGAGAAGGAGAAGGCCTACAAGGACCTTGAGGTCGAGGTCCAGGCCAGGCATGAGGCCCGCTCCAAGGCTACCCAAGCTGTCAACGAGCAGCTTAGGTTGGCCAAGGAGACTGCGCGTAACGCGACCGAGAGGGCCACCAAAGCTGAAGCCATTGCTGAGCCTCTGCGCGTCGAGAATGAGGAGCTTAAAGCTAAACTAGAGAAGCTTCAGCAGGCTCATGATGCTTTAGCCCTAGAAGACGCCAAGAAGCTCCAAGAGCTCCTAGATCAGAAGGGTATGCTTGATCGCACTGAGCGTAAGCTTAAGGGCGTTGAAGAGGCTGCGGCTAAGGATGTGTTGCTTGCCAACCTCAACAAAAATGAAGCCGAACGCGCCCGCGATCAAGCTCAAGCTACCCTTCAGGAGGCTCTGACAAATAAGGAGTGGCTTCTGCGAGAAGCGTTGCCTCAGGTACGCATAGCTTCATGATTTCTTTACGCTTTCCTTTATACTTAGTTTTTGATATATATATATTTTTTTTGTAGGTTGTGCATCGGATCTTCACGAACACATCTTATGATGATGCCATGAGCGCAGCCCTCAACGCTTCTCATGAGGATGGGGAGAAAGCTGGTTTCCTGCTTGGTCTGGGATTTGCTGAGAAGGGCATCCCGCCTTCCAACTTTCCTCTACACGATGTGGACACTGAAGCTGCCTACGACCAAGCAGTGAACCAGTATGCTGCTTTCTCGCATTCGGTGGTGGAGAAGGTGAAC
Organism: Bidens hawaiensis; assembly: GCF_021521415.1. Lineage (NCBI taxonomy): Eukaryota > Viridiplantae > Streptophyta > Magnoliopsida > Asterales > Asteraceae > Bidens > Bidens hawaiensis. Next base: position 80,027 of record NW_027491957.1, read on the forward strand.
GAGATTGCTGCTGCTGATGACGGGCTATCTGTTCTCAAGGCTTTCCTTGAACCGCCACGGCCAACTGATGGTGCGGGTTCAAGCGGGTTTGGAGGGAGTGGTCCTGAAGCTTGAACTTTGAGATCCCTTCCAACCGTTAGGATAGATTTATAAATTTGTAGGCGGGTAGATACCTAGCCATTCTTGTAATGTTTGAATTTTTATGAAATATAAATGTTTTGTTAACGCTTTGCCTTGTAAACATTATATGTTTTGCTCATGCATATTTCAGTTTACTTTAGCAATTTTGTAAGTGTTTTGAATAAGTTAACCTTTTGACGCGTGATTGATAATAGGCTAATGTTCAGTTTCCGCTATCATGATTGTGCGGGTAGGACCGTCACTTTCACTTAGCAGGATGACCAAACTTCACCTATATCTGATCACCGTGAAGGTTTTCCTCATCTTTTCCTTAGAAATTTTCTACCGTTTTTTGTGTTTATGCGGGTTTTGCCGCTTTCCACACGCAACGACTTACTTCCTCACTTATTTATGCGGTGAATACCGGCATATCAGTGTGGTCAGTTCATAGGTATAAAGGTAAGACTATCAACGTCAATGTGATAAGGGAGAATCATTTCCATTAGAAGTGGCTTTAGGCCTTTTCTTTACAAGTTTGGAATTGATCTACATGTAACATTTGCGTAATTGAGCTCCATTCCATGTTCTTGGGATGGGGGTGCCATCGAGCCTTTCGAGCCGGTATGCGCCCTTTCTCAAAACTTCTTTAATAATGTATGGCCCTTCCCAGACCGGGGCCAGCTTTCTTGGGCGCTTTTGGTTCGAAGCCTCGTTGTTACGCAATATGTAGTCTCCGACATTGAAGTTGCAGAGTTTTACCCGCTTGTTGTAGTACTTTTGCATTTGTCGCTTGTAGTTCTCTTCACGCGCTGCGGCTAAGTCTCTGCGCTCTTCGGTTAGCATAAGGTCTAACCGTCTTTCCGTATCATTGTCCTCTGGTTGGGTTATGACTCTTGGTGAGGTAGACCAATTTCGACCGGGACCATGGCTTCAGTACCATAGGTAAGGCTGAACGGGTTTTCGCCCGTGCTTGCCTTTTTTAGCGTTCTGTTCACCCAAAGGACATGTGGAACTTCGTCCACCCAGCCGGATCTATGCTCCAAGAGTCTTTTCTTTATGCCGTCGACGATGCTTTTGTTTGCTCTTTCCACCTCACCATTACCCTGCGGGTGTGCCACTGAGGTAAAGGTGTGGGTGATTTGAAGTTCTTTCAGCCACTTTTGTAGCTTCTGGTCGGCAAATTTGGTGCCATTATCGCTCACCAAAGTCTGTGGAAGTCCAAAACGGAAAATAATAAATTCCCAAACAAATTTTTGATATGTTTTGCGGTTGTCTGGGCTAAGGGTTTTGCTTCTATCCACTTGGTGAAGTAGTCGATGGCTACCACTAGGAACTGAACGTTCCCTGCTGCTGTGGGAAATGGACCTGTCACATCGATAGCCCACTTCTGAAATGGCCATGAAGAAGTGACTGGAACAAGTTCGTTCCTCGGGCGATGTGTGTTGGGTGCGTAGAACTGGCAGGACCTACATTTTCTGATGTAGGCCAGCGCATCCGTATGCATCCCCGACCAAAAGTATCCCGCGTTGTTTAGCTTAGCTACAAATGCGCGTGGACCTGCGTGTACTCCACAGATGCCTTCGTGTAGTTCCCTTAGGAGGTAGTCGGCATCTTGGTCGTCCACGCATCTAAGGAGTGGGCCAAGAAAGTTACGCCTGTAAAGTATGTTATCAACAAGTTGATAGTTCAGTGATTTACAGCGTATCTTTCTTGCATGTGTCTTCGACTCTGCTAGTATACCCGCTGCAAGGTAATTTATGATTGGTGTCATCCATGTTTCCGTGCCGGTTTGGATGACACAAATTTCCTTGTGCGGGACTGACGGTGCTCCAAGGAGTTCAACGTGGATGTCCTTTCCCAAGTGGGTGAAGGCTAACGATGCAAGCTTGCTTAACGCATCCGAAGATTTGTTTTCACTTCGCTTGATGTGCGTAACTTTGCAATCGTTAAAATCACGCATAAGGTTTTTTGCTTGTGCGTGGTACAGGGCCATTGTGTCGTTCACGGCCGTGTACGTCCCGTTTATCTGGTTGGCTACTAACATGGAATCCACATGGGCTTCCAAGTTTTTCACCCCCATCTTACGCGCAATTCTTAATCTGGCCAAGAATGCTTCATACTCTGCTTCGTTATTCGTACTTGGGAAATCCAGCCGAATAGCGTAAGTGTACTCTTGGCCTGCTGGGTTAGTTAGTTTCAACCCTGCGCCTGAACCCTCGTTATTGGCTGCTCCATCAGTATGGAGACGCCAGACATCGTTAATGTCTTGTGCTGGAGAGGGTTGAGCCTCTTCCTGGCACTCTTTCTCCCGCGATGCGGGCACTTCCGCAATAAAGTCGGCCAAGACCTGGCCTTTTATGGCTGGTCTTGGCTTGTACTTTATCGCGTATTCCCCCAACTCAATTGCCCATTTGGCTAGGGGTCCCGACAACTCGGGTTTGCCTAGAACGTTTGCCAGTTTGAAGTTGGTAAGAATGGTGATTGGGTGGCCTTGGAAATATCGTCTTAGCCTGCGCGAAGCCTGTACAAGCGCTAAGACTAATTTTTCCAGTGTAGAGTACCGGGTTTCCACATCTGTTAAGACGCGGCTAACGTAGTAGATGGGCATCTGGATGCCTTTTCGTTCTACTAGTAGGACTGCCCCGGTTGCTCTGTCTGTGGCGGAGAGGTAAAGAATTAATTCCTCCCCTACTTCTGGTGCTGTGAGTGTTGGGAGTTCGATCAAGCGTGACCGAATCTCTTGAAAAGCTGCTTCCGCTTCTGGTGTCCAGCGGAAGTGCATTTTCTTTAAGCAATTTCTCAATGTTGACACGAATGGGAACGACCTATCCGCATGGTTTGCCAAAAAGCGGTTAAGTGCGACTAGTCGTCCATTCAGTGTATGAGCTTGTTTGATGGTAGTAGGTGATTCCATTTTGATAATGGCTTTGACCTTTTCAGGTTCGCTCTGAAGCTATCTTTGGTAACGATGACTCCTAAGAACTTCCCTTCTTCCATCCCAAAAGAACACTTGCTCGGGTTGAGCTTCATGTTTATCCGTCTGAGCGTGTTGAAAGTTTCTTCGATGTCTTTCAACATCGCTTCTGGCTCAAGGCTTTTGATGACCAAATCATCCATGTAAACTTCCAAGTTCCTCCCGATTTGGGCGTGGAACTCTTTGTCCATCAGGCGTTGGTATGTGGACCCGGCATTCTTTAGTCCGAATGGCATCATTTGATAACAAAATGTGCCATCGGGCGTCCGAAATGCGGTTTTGTCCTGATCGTCAACGGCCATATGGATTTGATGGTACCCTTTATACGCATCAAGGAAGCATTTAAGGCGAAACGGTGCTAACGAATCTACCTTCAGGTCAATTTCGGGTAACGGGTAGCAATCTTTGGGGCATGCTTTGTTTAGGTCTTTGAAATCTATGCACATGCTCCATTGTTTGTTAGATTTTGGTACCATGACGGGATTTGCAACCCATGTTTGATATTTACTAACGCGTACGATACCTGCGTCAAGGAGTTCCTTGACTTGGGTTCTACAAGCGTTAGCCTGCTCTGCACCCATCACGCGACGCTTTTGTATGACCGGCGTAAAAGCTGGGTCACATTTGAGCTTATGCTCCGCCTTACTTCGGGGTACACCAGTCATGTCAGCTGGTGTCCACGCGAAGATGTCAGCATTTTTTTGCAATAAGCGTTTGAGTAAGGTGCGTGTGGGATTAGTGATTGTTGGGCCAATGGTAACGGCCTGGTCAGGGTATTTGGCATTAAAGGCCCATTCTTCTGGCTCGGTGACGGTTGGTTTGGCCATCTTTGGTTTGGGTTTAGATGAGACAGATGCAATGCATACCTGGGGAATGCCCGTGATCATCGCGACACCCTCAGCTGTTGGCCACCCCATCATGCCGTGGACTGAAGACACCACGGCATTAAATCTTGCCATCCCATCTCTCCCGAAGAGGATGTCGTATGTGTGGTGTGGCTTCCTCATTACGACGAAGTCTACGTCTTCTGTGCGGGAGTACTTCCCGTCCGTGAGAGTGACGGGAAAAGATAGGATACCCAAGGGGGTGTTTGTGCTGCCATCGAACCCTTCCATTGAGGCGTAGACGTTTCCAGGCGTTCTTTGTCTTCGTCGTCCAGCTTGTCGAAGAACTGCCTATACATGACCGTTGACGAAGCGCCGTTATCAGCAAGAGTGCGGGAAGTAATGTAGTGCCCCAGCTGGCTTTTCATCACTATGGGGCCTTCTTTGTTGGGTCCTCCTGGCACATGCGGGAAGCGCACTTCAGCTTCCTTCCACGCACTCGGCTCTATCGTTCGTCGTTTTCTTCCTTTGACGTTGCCATGAACCATGTGAATGCTGATGTCGACGGGCTTTCGTCCGTTGCCCTTGTACCGATTGTCATTTCTCCCTCCGTTCTTGATTGACGCCACGAGGTGTGTAAGTTTTCCATCTTTGACGAATGTTTCGACAATATCCTTCAAAGACGTACACTCCTCTGTGGTGTGGCCTTTTATCTCGTGGAAGTCACAGGATTTGCTCTGATCCGCGTTGTGACGCTGCCGGATTATTGGAGCCTTTGGCCACGGGAGTTTCTCGGTGGCAAATATCTCGGTGACGCTTTTGGTGAGTGGCGTCCATCTGGGATTCCTGTTTGATGAGTGCGTGTTGTCCCTTCCGCCTAAGAGAGGGCGAGAGCTGGATGAGGTGTCAAAGTTTATCCTTGACTGCCAAATACCAAGCTTCCTCTTCTTATTTTGTCGGGCGGTACGGACGTTATTCTCTCTTGTCCTCTGCGTGTAGAGGTTTGTGCTCTGGGGAAGATTTCTACCTAGTTACTTCTCCGTCTCGGCAAAGCGTTTAGCTGCCGTCATGATGGCATTCCACGTGGATGGCATGCCATCTTTACCCGTCAAAGTGCGGATAAGCTCTGGGTACTCGGCGCCCTGGATGAAAGCGGCGCGAACAAGATCTTCGCTTATAGTGCCTAGACTTAGCTTCTTTGAGTTGAAGCGAGTGATGAAGTCTAGCAAAGATTCGTCTTCCTCTCGGACGTAGTTGAGGATCGTCCACTGCTCTTCAGTATATCTTCTTTGTTGACTGAAGTGCTGGCTGAACTTGTGCTGGAAGTCCGCCCAATCATAGATGTGGTGGACCGGTAGACGGTCAAACCATGCTCTGGCTGCCCCGACGAGCGTCATTTGGAACATGTAACACCACGTGGGTTCCGTCCAATTACTGACGGTTGCCCCCGCTATGAATCTGTTCAAGTGATCGTCTGGGTCGGATACGCCATCGTAAGTGCCTATGTTGGACATCTGTTTGGCACTCTTTGGAGCAATTGCTTCCGGGATGTCTCTTGCGAACTTGGACGTTCCCGCATTTGCAACAGTCGGTCTGAAAGTTTTGGAGAAGTCGCGTGGGTTTCCCCCTGCGCTCTTTGGCTTGAAAGTTTCTCCAAAATTTCTTTTCCAGCGGAAGTCTACTTCCTTACGCTTCCCTTTCGCCTTATGACGAGGGTTTGCGTCACTGTCAGAATCTTCCCAATCATCATCTGAATACTCGCAATCATTGCTCACGTTGAGCTGTTGAGTACTTCCGAATTCGTCATTGGCCTGTTGGAGTGAACGCAAACGTTCATCCAACTCAGCTTGGAATTCCTTCTGACGTGCTTCCGCCCAAGCTTTAACTTGATCCAGTGTTTGGCGGGGAAGTCTCGTCTGTTGCTTCTCTGCCTGGGTATCAATGAATCCCAGGGGAGGATTGTTTACTGCACTTGCCCCAGCTTGGGTAACCAGGGTAGTGTTCATAAAATCGTATATTCACCGGTGTTCCCCCCAGTAGCTGGGGTTGTGGTTACCGGAGTTTCTTGGTTACTCGGTGGCCTCGGCATGGGAGTAACCTTAACCATCTTTCCAGAAGTTTGAAAAACTGAGAATTAGTTCTAGCTTAATGCACGGATGGCGCCAATGAAGAAACACTAAAAGACCCTGGCAGATTACGGATAATCTTAGGGTTAAGTAGATGTTTCCCACGAGGGTTAGGTCCGGCAAAGGTGGTTATTCTTCTTGACCTGCAAAACAGACACCGTGAGCTCGTCACTGAGAATGGGGGGTTCCTCCTTGTGACCACCCTCCGGCGTGAGAATCAGACTAGATCGCTCTGAATATAAGTGTATATTGAGAGAAATAGCTAGAGAGAAGATAAGATAAGATAAGATGATGATACCGTTTCAAGGTGTTGGAGTATTTATAGCCGAAGGTAGGTTTCCAAGCAGGTACGGCCATCTGTATAATATTCCTTTTCCACCAACTGCGGGCTATGTACGTGCCACGATGGGAGTTGGTGGGTAGGCAGCGGCTGATAGTGACATTTTGTACTGGAGCGTGCTCCTCCTCGTACTATTGTCGGTGAGCTGTCACCCTGTGATTGGTTCATGGGCTGCTTTGGTCAGATCTTGTCTATTTTGTCCATACCTTGGCAGGTATAGTACAAAGGATCTTCCAGAAGCGTACGGACTGGCTCTTTTGGGCGGGAATATTCCCGCCTTCCTCATTCCTTCCTCAGGTGACATTGCTGAAGTATGAGTTAGTGCCTTATGCGTGTAGCCTTACTGTTAGTGCGGGTAGCCTTCCTTCTTGGCTTGTACCCACAGCTGCGGGAACAGGTAGGGTACTGTACCAAGGGAGGCTTTCCTGCGTGAACAGATGGCTTACTGCGTGTAAGGTCTTCATCTCTCTGAGCATGGTGGGTCCTGCGGAACCAGCTGGTCCTTGCGCAGACGTACCTCTTCAAGGTGTCTTGCGGGTCCAACCGGGCTTTGCGGGGACCTACCTCTTCAAGTCCCCCCAGTCCATTGTATAGGTACTGGGTTGGACCCTGTTTCTCATAAAGTACTATTGAGTGAATTATAGCAAAGATTCATACAATCACTTTCATGTTAAACAAAAAAAAAGTTGTTTTTAATCACCAGCAACAACTTAAGTATTGTCGATGAGCTCAACTAGCATGGGATGAAAAGAGAAAACTACAATTTCATCCATATTGCCAGCAAAGTAAGCTCAAATATTTTATTTCTAAAAAAATAATATGAAATTCTCTTTTTAAACTCTCTTCACCAAATGGACAAAACAATCCCCAAAATCCTCTTTCTCTGAGCATGGTGGGTCCTGCGGAACCAGCTGGTCCTTGCGCAGACGTACCTCTTCAAGGTGTCTTGCGGGTCCAACCGGGCTTTGCGGGGACCTACCTCTTCAGTTACCGAGTCGATTCGAGCGAAGAAAGAAGGCACGGCAGTTATTAGTAGTAGAGAGCCATTTCGGTGAATTGCGACTTTGATATCATAGCTTTATTCAGAGTTGCTATTTTAGTGTTTAATTTGCATTACAATTTTTGTCTTTTCGTTAACATATTTTGAACCGAAATAGGAGATTTTAATTAAAACCATATGAGCGAAATTCGCAATTAAAGCAAAAACTTGTGGACAAAAATTGCATTGTAAATGAAACCGTAGAGACGAAAATAATAAATTTGAACAAAGCACATGAACGAACTAACAAATTTGAACAAAATACATGAGCGAAATAATAAATTTTTGGTCTGAAATAACAAATCTGAACAAAATACATGAATGAAAACCATAGTTCTCTTTTTTCATCCAAACAAATTTGAACAAACCACATTAACAAAAACTGTTTCATCCAATGCCAGTTGAGCTCATCAACAATACTTAAGTTGTTATTTTTATGGTTTTATAGTACTCCATCTGTCCCATTAAAAGTGTCAACATTTCATTTTTTATTTATTCAATTACAAATGTTCACTTTCAAAATTTATTAGCTAATTTCCAAGTTTATTACTTAAACACACACAACTAACATTAACAAACAATATTGACGGACCCAATTTTCAAAGACATTATTGCCATTTGGTAAGCAAAGAAAACAATAATTTAATCTACCCTAAACTTTGTGTTTTTCAAACTAAGACACTTTGACCGGGACGGATGGAGTATTTAGATGATAGATTTAATTAATCTTATTGTTTGAAAACATTCGCAAAATCTCTCATTATTACCTGTAGCATATAGTCTTAAACTTGAGTAACTCACAGTACAATTCTCGATACATAAATTTTGACTTGTTAATAGGAAATAATTAACGAAGAAAAGCATATCTGTCTTCATAACCAATAACATGTATAGGTAATGGGTTGGACCCTGTTTCTCATAAAGTACTATTGAGTGAATTATAGCAAAGATTCATACAATCACTTTCATGTTAAACAAAAAAAAAGTTGTTTTTAATCACCAGCAACAACTTAAGTATTGTCGATGAGCTCAACTAGCATGGGATGAAAAGAGAAAACTACAATTTCATCCATATTGCCAGCAAAGTAAGCTCAAATATTTTATTTCTAAAAAAATAATATGAAATTCTCTTTTTAAACTCTCTTCACCAAATGGACAAAACAATCCCCAAAATCCTCTTTCTCTGAGCATGGTGGGTCCTGCGGAACCTGCTGGTCCTTGCGCAGACGTACCTCTTCAAGGTGTCTTGCGGGTCCAACCGGGCTTTGCGGGGACCTACCTCTTCAGTTACCGAGTCGATTCGAGCGAAGAAAGAAGGCACGGCAGTTATTAGTAGTAGAGAGCCATTTCGGTGAATTGCGACTTTGATATCATAGCTTTATTCAGAGTTGCTATTTTAGTGTTTAATTTGCATTACAATTTTTGTCTTTTCGTTAACATATTTTGAACCGAAATAGGAGATTTTAATTAAAACCATATGAGCGAAATTCGCAATTAAAGCAAAAACTTGTGGACGAAAATTGCATTGTAAATGAAACCGTAGAGACGAAAATAATAAATTTGAACAAAGCACATGAACGAACTAAAAAATTTGAACAAAATACATGAGCGAAATAATAAATTTTTGGTCTGAAATAACAAATCTGAACAAAATACATGAATGAAAACCATAGTTCTCTTTTTTCATCCAAACAAATTTGAACAAACCACATTAACAAAAACTGTTTCATCCAATGCCAGTTGAGCTCATCGACAATACTTATGTTGTTATTTTTATGGTTTTATAGTACTCCATCTGTCCCATTAAAAGTGTCAACATTTCATTTTTTATTTATTCAATTACAAATGTTCACTTTCAAAATTTATTAGCTAATTTCCAAGTTTATTACTTAAACACACACAACTAACATTAACAAACAATATTGATGGACCCAATTTTCAAAGACATTATTGTCATTTGGTAAGCAAAGAAAACAATAATTTAATCTACCGAAACTTTGTGTTTTTCAAACTAAGACACTTTGACCGGGACGGATGGAGTATTTAGATAATAGATTTAATTAATCTTATTGTTTGAAAACATTCGCAAAATCTCTCATTATTACCTGTAGCATATAGTCTTAAACTTGAGTAACTCACAGTACAATTCTCGATACATAAATTTTGACTTGTTAATAGGAAATAATTAACGAAGAAAAGCATATATGTCTTCATAACCAATACCATGTATAGGTAATGGGTTGGACCCTGTTTCTCATAAAGTACTATTGAGTGAATTATAGCAAAGATTCATACTATCACTTTCATGTTAAACAAAAAAAAACTTGTTTTTAATCACCAGCAACAACTTAAGTATTGTCGATGAGCTCAACTAGCATGGGATGAAAAGAGAAAACTACAATTTCATCCATATTGCCAGCAAAGTAAGTTCAAATATTTTATTTCTAAAAAAATAATATGAAATTCTCTTTTTAAACTCTCTTCACCAAATGGACAAAACAATCCCCAAAATCCTCTTTCTCTGAGCATGGTGGGTCCTGCGGAACCAGCTGGTCCTTGCGCAGACGTACCTCTTCAAGGTGTCTTGCGGGTCCAACCGGGCTTTGCGGGGACCTACCTCTTCAGTTACCGAGTCGATTCGAGCGAAGAAAGAAGGCACGGCAGTTATTAGTAGTAGAGAGCCATTTCGGTGAATTGCGACTTTGATATCATAGCTTTATTCAGAGTTGCTATTTTAGTGTTTAATTTGCATTACAATTTTTGTCTTTTCGTTAACATATTTTGACCCGAAATAGGAGATTTTAATTAAAACCATATGAGCGAAATTCGCAATTAAAGCAAAAACTTGTGGACGAAAATTGCATTGTAAATGAAACCGTAGAGACGAAAATAATAAATTTGAACAAAGCACATGAACGAACTAACAAATTTGAACAAAATACATGAGCGAAATAATAAATTTTTGGTCTGAAATAACAAATCTGAACAAAATACATGAATGAAAACCATAGTTCTCTTTTTTCATCCAAACAAATTTGAACAAACCACATTAACAAAAACTGTTTCATCCAATGCCAGTTGAGCTCATCGACAATACTTATGTTGTTATTTTTATGGTTTTATAGTACTCCATCTGTCCCATTAAAAGTGTCAACATTTCATTTTTTATTTATACAATTACAAATGTTCACTTTCAAAATTTATTAGCTAATTTCCAAGTTTATTACTTAAACACACACAACTAACATTAACAAACAATATTGACGGACCCAATTTTCAAAGACATTATTGTCATTTGGTAAGCAAAGAAAACAATAATTTAATCTACCGAAACTTTGTGTTTTTCAAACTAAGACACTTTGATCGGGACGGATGGAGTATTTAGATAATAGATTTAATTAATCTTATTGTTTGAAAACATTCGCAAAATCTCTCATTATTACCTGTAGCATATAGTTTTAAACTTGAGTAACTCACAGTACAATTCTCGATGCATAAATTTTGACTTGTTAATAGGAAATAATTAACGAAGAAAAGCATATCTGTCTTCATAACCAATACCATGTATAGGTAATGGGTTGGACCCTGTTTCTCATAAAGTACTATTGAGTGAATTATAGCAAAGATTCATACAATCACTTTCATGTTAAACAAAAAAAAACTTGTTTTTAATCACCAGCAACAACTTAAGTATTGTAGATGAGCTCAACTAGCATGGGATGAAAAGAGAAAACTACAATTTCATCCATATTGCCAGCAAAGTAAGTTCAAATATTTTATTTCTAAAAAAATAATATGAAATTCTCTTTTTAAACTCTCTTCACCAAATGGACAAAACAATCCCCAAAATCCTCTTTCACCGTCTGGTTACGTTTTCCTTAAAAAAGTCCTTTGTCATTTGCGGTTACAACCAAAACGTGAATGTGTTTCAAGTCTTCCAACATTTCCAACAAGGCAACAATCACAACTGTCCCAACTATCACAACAATTCCAAGAATCACAACACTCACAAGTCACACTCAAAACCCAAAAACTTTAACACGAGATCGTTCCCAAAGCCCAACATAACCTTCAAAGAAAAAGAAGATGAGAAAGCGGGTAAAAAGAAGACAATGATAAATGCGTTAAGACGTTTAGTATAAGTGTAACACGTTTTTTAGAAGGTGTTACGGATAGATTTCACTCGAAGTTAGAGCATGAACAATATGGGCATGTTTTTGTATAACTTTTCGTCTGTTCTCTACTTAGGCACGTAGCTATACACGTATAATACATAGAATTTGAAACGTGATTTGGAACATTAGATATTTTTTGTATCATTTGTTTATTTATTATTATTATTATTATTATTTTTTGAACTGTGACTATATTATAAAACACGGCAAACGCCGAAAAGGACTACAACAAACACCGACCGAATTACATGAGATTAAAGGAACACCAATCTACCCAAGAAACCCATTTAAGTTTCGGTCTATTACAATACCAGAGGAACCCCAAGACCTTTACATTCTCAATAATTTCTTCTACAATAACCGGTTTGTTTTCATATATCAACTCGTTCCTAGCTTTCCAAATTCTCCAACAAGCAATGAAAATAATACCTTGGAACATTTCTTTTTTCACCTTAGACAAAGCAACAATGCTGTGAAGTTCCACCAAATCTCTAATGGAAAAGCCAAAGAACCGATGAATATTGCACCACGACGAAACCCAACTCCACACCTTGTCCGCTACACTGCAACCAGCAAAAAAGGTGATCAACCGTCTCCTTAGCTGAATCACAAAGCCGACAAATATCCGAGTCCACCATGATGTTCCTATTTTGAAGAGCCTCCATAGTAGGGATATGATCCAAAACGGCTCTCCAAATGAAAATTTGGCATTTCCTCGGAACCCATTTAGACCGATCAAGCACGTATATGTTACTCATATCCTGATCCTCCACAATTTTCACAGCAGCCACTGAAAAATCTTTTCCAATGTCCCCTCTCCAAACCCATCGATCAGCTCCTCCAAACCCGAGAACCACACCCCAACAGGCCAAAAAGCTCCTCTTCCGAAGTCGGTTTTCTTCTCCATTCCCACATCCACTCAATCAAGGAACCAATCCTTCTGACCCTCTCATTCACAACACACAGTTTATTTTTTTCTAACTTGGATAACTTTGGAAATAAGTCTTTTAACGAGCCTCGATCATGCCACCAATCTACCCAAAATCTTATGGTTTTTCCGTCCCCGATCTTTCCTCTAAGCAGACTAACCAGACTGCACCCTCTAACCCTTAATTTCTTTACAATAACTCCGATATTTTTCCAAACTCCCGTGATTTTATTATTGACCGGGACAGATTCCCAACTTCTAGAGGAGCAGTGAATCGACTCAATAACTTTCCTCCAGAGACTTCCTTGTTCGGTTTTTAGCCTCCAGAACCATTTGGACAACAAAGATTGATTAACGTCTTTTAACCTAGAAATACCTAGGCCTCCCTTATTGATCGGAGAAGCAACTCTTACCCACTCGACCCAATGAATTTTCCTAACCTCTTCCGACCCTCCCCACAAAAATCTTTTAATCTTGCCTTCCAAGGTGCTGATCACGCTAACAGGAGCTTTAAAAAATAGACATATAGTATATAGGCAAGCTTTCTAAAACCGACTTTATAATGACGACCCTCCCCCCCAATCGAAAGAGAGGACGCTTTCCACTTCGAAAGTCTTGAATCGAATACCTCAATAACCAGCGACCAACAGTTAACTCTATTCATATTAGCGCCCGCTTTTAAACCAAGGTAAGTAAAAGGGATCGAATCCGGGGTGCAGCCTAGGAGATTAGCCATTCTACCCACTTCGTTACCATCCACCCCGCAACCATAAAGCTTAGATTTATTCAAGATGATTTTTAACCCTGAACAAAGATGAAAACGTCTAAGAATCCGAGAAAGACTTCTAGCGTTATCATCATCCCACTCGCCAATAATCAACGAATCATCCGCAAACAAAAGATGGGAAATCAGCGGACCTCTGTTCGGGACCTGAAAGCCCTTAAAAAGCCCCTCTGAACACGCTTTCCCAATCATAGAAGATAAGGCTTCCATAACAACCAAAAACAGGAAAGGCGAAAGAGGATCCCCTTGTCTCATACCTTTAGACTGAGGGTAGTGAGGGGTGGGCGCGGCTGCCTACGTGGCTCGCGAACACCGCTACACCCCTCCGGTGAAGGCGGGCGTGGTTGGGCGGCGTGAGTTTGGTCGCGGGACAGAAACTAGCCGTTGGGCTGTGGGTTTCAAAAAACTAGCCGTTGGCTAGTTAATTTCTTTTCTTTTTTTTTTACTAAATAACACATTATAAATAATTACCCCATTTTATAACAATAACACACCATTCTCACTACATTTCTCTCTAATAATTTTAGAATCTATCAAGTTACAAACCATGTCGGGTTGGGGCAACATCAACGACACTCAATTTCCCGAGGAATGTAACTACATGGAAGACGATTCGTTTCAAGAGTTCATTGGGATGTCACAACCTGATTTTTTGGTCCCGGAAACACAATCGGAGCCGGCAAAACGATCCCACAAAAATAAGGGAAAGAAGACCGGCAAAGCGAATGGTCCTTCGGCATCGGAGAAGCGGAAGACTGCTCCGTGGTCTAAAGAAGAGAAGCTTGCGTTGGCGAAAGCTTGGATTGAAATATCCCAAGATCGGAACGCGGGTAAATTATTTCGTGAATTTTATTGTTTAATATATTTTTTAAGTTTTATGTGTACTTATTACATTTTTTGTTATTTATTTTGTAGTCGACTTTCAAAAAGCTCGAGTTTTTTGGGCCAAGGTTTGGGAATGTTTTTATGAATAAGTGGGGAGTAGGGCTCGTACCGATAATATGATATCGGGTCGGTGGACCGATACTCGTAAATATGTAGGATTGTTTACCAACATACATAACCGCAATGCTAACCGTATGCGGCCGAGTGGGTCCGATGATCTCGCGGTTTACCAATTCACTTGTGATGAATGGAAACAAGAGGTGTTGCGGAGGTATGGGGTGGTGAAGACGTTTGACGATGGCTACTTGTGGGAGGTGTTAAGAAAGTGCTCGAAATGGATTGAACTATGTGCGGAGAACTTTGCCGAAGGGGCAAAACGTACTAAAACTAGTGTGTCCGGCACATACGTCTCTTCGAGCGGGTCGGAGAATCATATTGACTTCGACCTAAACTTGTCCGAAGGTCATTTGAAAGACCAAGGTTGTAGCCGCCCTCCGGGTAGAGATCGTGGGTAAAAAACGGTTGTTGATGGCGACTATAAAAAAGAAATTAAGGAATTGTCAAGTGGCATTCACTCGATTGATGAAGCTCGACACAAAAGAAACCGTTTCAAGAGTTTGGCTTTTCTAGCCAAAGACTTTAGCCACCTACCGCCATACGACCAAGCGCTAATGGAGGAAGAAAAAGAACATATTCGGAAGGAATTGGCAACACAAAAGTAAAAGCGCTATTTATATGTATATTTTTATTTTCCTTTTTATTTTCTTTTTATTTATGTTTTAATGAAGTATTTTAATTTATATTTGTGTATATAACAAAAAAAAATAATAAATAAATAAATCAATCAAACCCCTGATCACCTGGACCACTACACCCTCTGAGGCTTAGTTGAGGGGCTTGATCATGTGTCTACGTGTCAGATTTTACTTGGCTCACTTGGGGCTCAACCAAGCCCCATTACCCTTAGCCTCAGAGCATTTAAACTCAAACGCGGAAAACGTGGGGACCTATTTATTATTATTATTATTATTATTATTATTATTATTTATGAGTATTATTATTACACTACCGCGAATGAAGAAAGAGTGGCCGTAGCTAAACCCCTCCACTCCACAGAAGCAACTCTGGTCCCGAATGACAGCACCACTACCACTACTGCTACGAGCCGTCCCTCATCTCCGCCACCACACCACACTTCCGGCCACCGTCTGTTCACTCGTACGCAGACCCTCCTACACCACTACCGCCGCCGACCCACCTCACCCAATTAAAACTGACGACGACAAACCACCCTCCTCGACAAAACGACATCCACCCAGGAACCCTAAATGGGTAAACGACCCTGATTATCGAAAATGGAAGGATAAAGAAGCTGAGATCCTCCTGGATATCGACCCCACCACTCTCCTTATTAAAGATATCCTTCACTCCGGCAGGTTCACTTTCTAATTTTATATATTAATTATTAATCTTATTTATTCCAGTTGTTTTGCTATTTGGTGTTTTGGAAATTATATATTATCAATTGGAAAATGATATTTGTATACGATGGATGGTATTGTTAGGAACTAGTTATATACTTTTATTCTGGTAGATTGTTTTATAGTTTGTTATCTTTATATAGGTTATAAAATGAGCTTGATGAATATGTATAAGGTGAGATACTTTACATTAATTTAAAAGGGACAACTTTGTATAATAGTAACCAAGTTTCAAGTCACTCATATTTTATTTTCTCTCAATTAGGTCACTAAACTTTTGATATATGTTCTAATACTATCTTTTTTACCTTCATATTATATGTTCATAAATAACTAAAACGTCATTTAAACCGACATTTTTTCTATTTTTTTATCAGCAAATACATCACTTACGATACTATAGTAGTTGTCCCTCTCACTTTAAACACATATTGAAAGTTAAGTGACATAACTGAGACAAGCTTAAAGTTGTGTGACCTAATAAAGACAAAACAAAATATGAGTGACTTAATTGGAACAAACTTGAAACTTGGATACTATTCATAGAGTTTACCCTAATTTAAAAGCTGCTAATTTTGATGCTTAAACATTTCGTTATGCGCAATTTTTGAGCTTTTGAGTTTGTAAGCAAAACTCACTTATAAGGTTTGCTGTTACAAAGCATCATTGAAGTTAGACTTGGACTGAAGCGGGTAGGAAGTTCATTCATTTAATAAGCTAATTAACTAACAAACTTGAACAAAACTTTATGTCAGTTTAGTTAAACAAATGAACATGAAAACATGTCTCGTTCGTTCATTTATGTTGTCTACATTAATTGATATTCGTTCGTTTAAATTGTTAGGCCCTTACAGTTAAGTCTAGTTTTATAAATATTTTAGGCATAGCAGATTGATACTCACATTTACCTTTATATGTTGTTTGCTCAGTTATGTTTTTTTTTTATTCATCTACGTTCAGTTGTATTCGTTTGTTTACGTTCGTGAACCGATCGTTTATACTACTAGCGAACGAACATAACCACGTTCATTTTCTTTAACGAACGTATACAAACAAGAAAACCTTGTTTGTTTGGTTATAGTTAAACGAGTGGACACGAAAATGCCCAGTTCATATACGTTTGGTTCATTTACCGGCCTAGATATGTGCCAATTAGCAGAAAGTGAAGTAACAATTAGCCAACATTATGTTTATCCTTTTGAGCACTTACTTGCAACATGTATAAATATGTGGTTTTTCTACATGCTTGTTGAAATATTTTTATTCATTGGTAGCTCAACTCATGACTATTTTACACTCTATATGTATATGTTCCCTCTCATTGAACGAGAACTACCTCTTTTCTTTAAGTGATAAGCCTTCTTACAACATATATGATGCTCTAAAATTTTGAAGCGTAATACAAGGGAAAAAATGCACCTATTTGAAAACATATGAACCATTTCCGTGAACAACATAGTCCACACCTTGATGCATATGTGGTAACATAATGTCATGAGGATAATACTATGACCTTAATCAACCATTCAACCTTAGTACCTTGTATGTCCTTGATGATGCTTTATTGGCATGAATCACTCGTTGACGGGCACTATTGAAGGTATTACAAATGAGGTTCTCCTTTATGTTCTATGCAAGTTTTCACATTAGTAGAGAATTCACAATTTAGGAGAACTACATGTCATGTTACAAGATTTCTAGGATATGTCTAAACATCGATAGAATTCTACTACCATGCCCAATAAAATCCCAACCACAGCAAAGCTGTTGGTAGGGTGGGAATGTGGGATGTGAGCAAACCATACCTCTATCATAAATAGATAGACTGCTTTCGCTGAGACCTTTGGCTCCAAAACCATATCTGGATATGAAAAGTATAATTGTAACAGAGAAAACATCATAGAGACACGAAGACAAGAAGAAGGTAACATGTAAAGGCCATCGAAAGTATCGGAAAAGCTAAGACATATTCGTATCCTCCCCCTAAATGCAAATATTAGTTGTTATGAAATGATGATCCCATAAGATACACACGAAAATAGATCAAACAAAAGATATATTTGGTTCACCGTCAAGAATAACCTAGTTTCCTCGACTATCTCATAAATGTTGACGTTTTACTTAGGAATTATGTTTTTTGGTATCTTATGTAACTAACAATCTAGTAAACCAAGACTATATCTTTGCCGTGTATAATCTTCAAATCTCTACCTTTGTCTATATACACTTCTTGTCTTTCTTATCTCGATCCCATCCAACCTCTATATAATCTTGGGCTATGCTTTAGCTAGCCAGCCCTTGCTTGGAGAGACACGGCACACACACACACACACAAGCTATAAAGCTTAGTGAGAAACCATGAGTTTCCATTGCAAGCTCAAACATAGTACACAAGAATAACAGCTCAAAAATGATAAATCATCACAATCACAATTATTCTTTCTAAATTCACTACTATACTTTAAACTGACACCTCATTTTTCTTTCATTAAAGACCCCATTTTCATCTCTCACAAAGTCTTATCTTCCACATAACTTTATCTTTCGTGAAGTCTTTATCTTTCACAACTCTTAGCTAGCTTTCAAGTAGCTTCTGCCAAGGCGTAGTGGTTCTGGCACTACTCCCGATCATTTTCATGCAATTGCTAATCAATATAATATAACATCCTTAGATCAACAATGTAGGTTAAAAGTTGAAGCCAAACAAATATCCGAGCATGCACATATCACTTAAAAATCATAAATTTAATACTATTATGATTCATGAATGCATCAACTTTTTCCTTAATGTTCATTATGTACGTGTTTTCTAAACATAAAGTTGAATCTAAACATGTATACTGAAGAACATACTTAAATGGATTCAAAAGCAGGTCAAGATTACAATTACTTGTTTTCCTTTGGTGAAATGGTTCTAAACTCGGGGTTTGATAATTCTTGATACTTGGTAATCTCTTTGAAATCTGATTCGTGGTCAAAAGACCATTTTGTCCCTCAATACTGTTTTAAAATTTTGACCTTTTTCATTTATTTGCTTCGTTGCATAAATATTTCAACATTACTGTAGAAACTATTCTCGATATCGTGTTTAGTAGTAAAACTTTTCATTTCTCTTCCTAAAGAAATGTTACATAACATCGTTCAGTCCTTATCTAACTTTAAGCTACTTATATGCATTACCAAATAATCATATTCACTAATTAATCTAATATTCCTGCTGCCAGATATATGGATGGAGAGCAACTTACATCAACAGACCAGAAACTGGTGGTAGATAAGCTTCTTGCTTATCATCCTCACTCTGAAGATAAAATCGGCTGTGGCATCGATTCTATCATGGTAAGTTTATAAAACCTTTAATGAGTCTCATTTGTTTCCCTTATTATAATAATCAGTTAATCACACACAATATTCCTAAAGATTTAATACTCAAGTGCATGTTGGTTTTATTTTCGACATCCATATTGCCAGCAAAATCATAGATGCCAACACATTCAATGAATCCTTTTTTTAGAGGTGTAAATTAAATAGTAAGTCACCTAATTATTACCTCCCACCAGATAACTTAATCTACTTTTGACTTTAAGATGGCAAATAAGTGGCCTTTAACTTTATATTTATATTAACAACTATAACTTAACTCTTAAGTATATGCTCCATTAAATAAATTATTTAAAATAACTAACTTTTACACTTTTTAAGTCTACATGTAGCAACGAGCCGGTCTACCCGTTAAGTATTTTATTGTTTATATACATTTGTGATCACATTCTTTACAGGTAAACTATTAAATTGACATTAGTCTTCACCTGTCTAATTCACTTAAAAGTCCTTGTCTACAGAAATCTTGAGACATAATTGGCCCACAACGGCTGTTGTCTGTGGTCGATTATCTTGACCGGGTTATTAATTTTTGTACATTTATATTATTACTTTTTAACAATAGTTCTCTTAAATGTGAAGGTTGACAGGCATCCACAGTTCAGAAATTCAAGATGTCTGTTTGTGGTGAGAACCGATGGTGTATGGATCGATTTTTCCTACCAAAAATGCATTCGAGCTTACATTCGACAAAAATACCCGTCTTATGCTGAAAAATTCATCAAAGAACATTACAAACGCAGTAGTAGCTGACTGATTGACCATTGGGTTTGAAGCATCAAACACATTTTGTCAATGGGGGTAGATAATGGTAGTTGAAATGGGAACAATTTAGGGAGAAAAATGATTGAAGTTAAAAGATATAATTTTGTTGACTTGTATTGATTTTTGTTTGGCTTTATGTGATAAGTTAATGTTTTCCAGATTTGGGTTTTTCTATGCATTGGTTGGAAATGTAAAAAAGGGGTGTTGGACTGGTGTCTTTGGAGGCAGTTGGCCCCCTAAAAGACAAATATTTAGTGCTTTCTTTGCAGTCATGAACATAGTCACCTACCATGTGAATGTTTGTTGTGATGCTACAAATGCCATTATTCTGACTACTCTTAATTACGCGATTAATACACGGTTTGTCGATTGTTGTAGTTAACGTATTATACACACCTTTCAATAACGACTAAGTCTTAAAATGAGAAACATTACATGTTTTAACTGTAACATGTTAATGTGACCGGTTAACGGTCTTTCTTTCTCTCTTCTAAGTGAGCAGAGAATCCATTTTTCTCGTATGTGAACTTTTTTGTTAAACTATTTCTGTTACATTAGTGTCACATTATCTTTTAGTCTAAATAAAAACCTATATAAATTAATTGTAAATAAAAATAAAACATTCCAAAAGTAAGATTTCATTAAAAAACCTATGTAATTAATTGTAAATATAAAATAACATTCATAAGATTTCATTAATTAAAAAGGTATTACAATACTATATAAACACGCATTAAAAATAAACTGGTTGTGCAAATTAGGTATGGTTTTTGCAATATGTTTTACGAGATTCGACCTCATAGGATGTGGACCTATGGTGGGTTTCACGATTATGCAATTTTCTAAAAATATCATCTTTTGCCTTTTCATTGGTTGGAGGTTAGATTCCTTGTCCATGAGATATCGCTAAACATCCATGGAGCAGGATCATTTTGTATAGAATAATCAAAGCGTACATGGTTTTTTAAATTTTGGGAGAACGCAATGTTCGTGTAGCCAAACGAGGTTTTAAGACACCAGAAGATCGGTCCACGTCCTTTCTTTCCGGTTCTTGCATTTCCTTGGACCTTTTTCGTTTATTGTCACGTGGATAAAAAATGATTTTACAAAAATTACCCAACTGGGGTTGTACCCATCGGCTAGATAAGACCAATGATGGTATTGAACTCCTTTTACCTCAAATGGACACCTCGGCCCGAATCCATGTACACCATCGTTGAATAACGTTTATTGGTTGTGGAGATTGAGGTTGTTACTGAAACAGATGACAACAAAGAAGGCATGCTAAAACCAAAAATATTGGGAGGCTACAACTTCAAGCATAATTGTCAGATACTTGTGATCATCTCTTATGTGTTGACCATGTTGTTCTATTGATTGATTCCTCTAACTCCATAGACAATCAATGTTACCTAGCAACTAGGAAATCCATGTTAACTTTCGTATGTTGCGTACAAAAGTTGTATGTAGTTGAAAGTGGGTCTGCAAAATATTCTTTTCCATACAAATGAATAACATCGTCGTAAAGTATTAAAGACTTTCATGTGAAATTCTTTCGGGCATTATTCAAGTACTCGTCATAAGTGTCATGAGATTTCGTGTATGCTAGTTCTCGTATTGCATATGTGCACTTTTTTAATGATGTAAATGCCCTTTTTACTTCTAGCCTCCCAAGTTGTTTGAAACCATTCAAAGTTTTTCTCCATACTATCGACGATTTGCACAAATAGTTCTTTTGGCCTCTGAAACCTTTTATGAAAACTTCATCACCAAATATTGCACTTTCAACAAAGTAATCTTGCAAAGGACGATGATGAACAACTTCTTGATATCTGATATATAAACTCTTGACCTTGTGCTATCTGAAACTTCTCGACTCATTGCTTTGTTTTTGTGTAATTGCAGAGAGAAATATTAAGATATTAAGATGATGAGTTTGTGTGAACTTGATAATGATGTTGAACTCGATGATGGAATTTAAAAAAAAAATGCATGGTATAGAGTTTAGGTTGAAATTGATAGCGAGACATATTTAAGATTGATGTAAAAATATTGAAGATTGTTGTGAGTATTAAAAAGATTTGACTTAAAAATGATTTTTTAGGGTTGTTTATCAAATGTAATTGCAAATTATTTATGCTTAAAAAGTATATAATAATTCTCAAATATGCAATCATTTCTTTGGGTGTTGAGATTGTCATATTTGGGGCCAAGGCCATTCGTGGGTGGCATACCTATGAAGTTGCATGTTACCACTTTTAATCCACTTGTTACAACTTGAAAACATGTACCATGAATCATGGTTTGTTTAGAAACTGTACAATGATTGTAGTCCCCAAAAGAACCGAAAACTGAGGGTAATAAGTGATCAAGTGGTGGTGTATTCCCATCAATACTCACAATTTCAACTAGCAATCATCGAGAATAATATGAGTGGTAATAATTAGAATTAGATACATTATATTAATGTTTATTTATCACTAGATTAGGTACCCGTGTAGAATACATGTTAAAATAAATAAAATTATTTAAATTATTTAAATAATAACATAGTGAAATATAAGAAATATGTTCAACATATAAAATATATAATATGGTAAAATAAATTACACAATACATAATATGGAAATTAAAAGTTAAAAATTTGTAAACCTCTAAATATCTCTTTGTATACAATATTTTGACTTTAATTTTGGTTTCAACTCTAGATAATGGAAAACCTAACTATGGAACACATAACTGATCACGTGTTATGTCACAGCCCCCGACCCCTATACCCTGGGAGGGAAGCCGT
This sequence comes from Bidens hawaiensis, assembly GCF_021521415.1. NCBI lineage: Eukaryota > Viridiplantae > Streptophyta > Magnoliopsida > Asterales > Asteraceae > Bidens > Bidens hawaiensis. Next base: position 102,643 of record NW_027491957.1, read on the forward strand.
GAACATTGATTGGTGGTATCGGTGTTTATTAAATAATCTTGCAGCGGAATATTTCATCAGAACCGTAGTTAGGAAAAAAATGATCAGAGTTATAAAAACACCATGTTTATTTTTATTATAAACTAGGAATTTAACCCATTTTGATACAAACATAAACTTTATAGGGATAAACCCTAATTTACAAAACACGTTTCTTTATTCTTGTGACAAGCCACTTATTTAAGCTGGAAGCTCGCAGACATCATTCCTTTGTCTCTAACAAGTCACCTGAAACATGTTTAAAATATTTGATCAGCAAGAAATACTAGTGAGTACATTCATTTGTAAATGACACATTTTACAGTTACAACATTAATATGTTTTTACACATGCCTGCTTACAAATTACCGAAAGGTACTTGTCACTCGACCGTATCTATGACTATGGTCATATTACTTATTGGCTAACACTTGTCCAATAAGTAACGTGTAATAGCCAGTAGGCAAGCATTGTATACAAAACCCCACAATACCAATAGTAATCATCCCGTAAGTCTACAGAGACTTAATCACTGTAATGTATTTAAAATATTTTTTGAAAAATATATTTAAAAACATTTAGACTATCTTTCATGAGTTTTATAGGTTTTGAATCATCATGACAGTGTTGGAAAAACAGTTGTCTCACATAAATGTGAGTAATACAAAAACTCGAATGTCTCACCTTGTAAGTTTACAATTAAAGAAAACGCCTCTTGGTATTAAGCACCTAGGATAAACACAATGTAGTATATCTAGATTAGTATAAAACCAACGATAATAACGAGAGTAGAGACTTTACACGATGGCACAATGTCTTACCTTAATAGGCAGAGCTTTTGGATTCGTGTATATTTCTTTCGATCGGATAGGATATCGTTACAATAACTCGGGTATTATACTATCTCTTAATATTATGTATGTGTGTGTGAAAATTCAGAAGTTTTGGACGAAAAATGAAGTCCCGTTGCCAACCTATTTATAACTGATTTTGGACCCCGTCGCGATACGCGATCGCCATAGGCAAAGGTTTTCGCGTATCGCGAATAATCTTATAGCTTTGCCTAATCAGCCCTAGACCTGCTACGTGGCACGCCACGTAGCAGCCTACGTGTCCCGTCTGAGTAACCTCCACGTCGCGATACGCGATGGATTACTTGGATGGTTCATCGCGTATCGCCACGCCACATAGTTTCTGGATAATGTTACATGTCATCACGCTACGCGATGAGGCTAATCTAAACCCGTCACGTATCGCGATGGAAGGATTATTAAAAATCTTAACTTTCCACAAAAATACTAAGGCAACCCTTAAGCGGCTCTGCGAAGTGCAAAGTGCGCCATCAAAGCGCCCATCGCACTTCGCCCGTGCGCGTTCGGGTGCGATCCGCTAGGACCACTGGGTATGATATGACTTATAAAAACATTAACATATGAATTTTCTTTCTTATAAAGAGCTCACTAGTTTTGTAATTTAGCGATGTGGACAATGAGTTACAATCCTATTTATATTATGGTGAAATCCCCACCTTTTCTTTCCTCCACCAATATGGGATGAAATTTTCCTTCTTTTGTTCTTTTGCTATTTTTTTTATGGTTTGTTATATGTTAAAACAGGTTGTCTAAAAAACAAACAAACCATCTAAAGCGGTTAGGCCTTAGTTTTTATTAGTTTTTATTGTAAAACAAACATAAAATGAAAATTTATTTCTTTGATATTTGAAATTAATTAATTTGTCTAAATTAACGTGAAAATTCGTTATTTATAAAAGTTTAATATTAATAACTAATACAAAATATATTTAAATAAAACTAAATAATATATTCATGTTGGTATTAATTTTTTTAAAATCAGGAAATAGTTATAGAATATAATTATGTAAAAGAGAAAATAATAGATTAGAAAGATAAAGGAAAAAAATATAAAACTATTAATAAGAAAAAGAAAAATATATTTAATATGAGAGAGATATGAGAAATAAGGATCACTCATCTCATGTGTAATGACATATGACATTAAGACCCGTGTAGAACACGAGTTAGAATAAATAAATTTATTTAAATAATAACACAACGTGAAACACAAAACATATGTTCAAAAGATATAATATATGTTAGAATAAATTACACATTACACAATATGGAAATAAAAAGTCTTTGAAAATTCATAATCTCTAAACATGTTTTTGTATACAATCGTTGTAATTTTATTTGTAATCTTAACCTTCATATCATAATTAGTAGTTTCGTCTTTTTTAAACTTTATATAATAAAACACATAACTTATCATCCGTTAAAACAGGTTGTCTCAAAAACAAATTAACTATCTATAATGATTGGCCTTTGCTTTTATTAATCTTCATAAAACAACATAAAATGAAAATTTCTTTCTTTGAAATTAAAATTAATTATTTTATCTAAATCAACATGAAAAATCGTTACTTATACAAGCTTAATATTAACAACTAATACAACATATTTATATAAAACTAAATAATATATTTATGTTAGTATTAAGTTTTTTAAATTAAAAAGTTAATTGTTAGATAAAGAAAATTATAGATTAAAAAGAAAAAAAATAGTTAAATATAAAACTATTTAATAAGAAAAAGAAATGTATTTAATAAGAGAGAGATGTGGGAACATTTTGTAGGGTGTTATTTTGTGTGATGTCATATGACATTAAAAACTTTATTTATTATATAGTATAGATAAGACAAGGAAATACAAAATCTCATATTATGTGTATTAATCGATAATAATCATACTTTTAAAAATCATGTCAACGGTTCAACCTTTCGACTATTTTTCTCTCAATGGACCTCTGCTAAAAACACTTACACCTTAAATTTGTTTTTTGAATTTCAAAAAGATGTTTTAGGGATTTTGATCGGAAGAATGATACGAGTCGACTGATATAAAAATAATCTCGAAACGGTAATCCAAATGATGAAACAATGTTTCAATTCGAGTGCTTAAATTTCCAATTAACAAAAATAAAGCCATTTGAATCACTGTTTCGAGATAAGTTTTACATCAGTCGACTCGTATCTTTTTTCGATCAAAAGCCCTAAAACATTGGTTTAAAATTCCAGAAAACACTTAACGACCGTTAAGTGTTTAACATATGTCAATTGAGAGAAAAATAGTGAAAAGTTGGACCGTTGGCATGAATTTTCAAATGTAAGATTATTAACAGCTAATACACAATATGTGAGATTATTTAATTTGCCTTATTATAAATAATTTTTTTTAAACAAAATGTCACATTCTACATGGATTAAACTCTTAACCACATGTTCTACACCTTAACCGCCTTACCACCCCTACCAAAGTAGAAATGACGTTTTTTTTAACCGAGACATGGAAGGAAAAACGAGTTGATTGACACCAATTTTAGCTTGAAAACAATGCTAGTGACCCCAGAGGTGTGTTTTTTAACTGTATCCAACCTAAAGCCACCCGAACCTGACTTAGAGGATACCGAGAAACCCAAAACCGAATAACTCGAACCTAACCAACCCGAACCTTAAATGGGTCGATTATCGGTTCATTTTTTCTAAAAAAAAAACCAAATAAACCGACCCGAAAAACCCAAAACATGAAACCCGAATACAACCCGAACATTTATTGTCTTTTCTTGATATATGTGTTTTGGTTTGAAGTATTTGGTATTTAAAAAATATTATGTTTTACAGTTTGTTTTGGGATTTTTAAATATTATCGTATGATGTTTGAATTTTATGATATTTATTTAGTAACACGTTGATATTTTGTGAATAAAACTTTTTTTTTCATTTTACACTTAAACCCGAAAACCAAATAACCTGACCCGAACTAACCCTAACCCGGCCAACCCAAATTAATATGGGTGGGTCGGTTATCAGATCACTTTTTCCTGACCAAAAACCCGAAAAACTTGAAACCCGAAAATTTAACCTGTCAATGACCCAAACATCATATACTAACTTTGGTTATAAATTTTGAAATCAAATGGATATCTTCACATATATCTACGTAGTACACACAACAAAACCAACATAAAGTATTCACTTTATGTGTATCAAGTACATATTTTCCCCCATTCATGAATTATATTGAATGTTACCATATTGTTATCAGTTATGTATTAAATTGCAAACCATTTTGTCAAATAAAACCAAAAAATAACAAAATGTTTATTTAAAGTTAAAGGCTGTATTGGAGGGAAAACAGTAAAGGAAAAAAGAGAAGAGGGCAAGGTGAAGAAAAAGAAAGCAAGAGATCACATCAAGTAAACAGTCCCCATTTTCATACATAAACTGACCAACCTTACATTTACATAGCCCATCTACCCACTCCTTCCTTGATAGTACAACTTAACATAGCTTAATGTACAACTTCTTTTTTCTTCTTATCTCTACACCTATTTACACACATTTTTTTCAACATATCAATAAAAGAAAAAAAAAACAATAGGTGAAGAAATTTCACTGTTGACCCACAAGCCTACTAGCTTTTATTCAGCTTTTCTTTCCTTTCAATCTGATAAATAATAAATTTGTTGTACAATTCATAAAAATATTATTATGTTTGTAAGATTTTATATTTATTTTCCTTTAAATATTTCTTAATTTTATATATACCTAACTAAACTTTTAATATTTTCCTTTATATTTCTTAATTTATGTATATACCTAACTATACTTAAATATCCAATATAATACTTTCTATTAAACATAAACACACTTTAATTCTTGTCTCACTTAATCAAATTGTGTTTGGTTTTCTTTTTATATATTTAACACATTGAACAACTTATCTATGGTTCTAGTGTTTAATATGATAAATGAAAAAAAATATATATGAAAAGTTATATATCCACCGTTACAAATATCAATAACTACCGTCTAGTGTGCGATAGTGTTACATTAAGATTTTAATATATAGAGTGGTAAGTTTTCAAGTCCCGTAATATCAATAACTACCGTCTAGTGTACGATAGTGTTACATTAAGATTTTAATACAGTAGAAACTCTATAAAATAATACATTTCGGACAACCAAAATTTATTAATTAAAAGAGTTATTAATTAATCGATAAATTAATAATTATTAATTTATATATTAATTAATATTTTATTAATTTATAGTATACTACTTAGTTTACAAACACCTTTCAAGTTTCCACTTAATTATTGTATACAATGCACAGTTATTGACTGATGAAGAAATTATTGAAAGCGTTATTGGAATTAATAAAGATGATATCGATGAGGAAGATGTTGAAAGTTCTACAATGGAGCCCCCTTCGCGAAACGAAGCTATTAAAGCGGCAATCACATTGAACAATTTATTGTTGAGCTATGAGAAAAAAACACCAGAAGTTCTTACCATGCTAAGGAAAATTAGAGACGATATTCAAGGGGAAATTGATTTCAACAAAAATCAAAAAACAATTGAGTCATTTTTCAAGAAACATTCATAAATCATTCATGTAATATGCTATAGATAAAGAATTATTAATTTATATTTTATATAGGGTCAGAAATTATCAAAAATGTATTATCTTATAATTTTAGCGAATTATTAATTTAGCACCCTATCCCCGAGTCGGGACCGACAAAAAATATTATCTTAAAAAGTTAATTAAATAATCGAGTATTAATTTATCGAGTTTCTACTTTATATAGAGTTGTAAGTTTTCAAGTCCCGTAATAAATTAAAATATAGATCTAGACACAATTTTAAAATAACAAATTTCAGTGTATACATATTTCATTATTCATTACTTCTTGATACAAGTAAATAATGTTTCCCTCTACTTTTTATGATTAAAAATAAAATTTGATTTACTTTAAACCAAGGGTGTTCATGGTCCAGTTTTTACGGTTTTTATGTTAAATCGTGAGTCAACCGTTAGTATTGATTTTTATTATCGAAAACCAAAACCGAATCGGTAAAAATTAAAAAACCAAACCGAAACCGTTACTAACAGTTTGGTTCCGGTTTGATTTCACGGTTTAGGCTTACCAAGCTTTTTATAAAATATAAAATTAAAAGCTTATTCAAATGGACTTAATGTGTAGGAATGGAAGAACAATATATAAATGCGTATACATATGTTAACATGTAGATAGAGTTTTGGAATTAATAAACAGTAATGATGTTACACTAAAATGAAGTGTGAAACAATGAAAGTATATGCAGCAAATGATATTTAACAAGATTCTGTATGAACCTGGAAGTAGTTGATTAAAAAAGTTCACGTTATATGGGATTAGATAAGATTGGAAACCGATAAAAATTTCTATTAAAAACTTCAATACATATACTAAAATATTGTTATATAAAAGACTAAAAAGATATACTAAAATTTTGTTATATAAAATATATATAAACGACTAAAAATATATAGTGTCAAATCTTACGGTCCGGTTCGGTTTATACGGCCGGTTTCCAGTATAAACCGTTCACTACGGTTTAAAATTTTTGAAACCGACCGACCGGAAGTTAATGAAAAAAAACCGACCGTGAAACCAAACCAATGACCAGTTTGTACGGTTTCACGGCTTGAAACTGAACCGTGAACAACCCTACTTTAAACAAGTTTTGTATATAAAAAGAACGAGAGTCGAGAGGTATAGAAAAAATTTAACTAAACATTTAATGAATCTTTTGTGAGCTATTCAGCAGTCGTTGATTAATCATAAAACAAAAACGAAAACCATTTTTTACTTTATTTAATTAATTAAATGAATTAGTACAAACATATGTCTTATCGTTCAGTTACGAATATACATATTTATTTTTATATGTATATTTATTAAAGGTTGTCATTAATGAATATACATGTCTTACCGAGTCATCGTTCACTAACACACATACCTTAAAAGCTGAGAAGGCAACATGAATTGCCACATGTACCATTTGGGTAAGAGTTAAGTCCGAAAGTGCGCAAAATAAATTAACAAAAATCTGAGCATGAAGTCACCAATCTTGACCCAACGTTATGAGGTAAAACCGTATAGTGCTGGTTTGGATATAGACCTTAATGTGTCTAGCAAAATGCATTGTCTCACCCTTTTTAGATGTCTTAAACTTTTAGTTAATCTCGGTTATGTATGTAGATATAGATATAGATAGTACTTAAAAAATATGTAGGTATATACATTTATTTTCATTTAGTGTGTTTATAACAAAAAATAAACGAATAGAAACAAATATACATATTTGAATTCATTCACGGTCCTAACATAGTAACATGTATCTAAATCTAAAAGATTTCACAGCTAGTAATTGAAGGATTGAACAATGTATATGAGTAGTAGGTCAGATTGAAATTTATTTATGTTAGTGCATAGCATATTAAGAAACAAAACAAATGAGTTCATTTATTTATTTGTTTGATTAAAATTAAACGACTAATACAAAAAATTACCGTCAATGAGTTTTAGCTCAACTGGTATTAGAGAAAGTAAAGATTTATACTAAAAACACTAAGATCTCAAGTTTGAATCCGATCACAACTGGATTTTACCGCGCTAGGCCTTCGGGCGACAGGTTTTCCACGGAATAAAATATGGTGAGCTTGGGCTATCTACTGCTGTCTGCAATCGCGGACGTATCACATATGCGGTCGCCTTTATGCAATTGAGTTACTCTGAACAACCAACTTTATTCGTTAGACGTTAGAGAAAATACGAAAGATACCTTGATCGTATATCATTCATCTAAAAGATTTTTACAGCTAGTAAATTAGTAATTGAACAAGTAGACTGAGGACATTGAGTCAGACAGATCACAATCAAAAGGGTGAAAATAGTCAGACATTTATACAGTTTATATCAAAATAAATGGACCACCTACAAATACACCAAAATTTATGTACTCTCTTTTGTCTGCAAATACTTTAATGTTACCAGTTCTTTCTTTTGTTCTAGCAAATACATTAAATCACCAAACAAAATAAATAAATAAATAAATTAGGAGAGATAAAAATGTGACCATCGATGTTTTAAAAGCTGGACTAATAGCAGAAACACCACTACTAGCTGTTGCTAGTTGGTTAGAACTTGAAGAAACACTAATCGACCCCGGGCAGATTACGGATAATCTGGGGGTTAAGTAATGTTTCCCACGAGGGTTAGGTCCGGCAAAAAAGGATGTTCTTCAGATGACCTGCAAAACAGACACCGTGAGCTCGTCACTGAGAAGGGGGGGGGGTTCCTCCTTGTGACCACCCTCCGGCGTGAGAATCAGACTAGATTGCTCTGAATATAAGTGTATATTGAGAGAAATAGCTAGTGAAGGTAAAATACCAGATGATCATACCGTTCCAAGGTGTTGGAGTATTTATAGCCGAAGGTAGGTTTCCAAGCAGGTACAGCCAGCTGTATAATATTCCTGTTCTACCAACTACGGGCTACGCACGTGCCATGCTGGTTGGTGGGTAGGCAGCGGCTGATAGTGACCAGGCCGGCTGTGTACTATTCCTTTTCCACCAACCGCAGGCTATGTGCGTGCCACGACAAGGGTTGGTGAGTAGGCAGCGGCTAATAGTGACAAACAGTACTAGAGCATGCTCCTCGTACTGTTTGTCGGTGAGCTGTCACCCTGTGATTGGTTCATGGGCTGCTTTGGTCAGATCTTGTCTATTTTGTCCATACCTTGGCAGGTATAGTACAAAAGATCTTCCAGAAGCATACGGACTGGCTCATTTGGACGGGAGTATTCCCGCCTTGCTCATTCCTTCAGGTGACACTGAATTATTTAGTGCCTTGTGCGTGTAGCCTTGCTATTAGTGCGGGTAGCCTTCCCTGATGGCTTGTATCCGCAGCTGCGGGGACAGGCGGGGTACTTCACCATTGGGAGGCTTTCCCTGCGTGAACAGCTGGCGTACTGCGCGTAAGGTCTTCATCTCTGAGCATGGTGGGTCCTGCGGAACCAGTTGGTCCTTGCGCAAACGTCCCTCTTCAAGGTGAATCTTGCGGGTCCAACTGGGCTCTGCTGGAACCTACCTCTTCAAGTCCCCCCAGTCCAATGTTTTTCTCATGAATTGTAAATAAGTGAGGTGAACTTTTGGACTTAAGCAAAGGGTTTTGAAAAGAGTTTTAAGTTTTAAGGTTTTCCGTGGGGATTCTTCCCGCGGTTTTCCTAATGTCACGCAGAAATTCCCGACTTTTCTGCTTGATCTTTGGGTATGATGCGGGTAGATGTGTAACCTCCTCGCAAGTCAGGAGCGTTGAGTTCCACTTGTGTAGATTCTCCATGAGGTTTTGGTAGTTTTGAACATAGTGATCAATTATGTTAAAACAACCAATTCCATCTTGGAGCTTCAAACAATCTAGTTCTCGACGTTCCCGCTATGCGGGATGTTATTCCCGTTTCCGCAAGCATGGCCCAGAAGATCCTTCTTGGTTTCAATTCCCTGCGGAGTGCTAGGTATGTGAAGGGTTTCGCCTTGACACTGTACCCGCACTCGTCTTATAGTTACTTTACTTCCAAGGTATTCCTGGCTTCAATTCCCTGCGGGTGCTAAGTATGTGAAGGGTTTTGCCTTGACACTGTACCCGCACCCGTCTTACAGTTACTTGGTTGCCGAGGTATTCTTGGCTTCAATTCTCTGCAGGTGCTAAGTATGCGAAGGGTTTTGCCTTAACACTGTATTCGCACCTGTCTTATAGTTACTTGGTTGCCAAGGTAAGGGGTATAGTCCCGCTTACTTTTGAATCTTTTTGAATCTTTTTGAAATTCGAAAAGTTGGTGAAAGGATAAGAACAGTCCAAACTGTTGAAACGTCGTCCGACGGTTTCTTCTGACAGTTTCAGGACGTGCAGGAAGTTATGGCGACGTGACAGTACATGGTCATTCCAGACGCTTTTTCAGGCGCGTGGGCGCAATTTTTTGGGCGCGTGGGTGCGGATTTTACGGCGCGCGTCCCGTCAACAGCTGTTGCCAGCTTGCTTTTTCCACGTGTCATAGTTTCATTGCACCAGCTCTTTTCTCTCTCCTCCGCATTAAATTCATCGCATTCATTGCGATGAGTATATAAAGGGGTAGAGGGTCCTTTGTAATCCACACTTTCACTTCTGTCTTCTCCTTCTAAGCGATTTCCGGCGAATATTCTTTCTGAAATCGTTCTTTACCTCCAAAACATGTCTACTCATGATCCAGAAGCTATCGTCGAGGAGTCTGACTTGTATGTCGAGAACCCGACGTCTACGTCCGATAAGGACGATAAGAGCACTGCTGGCGAATGCCAGTGTGCTCTTCCCATCGAGCTCTACCGGTACATCGTCCGGAAGTTCATGCTCGAGCCGTTCGAGCCTGAGTTTCCGGAGCCACACCAGACGGTGTACGATGCCCCCCAAGGGCAAAATAGGGGTATATGCCGCCTTCTTCGTCTATGGGAATCTTAGGTTCCCATTGACGAAGTTTGTATACCGTGTTCTGGATAGACACGGTGTGCACCTGACGGAGGTACACCCAATGGCGATCGCCAAGATCCGCCATTTTGAGTGGGTGTGCCTCATTCTTGGCGTGGATCCCCACGTCGACCGCCTGATGACCTTCTACTCCTGGAGGTGCATCCAAGGCTGGTACACCCTGGTCACCCGGATCAAGGGTTTGAAGATCTGCGCTACCGAGCGCAGTCTTCGGTCTTGGAAGCGGGAGTTCTTTTACATCTCTGCCCGTGTCGTCACTATAGCGATGACATTTAAGAATGGGAGAGCTCTCCCCAGCCTTCACGCCTCCAACTACCAGGAGGCGGAATGGTTCTCCAAGATTTCCCGGATCCAGACTCCGGTTTACCGCTTTCCGGAGTCCGGGATGGTGATGCTCGGTATGAGCAGGGTGTGGAAGGATGCTGGGGCGGATGCACCACAGATTCCCATCGTACTTGAATACGGTTTGAACTTTATCCCTTACGGTATGCTCCGTCTTCTTTGTTGATTTAAGGTTTTTTCTAACTGTTTTTCTTTTTATTTCAGAGGGAAATGACTTGCAGTCCCTCCTGCATCCGCGGGAAGCTGACGGTCCCGCTCGGTTGGGTACTCGCGCTCTTGACGAGAACGAGTTGCCCATCTTTGCGCAGACTGCGGATTGGTTTGTGGAGGCCTACCTGCCAGGCCACGAAATACTGAGCGCCACGCGGCCAGGTAAAAGACTATTTAACCCTCGCCCTCTGAATGCTGAAACCTCTGCCGGAATTCCTCTAATCTTGTCATCTTCTGATGAGGAATCCGCAGATGGTCCTTTTCTTGCGCGGAAGAAGAAGGCTGCTGGCGGGAAGGGCAAGGCGAAGGTAGCCTCCACCGCCGACCAGGTGAACCGGTCTGAGTCAGAGACCGAGAGTGAAGAGGCGGCGGGGAACCCAGGTGGTGTTGAGACCACTGCTCCGGAGGTTGAAACGGCTGTCACCTCCGAGCAGCCCAGGACGACGACGGTAACCGGTACGAAGAGGCCGGCTCCATCGGGTTCGTCCCGCCTGTTCGCACCTTCAGGCTCTAAAAGACCCGTAAGTGTTCATAACTTTAACTTCATATCTTTCCGCTATTATACTTATATATCTTGTCTTCGTGCAGGCGTGGATGCTACGGCATTCCAAAGTGGAGCGGGAGGGAGCAGCTCTGGACCCATGAAGGTAGGTTTGGTCAACCTACCCGAGGCGATGACCCAGGCGGCTACGCCTGCTTGCAGTACTGGTTCAGTTGTTCATCCCGTTGAGCCAACTGTTCCAGCTGTAACCTTATCCCCGCTGTCTGTCAGTGCCATTTTCACAGAATCCATCACTGAGCCGGCGGTGATTTCTCTTGCGGGTTCTTCCGCAGCCGCGGCCACGGTTGTGAGTTCACCTCCGGTGAGTTCACCTCCGTTGGTTTCCACCGCGGCAGCCTCCACCATGCCTCCTCCGGCGCCTGCGACTACGGCCAGTCCTTCAGGTACGTTTGGGGTTGGGGCGTCTAGCCAATCCCTGCCTCCTTCCCGTCTCCTTGACCTTTTGGATGGATATCCCTTAGGTTCAGGTGATGGGTTTGGTGGCTATCAGCCAGTTGTCGACCCTACAGGTGCGTAGGGTTATTTTGGCCTATATCCCTTTCATCATTTCTCTCTTATCTGTTTTTTGTTTTATTGCAGTTTGTGATTCCAACGAGGTGTACGCTCCTCGGTGGAAGATCCGCCGGGGAACGACCCTCCGGACTGCTGAGGATTGCGTCGAATGGGCGCGTCACGCCGCCCCAAGCGGTGCGCTGGGGGAGGCCATGGCCAGCTACCAGGAAGGTAGGCTGTCCAACGAGATCCGAATCCTCCTCGCCCGGATGCAGCCGCGCGTCGAGCTACTTTGTCGTGAAAATGACAAGTTAAAAACGGCGCGTGGCCTTGAAGTGGCTCAGGCGCGGGCTATCCGGGAGGAGAATGCGAAGCTTGCCGCCGTTGCTGCGGAAAAGGAGAAGGCCTTCAAGGCTCTTGAGGTTGACGTTCAGGCTCGTCTCGAGGCCCGTTCCAAGGCCGCCCAAGCTGTTAATGAACAGCTTCGGTTGGCTAAGGAAACTGAACGGAACGCAACCGAGAGGGCCACCAAGGCTGAAGCTGCCGCTGAGCCTCTACGCATCGAGAATGAGGAACTTAAAGCCAAATTAGAGAGGCTCCAGCAGGCTCATGATGCCTTGGCCATGGAAGATGCCAAGAAGCTCCAAGAGATCTTGGACCAGAGGGGGTGCTTGACCACACTGAGCGTAAGCTAAAGGGTGTCGAAGAGGCTGCAGCCAAAGATGTGTTGCTTGCCAACCTTACAAAGAACGAAGCCGAACGCGCCCGTAATGAAGCTCAAGCTGCCCTCCAGGAGGCTCTGGTTTCCAAGGAATGGTTTCTTCGAGAAGCGTTGTCGCAGGTATGCGCAGTTTCACAATTTCTTTACGCTTTTCCTTACACTTTGAAGAGTTTTTGATATACTTCTGTTTTTTAGGTTGTGCATCGGGTGTTCACGAACACATCATATGACGATGCGATGAGCGTAGCCCTCAACGCTTCTCATGAGGATGGGGAAAAGGCTGGCTTCCTGCTTGGTCTAGGGTTTGTTGAACAAGGCATTCCACCTTCCAACTTCCCTCTTTACAATGTGGATACTGAAGCTGCGTATGACCAAGCAGTGAATCAGTATGCCGCCTTCCCGCATCCGGTGGTGGAGAAGGTAAACGAGATTGCTGCTGCTGATGATGGGCTAGCTATCCTCAAAGCTTTCCTTGAACCGCCACAGTCTACTGATGGTGCGGGTCCAAGTGGGAGTGGTCCTGAAGCTTGATACTTTAGATCCCTTTCCACCATTATAGATTTTTGTTTGTAGACTTCTAATCTTGTATGCGCGTATGTACCCAGCAATTCTTGTAATGTTTGAATGTTGATGGAATAAAAATTATTTGTTAATGCCTTGCCTTGTTTATTTCGCGCATATTTTTTTTTAACTTAGCAATTTCTTTAGTACTTAGATAAGTTAACTTTTCAACGTGGCAGATAATAAGTTAAAGTTTTGCTTCCTCTTTCGTGATTGTGCGGATAAGACCGTCACTTTCACTTAGTAGGATGGCTAAACTTTACCTATATCTGACCTGCGTGGAAGTTTTCCTCATCTTTTCCTTTGAAATTTTTTAAGTGTTTTGAATAAGTTAACCTTTCGACGCGCGGTTGCCAATAGGTCAATGTTCAGTTTCCTTTATCATGATTGTGCGGGTAGGACCGTCACTTTCATTTATTGGGATGACCAAACTTCACCTATAGCTGACCTGCGTGAAGGTTTTCCTTAGAAATTTTTACCGTTTTATGTGTTTATGCGGGTTTTGCCGCCTTCCACACGCAACGACTTACTTCTTCCCATATTTATGCGGTGAATACCGGCATATCAGCGTGGGAAGTTCATAAGTATAAAGGTAAGGCTATCAACACAATGTGAAAGGAGAATCATTTCCATTAGAAGTGGCTCTAGGCCTTTTCTTTACAAATTTGGAATTGATCTACATGTAACATTTGCGTAATTGAGCTCCGTTCCATGTTCTTGGGATAGGAGTGCCATCGAGCCTTTCGAGCCGGTATGCGCCTTTTCCCAAAACTTCTTTGATAATGTATGGTCCTTCCCAGACCGGTGCCAGGTTTCCTGGGCGCTCTTGGTTTGAAGCCTCGTTGTTACGCAATATGTAGTCTCCTATATTGAAGTTGCAGAGTTTTACCCGCGTGTTGTAGTACTTTTGCATTTGTCGCTTGTAGTTTTCTTCACGCGCTGCGGCTAAGTCTTTGCGTTCCTCGGTTAGCATAAGGTCTAACCGTCTTTCCGCTTCATTGTCTTCTGGCTGAATCAAGACCCTTGGTGAGGGCAAACCAATTTCGACTGGGACCATGGCTTCAGTGCCATAAGTGAGGCTGAACGGGGTTTCTCCCGTACTGGCCTTTTTCAGCGTTCTGTTTGCCCAAAGGACGTGTGGAACTTCGTCTACCCAGCCGGATCTGTGTTCCAGGAGTCTTTTCTTTATGCCTTCGACGATGCTTTTTTTGCTCTTTCCACCTCACCGTTACCTTGCGGGTGTGCCACTGAGGTAAAGGTGTGGGTGATTTGAAGTTCTTCTAGCCACTTTTGTAGCTTCTTGTCAGCAAAGTTGGTGCCGTTATCACTCACCAAAGTCTGTGGAAGTCCAAAACGACAAATAATAAATTCCCAAATAAATTTTTTAATATGTTTTGCGGTTGTTTGGGCTAAGGGTTTTGCTTCTATCCACTTGGTGAAGTAGTCGATGGCTACCACTAGGAACTGAACGTTTCCTGCTGCTGTAGGAAATGGGCCTGTCACATCGATGGCCCACATCTGAAATGGCCATGAAGAGGTGACTGGAACAAGTTCATTCTTCGGGCGATGCGTGTTGGGTGCGTAGAGCTGGCAAGACCTATACTTTCTGATGTATGCCAGCGCATCCGTATGCATCCCCGGCCAAAAGTATCCCGCGTTGTTTAGCTTAGCTACAACAGCGCGTGGACCTGCGTGTACTCCACAGATGCCTTCGTGTACTTCCCTTAGGAGGTAGTCAGCATCTTGGTTGTCCACGCATCTTAAGAGTGGGCCAAGAAAGTTACGTCTGTAAAGGATGTCATCGATGAGTTGATAGTTTAATGCTTTACAACGTATTTTTTTTGCATGTGTTTTTGACTCTGGTAGTATACCCGCTGCAAGGTAATTTATTATTGGTGTCATCCACGTTTCTGTACCGGTTTGGATGACACAAATTTCCTTGTGCGGGACTGATGGTGCTTCAAGGAGTTCAATGCGGATGTCCTTTCCCAAATGGGTGAAGGCTAATGATGCAAGCTTGCTTAACGCATCCGCAGATTTGTTTTCGCTACGCTTGACGTGTATGACTTTACAATCATTAAAATCGCGCATAAGGGTTTTTGCTTGTGCGACGTACAGGGCCATTGTGTCGTTCACGGCCGTGTACGTTCCGTTTATTTGGTTGGCTACTAACATGGAATCCACGTGGGCTTCCAAGTTTTTCACTCCCATTTTACGCGCAACTCTTAGCCCCGCCAAGAATGCTTCATACTCGGCTTCGTTATTCGTACTTGGAAATCCAGTCAAATAGCGTAAGTGTATTCTTGGCCTGCTGGGTTGGTTAATTTCAACCCTGCGCCTGAACCCTCGTTGCTGGCTGCTCCATCAGTGTAGAGTCGCCAGACATCATTGATGTCCTGTGCTGAGGAGGGTTGAGCCTCCTCCTGGCACTCTTTCTCCCGCGAAGCGGGGACTTCTGCAATAAAGTCGGCCAGGACCTGGCCTTTCATAGTTGGTCGGGGCTTGTACTTTATCGCATATTCCCCCAACTCAATTGCCCATTTGGCTAGACGTCTCGATAATTCGGGTTTGCCTAGAACGTTTGCGAGTTTGAAGTTGGTGAGAATGGTGATTGGGTGACCTTGGAAATATCGTCTTAGCCTGCGTGAAGCCTGTACAAGTGCTAAGACTAGTTTTTCTAAGGTAGAGTACCGGGTTTCTACGTCTGTTAGGACACGGCTAACATAGTAAATAGGCATCCGGATACCTTTCCGCTCTACTAGCAGGACTGCCCCGGTTGCTCTATCTGTGGCAGAAAGGTATATGATTAATTCCTCCCCCGCTTCTGGTGCTGTGAGCTTTGGGAGTTCGATCAAGCGTGACCGAATTTCCTGAAAAGCTGCCTCCGCTTCTGGTGTCCAGCGGAAGTGCGTTTTCTTTAAACAGTTTCTCAATGTTGACACGAATGGGAACAACCTATCCGCATGGTTTGACAAAAAGCGGTTAAGTGCGACTAGGCGTCCATTCAGTGTCTGAGCTTGCTTGATGGTAGTAGGTGATTCCATTTTGATAATGGCTTCGACCTTTTCAGGGTTCGCTCTGAAGCCATCTTTAGTATCAATGACTCCCAAGAACTTCCCTTCTTCCATCCCAAAGGAACACTTGCTCGGGTTGAGCTTCATGTTTATCTTTCTGAGCGTGTTGAAAGTTTCTTCGATGTCTTTCAACATCGCTTCTGGCTCAGGGCTTTTGATGACCAAATCATCCATGTAGACTTCCAAGTTTCTCCCAATTTGGGCGTGAAACTCTTTGTCCAACAGGCGTTGGTATGTGGACCCTGCATTCTTAAGTCCGAATGGCATCATTTGATAACAAAATGTGTCATCGGGCGTCCGAAATGCGGTTTTGTCTTGATCATCTACAGCCATGTGGATTTGATGGTACCCCTTATATGCGTCAAGGAAGCATTTAAGGCGAAACGGTGCTAATGAATCCACTTTGAGGTCAATTTCGGGTAACGGGTAACAATCTTTGGGGCATGCTTTGTTTAAATCTTTGAAATCTATACACATGCGCCATTGTTTGTTAGCTTTCGGTACCATAACGGGATTTGCAACCCATGTTTGATATCTACTAACGCGTACGATGCCGGCGTCAAGGAGTTCCTTGACTTGGGTTCTACACGCGTTAGCCTGTTCCGCCCCTATTACTCTGCGCTTTTGTATGACTGGCGTAAAAGCCGGGTCACACTTGAGCTTATGCTCTGCTTTACTTCGAGGTACACTAGTCATGTCAGCTGGTGTCCACGCGAAGATGTCAGCGTTTCTCTGTAGTAAGCGTTTGAGTAAGGTGCGCGTAGGATCAGCGATTGTTGGGCCAATTGTAACAGCCTGGTCAGGGTATCTGCCATTGAGGGCCCATTTTTCTGGTTCGGTAATGGTTGGTTTAGCCATCTTTGGTTTGGGTTTAGATGAGACGGATGCGATGCATACCTGGGGGATACCGGTGATCATCGCTACACCCTCAGCAGTTGGCCATCCCATCATGCCGTGGACTGAAGATACCACGGCGTTGAATCTTGCCATCCCGTCTCTCCCGAAGAGAATGTCGTATGTGTGATGTGGCTTCCTCATTACGACGAAGTCCACGTCTTCTGTGCGGGAGTATTTCCCGTCCGTGAGAATGACGGGGAAAGATAGGATACCCAGGGGGTGTTTGTGCTGCCGTCGAACCCTTCCATTGAGGCGTAAACCGTTTCCAGGCGTTCTTTGTCTTCGTCGTCTAGCTTGTCGAAGAACTGCCTGTACATAACCGTTGACGAGGCGCCGTTGTCAGCAAGAGTGCGGGAAGTTATGTAATGCCCCAGCTGGCTTTTGATGACGATAGAGCCTTCCTTGCTGGGTCCTCCTGGCACTCGCGGGAAGCGCACCTCAGCTTCCTTCCATTCGCATGGTTCTGTCGTTCGTCTTTTTCTTCCTCTGATGTTGCCATGAACCATGTGGATGCTGATGTCAACGGGCTTTCGTCCATTGCCTTTATACCGGTTATCATTCCTTCCTCCATTCTTGATTGATGCCACAAGGTGTGCAAGTCTTCCATCCTTGACGAATGTTTCAACAATATCCTTCAAGGATGTACACTCCTCTGTACTGTGACCCTTTGTCCCGTGGAAGTCACAGAATTTGCTCTGATCCGCATTAGGTCGTTGCCGGATCATTGGAGCTTTTGGCCATGGGAGTTTTTCGGTGGCAAATATCTCCGTGACGCTTTTGGTGAGTGGCGTCCACCGGTGTTTTCGGCTTGAAGGGTGCGTGTTATCCCTTCCGCTAACAAGAGGGCGAGAGCTGGATGAGGTGTCAAAGTTTACCCTTGACTGCCAAATACCTAGCTTCCTCTTTTTGTTCTGCCGGGCGATCCAAACATTGTTTTCTCTGGTCCTCTGCGTGTAGAGATGTGTACTATGGGGAAGGTCCCTACCCAGTTGCTTCTCCGTCTCGGCAAAGCGCTTGGCCGCCGTCATGATGGCATCCCATGTGGATGGCATGCCGTCCTTACCTGTCAACGTGCGGATAAGCTCTGGGTATTCGGCACCCTGGATGAAAGCGGCGCGAACAAGATCTTCACTTATGTTGCCCAGACTCAGCTTTTTGGAGTTGAAGCGAGTGATGAAGTCTAGTAAAGATTCATCTTCCTCTCTCACGCAGTTGAGGATCGTCCACTGCTCTTCAGTATATTTCCTCTGTTGACTGAAGTGTTGGCTGAACTTGTGTTGAAAGTCCGCCCAATCATAGATGTGGTGGACCGGTAAACGATCAAACCACGCACTGGCCGCTCCAACCAGCGTCATTTGGAACATATAACACCACGTGGGTTCCGTCCAGTTACCGACGGTTGCCCCCGCTATGAATCTGTTCAAGTGATCATCTGGGTCGGATATACCATCATAAGTGCCGATGTTGGACATCTGTTTGGCACTTCTCGGGGCAATTGCTTCCGCAATGTCCCTTGCAAACTTGGATGTTCCCGCATTTGCAGCAGTTGGTCTAAAGGTTTTGGAGAAGTCGCGTGGGTTTCCCCCCGCGTTCCTTGGTTTGAAGGTTTCTCCGAAATTCCTTCTTGGTTGGAAGTCCGTTTCTTTACGCTTCCCTTTCGCCCTATGGCGAGGGTTTGCGTCAGTGTCGGATTCCTCCCGACCATCGTCCGAATACTCGCACTCACTGTTCATGTTGAGCTGTTGTCGAGTGCTCCCGAACTCGTCAGCCTGTTGGAGTGAACGCAAGCGTTCATCCAACTCAGCTTGGAATTCCTTTTGACGTGCTTCGGCCCACGCCTTAACTTGATCGAGTGTTTGGCGAGGGAGCCTCGTCTGTTTCTCCAACTGGGCATCAGTGAACCCCAGTGAAATATTGTTTACTGCACTTGCCCCGGCTTGGGTAACCGGGGTAGTGTTCGTAAAATTTGTGTAACCGCCGGTGTTCCCCCCAGTAGCTGGGGTTGTGGTTACCGGGGTTTCTTGGTCACTTACTGGCATTGGGACCTGAGTAACGTTAACCATTTTTTCAGAAGTTTTGAAAAAACTGAATTAGTTCTAGCTTTTATGCACGGATGGCGCCAATGAAGAAACACTAATCGACCCCGGGCAGATTACGGATAATCTGGGGGTTAAGTAATGTTTCCCACGAGGGTTAGGTCCGGCAAAGAAGGATGTTCTTCAGATGACCTGCAAAACAGACACCGTGAGCTCGTCACTGAGAAGGGGGGGGGGGTTCCTCCTTGTGACCACCCTCCGGCGTGAGAATCAGACTAGATTGCTCTGAATATAAGTGTATATTGAGAGAAATAGCTAGTGAAGGTAAAATACCAGATGATCATACCGTTCCAAGGTGTTGGAGTATTTATAGCCGAAGGTAGGTTTCCAAGCAGGTACAGCCAGCTGTATAATATTCCTGTTCTACCAACTACGGGCTACGCACGTGCCATGCTGGTTGGTGGGTAGGCAGCGGCTGATAGTGACCAGGCCGGCTGTGTACTATTCCTTTTCCACCAACCGCAGGCTATGTACGTGCCACGACAAGGGTTGGTGAGTAGGCAGCGGCTAATAGTGACAAACAGTACTAGAGCATGCTCCTCGTACTGTTTGTCGGTGAGCTGTCACCCTGTGATTGGTTCATGGGCTGCTTTGGTCAGATCTTGTCTATTTTGTCCATACCTTGGCAGGTATAGTACAAAAGATCTTCCAGAAGCATACGGACTGGCTCATTTGGGCGGGAGTATTCCCGCCTTGCTCATTCCTTCAGGTGACACTGAATTATTTAGTGCCTTGTGCGTGTAGCCTTGCTATTAGTGCGGGTAGCCTTCCCTGATGGCTTGTATCCGAAGCTGCGGGGACAGGCGGGGTACTTCACCATTGGGAGGCTTTCCCTGCGTGAACAGCTGGCGTACTGCGCGTAAGGTCTTCATCTCTGAGCATGGTGGGTCCTGCGGAACCAGTTGGTCCTTGCGCAAACGTCCCTCTTCAAGGTGAGTCTTGCGGGTCCAACTGGGCTCTGCTGGGACCTACCTCTTCAGAACTAAAGCTCGCAAAATGTATATTGTTGTGTTAAACAACATATAGTGTTTGACACGAAGTATTTAACACAACTATTTGATCCAACATGAGAAGTTAAGTTAAAAGTATCATGTACTTAAACACTGACACAAACATATATAATAAGCGGGTTGCACAACACGACATAGTTAATAAGATTTTTTACATGACTCACTTAAATGGTTAATAAATAATGACTCACTTAAATGGTTAATAAATAAAATGACATACCTAAAATGATAAGTTTAAATAACAAAAAGGTTACAGTTCATAAAATCATAAATCTAGTTAACCAAGTTTTTTGTGTAATAAGCTGGTTATGCACGCTGAACCTGTCTATATACATTTTCTTGTGTGATTAACGTGTCGACATGTTTATAGTTGATCTTGTTTAACTCAAACCTCAAGTTGTTTTTGTATCTAATCATATAATATTAAGAAAGTCCTTACCAAAATCATGAAGTTGCTTTATAATAAAGAATAATTTTGTATTTTCCTTTTCTTAAATGTGTTAATCGTGGATATGAACCGAAGTTAGTAGATAAACAATCATACGCGTGAACCTCTTACATGCTTTTTTCTTAATTTATTTTCTTTTCCTTTAGAATATTTATCTTGTATATATATATATAGATTAAAAATTAGGAAAGAAACTCTATATGCCTTTGCTAAAGTCTAAAGAAGTCACGAAAGGATTTTTTATTTGTTTGTATTTATTTTGTATAAAGTTGAGTTGAAAATACCGATAAAGTAAAATGAGAGAGTCCATTATCCCGTCTTAAAAAATAAATTTTATCACCCAAAGTGACGGTGGGACTGCGGCACTGTTTTTCGAAACGTATCGACTGGTAGGAGTTGTCATCGACTACACTATCACTCAGTTAAATACTTTTAAACTACCTATTATAGTTTGAGCCGTTCGTAAATTAGAGTATTCACGTCTCATCTCAATCATATTCTTAAAACTAAAAAAAATGGAAAAAAATGATCAAATACGTAGATTTCCTCTACATCTTATTTAGTTGAATAAAGATGAGGTAAAACCTTTTTTAAATGTAAGCAACGAATTTAAGAAAATATGATTTTTTTTTAGTTTGCGAATGCTTTTTGTCCATTCAATTAGTGACCATGTCCATTCAATTAGTGACCAGGAAACAATGGTTGCATAGAATTTTAATTTTCCCAAACTATGATTCACTATATCATAGTTAATACTTTGTTTATTTCGGTATTCATGTTTTGTTATTATCGTAAATATAGAAAATAGTTTATTTTTGTTTAAAAATAGTTATATATGTATATTTGTGAGATGCCATTGGAATTTTATAAACCAACCCAACCACTAGAGTAGAATCGATAAAAGATATGGTTTATTTACTGGTTTGATTATATGACATTCGTTTGTCATTTATGAAATTAATTACACTTAGCTATAATGATGTGTTCTGTTGTGTTTGGCATGAATTAATGGAATAAACAAATGAACTAAATGGATTATGAAATGAGGAAAAAAGGAAAAAAAAAGAAAGAAATTGATCATTAACATTTTATTGTCTTGTCTGGTTGCGTATAGAAATATAATTAGCTCTCCCTATTTTCATTACCTAGCTTTGCATGGTATTACTTTATATCAAACACTAGGCTTGTTTGATAGGAAATAATGAAATAGAAAATGAAATAAGTGATGAATTATGAGTTAAAATAAGCAAATCACAAACACCCACGAGATACATTTATGTACATTTTAAAATAACAGTATATTAAAAACAAATCGATCTATTTAAAAGAATGAAGATACCTAGTAAATGAAAGCACAAACCTCTGGACACTGCTCACTAGTCTTCTCCTACCTCCCTCCCTCTATCAACTAAATCTCTACAAAGACGGAGTCCATCTCCATCTTTATCTTTAAATCCAAACCCTGAATCTCTTTCTTTCTCCCCAAGATCAAGATGATGATGACCATTTTAGACTCACTTCACTGTGAAGAAAACCATCAATGGAATAACAATAACAATAATAATAATAATAATCATGAACAACCACAAAACAACCACACCTGTCTTGATGATGATATTAATACCAATAATAATAACATTCACCAAGAACTATCCTCTTTGCTCTCCAAACAATCCAACCAACTCTTCCACAACACCCACCACTCCGCCGACCACCGCCGCCGTGACGCGGCGGAGTGGATTTTAACAGTTGTTTCACACTACTCTTTCACCGCCCTCACCGCCGTCTTAGCTGTCAACTATCTTGACAGGTTTATTGACAAATTTGAAGAGTTGCTGATTGAAAAGAAGCCATGGATGACTCAACTTGCTGCTGTTGCTTGTCTATCTATTGCGGCTAAAGTTGAAGAAACACGTGTTCCACTTCTTCTAGATCTTCAAGTACGATGTTCTTGCTCATAATATAAATAATATATGTTAAGATCCGGTACAAATAAAATTAACCTGCTAAGTTTACATTACTTTAGTATTCTTGTTGATAATTATATCGGATGAGATCCTGTACCAATGAAAATAAGCTGCTAAACGTACAAATAACTAAACTAATTATATTAAAAAAAATGTTGGTTTATAAAACGTAAAGTAATACTAAAAGTAATTACTTTAGTTATTTAGTTATTTGTACGCTTCTAAAGTGTTCTTTCTATTTGATCCTATTCTATATATTAAATTAATCTAAAACTCTTCTGTTTTTATGTTCAAGATTGATGGAAGCAAATATGTTTTTGAAGCGAAAACGGTTCAGAAAATGGAGATATTAATATTATCGACTTTGGAATGGAAGATGAACCCGGTGACTCCACTCTCATTTATAGATTATGTGACACGAAGACTAGGATTAAAATCTTATCTTTCAGTTGAGTTAATTAACAGATGCGAGTGTGTTCTACTATGCTTCTTGTCGGGTAACTAGCTAGTTAATTAAATGATATCATTTTTAGTTAAAAGATTGCATGTTTAAAGTGTGTGAATTAATGCAGATGATAGGTTTAGGTGTCATCTTCCATCAGTGATAGCAACAGCAACAATGGTGCATGTGATCAACAGTGTTGAACCATGTATTGGAACTGAGTTTCAATCTCAACTTTTGGGCATTCTTGGTATCAACAAGGTCAACAGTTTGATATATGTAGATTATTTTTTTACTGATTCGGTGAAGTTTAATTCACAAAAGTAGAGTTGAACAAGTCAAAAGCTAATCAGTTGACTTTTACTTTTTCACACTGTACACAATATTTGTTAATTCTAAGTTGAATAGAAAAAAAAAGTTTTTTTCGGTGGAAACGATACAAACAAAACAAAAGGCATTTTTCTGAATATTGTAACTAGTTATTAGAAATTAATTTAAAGTCATTATTAAGACTCGACAGTTTTAAAGTAACGAAATAACTATTACACTTGTTTGATTTTGTTGTAATGTACTAATTATTACAATTTTGTTGTAAAGCGTAATAATCACTCTAGTGTTCCATACATTAAGAAAACTTGTCACGTAAAACCCTATTTGTATCGGATCCACCCTACTATCTAAATCACTTACTTTAAAAATGTATTATATTAAATCATACAATTAATGCAACATCTAACGAAAGTTCAAACTAATTTATAGGAAAAAAGGAATTAGAGTGACGGTTTTGTGAAACACTTGAAACTTAGTTATTATTCTATAAAATTTTCTCTTTTCTTTACATTTTGATCTCTTTTTAAACAGGAGGAGGTGGAGGGGTGTCGGAAGGAAATCCAGGAGGTAACACGGTGTAGAAGTTATGGAATGCGTAAACGGAAGTTTGGATCTATGCCCGCGAGCCCAGATGATGTAATGGATATGTCAATGAGCTCGGTTGATTCATGGTCGGTGGTTGTGGTAAACCCATCGGTTTCATCATCACCCGAACCAGGAGTCAAGAAGGGCCGCAAGGGCGCACCCTGAAACGAACTGCCTAGAGTCGTGTCAAATGTTTAATTGAATTATGTTAAATTGCCAACCATCTTTGCAGTTAGCCCCACCAATATGAAAATTGTGACTTCTCTTGACGTTGTATGGTGAGTTTTGGAGGTAAAGATGGTTGGCATTTTATCCGGAAACAAGAATCAAGAGGGGGTGGGGTGGTGATTTCTTTTAATTCCTTTGTAAAAAAATGAAAAAAAAATGTCACATGTCAATAACAACTCTCATGGTCAGTTTTTTACTACCTTGTTTTTTTTAAAAAATTATATGTTATAAAAAATGCTAGAAGAATAAAGAAGTAAATAGTTTCGGTAAAATTATACTCAACTTATATTTTATTGTCTACTCTCTGGCATTTTTTGGGGACATCAAACTTATTTGAACTATCTTGCTAGAAAGAATAAAACCAAAACATTACATGATGAGAAAAGGATTTTGCAACCAACCCATCCAACTAATGTTCACATTTCTATTTCTATTAACAAACCACAACTAGGAATGAGGAAGAATTTAAAATAACATCAAGTATGTATCCTTTTTTTCTATCATCGTGAACGAACACCGTGCCATTATGAAATCTCCAAACAACCCACCAAGTCGACAAATTAATCCCATGAATCACTTCTTTGTTATGTTTAGACATCGCTACGAATTCATCCAGTTAATCAAATCCACCATGTAATTGGAATTATGAGCTCCAATGGGTATGTCCAATAGCCTTAACCAAAAATGCATCTTAAAATGGCTCTTTATTAGCTATAGGTGATTACGAAGAAAACATATTTACACAAGTTTTGACTTTTGACTACACTAAGCTTTGCTTTGTTCTCCCAAAAGTATGTATTTTGTATTGTGATTAAAGGACTTAATATGTGACTGTATATGACACTTAACCTCTCCAGAGAAACAATTTAAGATGTCTCAACTTATAAAAAATTCACATATACTAAAATGATATTGATATTGTAAGTCAGCTTACACATTGGCCGCATACATGAGATATATTGGATTCGTAAGGAATGATATGCTTCATATATCTCTAGCATGTTTTAGGCGTATATGTTGAGAATGAAAGGATAACTGCATAGTAAAACATGTTTGGATGAATATAATTTTATGACAGGCTGTAGGTGGGCAGTGGGCTTCATACTTTGCCACATGTTGCTAACATCCAATTAACTTATGTGTGTATTACATTAGCTACATATGTCATGACTTACTACTGATGTTTAGCTTTGCAAATTTGAAATAACTTGCAGTAGCCTTTCAATAAGGTAATTAAGAACAAATTTCCATCGTGGGGCGTCGCCCTCAAACTGCTGCCCAATAGTCATAAAGGAGCATATACTCCACATCTCCGTTCCTATCATATTTCTTCTTTGGTTTCAATTAATTCCAATTATACTAAAATGATCATTGTGACATTAAAAGATCGAAAACATATTCTTCACCACCTATGTGTGGTGTGAGACATGATAAACTACGTATCCTACTGACAATCTGGTGTTTCCTCATTGTAAAAAATGCAGTGAGGCCGATTTGCGCTTCATCCGGGACGCAATTATTTCTAGGACACTTCATGTTCCGTATGTATCTAATTTGATCAGCTTGTTCTAGGATCGATCTAATTACGATTAGCAGTTGTTCTAATCCATTTGATGAGTGGAAACAATCAAATAGATGTGTAATCTGATCAAAGTTATCAACTGTTGAATACCGAAGATCATAAAACCCCAAATCAAAATTTGATCTTAAAATTGAGCTTCTAACTCTTATACCACTTGTAGGATCGATCTAATCAAGACTAGCAGTTCTAATCCATTTGATGTGTGGAAACAATCTAATATATTTAATTGTTAAAACATATTATGTAAATATAATTCGTATGTTGTGTTAGATTAAATCAACGCATTACAAAATACAATACGATTCACTAGAAAAACTAACACATCGCTTGTCTATATTTAGCCACACCCCATCTGGGAGGACTATTCATTTCGGGGCACCTTGATCTGGATGATCAAATTGTTCATGCATGAGAACACCATGCGCGAGAACTAGTATGTCCGAGACAAGTTAACTTAGACACACTTATCTTTACTCATGAGAACTCCAAAAGCTCAAACCCGTAGTACTAATTTACATCCTTCTCTAGGTATAGCCGAGCACTTGTCATTTTGCTTGATCGTGCGGATAGCTTCCATTTGATTTGCTCATCTTCATTTTTTCAAGTCACTTTGGTCGTTTAAGCATAAGGGCAAATGTTAGAGAGCTTATACATGTGCATTCGCTTTTCTTTGTGGACTCCGTCTACATTATATACTTCCTTTGTGCCTATGAGCTTAACATCTTTTATATAGTGGCTTATTATTACCAGAGTGGCTTAGCATTAATCTATACTGTTTTAGAATCTTGATTATTAATATGTTTAGTAAAATATTTGTTGGGGATGAATAAAATTAAAAGAAATTTGATATGAAAGGAAGAATGGGGTGGTCCTCTAAGAAGATGGGTACATCACCTTTGTAATGTTCACAGCTTTACAGTGAACCACATTATTCACACAAATAGTACTAAGGTACCTGGATCTATGCAGATGAACCGAAAGTGACAAGACTAAATTCATATTAAAAAGGGCAAATAAGGTAAATCATCGTTTATCTAAGCTGTTTTCCGACTATTTATATTTTCAAATTGGGAAAATTCGAAACAATATACGGCCACGCATAGATTCGTAGGGGATGAGTCGATGACACATTTCAGAATTTAATAAAAAATTGACATCTTAGCCCAAAAAATAAAACCCGTAGTTCTACAAGCGTGATAATTAGTGTAACGAAAGCATGAATTCCATGGACATGTGATGTTATTTGGTTTGTTTTGTCATTTTGACCACTTAAATTTTACTGGAAAGTCTAAAAAGACATCCAAGTCCAATAAAAATGTGAATTTCATGGACACGTGGTAATATCACGTGGTTGGTTTTGTCACTAACCATGTAAGTTTCACTTAAAGGTAACAAGAAAATATGAAAATTTAGTTACAAGATAAAAGTATAAAATGATTTAAGTTATTTAAAAATTTACCTGAAGAATCAGTTTTTTTTAATGGTGAGATAGTATTAAAATAAGTGAACGTTGGACTTAGTAAAAAGTAGAGTACAAGAAAACATCATGAAAATACCGCAATGGTGTAAATGTCTAAGAAGGTCTAGGGGTAGGGGTAATGTAGGGTGGGGATGGAGGGCACATAAGACCATGTATAGTCGTAAAGTTCCACATCCAGGGGTTATGCGCCACGTGGCGCCCAGTCAGAGTTATGGTTTTGTATAAAAAACAAGTGTAGTCATAAAGTTGGCATAACTTGGAGGGGGGCGGTGTTTCCAGAGTTATACCCTTGTGTTTTCCTTGTGTTTTCAGCTTTGTATATAAAACGTTTGGAAATTTGGCTTCAACATAACGCAGGGGGGGGGGGGGGGGCGGTGTACCCCCCGCGTTATGGCTCAAAACGCAGGTGGCAAAGCCACCACTACACATGGTCTAAGAGTAAAAACCTGGATTTCTTATTTGGATCAATTTAATTGGTCTTATGTAGAGGAGATCTGCATTTGCATCTGATATTTGGTGTTTTGTTTGATTTCTTGGCTGCATGTTATTCATCAGTTTCCCCAAACAAGACAATATGGCAATAATGGAATTTTAAACAACCTTGGACTTTACCTATAATTCAGTTACTAAAATTTATGAACACTGAGGAGATATGTTATAGGCATTGCAGGCAGAGTTTTGGTTCAACTCGTAAAAATTTTTCCTTTTTTTTTAATTAATTAATTGGTGTAAACAATTTAGTCATTCATACTTTTATCAAGAATGATTTATTGTCTGGTTGGGCCATTGAAACCTTTTCTATGGGATTGAGTAGTATCAATCGAACTTGTTTTTGCCGGATTGAGTCAATCCTCAAAATATTTTAGGTTTTTGAGCATATATCTAAGATTTTTTATTGAGACAATCAAACGAGCAGGTTAGGTTTCTCTGCCCTGATACCATGTTTATTGAGACAAAGTGTCTTGGGAACTTTCTGATTTTTATTAACTGAAACAAAAATAATACAAAGCTTTTTTAAATACAAGAACAAACTCCAACTACTAACAGAATGTTACAGATGTTTCAAAGTACAGATGACACACATAAGCTACCAATATACAATCCCAACAATATGATCTGTATCAAATTGGGGTTGATACGAAGATACAACAATGTTGCGGATGACAAACGTTTTGTTGACACTAATGAAATGATGGATACGGTCACTAATGCGAATATGAAATAAGATTCATCTGTAACAGGATTTTACGATTTGTTGATAAATAAATTTCTAAAAAAATTGAAATGTTAATCCATCGATGGCTAAGAGTTCACCTGTGGATGTGTCTCTAGATGCCCATTATTACATAATAACAATGAAAATATCTCATTTTACACTTAAAACTGAATGATGATATACACAAGAAACGTAAATTTTTTTTTTAAAGCAACATACTTTCTCTGGAGATATCATAATAATCTCATATAGAGTGAGAGAGAGAAAAAACAAAAAAAAACACAATATATATAACACTAGTATTGTGCATAATTAGTAATAGTTATATAAGAACTAAATAATAAACGAGCCGAAATTAACTATACATAAACTAAAAGCTCATTAATATTTAAAAATATTTTTTCAAGTATCAGGTGATAAGAGAATTTAAAGTAGGGAAAATTCCCAAAATAACCTAAAAGAGGAGAGGGAAAAAAGATCCTAAATTTGTCCACATTCCTAAACAAACTCATTAAATATGTATTGAGACGATGCTTTGGTAAAATAAACGACAGGATCTTTAAACCAATCAAAATTTGACACTTGGAAAGCATCTGACACATCCAACGAGATTTTTAAAAATCTCGTGGTTTCCATCCATATTTAAAGTTAACTCACTTTTTAAAAAACAGTCTATCCAGACGGTTTTTTTATGTTTCTTGTCTGAGCCGTTCAAATTATTATTATTATTATTATTATTATTATTATTCATAACTTCATCTTCTTTATCTTCTTCATCTTCTTGATGTTCCATTAAATACGAGTAAGGTTTTCTTGATGTTTCCACATATGTTGCATCATTAGTTAAACAAATAGATTCATGGGTTTTTTTTGGTTTTCTTGGTTTTCTTGATTTTTGACCCGGGTTGAAACCGGGTTGCATTCTTGTCCTGTGACACCATTTATTGATGGGTTGATGGTTTTCTTCATCCAACCAATCATGTGATCAAAAGATCTGTTTTCAAGAACCAACACTACAATGTTTTTGATGCGAAATGGGTCGGGTCAAGAAAGTATGAAAGTGTGAGGAAGATGAAGAAAATGGATGAAAGCTGAGTTCTTTAAGGTGTTTCCATGGTGGGTTTTTGGTAAAAATTGAATCTTTTTTGTGTTTCTTGATGGAAGCTAGAGAAGTGGAAATGGTGATTGGAAGCTTTTGTAACCCATGAATCCATAAAAAAACCTTACTCATATTTAATGGAAACATCAAGAAATATCAAGAAGATGAAGAAGATAAAAAAAATGAAGTTATGAATAATAATAATTTGAACGAACCAGACAAGAAACATAAAAAAACGTCTGGATAGACTGTTTTTAAAAAAATGAGTTAACTTTAAAATATGGACGGAAACCACGAGATTTTTAAAAATCTCGTCGGATGTGTCAGATGCTTTCCAAGTGTCAAATTTGATTGGTTTAAAAATCCCGTCGTTTATTTTACCAAAGCGTCGCCTCAGTACATATTTAATAGGTTAGTTTAGAAATCTGGACAAATTTAGAATCTTTTTTTCTCTCTTCTCTTTTGGGTCATTTTGAGAATTTTCCCATTTAAAGTATCAGTGAAACTTTATTGCATGGAAGTATGGAACATCTTATCAAATGTTATAATAGCCAAAGAGAGATACAATACAAATACAATGTGGCATTGTGATTTGTGGGTGGGTGCTTGTCGGCCGGGCAGAGAGTAGAGATTTGACGGCCCTTACAATTAAAATCAAAACTTGAGAAAGGTCTCGGTTTTGGGCTTATAATACGGGCCAATTATATACCAGAAAAGTTGAAAGTCGATAGATAAATGTTGACGGTGGCCTAAGATGCTAGGCCTTGTGAAGCTAGGGACCTAGAGTAGAGGGGTACATAACGGGTTATCTTATTTTATTATATTTTTATTACTTTTCTTTTTTCCTTCAAAACTCGGTCCGGGTTGTAAATTGATTCAGTTTAATCAAGGTCAAAACTGGTTTGAGAAGAAATCGGGTTAAGTCATAAAGCAACTTTGTTGAAAATATTTAAACATACTGATGACGTGGGTACCCTTACCCACCCATAAGCTTAATAATAGAGAAACGGCTCACAAGCTAGGAAGCTTAGGAATAAAAGAACAGCAAACAAAAGCTGCCAGATGGGGAAACTTGACACTTGCACAACAAGTTTTCTAAGTTGACCAAGAAGCTCATGTTACAGTAATTTCAGAAAAAGTCACAACTGGCAAAAAGCTAACGCATGTCATAAAGTAAAAGCAACAACAAGACAAAATAAAAGCTAAGCGCATGTTACAAGGAAATGGCATATGTCAAGTCTGCATGAGTTGAAAGGAGAGCTGACCTTTTCGACTTAAGAAGCTTTAGCTTCCCCAGAGAAGCTTCTAAACTGCCTATAAATAGGATACTCCACCAAATGTATCAATTCATTCTTATTCACTCTATTCTCTCTGCACTCTCTCTTTACACTTATCATTCCTATTAGCTTAATGATATACGTCTATTTATACATCTCGAATCCCTTGTATAATTATGTTTATTTAATGTTTTGAGTTCGTTTTAGTTCGTGTTTCATTTATCTTTTATTATTTTAGGTTTTTGAGTCAAGTATTTAAAATGTGTCTTGTTTTATATCTTTTGGTGTCTTGCATGTTAAACTTAATTCTTTCTATATTTTCATGCGAAGTTTATGCTCGTTTTGTTCATCATTGGTTATATGATTACTCCACTTAGTGTTTTGATTTGTTTTCATGTAGATGATGATTTGTAAGTCAAGGAGAAGAAGTTCCAGAAGGTTCTTATTGTTGCTTGGAAGCTAAGGAAGAGATCTAGCAAGTTTAAGTAATAAATAACATGAAAAATTCGTGGGCTACATCAGAAGAGCGCCGCGCCGCGCTAAGGCAAGGGCCAAGGCGGTCGCGGGGCGCCTAGGGCTCCCTGGTCAACACGTTTTGCAAGTTACAAGGCCAGTTCATTTAATATATAAAGGGTTATAACCTAGCCGATAGGGAGATTTTTGGCAGCCGATTTTGAGAGGTTTTCCAAGGTTTTGAAGGTGATTTGAAGCTAGGAACCAAGGAGGATCAAGAGTTCTTTCATCCGGGTGTTCAAGGATCAATTGCAAAGGGTTTTATCGCTCTAACCTTCGTTCCTTGTTCATTATTTGTCATGTCTTTCCTCTTTGTTTTTAATACTTGTTTAGGATTGTTTTTAATAATGATTCTAGGCTAGACTTCATGTCTACCTAGGTTTGATGAACTTGTTTGATGCATGATTCTTGCTTTGGATAATGTTTTGATTATGGTTTTGTTGATTTAATAGTAAAAGACTTGATTTTGTTTTCATGATGCATATGAGTGTTTATTATCTTGATTGATTGTTAACTATTGCTTCACATGGATCTTGTTTTCTATTGATTGTGTTCTTTAGATATTAGGGTTCATGTTTAATCAATTACTTGGTGTTTTGATTATTATGGTTGAATAGGCCTATTAGATTATAGAAGCTTGCTGATAGTTGGTTAGGATTTTGAATGTTTTGCTAAATTCCAATAGCTGTAAGGTGAGGAGTTGTTCATGTGTCTTGGTCAATTGCATGCTAGGATAGATAGTGACAATATTCTTGCTTATTGTGTTGATCCATGTTCATGATGTCATGTTAGCTTATCAAGTTATCTAGGGTTTAGTGTTTCGTAAGATTGCTTGCTTTAGATACTATTAATTAACCCTAATTGAGGACTGTAAGGAAATCAATTTAACTGATTGCTTAATAATCTAATATTCATTCTTTGGGATTTCGTTTGATTCAGTCAAGGGTCCTTTAGGGTTTGTTAGATATATACGTTTAGAAATCAGTTTCCATAATCATGTTATTTGTCCATTGCTTGATGATTGTTGATACATGGGATTCTTACCTAGGTAGATTCCTTCTCTGATTGGTTTCGATCTCGTGATTAATTGCTTGTTTTATCGTTCACTTGTTTATTTAATTTCTTAGCTTAATCTTAGTTTAAAACCCCCTTAAAACACTAATAATAAATAGTCGTGTCGTAAGTCGAGTCTAATTAGTTAATTAACGTAATTTATAGAGTCATGTGGGTTCGATATTCCGGACTTACTTATCTTTAGTACAATTGACCGGTTCACTTACCGGTGTTTTGTGTAGTTGAGTCTTAAGTCTAGTTTTTATTACTTGTTTAATTTTGTTAATATTTAATTGACTGTTTTCACCACATCACTTAAAGACCAGATTACTTATTCTCACGCCAGAAGTTGATCGTAGGAGACCCCTTCTTGCGGTGAGACTAACCGATCATGCTTTTCTTTGTTTATTTGCAGGAGTAGGAATCTTCAGTAGGATTACACTCTTGAACCACCATACTATCATTGTTCACTATATTTGTTGTAGCAACAAATGACAGCCACCATGAGGCTAGCGCTACTTAGAACAATAATTCCGATAGCTTTAGCTCCATGGTTCTAAAGTATTATTCTTTTATGGCTGAAAAGAGTAATCCTAACCAAGGCATTCCTATGAACAATGATCGGCCGAAAAACGACTCCTCGCAGGAGGAAAACGTTGGTTGTAGTTTGTTGGAAATGAGCAAACCTTTGGTCATTTCATCATTGTCACACCCCGACCAAAGGCGGCGGAACATGCCGAGGTGCAACGTGATTGGACAAATACACAAGACACTATTTAAAGTGACAATATTTAATCAACTCATTTTATTTCATAAATCAATAAACAACACATCTCGTTCATACAAACAAATTGAATACAAGTAAACAATTATATTGTTCGTTTTACTAATATCCTAATAGTCTTGGTAGCGTTTTTCATCAAGTCCTCGAGTCAACAAAAGTCAAACCTGTAACATTTCATAAAATAAAGTTTATCAACACAAAGGTTGGTGAACAATTCATAAGTTTGAGCATATAAGTATATAGTGATAAAAAGCCACAAAACTTGTATTTGAAACGATACATAAAAGAAATAACTTGGATAAATAGATATCGCTAATAGAATTACGTTAGCGACACCTAGCTATAGGGGATGCCAAATAGTCTAGGATTTTATAGTTGTCGTTAATTGCATTACTTTAACGACACCTTGCTATAAGGGGTTGCCAAATAGACTAGGATTTTATAGTTCCACCAACCAAAAGCGATAAACACATAGGCATATAATCATAGAACACCAAATCAAGCAATTATTTAAGTAAAGTATACAATAACGTTTGTGGTTTAAGATTCAAATATAAAGCATTTAGTTGAATAAGTATGAAATGTCACCCTAAAACGAAAGACGGAAAACGGGGTATGCAAGTACTCACATTCAAGTATTAAACTTGGTTCGGAAAAAATCGGGTAAACAGAAGGATGAGTCTAACGAGCAAAGCCTAAAAATAAAATAAAAGCCTTGAATTAGAAATGTTGTTTCGGAAAATAAAAGACAAGAATGTAAACAATTTAAAGTTTAAGGTTTAAAATGTAACTATTTAAGAAAACTATAATAATAACTCTTTAAAAATGTAAGTTTGCTTGAAACCGGGTTAAAGTATCTAACCTTAATATTTACTTAACCTATGTTAAGTAATAAGGTGGGTGAAAACGCAAGAATGTAAGTCCCTTTGGAATAAAGATACTAAAACGGGTTTTAACGAGTGTTTCGGGTTGTTGGTTCGGGTCTTGATAATTGGTCAAACCTAAAGTCAACTTTCCAAAATAACATATGTTATGAGATAACTCAATAAAAATCTAATAATACTTAACCAAGTATGTAGTTCTATTGTTTTAGAACTAACAACGTCCGTTAAGCGAGTGTTCGGTTTTGTCGGTCCAACTTTATTATAAGATCAAGTTGGATTCAACATTCCAAGTACCTTAAATAATTATTTAAAATCAGTTTGTAAAGTATTTTTAAAGAAATATACAAGTCTTGATAGCTAAAAACTCACTTGTGTGCCTTAAGCAAGTGAAAATTGGTTTAGTTCGGTTTGGTTCGGTTTCCATCTCACAATAAGTTCATAGATGGTTTCCACATGCCCAAATATCAAAGAACTTTTATAATAATGTACACATGAAAATACTTAATTTTTACAACCAAAAAGTTAACAATAAAGCTTTTAAACAAAAGTTCGGTGTTGGTTTGGTTTCCATCTCACAATGAGTTCATAGACGGTTACCACATGCCCAAATATCAAGAACTTATATAAAATGATTTTAGAAACTTAAATATAATAATAAGCATGTTTAAACAGTTATTTAACAAAAATTAGGAAACAAAGTTCGGTTTATGGTCTAGAGCTATTTACGGTTAAACCGAGGCATAGACTCTTAGAACCCTTAACCATGGAACTTGTAAATATGAAAAACAAACTAAAATGAGTAGAAGTTAAACATGATTAATATGTGCAAACAAGTTATATAAGTGTATATATATCAAGGACCACGAAAGTCCTACATGAAGCCTTGCCTTACGAAGCCCGAAAATTAACCGACCGGGGTCGGATAAGTAACCGCCAAAGGTAACAAGGGGTGTGTATTATATATATGTTGTGCCATAAGATTCAAGTATTAATTAAAATATAAGCAAGATAATAAAAACAAGAGATATGGTCAGTTTGACTTTCAAAAGTCAAACTGCCAAGAACAAGCATAAACAACCTTAAAGATCAATTAATTTGAGTGTGGAAATGAAATGAGAGCAGGGATTGATGTTGGGAGGGGTCTTGTATATATAGGGAAAGGTAGGGAGGGTTAAACATGAGGTTTTGTGTGTAAAAACCGAGTTTTGGACAAAAGAACAAACAAGAAAACACAAAAGCAACATTTGCAGGTCTGAGGCCGCCACGTGCGGCCGCCCTAGCCTTCATGGCCACTGGGCGCGGCGCCCATGAGGGTGGGGTTTGGTCAGCTCGTCTTGCGTGGTTCGTTTGCGTCTTGAAAGTTCGTTTTTGATGTAATTTGATCGTTTTAAAGGAGTTTTCGAATCCGTAAAAGGGGTTTTTCAAATTGAACATGTGGGAATGATTTAGTAACATAAAATCCAATATTTTATATATTTGAAATGTTTAGGATATAAATCGGGTCGGTTTACGTGATAAACGAATACACAAACGAATACAAATAAAACCCGAAATTGAAGAATGTCACAATCACAATCCTTTGATTTCCAAAAACTACACTCGTCTAGAAGTGTAACATTCTCCCTAAGGAGTGAATTTCTCCTTACGGTGGAAATAATAGATATGACGCCAGAGGGTGTTAAACGGAACTTCCTTTAGCTCAAGGAGCTGATGAACTGTTATGCCCAGAAAGAGCGAGCTAAGGGGAAAAGGATAAGGTTAGATTATAATGTAGAACCTGAGGTCACACTTTCCCCCATGCCTCGTCCATTAAACACGAGCACACCTTATCTATCAAGAAGAAATGCTCGGGGACCTAACAACTCGAAGATAAGAGAATATGAAAATACAAGCTCTCCTCGGGAAATGGTAAGCCTCACAGATTCACCCATAACCCCTAATGGAACGGGAGAATTCACCATGGAACAACTCTTTCAAAGCTCACCTGTTGTGGTACCCCCCCCCCCCCAACAAGCACCTCCCTGGCAGAAGCTTTAATGTCATTACCTCAGGCCAGAAGCATGATAACAGCACCTATGGTAGGGTTGTTCAAAAAGCTCACAGCTCGAAGCTCGCTCGAAAAAAGCTCGGAGAAAGCTCGCTCGAAATCGGCTCGATTGTAAACGAGCCGAGCCTAGCTCGACTCGATTTCTAAACGAGCCGAGCCTGAGCTAGCCCTGGCTCGACTCGAGCTCGCTCGATAGGCTCGAACTATTTTATTTTAATTTATTATATATATATATACACATACCTACATGCATATAATTATCGAGCCCAATTATTTTAACACATGGGCTTTCCTTTAATCTAGCCCAATTTCCTTTCTCACTCCATAGTTCTTATTCATAATTCCATATACTGAGTAACTGAGAGATGATACTTCATAGTTCACACACTCAATAATCAGTATACGTTCCATTTTCCACCCTAACCCTAGTCGCTCATATTCACCTCCGCCATCGGCCGTTGCTCATAGATAATACTTCTCTGCTTAATTTTGTATTTGGTTTGGTTTAGACTTGTTGAACACATTTTGTTTTCGATGGTGTTATTAGACGTATTTATTTAGTTTGTATTTGGTTGGTGTTGATCTTAACGTCATACTATTTAGTTTAGTTTGATGATTGCATATAATTTTTATTATTACAGGTAAATACGAGCCAAATCGAGCCGAACCGAGCCGACTCGATTTAAAACCGAGCCGAGCTTGAGCTCAAATTTTTAGCTCGATTAAGAGCTCGGGCTCGGATTGATTAAAACCGAGCCGAGCTTGAGCTCAAATTTTTAGCTCGATTAAGAGCTCGAGCTCGAGCCGAGCCAGCTCGATTGATTATCGAGCCGAGCTTGAGCTTGCCTTGGCTCGGGCTCGGCTCGGCTCGTGAACAGGCCTAACCTATGGTAGAAGCTACATGCTCATGCCTCAATCTTACCTACAGTCAGGTCTCATATTGCTTGTAATGACATACCCTCAGATGGCCTCCTTGATGATGTCTCAATATGGCCAACCATGACCAAGAAGCTTACAATGGCAAGCTTCTCAAGGCTTCCCTGCCATGAGCCATCCCGTGGTAACCCAAGCTCCAAGCATCATCACCACTAATACAGGAGACTTGACGCACTTGGAACCTTACCAAACCTACAAGCCGTCAACCTTGTTATGCTTTTCGGAACAGATAAAAAACTTTGTGTTCCAAACAAAAATCAAGATGCCGGCTAACGTGAGACCTATAATGGAATAAAAGATCCCGAAGACCATCTTCAGATCTTCATGGGAGCAGCTACCATAGAAAGATGGAATAACGCAGAGTGTTGTCATATGTTCATGCAAACTTTGGTAGGACCTGCCAGGCTTTGGTTTAACACCCTTCCGTCAAGAAGCATAACTTACTTTGATGACTTATATCAAAGCGTCCTGACCAACATCACTTAACAAAGAAGGTGTACCAAAGACGCGGCTGTCCTACACCAAATCAGGCAAAAATAACACGAAGATCTTAGCGTCTTCATAGATAGATATAAGAAATAATGCTTGAATTATAGTGGTGCTTCACAAAAGATGCATGTGTCCGGCTACATGAGCCCCGTAAATGCCAAGAAGCTAGTAAGAAGGTTCCACAAAAACATTACTCAAACCATGAAAGTAGCTTTCAAAAAAAAAAAAAAAAAAAAAACCTAACCTTCGCGGGGAGGAAGCCTTGGACAACCAAGAGACAAGGAACCATGTCCATAGAAATTGGAGAAGCTACCCCTCAGAATGGAAGAAGCCTCGATTCCAGTCCTTCGTTGAGAAGTACCCTCAGAAGTACCACGAACACAGAAGGTCAGATGATAAAAGCTATTCTTTTAGACATAAAAAACCACAAGAGAAAGACAAGCTGATCTTCTCCATGCTAACCAAAACTCCATAGGAGATCCTAGCCTCCGAGGAGGCAAAGCACAACTTCCGTCCTCCCTCCGTTTTCCATTCATCCTTTGGTGTAAGGAGCTGCAAATCAAGTAAGTGTTTAGCTCGGTAGCATACCTCCAATCCAACAACCAAGTTAAAAGAACGAACCGTAGCATCGTTGAAGGTATCAAGGCAAGGTTGGGAAGGTATGGAAAAATTGGTTAGAAGATCTTCCAGACGTCCTTTGGGCTATCCGGACCACGAAGAAAACACATCATGGAAAAGCACCCCACAACCTCATCTTTGGCTCAGAAGCTGTCATCCCCGCGGAAATCGGGGTAAATTCAAGAAAGGTGAGAAACATAAATGAGGAAGCCAACGATTTTGTGGTTATGCTTAACCTCAATCTCCTAGAAGAATCCCGCGAGCAGGCCGCAATTGAGGAAGCCGGATATGAGAAGAAGCTGGAAGCCTTCTAAAAAACAAGGGTAAGAAAAAGAAGTGTTTAAACCTGGAGACTTGGTACTCGAATACAACGAGGCCAATAGGCAGCCCGACAAGGGAAAATTGGGACTTAAATGGGAAGGTCCCTATGTCATCAAAGAAGCTCACAAGGGTGGGTCCTACAAGCTCAATGACATGAAAGGAATGAAGGTATCACGTCACTAGAACGACAAGCCCCTCAAGAGATTTTTAGTTTAGGACAACAATTCAAGGTCCTTGTAATAGTTGTTTTGGTTTAATGATATTGAAAAGATCAATGAATGATGTTGCATTTTGAGTAACAAACTTGTTTATTATCCTATCTAAGGGTGAGCCCCTCCAAACTAGGCTCCATGAGGTCCGGCGTAGTTCCTGCTCATGTAAAGGGTTGAGCTCCTAGGCCATATCGTTCAACAGGAAACAAGACGCCATATCTTCCTGTATACAAAGTGAGTCCCTAAAAAATACGACTCTATGGAACAATTAAAAATATATTATATCCATGAAAGAAGACCGAGCATCTCTTACCAACTAGCTCCACAAGTACTAAAGCCTAGAGGGTTATCAAACTGATCAGCTCAAGAAGCTTAGGACTTGTGTACCAATATACCATAAAACGAGTTGAGTAAAATCTTGTGGACTGACAAGCTTAGGATAAACCAATCCTAGTTGGTTCTAATAGGTTTGAGATTTTCAACTTCACAAACCAGTTTTAGAACTGATCCAAGAACCAATTTTGAATATGTTGTTCGAAACCGTCTTTAGAGAAAAAAACAGTTTCACCTCTAAGGAAACATGCACAATCATAAATTATCTCTGGTGAAAATAGAGATCATGACTCGTGAGCATGCAAATAAGATGTGTGTGATGTGGAGGGAGAAAGGCATGTATAACCAATGAAGATAATCCACTACCTTACGGAGGGCATTATGCTATTGCTAATGCTATAATTGCAATTCTAATATTGATGATTTGGTTTGGTATAAGATATGCAAGAGCATGTCGAAAACGTGATGGGGTAATTTGGCATGCCTGATGTAGCGCCAGGTTGGATGGGATGATCAGTGAATGAAAATGAAGTTCAATTTTAAGAAATGGTTGATGTGCCTCAACATACTAGGGACAATCACGAACAAGTTATCAAATTGTTAGCAACCATGTAACCAAATTTCTGGTTTGGATAGAGCCTTGTGTGACACCTCACCAAAACCGTTTTGAGTTATGTTTATGGTATGCATGTTTGTGTGTGTGTGTGCACAATGCTAATAGCCTATGATAGTCCCATGTTTTGGCTGTAATTCATTGAAATAAAATCAATACTCATTCTCACACACAAGTGCACAAGTTTGATCGCTGAGAGACCACGGTCTCTATGACGAGGCTAACCGAGTAATCAAAGTTGTTTTGTGAAGGGAATCATATGTACTTAAAATTTGTTATCTAGTTAAAGGATGAAATATGAAAGAATATCTTTCGAGTGTTGAGGATTGTTAAACTTTTGTTACTTGCTTATCAAGTAACTAATAACTTTTTTTATATAGGTAGCGTTTGGTATGCATGAATGAGAGACTGAATAGAATGAAGCCTTATGATGGAATGAAAAAAATGTGTTTGGTTGGTCACTAGAGTGGAATCACCCATCACCATGTCCATTCCATTCCTTCTAAAATACTCAAAATTCATTCCATCCATCCGTGTTTTTTTTCATTTCACCCCTCTTTCACACTATATCACCTACTCATTGCCCTCTCACCACCACCACCACCCACCATCGCCTCAGCCACCCGCCATCACCCACCACTACCGGCCTCCACCACATGCTGCCTCCACCGCTTGCCACCACCACCGCCCACCTTCGCCCCCACCACCAACCACTCACCACCACCTACCAGCGCCGCCCACCGCCATCGCCACCAGCCATCATTACCACTGCCCAACACCCGCCGCTTACCACTGCCACCACCACCCACTATCACAACCACCTGCCACCACCAAAAATCGCTCTCGAATCCCGCCTATCGCCATTTCCGCCTACCACCGCCACCACCATTACTCCTCGCCGCCCACCACCACCATCCCAACGTCACTTACTACCGTTTATATTTTATTCTGGCCTTTTCTAGCTTACCAAAAACTAAAACTAATAATTCATTTCATTTCTATATGGTAACCAAACATGTTAATGGAATTGTAATGATCAATTCCATCATCTCGTCCATTTCATTCCATTGACCATTCCATTACTCTATATTAAATAGACCCTTAGGGTCTGTTTGGTATGACGTAATGGAATGCTCGAGGGAATGGAATGAGCGTATGAATGGAATGGGCAAATGAATGAAATGGATCATTACCATTTCATTATTATGTTTGGTTACCATGTAGAAATGGAATGATCGTCCCTTTATTATTATTATTATTATTATTATTAGTAACAATAATTATTAATAATAATACAAATATTCATATTAACTCATTTTTAATAATCCATACGTTTTAGCTAGATCTTTAACCGAATAAAAACAATCGTAAAAATATTGAATCACGCATGCATGTTATGAAGCGTTGACTCGTCAAATAATAATAATATTAATAATTCAATAAAACTGTAATCTAATAATAGTTATATTTTATTATACAAAACAATAAGATAATATAATAATATTTCATATTATATTATTAATATTAATAATAATATAAATATAATAATAATAAAATAATAATATTATGAGTTGATTAATAATAATCGTTATAATAATAATAATACAATTATAATAATAATAAAATAATAATATTATGATTGTTAAAAAACAACTATTACCAAAAGAATGAAAATCCTATATTTGAAAGTAATTTTATTCATTATGGAATGGTTCTTTTCATTACCACATGACAACCAAACATGGTTTTTTTCATTTCCTTGAAATGACCCATTTTATTTCTTTTTTTATTCTTTTAAACCAAACGTTACCTTAATACTTCATGATAAAAAGATGAGTTGGAAACCGAACATGTTAGTTGGTATAGTTGTATGCCTCCTTTGTTTCGGGTGTTCTTCTTGGGTTCGATTGTTGTGGCAACTGATTTTTCTTCATTTTATGTTTGACTTTGTCCAATTTATAAATATACATTTACAAAGGTCGGTGTGCATTGTTTCTTGTACAGTCTGAAGTTAATTTTGTACCATCAAATTTTAATTTGGAGAGCAGTCCTTTTACCTTTTTGTGTTCTACACGTGTTATCATCATCCCTTAGTGTCACTCACTCAGTTGCTTCACATGGTGTGTATGACTAATGACTGCATGTCTTCAAGAATCAAGATCAGACCCATATCATCATACCCTTTGCCAATTTCAACACCACCGCATCGCACTCGACTCATTCAAGTATTCAACCACCGACTACAAGGATCTTACGCGTCGGTTCTCCACAGTGGCTAATGGCTGCGGAGGCCATAACAGCAGGTACCAACGATCAGTGGTGCGACGACGCTGCCCGTACGACGGGTCGGATGGCGACGGTGGAGAGGTAGGGAGATCAATAACCAACAGAAGATTTATTCAGTTCTTGGTTACTGTTTTGGAAACCCTAGGCTACGCCGATGTGGAGGTATATGACGGTATGATGTTTCGTATAGAGAGAAATGGAGTTGTTGCCGGCGGCTTTCCGCCCGTCTATGGCCGCGGAAGCGGTATATGACGGTATGACTTTCCGGCCGTCTAGGGGCGCCGGGTCGACCACCGGCCGTTTCCATGGCTGTGGCGGTTCCTCGACTCTCTTGTCTAGACAAAGAAAACAAAACGAGAGAACATCATAAATGAGAGTGTGACTGTTATGATGATTTGAGTCTATATCTGGGCGATAAAGGTTATGATGATGAGCGTGGCCTCATCTGAGCCTCCATAGTTGTTCTTTATGTTGATGATGATACAAAACGACTAT
Organism: Bidens hawaiensis; assembly: GCF_021521415.1. Classification (NCBI taxonomy): domain Eukaryota; kingdom Viridiplantae; phylum Streptophyta; class Magnoliopsida; order Asterales; family Asteraceae; genus Bidens; species Bidens hawaiensis. The sequence goes on from NW_027491957.1 coordinate 145,289, forward strand.
TTTTTAAGGCTATGATGATATGAGCCTGCTTTTGTGATATATTTTTTTACATGGCTTTTTTTTACTTAATTTGTGCTTCGTTTTTGGTTTTATTTGTGTCTTGAATTCGTTTTCCAAGTGTTAGGTCAATTCAGTTGATATTTGTAATGAGCAGAAAGATGCTACCTAAATTTCACTTATAACCATATCAATTTGCATCCCATGACCAAAGTACTTGGTTTGACATAAAGTTTTAGTAGTATACTGCCAGTTTGGAAGTGCAAGCATGAGCAGTTTTAACCATTAGGGCGTTCAGTATTCTTTGTCTTAGGTTTGTTAATGCCGGTAAGGGGTGTGATTAAATATTGTGTGTTTATTTGTGTTTAATTCAGGTTTATTTTGAGGAATGGTTGAATTTAGACGTTGTGGATTGGTTGAGAAGGTAATATACTCTCTTAAAATTGTAACGGTTGTGTTGGTGACGATTTCAGTGTCTACCATTCACAACTTATGAGAGATCTTACTATCCATCATTTGATCAACCACTGCGGTTTCATTCCTAAAACTTTGCTGCATATGAAACACCATGATTGCTAAAACTCTTAAGGTCCAACCAAAAATTTAATTTGAAGGTGCATATGAAAAAAGATTTCGGTGACTTCTCTGTTAGCTTTGGAAAAAACATTAATTTTGTGCTAATGAGAGGATTTTTGCAAACCTGGGTGTTTTGAGTATTTATATTGTTTTGTGGCACTCTTACATCAGGTTATACTTTCATAGTATGTTTGTATGAACTAATAGTCAACTACATTACTAAGTTTCATATCTTTTAACTTTTATGCCTATTGTGATTACACATTTTGAGATTCGTTTAATGTCAATATGGGTTTTTGTAGCAGGTCTGAATTTCTAGACCCAAACCCGGCGTAACCAGCGGGTGTGAAAAACTCTAAAACGACACTCGAATAGACTGCCCATCCCCCGCAACGCGGGGGTCAAAATACTAGTTGTTTTATAATTGAAGTAAGGCAAGTGTTTTTTTTTCATTTTCGTTTTGACCTTGTCCAATTGTTTTATAATTTGAGTAATTACATTTTAATTATTAAATTATTTCAAATTCAGTTTTTAAATTTATAAATTTATGATAATAACTATGATTTAGGTAAATAATAAAAAGAAATTAACAAACCAAATATGTGTCGAAGTTATTTTTGACATTGTTTTTTTCTCACCATCATCGTAACGAACCTAACTTAACATATATCTACTAAATTTGTGTAGATATGTTGTCGCAATGCCCATGTTTTTGTTTCTTTTTTTAATTTTATTTTAAATACGTTACCTTAACGAAATTATTTTTTGGGTGTAATTTTGGTTACGTAATAAACGTAACCGATACCGACTAAATTTATGTTTACTCGCGACAAAATCATCCGTGTTTTACTAAACACAGAATAACCAACACCAGGTAAAAACCAAGTTATCTATTAAAGATTAAGAGAATAATAATACCATATAATTTTATTTGATTAAAATAAGGGTTCATGATACAAGAGTTAACGTTTGGTGCCAATCAAATCATCCTAGTCCAGTAGGCCCGTACCCTGTGGACAAGTGCGCCACTTGACCCAGACATTTTTAGTCACATACAACATATAGAAGAAATTGCCAAAATCGTGTATGAGCTTTGGTTAATTATGTGACTTTCGTATAAATTTTTTCATACAACTGGGCTATCAAGGTTTTCCGGTACTTACCAATTACATCAAAACTGATAACCCCGTTAGTTTTTTAATATTACATGAGAGACAATTATGTCTTTTACGTGTTTATTTATAAAAACAAAATTAAAGAATAAAAATAATAATTATTTAAACATGGGACACCACCACCCTTCCCCATTTTTTCTCAAACTCTAATCCACCTCCACCATCTATATAGGCCGCCCTCCATCATTTCACCCAACTACCACACCCCATGCTTGAAATCGAAAAATCAAGCTCCCTAATTTCTAATTCCTCAAACCACGACATATCAATAGTTGTAGACCCGGCGGTTACAAGAACGGATCACTGGTGCCTGATGGTGGTTGCTGACAGGGTTGCCCCCTGATGTGCCTCACCAGTATCTCTGAGCTTCACCAAATGATTATGATTATTTACTTATTTTAGGGAACAATCATTTTTTTATTCATGTCGAGACTTGAACGCATGATCTCATAATATAGGTGTTTCCAAAAGTTTTGTCTTTTGCCAAAAGTTTAAATACACTTTTGTATTTTAAATATCCTTTTGTATTTTAAGAGCATACGACTTAAATAATAAACCAAAAGTTTAAGATATAAAAAAGACTAAGATTAATCAATCTAGTTATATAACTGCCTACATTTGGATCCCTCATGTCGCTTCCCACCCCTTCCCGTGCCACCAGAATGCTCGGCATCTCAATGATTTAAACCTATAAAATCCGCGGGTTATGGGTACCATCCACGGGTCTTGGCACCCAGATTAGAAAAAAACAGGTTAAAACATATCCTTAAACATTTCTCCATTTCGTCAAACCTTAAAATCAAAATCATTCTACCATCTCCAGTCCACCACCCTTAGTTTGCGATTTCACTCAATCATCGATCGTTTCTACGACCGCCGCACCCACCATGTCTCCGACAGCCACTCCGACGGAATCTCTGTTGGCATCTCCGCCTTCTCCACCGACTGCTGACACTCCGGCTGGTGTTCCTGGCGCTCTACCGCCGTCTATTGCTTTTACTGTCACACCCCGACCAAAGGCAGAACATGCCGGGGTGCAACGTGATTGGACAAATACAGAAGACACTATTTAAAGTGACAATATTTAATCAACTCATTTATTTCATAAATCAATAATCAACACCTCTCGTTCACACAAACAATTTAATACAAGTAACATTTATATTGTTCGATTTACTAATACCCTAATAGTCTTGGTAACGTTTTCATCAAGTCCTCGAGTCAACAAAAGTCAACACAAAGTTTGGTGAGCAATTCATAATATTGAGCATATAAGTATATAGTAATAAAAAGCCACAAAACTTGTATACAAAACAATAAATAAAAGCAACAACTTGGATAAATTGGCAATCGCTAATAGAATTACGTTAGCGCCACCTAGCTACAAGGGGTTGCCAAGTAGTCTAGGATTTAATAGATTATCGTTAATTGTATTACGTTAACGACACCTTGCTACAAGGGGATGCCAAGTAGTCTAGGATTTATAGATTCAACCAACCGAAAGCGATAAACACATAAACATATAGCATAGAACACCAAATCAAGCAAATATTTAAGTAATGTATACAATAACGTTTGTGAGTTTAAGATTCAAGTAAATAAAGCATTTAGTTTGATAAGTATGAAATGTCACCCCAAAACGAAATATGGAAAAAAGGGTATGAAAATACTCACCTCGATTGATGAACCGAGAAATAAATAGATAAATAAATGAAGCTCGAACGGTAAACGAACAGATCCGACTTGAAACGATAAATACCTTAGCTAAAATAAATACTGTAATATATATTAATGAACTTGAAACCATAATGAAACTATATTGGAAACATTGAATGAAAAGGTTCGGTTGTAAATCGGATTACCGGTTAATTTGTTAATGGTTAGGGACTCGTACTTAATTGACAATTAAAATAAAATAATATCATTTTATTGGGCTGTTAAATAACTAAACCAATATTAAATAGAAACAAGACGGGTTTAGATCAAGAGTTTGGTTTTATGAAAATGAACTGATTATAGAGCTTATAATAATATTATTAATAATAAAGATAGTAATGATAATGATATTTCTTAAGAGATATGTTATATATATGTGTGTGTGTTCATATATATTTATTGATATGTAAGATAATGATGATAATAATAATATCATTAACTATTATTAATAATACTTATATAGTATAATACTAATAATAATAGTTAAAGAACAAAGATCTTAGTATTAATTAAAATGTTGTTGATAAAAATAATAATAATAAATAATATTGAATGATACTATACCCGATGTTGGTTCGATTTCTAAATGAGTTCACAAAATAAATATAGTTATATTATTTGCTAGTAATTAATGATAAAATATGATTTTAATAGATAATAATAATATGACTTGTAATAATATTAATAACATTTTTAATATTTTTTAATAATAATGATAATAAATGAACAGATCCGACTTGAAACGATAAATACCTTAGCTAATATAAATAATGTAATATATATTAATGAACTTGAAACCATAATGAAACTATATTGGAAATATTGAATGAAAATGTTCGGTTGTAAATCGGATTACCGGTTAATTTGTTAATGGTTAGGGACTCGTACTTAATTGACAACTAAAATAAAATAATATCATTTTATTGGGCTTTTAAATAACTAAACCAATATTAAATAGAAATAAGACGGGTTTAGATCAAGAGTTCGGTTTTATAAAAATGAACTGATAATAAATCTTATAATAATATTATTAATAATAAAGATAGTAATGATAATAATAATTCTAAAGAAATATGTTATATATATGTGTGTGTTCATATATATTTATAGATATGTAAGATAATGATGATAATAATATAATTAATTATTATTAATAATACTTATGTAGTATAATACTAATAATAATAGTTAAAAAACAAAGATCTTAGTATTAATCAAAATGTTGTTGATAAAAATAATAATAATAAATAATATTGAATGATACTATACCCGATGTTGGTTCGATTTCTAAATAAGTTCACAAAATAAATATAGTTATATTATTTGCTAGTAATTAATGGTTAAATATGATTTTAGTAGATAATAATAATATGACTTTTAATAATATTAATAACATCTTTAATATTTATAATAATAATAATATTATCAATTAATAAATATAATAGTAATACTAAATAAATGATAGTCATAATAATAATCTTGTTAATAATAATAATAATAATAATTATAATAATAATAATAATAATCTTGTTAATAATAATAATAATCTAGTTAATAATAATGATAATAATAATCGTTTAAAATAATAAGTTTTATATATTTAAATAGTTTTATACTGATTATATGACTTTTAACAACTAACACACAATCGGTTTTAATATGGGACTCGAACCCGGGTTTGACAAGTCGACTCAACAATCTAATCCCGAAACAAAATCTGTTAACAATCCTATTCCATATTTTATATAACAAATTTAAAACCAAACTCTTTCCCACAACACAAACACCCAATAACCCTTTCCTTAATCCATTTAATTAAATCCGAAAACGAACTCGATAATGAAATCTTAAAATCAAACATCAAGTATTATGTTAAGCCGAGCAAAAATCCGTAAATTAACAATACCTACACGAAGCCGGAGAGGAGGGAAGCACGGGATTTGCCGGAACCGATTCCGGCCGTCAGAAACAAAACAAATCGGAGAGAGATAGAGCGAGAGAGAGAGAGAGAGTGAGAGAGAGAGAGAGATACGAGAAAGAGAGAGAGGGAGGGTGAACCGGACGGCGACACACCGGTGGCCGGTTTGTTCCGGTCACTGGAAAAACGTGTAGAGAGGGGAGGGAGCTTCGATGGTGGTGTGCTAGCCGGAAAAAGAGGGATTCGGGTGTGGTGGTGTCGCCGGTGTCGGAAAAGGGAGAAAAGAAGATGGTGTAAGGTGGTGTGCGGTGAGAGGTGGTGGCCGGAGGTGGGTGGTGCTCGCCGGATTCTCGCCGGAAAACGGAAATCGGCGCCGAAAATTTGGAGTAGAAGATGGGGGCGGCTGGATGAAATGGTTTAGGTTTAGGGTTTTATACTTATATATGCATAACACATATTTATAAAATGGCCCTTCAAGTTTCAATAAATGTTTAAAACAAGTTAAAAGGTTTCTAAAGTTTATAACTAGTTTTATGAAAATCATTTTAAACCCCTTATGTTTTTCTTAACACATTATAATATGACAAACATCTATTATTGTTGATCGAAGTATATAATAATATTATATAATAATTAAATAAGGAAACAAAATGTTGAGTCATGTTTGTATAATAAAAGTTTACAACATGGATACAAATCGAGATCCGAAAATTGAAGAATGTCACATTTACTCCGACTGGGTCTCTGACTGCTTCACCTAATGTTGTAGGGTTGACCCGGGTGGTGTCTGTCGCGTCGGTTTTGGGTGTTGTGGTTTCTGCTGGGTGATCGATGTCGAAAGATAAATAAAAAACATTTATAAAATACCTTTATTAGCAAGGGCAAGTAAGGCGTCGAATCCATGGGGAATCAGTGGAAAGTGCAAGTTATGTTTATTATTCAGTAATTAATTAACTAAGGCGGACATACCAATTGAGAGAAATAATTGAGAGAAAGATAACCAATTCCAGGTTTCATGTTGTGAAGCAGACTAGACCAATTGAATAAACCTATTTGGAAAACCTGTTTGATTACACCTATATTCAAAAGACTAGATATTTGACCTTACTGATTGACAGAACTTAATCCGAACAATTGGTTTGGATGAATAATAACCTAAATGATTACCAGTTTTAGGGATTGATAAATTCAATTGGCTTAATGGTTAAAGATAAATGGGTCAATGACTCTAAGAACCTTATCTTAAAAGTTGATGACCACAAATCAAAAACTGATAAAACATCAAAGCATTCAATTACTGTTGGGTCCCTATTTGGTGGTTTGTACTTAGTTATATGTTTATTGGGTTTCGGATTGGGCTATGAATGTAAACTGAGATCCTTATGGATCTCGGTGGGCTTTGGGCTATGGTTGGGCTAGTGTTTTGGTTTCCCTATAAATAGATCTTATTGTATAGGGTTTTAGGGGTTGAACACTTTGAGAGCCACCATCTAGAGAGCATTGTATTGTTTGGCTAAGTGGTTTATGTATCTGACGGTTGATAATATAATCGTATGCATTGAAACCATATTACGTGTTTATTGTATTCATACTGTTCATCATTGTTCTTGAATCACCACGTTAACTAGATTCCGCATATTTGACGTGTGTTGGTTGATATCATATTGTAGTGATCCATATTCGGGACTTACAATTGGTATCAGAGCCTTGGACAAATTTAGTCTCGTTATTGTGATATCAACGTATTCAATATCGTATTTTTTGGTGGTGTAGGAGTTTTTCCGGCGAGGTACTGATCGAAGAAGGAGGACAGTTATTAGTTTGGTCAAAGATCCACTTTTCTTGGAAATAATTTGAATCCCATAAAAACAGGGATTAAATTGTTACCAAAATTACCTGGTCAAACTTGTCTCTGGTTGTTCTCGGCTGATTTTCAGAGTTTTCGGCCCATTGATCAAGGGTTCTCTGCCAAAAACAGAGTTCTCGGTCAACATTGTTTTCGGTCAACTTCTATTTTCGGTCAACGCGTGTTCTCGGTCAGTGTTCTCTGTCACAGGAGTTCTAGGTTGACTTTTGAGGTTCTCGGTGAAAGGAGTTTTCGGTCAAAAGGAAGGGTTCTCGGTAAAGGAGTAAAAAAAAGTGTTTTTTTGGCGGGAAAATTTTTCTTGAACGAAATTTTTCCAGAATAATCCTAATAAGTAAAAACTCATTTTTGAAAATTTTGGCAAAAACAATTTTTTTTCGGGTTATTTTTAGCAAAATTTTGGCGGGAAATTCGAAAAAATTTGTCTTGAACGAAATTTTTCTTGGACGCCTCTTTTGAGCGGGACATCTTTCTTGAGAATTTTGGCGACCATATTTTTTTTCGAGAAATTTTGGCGGGAAAATCAGTTTAATCTCTTTAATTACTCAACGGATTCTCCACAACTCATCTCAATGTTTGGAAGTATTCTTAATCAGTCTGCTCCCTCACAAGAAGTATATCAAAATTCATCTGAGATAAGGTTTAAACCATGTTCTTTAAATTGTGGTGAAAACATAGAAATGTATAAGCTTCATAACGACAGTCTAAGTAGAGATATGGAGAGAATAAAATCAGAAAATTTTAAACTTAAGAAAAATGAAAATAGCTTTCTAGACAAAATAGAAGCACAGAACAAGGATATTAAAAGGCTTAAGTCTGATTTTAGTATAAAAAGTTGTCACTACCTAGATGCCAGATAAGAAATTGATGAGTTAACTGCTAAACTGGAAGCCTCCAAGTTAGAAATCTTGAATCTAACCAGCAAGTTTGAAAAGGCTGAACTTGATTAAAAAAAATTTGATGGTTCCAGTAATGTAGTTAACTCAATGATTGAGAACCAATTGTGGTGGAAAGAAAATGAAGGTGAGGGAATAGGATACAATCAAGTTCCCCCACCTTACAAACACAATTATGTACCTACCCCTGTTACCAAAGAACAAGAGGAAAAGATAAAAGACATGAAGTATTGTCACACCCCAACCAATGGCGGCGGAACATGCCGTGGCGTAACGCATTGATTGGACAGTAGCTAAAAAGACACTAATTAAAGCGACAATAATTATTTAATTCATTAATATCAAAACGAGTACACAATTATAATAATCAAATCAATACATCATACTTCTTGGGTTTTAAATAATATCCTAAGGTAAAACTAATTTCTTCGATCTTGAACAATGTAAATTTCTTGTACCTGTAGCATGTATAAAAATAGAGTTTGTCAACATGAATGTTGGTGAGAGTACATAAGTTTTAGTTGATATATATATATATATATATAAACCACAATTTCCATATGTAAATGATGAGTATTACAATTCATATGAAAATGTAAATGATGTAACACAAAGTGTACACCTTTTAGTATCAAATTATCCTCTTATTTTGGTAAAACTCCATGCAAATTTGTTGTATTCGGTACTTATTTGAGTTATTTATGAATTTGCAGGTCCGGGCCCCCGCCCGACGAAGAAACAATGAAAAGATGGCGTTTTTCGAACAAAAATCAAGAATCTGCCAAAAGTGCATGACCATGCTAAGAAAGTGCATGACCATGCAGAGAGCAGGTGCATGACCATGCTAAGGAAGTGTATGGCCATGCTGAGCAACTGCACCATCATGCACTTTATGGGTATGATGGTGCACCTTTATCGGAACCCGTGCACATCTGATACCGTGCCAAAGTGCATGACCATGCTAGGAAAGTGCATGACCATGCTCTGAAACGACACCATCATGCACCTTATGTGCATGACGGTGCCACTTTATTGGAACCCGTGCACATCTACTATTGTGCCAAAAGTGAAACTGCACCATCATGCACTTTTTTTGCACCATCATGCACTTCCGAGGGCACGAGCCCGTGCACTATCCGATGCCGAGGACAAGACACATTAATTTTGAAAGTGCACTAGCTAGTGCCGGAAATGCACGACCATGCACTTTTTGTGCATGACCATGCACTTTTTTTGGAACCTGCAACTCTGAGCCGCCGAAAGTGAAAGTTTGACTTACCCAAAATAGTGCACGACCATGCACTTTTTGTGCATGACCGTGCACTTTGTCCAGAAGCTTATAAACACTTATTTTCACTTCATTTTAGTGTGTGGAGCCTTGGTGATTCTCTCTCAACCCTTGAAAATTAGTTTATGTGTTCCTTGAGAGTTTGAAGGCTTCCACCATCCTCAAGATCCATCATTCCATTCTTCAATCCTTGCTTGATCTTAGTTTTCATTCCTTTGTTCTTGAACATGTTTTGTAAGCTTATTTCTAGTTTGATTGTAGTTGTATTAAGCCTTATGGGCTAATTACTTTTGCTATCTAGAAAATGTTGAAACTCTTATTAATGTGATATATTATCTATGCATGATTTTGGTAAAGTGGTTTTCTTTCAAGAATATGGTTGAATTTATAAGTTGATATTGATGGTGTTCATGCTTGTTATGTTACATAACCTTGTTAGTTTTGCAAATGTTTAGGCATTCATGTTGGAAAACTATGTTCTAGATGTTTGTTTGTAAACTTTGAAAGTTCATGAAATCTTTGTTTACATTACTAAGTTAGGAATGACTAGTAAAAATTAACTTGGTTATATGATTATTGATGAGTATGAAACCTTACACTTAATATTGGAAAATTGATGAGTGTTGTTATGATTCTTGACTTGGTGATGACTTGCTAGTTAAAGTTTCATAAGTTTATATTAATTTCATGAATTTGGCTACTTTAGTGTAATATTAGGTGGTTAGAATGTTGTTCATGCTAGCTTTCCTTTGATTATGAGACTTTGTTGTTTTGACAAACAAATTAGTCTATGTTTATCTCTTGATTGAAAACCCATCATGATGATTATTTGCTAGTATTAGGTTGCTTTATTGTAATCTAGTATTTATGTTTAGATTCATGATGTTTTACCATATTATTGCTATTTTATCATATTAGTAGAGTGGATTGTCTAGGTAATTTGTTGGATTGATTATATTCTTGTGTTTTTACTTGCTTATTTCATTGTATGCAAATTTAGTTAATTAAAAATTCAACTTAAGATTTACTTGTTCGGTTGGTCATTTACAAAGATTTAGTACTAGAAATTTGTCGTGTCCATGGATTGATACTCGGTTCTTACCGAAACTTTATTACAAACGATAGGTACACTTGCCTTTCGTGTGTGGTTTAGTTGTAGGTGAAAACCTATTTTAAAACCCGATTTGTGTGGAACTTTTACTTAAATTTTTTTATATATATATATTCACACACGTCAGTAAGCAACTAAATAGATGTGGACCCGTTCTTATTGATACGAAATCAAAGTACTTGGGTAAGTGTATGATCATACTAGATGAGGATAGTTCAGGATGAGATACCAACCACCAAACATAAAATAAACAATTAAGCACATAGAGCATTATCATAGAGCATGCAATAATTACACATAAACATGAATTGTGTTATGAATAGATAAGTAAATAAAAACGAGTAATTTAAAATAGGGTATACATGCCACCCCCAAAATTTAAAAGATGAAAAAGGGGGATATGTAAACTCACATGTTAGGGAGAAAAAAACGAGCAAATAAGCAAGAAAGACTTAAGCGAGTGAACCGACCGAGTCCGGTTCAATGAGCGCCCCCGATGATGGAAAAAAATAAATAGAAAGAAGAACTTGAACACTTTGACTTTCTTAGTCAAACTTGTTCTTTAACACAAATTGGGAAACAAGAACACAATTGAGAGAGAGAGAGAGAGAGAGAGAGAGAGAGAGAGAGGCTTTGAGTGAGAAATGAGTTGTGGTGCAAGATTTGTAGAAGTAGAGGCTAGTATATATAGGCTAAGAATCGTTAAAAACAAGGTCAAAACGAATTAAATTGATGGCTAGTCAAGTGGCAAGTCTTAAGCAAAAGTTAATAATGAAATTAAATGGTTTGACCGATAATTGATGAAAGATAAAGATGCTATACATTTGAATATAGTCTAGGTGAATTAATGATCTTCAAAACCAAGTCAAAAGGCGAAACTCATGGGGGAAAGTAATGAAATTGGTCAAAATAAATAAATATAATTGAATGTCATCAAAAAAATATGAAATTAATCATATTTAGTGAAAGAAATAACAAATGAAACGTAATCAAAACATAAATGAACCAAATTGATATTGACTCAAATTTAATGTTTGAGATAACAATATTAATAAAACATCATGATAATCATAAGCAACATAATGATCATAAATATTCAACAAATTAACCGTCTTTAATAATAACGGAATGTCCGAATTACATCGAACATTTTAAAGGGTCGATTTTCGGGTCCGAAAATTGACGAATGTTACAGTATTTACAACTTTTTGAAAATTTCGTCCCGAAATTATAGAAAAACCATAACATAAAGAAAGAAAGTAAGGGTCTAAGAAAGAAATGATTTTATATATATATATATATATATATAATATAACACAGATCTTCAGGTGACCCAAATAACGCTACAAACGGAAGGCATCATAAGGACACTTATATATAGGATGTACAAGCGGCGTATCCACCATGCCCTTATCACATCGATATTTGTACCGTTAGCCAAATTCACCCTGGGTTCCGAGTTATGACACACAACCGTATTCACCATGAGTTTCATGCGAGGATTTCGATAATTATGCGTGCAATCATAATTATTTAGATCGTCGCATGATGCACATGGTTCGTCCCGTTATGCGGGTTCGAAAAACAAGGTAAATGAAAAAAAACTTTTTAAGTCGCTAAATACATGAAACTATATGAGCAAGAGCAATAAAATAAATAAATAAATAAATAAATAAGTGAAATTTGATTAGCATAAATAACTAGTAAAAATTTTGCAAAATTAAACGAAATTACTAAGTTAATCGTCAAGTAATAGTAACTAAATTAAATTATTAGATAGATGGATTTTTTTTTGAAATAGAAATACATAGGATGACAACAAAGTTTACGAACAAGTGTTCACATAGTCAGGTTCACATATCAAACGAATCACATGATTAGAGAAATACAATAACATATGAGGCTCTAAATCAAGATTATAAAATCGGATGAGGAAAGAGTACCGTGAGAATGGGGTGAGTTTGGAGGGTTTGGGTAGCCATGTATTAAAATATCGAAATAAAATTTGTACATGTGACTCCTATTAGATAACTTGTACAACACATGTTCATAGTCCAAATTTCCAAAACGTTTGTAGTAATCGGTCATAGGTAGTTCATTATACAAATAAGGCGCTATTAGATAACCATGTGCATAGCCATGCACATAGTCCCGGTAAACAACCAGTCACAGACCACTTAAATCAAGATAATAAATTGTGTAACATTAAACAGTGCACTAAATGATATAATAGGAATAATTGAGAGATTGAATACCATTATAAATAACCAAAATTCTCATTCATAATAAAACGGGAGATTTAATGTAGTTAATACATTATATTTAAATGAAAAGAGCTAAATAAAAGAAACGTCTTTTACGTAGAATGTCTTCATAAAGGGTTAAGCTTAGACTTGGGAACCGTTGATGTGATACACTTATCCTTGGGTAGCTTGGTCACTTGAGGTTGATTGGTTGATTGGGGTTTGGTTGACTTGAATTGGTTGAATGGGTTAGGCTTGAATTGCTTGGATGGATTGAGCTTGGATTGGTTGAAGTTGATTTACTTGGGCTTGGTAAGCTTGATATTGAGTGGTTTGAGTTGGGTAGGATTGAATTTGGTTCATGTGTGCGAGTCTTGGGCATGCATTGCGAAAATGGCTAGGGTCTCCACAATTGTAACAAGCTCTAATAGTTGAGGGTGCCTGAGTAAATGGTTGGGCATAGGGTAAAGTTTGGGGTTGGGTAAGAGGTGAGGTAAATGGTTGCATCAAAAGTTGGTAGCGTTCACGACATGTGGTAAAGAGGTGACCAAATCGATTGCAATGGGTGCATTGTCGACACTTGAGGTTAGCCGAATGGTGAAAGTTACACGTATCACATAATGGGTGGGGTCCTGTGTAGGGCTTCTTGGTGGGTTGGGCTTGCGATTGGGCCAATACATAGTTTTGGGAATTGGGCTTTCTTTTATTGTTGCGGTAGTGGGGAGAGTTGTTGTTATTGTGCTTGAAGGATTCAGGCTTAGAAGGCTCAGGTTTGGGAGATTCGGGCCCGGGTTCTTTAGTGGGCTCGGATGCAGGATTATTATTGGGCTTCTTGGAATTTTTCCGCGTCAAGGTCCCGGCCTTAACGTGGTTTTCGGTGAGGGTACCGGCTAATGTGATGGCATCATGGAGGGTTTGAGGGTCACGACTTAGGACGGAATCTTGGATTTGCATAGGCAAACCTGAGATGTACTTATCGATTGAACGTTCAAGGGGAGTGGCCATGTGAGGGATGAGAAGGCTCAGTTCATAGAAACGATCGTAGTAGATGGCGTCATTTCAACTTTCTTGTTTCAAATTCCAAAACTCCTCTTCCAACTTCCGAAGTTCATGTTTCAGGCAAAACTTCTTGAGCATGAGTTTCTTGAGGTCATCCCATGGCAAGGCCATGGCAACCTTAGCACCAAGCGTGCGCTTCTCACCGTTCTACCAATTGAGGGCATTCTTCTTGAGCATGCTCGAGGCGTAAGTGGTTTTCTTGTCCTCGGGACATTCACAATGGAGGAATATGCTCTCCATTTCTTCGAACCATTGGAGGAGAATGGTAGCACCGTCGATACCGAAGTTTACGGGCGGGTTGGCACTCTTGGAATTGTTTGAGGGGGTAAGCAATTGGGTTCGGAGTTGTGGATGATGAAGAAGCATTCACAGTTTTCAATTGAGAAATGATCGTTGGGAGTGCTTTCACAATACAGTTAGCAATGCGGGACGACATGCTGCGGCCAGAGTTGCCGGTGCGATGGTTACGGTTGATAAGGCGGGAATAAGACATGCTACAATGACGACACACGAAAAAAAATTTATTATGTTTTTGGAAAAAGATAAATTGTATAACTATGTGAAATTTCGAGTTTTGTGAAAATTCATGATAATACAAAATAAAAATTTTAATAACCGTAACTGATAATTTGAGAAAATATTCATAAAAAAATTTAAACAAAAATCTCATCGTTGATTTAAGAGTGTGATCGTCACATGACCACATTTGATACAATGAGGATAGTAGATTCAGTTTCGTTTGGTGTGATATGCTTTGTCTTAATAAGTTCCCCACCCTTACTAAACACTCCAAGAAGGCAACCGGGTATCGCGGTTGATTGAGATTTATGCGCATTGCACTTCCTTAGTCTCGCAAACCTTGGTGTCAAGTGTTCGGTAATCAAGTGTGTCACTCTTATAGTTACTACATATCCGTCACACGAATCTTCCTCAAGGAGAGGGGAGTGAAAATGCGGGATTTTTTAAGAAATTTCCCATTTAAAATCGTCCTAAATTTTTGAAAACAATTTTGAGAGTGAGGCATAGCCTCGGATTAAGTGTGTGATTTTGTGTACAAGAATAATATTAAATCATTAAATAGTATTTAAGCTACTGCAATCAATAATATAATTCAGGGTGCAAACACGTAAAGACATATCACGTATAGGGACCCTAGGCATGCTACTAGGTCGTTATATCTAACCACCTATCTTATAGCCTTCGGCTCTGATACCAATCTGTCACACCCCGACCAAAGGCGGAACATGCCGGGGCGTAACGTATTGATTGGACAGTAGCTCGAAAGACACCAATTAAAGTGACAATAATTATTTAACTCATTAATATCAAAACAAGTACACAAATTCAATAAACAGAACAATTACATCATATTTATTGTTTGAAAAAATAACCTAAGGTAAAACTAATTTCTTCGATCTTGAACAATGTAAATTTCTTGTACCTGTAGCATGTATAAAAATAGAGTTTGTCAACACGAATGTTGGTGAGAGTACATAAGTTTTAGTTGATATATATATATATATATATATATATATATATAGATAAAAACCACAATTCATATATAAATGATGAGTATTACAATTCATATGAAAATCTAAACAACTAAATATATGTGGACCCGTTCTTATTGATAAGAAATCAAAGTACTTGGGTAAGTGTATGGTCATACTAGATGAGGATAGATGAGGATGAGATACCAACCACCAACATAAAATAAACAATTAAGCACATAGAGCATTATCATAGAGCATGCAATAATCACACATAAACATATACTGAATTGTGTTATGAATAGATAAGTAAATAAAAATGAGTAATTTAAAATAGGGTATACATGCCACCCCCAAAATTTAAAAGATAAAAAAGGGGGATATGTAAACTCACATATTAAGGGAGGCAAAAACGAGCAAATAAGCGAGAAAGGCTTAAGCGAGTGAACCGACCGAGTCCGGTTCAATGAGCGCCCCCGATGATGGAAAAAAATAAATAGAAAGAAGAACTTGAACGTTTTGACTTTCTTAGTCAAACTTGCTCTTTAACACAAATTGGGAAGTAAGAACACAATTGAGAGAGAGAGAGAGAGGCTTTGAGTGAGAAATGAGTTGTGGTGCAAGATTTGTAGAAGTAGAGGCTAGTATATATAGGCCAAGAATCGTTAAAAACAAGGTCAAAACGAATTAAATTGATGGCTAGTCAAGTGGCAGGTCTTAAGCAAAAGTTAATAATGAAATTAAATGGTTTGACAGATAATTGATGAAAGATAAAGATGCTATACATTTGAAATATAGTCTAGGTGAATTAATGATCTTCAAAACCAAGTCAAAAGGCGAAACTCATGGGGGAAAGTAATGAAATTGGTCAAAATAAATAAATATAATTGAATGTTATCAAAAAAATATGAAATTAATCATATTTAGTGAAAGATTAACAAATGAAACGTAATCAAAACATAAATGAACCAAATTGATATTGACTCAAATTTAATGTTTGAGATAACAATATTAATAAAACATCTTGATAATCATAAGCAACATAATGATTATAAATATTCAACAAATTAACCGTCTTTAATAATAACTGAATGTCCGAATTACATCGAACATTTTAAAGGGTCGATTTTTGGGTCTGAAAATTGATGAATGTTACAAGTATGGTAAACAGGTTCAATCTGAAACTGTTGGATCAGGATCCATAGAGGAAATCAAGCCTGTTTTTAAATGTGTGAACAATTTTGATGCTTCTACTTCATGTGCAGATATAGTAAATGATGTTGCTTCTGATAGTAAAGGGGTTCAGACTAGTGAAAATGAATCTCATTCTAACATGTCATCAAACTCAGATGACACCACAACTCAAAATTGTACTAATGATAATACACAGAGTTGTGGCAACAAAGGGAAGGCACATAATAAATCAGCACAACAAGGAAAGTCTCATCCTCATAGATCCTCCGGATGTCCATGTGTTGATAAATCATTGGGTGCTTTTTATATGAAGAGGCAAACATGTTACCACTGTGGCACGCCAGGACATATAGCCAGAAATTGTGTTCATCGTCTATATGTTCCCTATTGTCACACCCCAAAACACGGCCTAGGAGTGTGACCCTTAATGTTGGTACCACAAGTGTATATAAATCAGAGTTACGTTATATTAGTGGAAGTCTTATAAAACTTGTGGATTTAAGTTGTAAATATTACAAAAGACGGGATTATGAAATACCCGTTTAAGTTATAAAAGTATTACTTGTTTTATCATTACAAAACCACCATTATATATTTGAGTTTATACAAAAGAAAATCCGAGCCATCGGATAAATAAATAGCACTCCGACATTCCAAGCGCTAATCTTGTTCACTTGCAAAATGTAAATAAAATATGTCAGCAACGAATGCTGGTGAACACGCTGACGCAAAAATATTTTCTTTTACTTTATTACCCCTCGAGACTACGCCTGCCTCGGCTCAACGTGGCTTAGGAATAACAAAGTTAAATAACACATTTATAAATTCAAGTCTCTACTCTAGGTCACCTCAGCAAACACCGCAACGTTCGACTTAGTTAAGTACCAGTAAATATACACAAAGATCGTACTTCCCTCGGGAAAGCGTCCTACGATCAGGGTGGTGCGATGTGCCCATCGCGTAGTACCACCTATGTAAGGATCCAGACATACGTATACCACATCCTGAGGGCTAGGTTTATACTTTCATTTATAATGGTTTTCGGAACACGTAGTTCCTTGTAAACAATTTTCATATAATATGTTCGGCTCGTTTGAAAATAAGTTTATAAAAGTTTGGGGCGTATTCACCTTTTCTCTTTGGGATCGGCTTCACTCACCGTCCGAGGGTCTTTCCCTTTTTTGTCTCGCACCTATAGTACGAGTATAAACATTTGTTAGTCGGATATACAACCCGGCTTAAGATCTTCAGTCTTATTTTTTATCTCTACCTCGATGAACCTTTACTTCATATATTTCTTTTACTTGAAAACCTTTAGTTTAAATGTAAATTATAAACCTTTAGTTTATATAAAAACCCGACGTTTCTTCTTCTCCAAGAAATGTAATATTTTCTTTTTATTATTTAAGAATACTCTTTATTACTTAAATAATAATTTCATAACAAAGAATATAATCATATATACTTACACACATATATATTTATCAATTCTCATATTCTTATCTCTTGTTTCTTTGTTATGTTATGTTTTCTTTTCTTTTCTTTTATCGAGGTATCGAGTATAACCTCGACTTAAGGCTTAAGCCTTTAATATAATATTATATTATATTCATTTGTCGTTACGCCTAACCTTGTTGGCGTTTCGGAACCCCTAAGAACTTTGAGCAGCACTTCGACGCCGCTTCACTTTCTCGATCAACTTTTGGCACTTCAACGATAGCACCACTCTTCGACAGTTGATGGCACGCTTTTCGAGAACAAACGCCTTTCTTGGTCGAATGTGGGTGGAGGGTGGCACGCACTTCGAGGAAACATCGACACGGAAATCGAGGAACTGGGCACGAAAATCAAGGTATTATGGCACGTTTATCGAGACGGATCGTTAATATGATTGTGGGAATGTAGAGAGATGTTAGAGAGATGTAAGAGAGCTGTGTTTGGGATGTGAATGGCTTGAACCCGAAGCCTTTTACTTATTGGCAAATTTTGGAGCCTATCACGATACGCGATAGCCTCTTGGCTAAGCCCATCGTGTATCGCAATGTAGGCTCAGCCAGTCACCATGTAGACCTGCCACGTGGAGACACGTGGCAGGCGTCGTGCCGCGTGGCGACACGTGGCGGACGTGTTGCCACGTGGTGACACGTGGCGGAAGACGGTGCCACCGTGTGCCACGTAGCACACGTGTCACAACCTGTCAGACCACGTCATCGCGATACGCGATGACGTAGGTTCAACAAGCGATCGCGTAACGCTGTTGACCCTTCCAGAAGGTTTGACCAAGCCCCATCGCGATACGCGATGGGCTTATCTTTTGTTCTGTCGCGTATCGCGATAGGACAAGAAAAGAGAATTTTCACCTTAAACCCTAAGGTTTGGAATTTGACAATTTTAGTCCTTATACTTTGGAAAGTTGACATTCTGAACTCGAAATTTTCACGATGTTACATCCTCCCCACCTTGAAACAAATATCGTCCTCGAGATTGCTATACAAGAACAAGTGGGGTATTTCTTTTTCATTTCCGATTTAAGTTCCCATGTATATTCAGGCCTTCTACGCAGTCCCATTTTACTTTCACAATTTTCAACGTTCTTCTCTTTAATTTCTTTGTTTTCGAATCTTCAATTTGAATTGTACGTTCTACGAATTTTAAGTTCTCATTTATTTCAACGTCTTTTAATGGCATAGCTAACGATTTATCGGTCAATCACTTACGCAGATTCGAAACATGGAATACATCATGTATCCCTTGCATTTCCTCGGGCAGTCGCAAACGGTATGCAACAGTGCCAATTCGTTCGAGTACCTCAAAAGGTCCAACGAATCGAGGACTCAATTTTCCTTTCTTTCCGAAGCAAACAACACCTCTCCAAGGCGAGACTTTCAATAACACTCTGTCACCAACATTAAACTCTAACGGCTTACGACGGACATCAGCGTAACTCTTTTGACAATCACGTGCCGTCTTAAGTCATTCTCGGATTTGGAGAATCTTGTTGGTGGTTTCTTGGACTATCTCAGGTCCGGATGATTGATTATCTCCGGTTTCAGACCAACACACGGGCGTTCTACACTTTCGACCATATAACGCCTCGAATGGAGCGGCTTGTATACTTGTGTGATAGCTATTAGTGTACGAGAATTCCATTAGGGGTAAGTGGTCATCCCAACTTCCACCTAAGTCAATCACATAAGCCCGAAGCATGTCTTCCAACGTTTGAATCGTCCTTTCGCTTTGCCCGTCGGTTTGCGGATGATAGGCGGTGCTAAGGTTTAGTTTTGAACCGAGTGCTTGTTGGAAGCTTTTCCAGAAATGAGACGTAAAATGACTGTCCCGATAAGAGATTATAGATAGCGGTACTCCATGCAAATCATCGATGGTTTTTACATAGATACGCGCTAATCTATCCTTAGAATATGATTCGTTAATGGGTATGAAATGTGCGGACTTTGTCAATCGGTCCACGATTAACCAAATAGCATTGTGTTGTCGAGTCGTTTTCGGGAGTTTTGTAATGAAATCCATGGTTATTAACTCCCACTTCCATACGGGAATGTCAGGTTGCTGAAACAATCCTGAAGGCTTTTGGTGTTCAGCCTTGACTTTCAAACATGTTAAACATTTCGCAACATGCGAAGCGACATCCCTTTTCATCCCATTCCACCAATAGTTTCCCTTGAGGTTATGGTACATTTTGTCGCTTAAGGGATGCATCATGTACTTGGATTTGTGAGCCTCGTTCAAAATTTTCTCACGCAAATCTCTAACGATTGGTACCCAAATCCTATTACCAAGTCAAAGGATATCATCGTCACCCTTGACTAGCGAGTCAATGGTGTCGTTACGTTTTTCGTCAGAGATTTGGTTTTCATTGATCGCTTAGATTTGAGCAGATTTGATTTGTTCGAAGAGATCGACTTTGAGTTCTAGCCTCAATGCTCATACTCTTTTGGGCTTCGCATGCTCCTTACGACTTAAGGCATCGGCCACGACGTTGGCTTTGCCTTCATGATAAAAAATCTCACAATCATAGTCGTTGAGAGTCTCCATCCAGCTTTGTTGACGCATATTAAGCTCTTTTTGATCAAAGATGTGTTTTAGACTTTTGTGATTGGTGTACACGGTAAATCGTACTCCATAGAGATAGTGCCTCCATATCTTAAATGCAAAGATTATGGCGCCTAACTCTAGATCGTGAGTCGTGTAGTTCTTTTCGTGTACCTTCAATTGACGAGAGGCGTAAGCGATTACTTTCTTGCGTTGCATTAGTACACATCCTAAGCTGGAGTGAGATGCATCACTAAATACAACAAAGTCTTCATTACCTTCTGGCAAGGCCATATAGGTTCTTGAGTGAGCTTTTGTTTGAGTATATCGAACGCTTTATGTTGCTTTGTTCCCCATTCATACTTGATGTTCTTACGAGTTAGGGAGGTTAGGGGAATAGCGATTCGGGAAAAGTTTTCAATGAACCTACGGTAATAGCCGGCCAAACCTAGGAAACTCCTGACCTCGGTTGGCGATTTTGGAATTTCCCACTTAGAGATAGCTTCAATCTTAGCAGGATCAACTTGAATACAGTTGACATTGATGATGTGACAAAGAAATTACACCTCGTGCAACCAGAACTCGCATTTCGAGAACTTGGCGTACAACTTCTCGGTTCTAAGAATTTCACGCAACGTTCAGAGATGGACTTCATGATAGGCCTTGGACTTAGAATAAATCAATATGTCGTCGATGAATACGATCACAAATTTATCCAAGTAAGGCTTGCAAATACGATTCATCATGTCCATGAACGCGGCTGGCACATTAGTAAGTCCAAACGACATGACTGTGAATTCATAATGTCCATACCTTGTTCGAAAAGCGGTTTTTGGAATATCCTCAGATTGGACTTTGAGTTGGTGATAGCCGGAGCGAAGATCGATTTTTGAAAAGAAGCTAGCACCCTGAAGTTGGTCGAAAAGATCATCGATACGAGGGAGTGGATATCGGTTCTTAGTTGTGACTTTGTTCAATGCACGATAATCGATACACATACACATGGATCCATCCTTCTTCTTGATGAATAAAATTGGTACTCCACAAGGTGACGAACTCGGTCGGATGAAACCTTTCTCCAATAGCTCATCAAGTTGTTTCTTTAACTCCTTCATCTCAGTTGGCAATAAGAGATACGGAGCTTTGGCGATCAGAGCGGTACCGGGAATGAGATCAATCCTAAACTCTACTTCTCGGTCAGGAGGGATTCCGGGAAGTTCATCAGGAAAGACATCGGAAAAGTCGGAGACTATAGGTAGGTCCTTTATCTCCTTTGGCTTTGACTCTTCAGTGACGTAGGCCATGAATGCTAAGCATCCTTGATTTAAACATTTGTTAGCCCTAATCATAGAAATTATGCTAACTTGGCCAGCGTCTTTGTCCCCTTCAATTCGAATTGTTCGTTTATCGGAGGCTTGAAGTTCAACGATTTTGCTGTTGCAGATGACACGGGCATGGTTATCAGATAACCAATCCATACCAAGTACAATATCAAAACCAGCCAGACTCATGGGCAACAAACAGATAGGCAGAATATAACCAGCTAAAAGAATCTTTCCGTTTTCAAGGGCTTTGGAGATCTTAACAATTTCGCCACTAGCAGTCTCGACGCTTAGAGTTTTATCTAACTTTGTAAAAGGTTCGTTTAATAGACTACAAAATTTATAAACTATAGTTTTATCTAACTTTGTTAAAGGTTTGTTTAATAGACTACAAAATTTATAATCTATAAAACTTAAATTGGCACCCGAATCAAATAAAACTCTAGCATAGGTGTCGTTGACTAGGAACATACCGGTGATGGTTTTCGGCATGTCAGTGGCTTTCTTTGTGTCGAGTACAAAGACTCGTGCGTTTCCCTTATTGTCTTTGCCACTTCCACCCGCACCACCAGTCGCGGGTTTGTTCTTTGGGCATTCAAAACTCAAGTGCCCTATCTCCTTGTAGTTGAAGCAAGCCATCTTTTTCTTCTAACAGTCAGCAGCATCATGGCCCGGTCGTTGACAATTTTCACACACTTTTGAGGATGGAGCGAAATTGCGTCGAACCTTGTGATATCTTCTACATGTCTTGTACAGCGTGGCGTTCGAATTGAATGGGCTTTGATTTACGCATTTGCCTTTGAATCGATTGTTTCCCCCAGTCCTTCTCTGGTCATTGGTTGACACAACCTTCTTATCCTCCTCCTTGTTGCGGACCATGCCACCAATCAAATAACCAGCTAACTCCATCGCGGAGTCGGCGGTTTGTGGTAAGTGTGACCTTAACATGTCGCGGATTTCCCGCGATAGTCCCCAAATGTACCTTGTAACCTTGCTAGATTCCGGATTCACTAGCTGGGGAACCAGTCGGCAATATTCGTCAAACTTTGTGTTGTATTCACGAAGGTTTGTCCCTATGACCTTAAGATTCATAAATTTGGTTTGTATTTGGTCAGTTTCATGCATGGGACAAAATTTTCCCGTCAACAATGTCTTAAACTCCTCCCAGCTGAAGTTGTACATTGCCTCTCTCCCTTTACTCATCAACATTGTATTCCACCACTCAAGCGCCTCTCCCTTAAACATAAGGGCAGAGTATTGAATCTTCTCCTCATCGGACATTTTCTTGTTATTACGATCGTCTCCATTTCCTCAAGCCACCTCACAGTTGTGATGGCTCCTTTGTCACCATGGAACTCTTTCGGTCCGTAGTATTTGAAATCTTTGAATGAACACCCACTAATTTTGAGTTTCTTGAACTCTTGCCTAACTCCACCATCGACGTTAGACTCATGGACACTTTCTTCCCTATGCGAAGGTCTAGATCGACGTTAAGATATAGATTTTCGGGAAGGATTGACCGAACGAGAGTGTTTCGAATTTCATGATTGAGACCTAGCCATGGACTCTTCTCTCACCGCATCTTTAATCATCTTTTGTATTTTAGTCATGTATTTTTCGGGAATTTCTTCTTCTTGATTACCCACGGGGTCTTTCCCCTTTTCTTTTCTTATTTCTTGCTCTTTTCAAGCATTCTCATTGTTATTACTTTGTTTAGACATATTTCTTTTCTTTTCAATTTATATCTGAAAATCAACGTTTCCTTCTATTAAACATAATATTTTATTATACATTCCTATATATATATATCACAAAGGATATATATATATATATATATATATATATATATATATATATATTTCACACACTACGTACATGTATATATATATATATATATATATATATATATATATATATATATATATATCGTTCCAACGATATATATACTTATCATCCTATCTTTATTCTTAAGAACGTTTCAACGTTCTTGATACATACATTTCACATAACATATACATGATTATATTACACACACACTTCTCCTTCACATTCCTTTTTCATCCTCAGTCCTTCATGAACTTTTTCACAATCCTTGTCAGCTTGTTACATTTATGAAGAAGCTTCTCTCCCATCTTCTTCTTTTTCTTTCCTTCCTCGTCTACCTTCTTCCTCCAATCGTCGGTGTCGTGCAAAGCGCGATCCAAATTGTCTTCATACGATTGCGGGACCTTGTCGGGGTATCCATATTGTGGAGGTGGGTCACGATAACCCAATGTCACCATCTCGTAGTGATTCCTCGGTTCAGGATATGGGACCTCAGTCATGTCGGATGCAAGGTAGAAGAAAGTCTTAGCAGCCATGTTTTGTTCTCGGATCTCATCAGCTTGCTCTTGAATCGAGGGAATTTCTCCTTGGAATGGTGGGAAGCTTGACGAAGCTTGGTTCCTGAGTTGCTCCAGATATTGAGCATACAGATCGATGGAACCGTAGCTTGGGTTTTGGGAAGTGAGTGATCCATCCATTGATGTTTCATTGGGATTATCGGGATGCTCTTCTTCTGGTTCTTCCTCATTCTCTTCCTCAGGATCCTCCTCTTCTTCGGGGTCCTCTTCTTCTTCAGGATCCTCCTCCTCTTCGGGTTCTTCTTCTTCCGGTTAATCTTCCTCCATGGGTTGTGTAGTTTCATTCACCATTGAGGGCATTTTGAAACTTTCGTAGGGCATCATTACCCTTATCTTGGGCTTGCGGGACAGCCCTTCGCCATTGTTGGATTGCGAGTTGACTTCGTTCATGGTGGAGCTTCCAGTAAGCCACCTTTGTGGGTCAGAGTGGCATTGCATCCAGTCGGAGGATGGGGATCTTGGTTCTTCCTTTATTGGTCGGTTTGAAAGGAAGGCATAGGACGGGTGTGGATTTGGTAAATATCCGGTGGGGTAGTATTGCGGCTCTTGTGATGGTTGGTAAGTGGGAATCTCCGAGGGATGGTACGTCGGTATTTCAGAGGGTTGATACATAGGTATGGTTGGTGGATGGTAGCTTGAGAGCCTTGGCGGTTCGGTTCTTTGTTTTGGTGGACTATCGGGAACGTCTATTGGATAGTGTCTACTTCCGGGGTAGTACACAGGTTTAGTCAAATCGTGTTCCACATCTTGGTCAAAATACGCTTCATAGTATCCATCACTCATGTTATCCTCGGGGTAAGGTTCAACGATTCCTGCTTCCTTGGCTTTGCGTACATAGTTTTCCGTCCAACTTTTGAATGACATCTACATTATGGGTGGTTTAGAATGTGGAGGGAAAGAAAAGATTACCAGCCTATCTTATCCTAAAACAAATAATCAATTATTTCCTATACTTGGATCGAAGCTTGGGTATTGTTTTATGATACCCAATTTGCTAAGAACCTGGCTCTGATACCAACGCTTGTCACACCCCATAACACGGCCTAGGAGTGTGACCCTTAATGTTGGTACCACAAGTGTATATAAATCAGAGTTACGTTATATTAGCGAAGTCTTATAAAACTTGTGGATTTAAGTTGTAAATATTACAAAAGACTGGATTATGAAATACCCGTTTAAGTTATAAAAGTATTATTTGTTTTATCATTACAAAACCACCATTATATATTTGAGTTTATACAAAAGAAAATCCGAGCCATCGGATAAATAAATATCACTTCGACATTCCAAGCACTAATCTTGTTCACCTGAAAAATGTAAATAAAATACGTCTGCAACGAATGCTGATGAACACGCTGACGCAAAAATATTTTCTTTTACTTTATTACCCCTCGAGACTACGCCTGCCTCGGCTCAACGTGGCTTAGGAATAACAAAGTTAAATAACACATTTATAAATTCAAGTCTACTCTAGGTCACCTCAGCAAACACCGCAACGTTCGACTTAGTTAAGTACCAGAAAATATACACAAAGATCGTACTTCCCACGGGAAAGCGTCCTACGATCAGGGTGGTGCGATGTGCCCATTGCGTAGTACCACCTATGTAAGGATCCAGACATACGTATACCACAGCCTGAGGGCTAGGTTTATACTTTCATTTATAATGGTTTTCGGAACACGTAGTTCCTTGTAAACAATTTTCATATAACATGTTTGACTCGTTTGAAAATAAGTTTATAAAAGTTTGGGGCGTATTCACCTTTTCTCTTTGGGATCGGCTTCACTCACCGTCCGAGGGTCTTTCCCTTTTTATCTCGCACCTATAGTACGAGTATAAACATTTGTTAGTCGGATATACAACCCGGCTTAAGACCTTTAGTCTTATTTTTTATCTCTACCTCGATGAACCTTTACTTCATATATTTCTTTTACTTGAAAACCTTTAGTTTAAAAGTAAACTATAAACCTTTAGTTTATATAAAAACCCGACGTTTCTTCTTCTCTAAGAAACGTAATCTTTTCTTTTTGTTATTTAAGAATACTCTTTATTATTTAAATAATAATTTAATAACAAAGAATATAATCATATATACTTACACGCATATATATTTATCGATTCTCATATTCTTATCTCTTGTTTCTTTGTTATGTTTTCTTTTCTTTTCTTTTATCGAGGTATCGAGTATAACCTCGACTTAAGGCTTAATCCTTTGACATAATATTATATTATATTCATTTGTCGTTATGCCTAACCTTGTTGGCGTTTCGGAAACCCTAAGAACTTTGAGCAACACTTCGACGTCGCTTCACTTTCTCGATCAACTTTTGGCACTTCAACGATAGCACCACTCTTCGACAATTGATGGCACGCTTTTCAAGAACAAACACCTTTCTTGGTCGAATGTAGGTGGAGGGTGGCACGCACTCCGAGGAAACGTCGACACGGGAATCGAGAAATCGGGGCACGGAAATCAAGGTATTATGGCAGGTTTATCAAGACGGATCGTTAATATGATTGTGGGAATGTAGTGATGTTAGAGAGATGTAAGAGAGCTGTGTTTGGGATGTGAATGGCTTGAACCCGAAGCCTTCTATTTATAGACAAATTTTGGAGCCTATCGCGATAGCCTCCTGGCTAAGCCCATCGCGTATCGCGATTTAGGCTCAGCCAGTCACCATGTAGCCTGCCACGTGGTGACACGTGGCCGGCATCGTGCTGCGTGGCGGACGTGTTGCCACGTGGTGACACGTGGCGGAAAACAGTGCAATCGTGAGCCACGTAGCACACGTGTCACAATTTGTCAGACCACGTCATCGCGATACGCGATGACGTAGGTTCAACAAGTGACCGCGTATCGCTGTTGACCCTTCCAGAAGGTTTGACCAAGCCCCAACGCAATACGCGATGATCTTGTCTTTTGTTCTGTCGCGTATCGCGATAGGACAAGAAAACAGAATTTTCACCTTAATCCCTAAGGTTTGGAATTAGACAATATTAGTCCTTATACTTTGGAAAGTTGACATTTTGAACTCGAAATTTTCACGATGTTACACCTATTACAAGCAAAATCAGAAGGCTGTGCCAAGGGGCAAGAAGAATGGAAAAACTTTCCTAACAAGGAATTTTAACATGAGGCAAGTGCTTCCGTTGATATTAGAAGAAGGATGAAGGTGTGTTTCGTCTGCGGGAACGGCGAGCAATTGGCAAAGGAGTGTCACTACCGTGCTGTAAATAGACAAGCTCCTCAGGTGAAAGATAACAGGCTTCTACCGAATCCAGTGGTTAAACAAAATGTTTATTTTACAAAACCACGAGTATCTGTACAACGGGTCATAGATACTCAAGGATTCAAGTTAATGTGACAAGTTTGCACTCAAATGATTTAGAAACTGTAAAAAGAAAAATAAATTTTCTGAAGTCAAAGAGTGTTGAGAGTTCTAAGAATTTGAATTCGAATTGCTCCACTCCAAAGTCTGTTCCATCAAATTTCACTATACCAAGACAGATTTGGAAACTTAAAACTCAGCAAACAGAATCTGCATTAACGAATGATTCTGTTAAAGATGGGAATGATATGAGTTGGCAAGAGGTCACATATTTTGATGCTCAAGAGAACCCCAAGACATTTATGACCTGGGTTCCTATGTCCAACTAATCCCGCTATGCATGTAGGAACAACCACAAATTCATTGTTTATTAAATAGGTTGTTCCAGGCACATGACAGGGTAAATATCCATTGTTTTCTAAATCTTTAAACCTTAAAATGGATTATTTGTTGCCTGGATGGGATTTTAGGGTGATAGAACGTTTTTAATCTGCTCTCTAAGTGTGTAGGAACAAATCAGGGAATACATTGCATATTAAAAGGTTTGTTCCAGACATTCAACTCGCAAGGATGCAGAATCTCAAAACAAACTTATTCCTAGGGGAGATTCAAACAAATGGAAATATTATGTCTGGATGATAAAAGGTAACCGTATCACTTTGGTATGAAAGATTGGTCCGTCAAAAAAATTTAAAATTTAAAATTTTTATAAAAAATACAAAAATATGTTCACTTATAGTTTTTCAAGTATAGTGTATTTTGTTTCCCAAAAATGAGAAAATGACTTGAACGTATATGAGAAATGATAGTACATCAGTTGGTTTACTATCACATTTCATTTTTTTTAAATACTTCGTTTTGACGATTGAGTCTTTTTAAGGTTAAATTTGTACATAAAAGTTTTCCTTTCTCTCAAAATTTTTGCACAAATTTAGGGGGAGAAAATTGAAAAATTCAAAAAGAGTGTGCGTGCGTTCTATAAAAAAAATCTTTATTTATGTCTTTCAAACTTCACTCTCGCTTAAAATTATGTCGGCTGCTCAAGTTTGAAGGTGATCTACTTGTAGATTCACAGGATAGTCATTCATCTAAAGACTGAAAACATCCGGGGCGATTATGATGTGTTTTGTGTTTTGAATTCATTCACTTAAAATTATGTCGGTAATTCCAAGTTGGAGGGACACGTATTTTCATATGTGTTTTGGTCCTGTTAGCCACTAGTGGTCATACGGGATAGCCATTTACCTGAAAACTGAAGAGTGACCGGGGTGATTGAGTTCTTAACATGTGTGTCTTCTGTAACTTTCTGGGAAGTGATATATTTATTCAGTTAACAGCTTTTCAGAAGCTTCAAAACACTTTCAAGTGAAAATTGATCCAACCTCTGGAAAGTGATAGATAAATTGTTTCTGTGTGCCTAACGGGTGAATTTATTAAGCTTAAAAGGCTCTAGAACAGTCATTGATTTGTATGGTAGCTTTCCATGATGCGTAAAAGTTGAAGTGATATAGACTAAATTTGCTAAACTTACTGTGGATAGTCATTTTGAAGAAATGTGCATGTCTCCATATACATCTCTCCGAATGATAGGCAGAAAAGCAATTACCCAGTCATACACGAGCCCGTTAGTGTCTTGATCACCAAAAATATTATATTTCTAAGTTTTTGCTCAAGTTATAAAAAAAAGAGAGGAAAATATATAATAAAAATAAAAAAATAAAAAAAAATTATTGTGAAGCAAAAATAAAAAATTCGTATTTTTAAAAGCTTAAAGGGTCAAACTAGAACTACAGAGATGGGGGCATAAAAGTAAGTCTTGTCATGTCTCAAATGAAAGGCCTGTAAGTCCGAATGGCTTGTAAGTCCAACGTTCAACCTTAAAGCTTAAAAATTATTGTTTGTTTTTCTATAAAAATCTTTTGATCAAGCATTAAGGGGTTGGAGTCAAATTGGGGTGATCTGGGGAAAGCCAAATACGCTTTGAGAAGAGATAGGAGGCATCACAGGTCCATGAGTGATGTCCATCTAAGCTTTATGCCGAACTGAACCTAATTCATATCACTGATGCAATGAAAATCATGCTAAGTTCGTTATACCTGCTATCAACCTGTTTCTTTATGTCATAATAACGCTGAACATGAATCTTTGTGAAAGCACCTTAAACAATATGATTTCATGTTCGGATCTTTTCATAAAGGTGGCAGTTTTATCAAAAACAGAAATTTGATCCCAAATTTTTGCTAATTTACAAGAGGACCGGGTGATTAAATTTGTTTTATTTGTTGTTTTTGGTCTTATTTTATTTCATTTATTTTATTTTTACTTATTGATTACTCTTGTCGAAACAAATATGTTAAGAAATCGTTTTAAAATTTGTCTTCTGCTAATGAAATATGATTTCGGTTATTGTGTTATAGTTGGTTTAGCTGGTATGATCTCATTTCAAGTCTTTTCAAGAAAATCATAAAATTAAAAAAATAAAAAAATTCAAAAAAATAAAAATAAAAAAAAGTCTGTTTTATTTAATTATTTTCAAAATATTTTGGTTGATCTTTCTATCAAAGTTGATTGTTCTTTCAAGACTGATTTCTTGCAACGGAAGCATATGAAGTATCTGAGATTCAAATTGGATGATGCTGTCAAAAAGGGGGAGATGATAGATTATTGGATGCAGATGCTGAAGTTGCTGATCACTGAAGTTGCTGATTATGTTCTTGTAAAGATTCTGAAGATCTTGGAAGCATAAGTCTAAGGGCAAGATTGTTGGGCCATAATTTGGTTAGACTGACGCATATCAAAAGGCCATGACATGATCAAGACTAAAGTGACATAAACAAAGACGAGTTGAAGAATTGCATTGGTGTAATACCGAAATCTCTATGGATTTCGGTAAGGCTAGTCTGAAACAAGAACGAAGCTACAAACCAAGGGGAAGATTGTTGGGTCCATATTTAGTGGTTTGTACTTAGTTATATGTTTATTGGGTTTCTTATTGGGCTATGAATGTAAACCGAGATCCTTATGGATCTCAGTGGGCTTTTGGCTATGGTTGGGCTAGTGTTTTGGTTTCCCTATAAATAGATCTTATTGTATAGGGTTTTAGGGGTTGAACACTTTGAGAGCCACCATATAGAGAGCATTTTATTGTTTGGCTAAGTGGTTTATGTTGGTGCATGATGTCAGTAGTTCAGTGTCTAGTGTCTGTAATCGCGTTTGTAATGTTTTATGTTTTGTATAAGCGAAGTTGCTAACAAGTTCGCTGATATGGGCGAACTTGTTAGACAAGCGAAGTTAGTGACAACTTCCCCTGAACATGCCAGGCGAAGTTGTCGTGATTATATAAGCCATCTGTTACGGCTTATTAATAAGTAATTCAGTTTTACAGTTTTCGTGTATTCGAGTCAGAGAGAGTCTGTAATCAAGTGATCTTCGTATCACGTGTTTAAGGTTGGTATACAACGTGTTTGATTATCGTGTGTTAATCGTATTGTTTTCTATACTCGTAACGTCTTACGTAGGGATTCCGCACCTGCGTAGTACGTGATATCTCGTGTAGATCCGGCTGGGAACCTACAATTGGTATCAGAGCGTTTGCTCGATTGTGTGGTTCGGGATTATCACGCGGGTATAGAAATCGTTCCGTTCGACTATTCGCGGGACGAGTTTTCTGAGTTTTTTTGTCATACTCTCATCCTACAAGCTTAAACAACCCATAACACCTTCACAAACCTCGAAAAACCCAAAAATCTAATCTGCAGAAGCTTCGTGTTCATCAGGCGAAGTTGCCGTCACTGTTACTAGGGTTACGGCGAAGATATAAGGTTAAGCGAAGTTATCCACAACTTCGCCTACCTCTTCAAGTTCGCTTACCTCAAGCGAAGTTACCCTCAACTTCGCCTACCTCCCAAGTTCGCTCAACTTAAGCGAAGTTATTCTCAAGTTCGCCAATCCAGCGAATTTAAGAAAGTGAGCGACGTTACAAATTCACGCGAAGTTAAGCTTTAAGCGAAGTTATCCACAACTTCGCTTACAGAGCTGTTTGAAGATAAAATTTTTGATTTTCGGATTTCTTTGAGTTTTGAGAAAGATGTCTTCGATAAACATTACTGAACTAGTAAAGATGGAAGTAGAAGCAGGTTCGGCTACAAAGGCACCTAAGATGCTCAAGAAAACTGATTATGTAGCGTGGAAAGATCGTTTTGAACAATATGTCAAGTATCAAGATGCGAAGATGTGGGTATGCATACAAGATGGTTACATTCCACCTACTACTGAGTATGAAGGTCGAGATCAGATCAAGAAGTACAAAGAGATGGAAGATGAAGAGAAGAAAATGTATGAAGCAGAAAGTAAAGCTCATGCAGCAATTACAATGGCTCTTCCACAAGAAATTTTGCACACTTTCAGAAAGTACAAGACTGCTAGAGAACTTTGGGAAGCTCTTGAAAACCGTTTTGAGGGCAATGTGGGAATTCGTGCTTCGAAGATTAAACTTCTAAAACCCAATTCTCTGTCTTCAAGTATCTGAAAAACGAATCACTTGATGATATTATCACCAGATATTATCATCTGATGACTGAACTCAGCAACTATTCAATTGCATACAAAGAAGATGAGATTGTTGAGAAGCTTCTTGATGCTCTCTCACCAAAATGGGAGATGTATACAGTGTTGATGAGAGAGGATAAAGACTTTGCTGACTATGACCTTGAGACAGCAGTTAACAAGCTAAGAACGTTTGAACTGAACATGGTACGAAAGGAGACACCTACCGATCAGGTTTAAGATCCGGGTATGTATGGTGCAAAGGTTAACTCGGGATCAAGTTCAAAAACGGAATCATCTGCTTATTACTCTAAGGGAGAGTCAGGCGCGAGCTCAACACATGAGGGACATGTATCTCTCAACATGAACGGTGATGTGTGCTATGTAGCTGGAGGGTCAAATGCTTCTCAACCTCAAGCGACCAAGAGTAGTTATTCCCCAAGTGTTTCAAACAACAACTACTCGAAGATGCCCATGAGTGTCAAATCTGCTGAACAACAGTTTGCTCTCTATGCATCTTTTATTGCTTTGTATGAGAACTACATTCAGGGTAAGATCGTTGATCCTGCAGTTTTGGATGAAGACTATGACCAGATCGATGCTGATGATCTGGAGGAGATGGATCTGCAGTGGCAGATGGCTATGATTGTCAGAAGGGTGAAGAGGTTCATTAAGAAGACTAGCAGGAAGTTTGTCGGAGAGAGGCCAGGGTTTGATAAGACGAAGGTTCGCTGCTACAACTGTCAGCAGAATGGCCACTTTGCAAAAGAATGCAAGAATGAACGTGTAGAACGCAGTCAGAACAGATCTACACAGCAAAGTGGTAGTGGTAATGACTATAGAGCCATGATTTCCAGACAGAATGAAGAGTACAACTGGAATCTGCATGTTGAAGAAGTATTTGAACAGGCCAACTTGGCAAACATCGAAAATGCAGATAGTGAGAAGAGAACTGGCGAAGATGAAGCGTACATGGCAGATGTAGCAGACCAGCTCTCCGAGGTAAGTACCGAACTCCCTTGTACTAAGTGTGAACTTCTGTCTGAACAACTGACAACTCTAACTGATCAGTTTGTTAGTTTGGATGCGCAATATAAAACTTTAAAAGAAGATCATCACTTCACTAAAGCTAGAGAAAATAGATACAAAGTAAAAATTAAAGCTAGTGAAACAGATATTAAAAGTCTTAAAGCAAAGCTTGCTGAAAAAATTAATATGATTGATCTTAGCTATGAGGTTCTAGAAGAAAAAACCAAACTAATAGCTGAGAGGGAAAAACAGATAGCTGATCACTAGGTAAAAGTGGTGGAACTTAACAGGAAACTGGAACAATTCAGAAATTCCTCCGCTATACTTGATCACCTTGTTAGTGATCAAGGTTCTCCAAAAAGGGGAGGAATTGGTTATCATGAAGTTCCACCACCTTTCAATCATAATTACACTTTTAACCCTAGTAATCAGAAATCTGTCGATGTTGACTATGGTCAGACAGTTCCAGTTCCAGTTACTACTAAAGAACCAGAAGTTAGTAAGCCTGTTGCAAGTGTTAAAATTTCTGCTGCGAGTCCTGTCTCATCTAACTCGGACAAGTCTTCTGAGTCGAGTGAGAAAAATCAAGAGGAAGTGTTACCAAAAAGTGGAGAGAAAAAGAAAACATCTGAAAAGAAGTCTCCACTAAACCCGTATGTTCCACCATATGTGAGACAAACGGGCAGTAATACAGCCTCAACATCTAAGACAACTTTTGATAAGAAAGTTGAAAACAGGTGTTGTTTTAGATGTAATCAACAAGGACATCTTGTTGCTGATTGCCCTCTGAAGCAAAAATTCAGAGGTGTGAGGCCTTTAAAATCTGAGAAAAGAGCTAACAGTAGTCAATTTAATGATAAAACTGAAAACCCATCGAATTTCAGAAAATGGACTAATCCAGGTTTTCAAAGAAATAGATCTCAGTTTTTCACTGGTAACACCCAAACCATAACTAATAATTCATTTAATTCAAGACGGTTTGGATGGCCTCATAGACAATCCACAAGAAGGTATCCTGTTAGGACTCACAGAAATGATTATGATACTAACTTTGGACAGCCAAGGTACGGGATGTATCGACCCAAGACCAAGAGGTCTTGGGTCCCCAGATTTTAACTCTCTGCTTTAATCGTGCAGGAACAGTTGAACAGGGCTGCCAACAATCAATGGGTTGTGGATAGCGGCTGTTCCCGGCACATGACGGGTAACAAGAAATTTTTACAAGACTGGAAACCTGTTCAAGGTGGTAGAGTGAGTTTCGCAGGAGAGAGCGGTGGAAAGATCACAGGAATTGGGACTGTGACTAACGGGAAGATGACGCTAGAGAAAGTTAACTTTGTTGAAGAACTGAAGCACAATCTGCTGAGTGTTTCGCAGATCTGTGACAAGGATTATACCGTGCATTTCACGAAGAATGAGGCGATAGTGTTGTATCCTGGTTTTAAGATACCAGAGGACTGGATTGTTATGAAGGCTCCAAGAGTGAAGAATATGTATATCATGGATATGAGGTCTACTGAAATGGCCACTGAAGAATCGTGTCTTTTGTCGAAAGCGACTGAATCAGAGTCCGAATTACGGCATAGAAGAATAAGGCACATTCATCTTCGTAAGATGAACTACCTTGTCAAAAATGGGCTTGTGTTGGGGGTTCCCTTGAAGAATTTCAACTTCGAAGACAAATGCTTATCATGTAAGAAGGGAAAGCAACACAAGAAATCCCATCACACCAAGAAGGTCAACTCAATAGTCAGTACCCTAGACCTACTTCACATGGATCTCTTCGGTCCAGTGAATGTAAAAAGTCTAGGAGGAACATCGTACTGCTTGGTGATTACTGATGATTTTTCTCGATACTCGTGGGTATATTTCCTGAAGTCGAAGGATGAAACTGTTCAGATGGTAATAAATTTGATTACCAAAGTTGAGAACATTATGGGAAAAAGAGTTAAATACATCAGGAGTGACAATGGGACTGAGTTCAAGAACTATCAGATGGAGATCTTCTGCCTACAGAAGGGGATTGAACACCAATACAGCGCACCGTATACTCCGCAACAAAATGGAGTGGCTGAGAGGAAGAACAGAACTTTAATAGAAGGAGCCAGAACCATGCTGGCTGATTCGCAACTTCCTGTGGTGTTCTGGGCTGAAGCTGTTGCTACAGCCCGTTATATCCTTAATAGAGTGTTAACTATTAAAAGATTAAATAAAACTTGCTATGAACTAATGCATGGGAGAAAGCCTAACTTGAGTGGTCTTGAACCATTCGGGTCCCCGTGTTCGATATTAAAGACCAATTCAAAATTTGGTGAAGTAGCCGACGAAGGAATCTTAGTCGGATACGTTGTTGGGACTCCCAACAGACGGGTCTTTAATACATCGACCAGCAAGGTTGCGGTGGTGTGTAACACTGATATCACAAGTTACAAATCACCAAAACCAAGCACGGGACCCGCTGGGGTTTTTGACTATGATAGACTTTTTAAATCTTTTAACATGCCTTATCTGGATTTTGCAGAAGCTGAGGAACGAATTGCTACGAAGATTATATGCGATGAGGAAGACACTTTGGTGCAAAGACCACAGTATGATGAATGTCAGCCTTCCTCGTCAAATGCTGTCAATACCCCTGCTGCCTCTACTGAAGAGGAATTCATCAATCCGTTTCACTCTCAACATCAATCAACCATGGATGAGCTATCTTCGAACTTGGAAGATAATCTAAATGTCAGTTCGGTCCCGACTACGAGAATTCACAAAAATCACCCGTTGGAGAATGTGATAGGTGATCTGTCCGCCGGTGTACAAACAAGAAAAAGCGTGAATGAGCACACCTGTGTTTACACAAGCATTAAAGACACGGGCATTATCAACGAATGCTTGTACACCTGCTTCATCAGCCAGATTGAACCAAAGAACTATCAAATGGCTCTGAAGGACAGCTCGTGGGTCGAAGCCATGCAAGAAGAGTTAGCTCAGTTTAAGAAAATGGAAGTATGGAACTTGGTCGCAAAACCAAGAAATGTGCATGCTATAGGCACAAAATGGGTCTTCAAATGTAAAAGAGATGAGAAAGGGGTTGTTATCAGGAACAAGGCGAGGCTGGTTGTTAAAGGCTTTAATCAGCAAGAGGGGATTGATTACAATGAAGTATTTGCTCCTGTGGCAAGATTGGAAGCCATTCGGCTGTTTTTGGCATTTGCTGCTCATAAAGAGATGAAAGTTTTTCAGTTGGATGTGAAGAGCGCGTTCCTAAACGGTAAAGTCGACGAGGTTGTGTATGTTGAGCAACCTCCGGGTTTTCCTGACCCTGACTTTCCCGATCACGTGTACAAGCTAAGTAAAGCGCTGTATGGACTACATCAGGCACCTCGTGCCTGGTACTCAACGTTATCCGATTACTTTCTTGAGAATGAGTTTGAAAGAGGTAAGATTGATAGCACGTTGTTCTTCAAGAGAAAAGGAAGTGACTTTCTGCTGGTGCAAGTCTACGTGGACGACATTATCTTTGCTGCATCAAAGGTCGCCATGTGTCAGGAGTTTGAGGCCGTCATGAAGAAGAGATTTGAAATGAGTGCTATGGGTGAACTAACTTTCTTTTTAGGATTGCAGGTTGATCAGAGGAAAGATGGGATGTTCATTCATCAGACGAAGTATGTACATGATGTTCTCAAACGCTTCAAGATGGAGGACAGCACTCCATATGACACTCCAGTCTGCGTCAATCACAAATTGGGAGCTGATTCAGACAACGATGCAGACGTGGACCCAACCCAATATCGGGCTATTATAGGTTCTTTAATGTACTTAACTGCTTCTAGGCCTGATATAATGTTTGCTGTTTGTCTTTGTGCACGCTTTCAGGCAAACCCAAAAGAATCTCATTTGAAGGGTGCGAAGAGGATACTACGGTATCTCAAGGGCAAGCCGAAGCTGGGGTTGTGGTACCCGAGAGGAGGAGACTTGGAGCTAGTCGCTTACACAGATTCTGATTATGGAGGGTGCAATCAGAGTCGGAAATCTACAACTGGTGGATGTCAGTTTCTTGGTGGCAGATTGGTGTCTTGGCAATGCAAGAAGCAGACTTCAGTCGCAATTTCAACCTGTGAAGCAGAATACATGGCAGCATCCAACTGCTGCTCCCAGGTTCTTTGGATTCAACAACAGTTACGCGACTATGGTCTGAATTTCTCACTTACTCCTATTTGCATTGATAACACTGCTGCTATCTCAGTAACTAACAATCCCGTGAAGCACAGTAAAACTAAACATATTGACA
The DNA here is from genome assembly GCF_021521415.1 of Bidens hawaiensis. Taxonomy (NCBI): domain Eukaryota; kingdom Viridiplantae; phylum Streptophyta; class Magnoliopsida; order Asterales; family Asteraceae; genus Bidens; species Bidens hawaiensis. The sequence continues at coordinate 182,775 of NW_027491957.1, forward strand.
TACGTCATCATTTTATACGGGATTGTGCTGAGAAGAAGCTGATTGAGCTCGAAAAGGTTGACACGTTAGATAATTTCGCTGACTTATTCACGAAAGCGTTTGACAAATCTAGATTTCAAAACCTTGTTGAGCTGAATGGGATGATCAATCCTGAGTAACCGTGCTTTCTTATGTTTGATTAAAAAAAAAAAAAAAAACGTCACTATCGCTTAGAATTATGTCGGTTGCCTCAGTTTGAAGGACATGTCTTCGGATATGTTTGGTCCTCATTTCTACTTGTAGAATATGAGGATAGCCATTAACCAGATGACTGAAAGTGACCGGGGCGGTTTATGATGAGTTTTCATTCTTTCGCTGAAAATTAGTCGATCATACTTAGTTAGAAGGACACATACTAGTATGTGGTCGGTCCAGCTGATCCATTGGATCTTCGGGATAGCCGTTAACCTGAAGACTTTGATTTGGTCGGGGCGATAGAAGTTACATTTTTCTTCTCGGGAGATGAAATTATTTTTCAAGTCTACTACTTCGTAAGAAGTTACTTTACTATGTTTAACAGAAAATTGATCTAACCTTGGAAAGTGATAGATATACTGCTTATGTGTGCTTAACTAGTGAAGTTATTAGGCTTAAAAGACTTTAGAACAGACATTGTATGTCATGGTAGCTTTTTATGGTGCGTAAAAGTAGAAGTGATACTAACTAAATCTACTCGATTTTACGTGGAAACTCCTTAAGGGTTGTGCATGTCTTCATACATATCTTTCCGAATGATAGGCAGAAAAGCGATTACCTAGTCATACACGAGCCCGTGAGTGTTCTGATTCCCGTGAAGATAGCGTGTCAAGACACTGCAGTGATCCAGATTCGGGACTTGCAGTTATTTTCTACTTGAAGTTGTGTATATATATGTTAGATTAAAAAAAAATGTGTGTATTCTAGAGTTCATAAGGTTAATGATTCTCAATCAAGATGCAAGAAGGTGAACGGGAAACAGAGTCTAAGATCGAAGTGTAATCACTACTTAATCAGACACTACGGGTCAAGGTCAATTCGGGGTGACTTGGGGAAAGCCAAATACGCCTTGAGAATAGATAGGAGGCATCATAATCTCTGAGTTGCCCACTTAAGTTTTGAGCTTAATTGAACCTAACTCGTATCACAGAAACGATGAAAACCATTCTAAGTAGATTACCTGCTTACAACCTGTTTCTTTATGTCATAATACAGCTAAACACGGATCTGTGTGACAGTCACGAAATTAGTATGATTCCTGTTCGGATCTTTTCTAAAACATGGTAGTCCCTGTCGAGACTGAAATTTGATCCCGTGTACTTTAATTTTTTCAAATTTTTGTTACTTTTGTAATTGTTTGATTTTATAACTGGTTACTTGGTCTTGATCGTTTCATTTAACGCTTTAAATGATGTTTTCTAACTTAGTTGCAAATTGTTCAAATTATGGGGTTTGTTTTGAAAAATTTTTAATTTCAGCGAAGTTCTGCATAACTTCGCCTGATAGGCGAAGTTATCCACAACTTCGCCGATACATCTGTGACCCTATATAAAGGACTTTAAAGGTCAAACTGTTCATTTATTTCAAAACACAGCGAACTTATACTCACAGAAACATCGGCGAACTTATCGATTCTATTTTCTTCAATCATTCTGTGTTTCTTTCTCGATTTCATTGTCGATTAAAGGTGTGTAGGGTTCCATATTCGTATAATCATTGTCGTTAATGATTATCACAGGTCGATACGACCCGTTTCGTGACCTCGATTATTTGAAACCTAAAAACCCGATTTTCAAACTTGTTTTTACGTGATAGTAAACCACTTGAACGTATAAAACTTCATAAAATCATGTATTTCGGAGTCCTCGATCTCCGAAATCATCATCTACACGTCGTTCAATATCCCTTACTGTTGCCGATTCAAATTCGGCGAAGTTACAGTTTAGGCGAAGTTATCCGTAACTTCGCCTGAGGTTTAACTTCGCCTGATTATTGATTTTGAAACAGTTTATGAGGCGATGTTGTGATTAGGCGAAGTTATCCGTAACTTCGCCTGGACCATTTTACTTAACTATTTTCAGACGAAGTTCAAGTTGAAGCGAAGTTGTTTCCCAACTTCGCCTATACAGTATTGATCACAACTTCGCTCATGGTAAGAGGCGAACTTGTGATTCGCTTGGAAGTTTATCTAACTTAACCTGTTTGTTGCAGATATGGCTGTTGTTGCTGGAGCAGGTGGTGCAGGCGGAGATGACGGAGGTGATCAACAAAGACAGTTCTTCCCGGGTCACAATATGTACATTACATTAGACCCGGAAGCGAGCGGAGTTGATGATTTCCGCGAAATCATCACATTCCTTTTACGCTCGAGGATATTCCACGCCATTACAACAACTCTGCCGATATCCTTACCCAACATTGAGGATTCCTGGCAGACCGTGGAATACGACTGTAGAGTCGAACCCCCGGTGATGCGCGCAACTGTCAACAATCATATTGTTCAGTTCTCTTCTGAACATATCCGGGCGGCTCTGCGGTTTGGAAACGAGACAAGGGATGACCCGACGGAGTTTGTAGCTCCTTTTCGTGATGGAGCATTTTTGAGGATGGGTTATTCAGGTCCCTTGGGGGATTCGCAGAGAAGGAAGGGTTTTCTGCTTGACCAGTGGCGCTTTCTCATGCATGTTATGATCGTTTGCATGTCAGGGAGAAAGGCGGGCACTGATGGCATGGGCGCGACCATGCAGTCAGCAATGACTACTCTGACATACAACAAGCGATTCAGCTTTAGTCAGATGGTCTTTTACGAGATTGATCGTCAACGAAGAGCGATGGCGCGTGAGCGGTTCATCATGTATCCAAGATTCCTTCAAATGATCTTGGATCATGTTGCTCCAACACTTCCTCAGCGCCGTCCGATCCGATATGTTGAGAGTGTGAATAAACGGATCTTCGCCCAGTGTCGATCCTCCAGTGCGAGGAGCAAACCTGAGCTTCGTCCTCGCCATACTCCACTCTTTGGGTACTTAATCAACCCGGGGTATGTGCCTGCTCGAGGGGATGAGTTTAGGGACCCGGCACCACAACAGGCAGGAGCACCTCAAGCTATACCTGCTGCTCCTGTTGTGTCACCGGAGGAGGAAGTGGACCTTGATGCAGAATTTGATGGTCAAGGCTTCTTTGATATGGATCGGGTGGATCCAGAGGAGAACGTTCAGGTCCAGGTTGAACGTGCTTCGACTGTGCATGTTACTAGGGCAGCTACTACGGTGGCTGGCTCAGATTCTGATGATGAAGTGGCAGAGGCCAGAAGGATTATGGTGACTCGAGAAAGACTACATGGGAAAAGAAAGAGAACAGATGATGATGACGAGTCAGATTATGAGGAAGAGGTACAACAACTGATAAGAAGGTCAAGAAGGGAGCGGATAGGTGCAGGATCAGGAGCCGGTGAGAGCTCTAGGGTGGTACGTTTCACTCCACCAGCACTATCCGGTATGACAATGGTTCCCTCATCTCTACAGGTTACTAGGCCAAGCGCTACGGGTGTTCCCGTAGTTGCTACATCGTCTACATTTGGCCTCCCATCCACTACTTTCCAACTTTCGACTCCCGTGATCGTTTCGTTGCCGCCTCCGACTGTTACTCCATCGGAGGTCGTGGCACGCTTTATTGAGTCGACTGTTGTGGCCACTGCAGGGCTATCGGTGACGATACCACCTGCGGTTACGTCTATTTCTACTTCTGAGGTCCCGGTGACATCGGAAATCCCTCCTCAGTACACTCAAGACATATCACATATGAGGTTCGATTTTGATGCAACCCTCTAAGACTCAGAACGAATAGCAGCACTAGAACGGGTCGTGGCAGAGCAGTCAAAGATTAATCTTATCCAGACCCAGGCTATTCAGCGCCTAGTTACAGAGAATCAGATGCAGTCGTCCCTCCTGGTACAACATGGAAAAATCATAGATGCTTTCAAGGAGTTCTTGGCATCTCAGGGGGAGACGAGCTGTAAAGGCGACGAGTTGAGGACGAAGAGAAGAAATGATAGAGACGATGATCCCAATGCGTCGAAAGATGCAGGTGATGAGCTACCAAGAACTACTCAAGCTCTTGGAACTTCCACAACTCAGGGGGAGTCGACATCTGCAGCTGGTGGTGATGATGTGGTGGTGGTGGACGTAGAGAAGATGGTTGATGACTTGGTTGGTGATGATGATATTCTACAGCGTGATGTGATAGAGAAAATTGGTGAAGAGATTGTGATGGATACAGAGATTGAAGAGGGAGAGATAGTAGAAGAGAATGTGGAGCATGACATTCCAGATGTTGAGAAAGCAGATTTGAGTGAACAGATTGGAAGCGATGAGTCTGAATGGGAAGAGCAGCCTAGGTGGAAGGAAGGCTATGCTCAGTGGTTCGTCAAAACGAAGAAACCGGCGGTCCCTACAATGTTTATGAAGAGTTACAACATTAAAGGCTATGCTGAAGCGAAGAAAGGGATTATTTGCTGGATCTATGATGAGCAGTTGAGGCTCTTCGTGATTAAAAGGTATGACGGTGTTCAGTTTTTTAAAAGACTGTTAAGATCGTTGAATACACTGCCGGAATGTGAAGTGAAAGACTTAGCCAGATTGGGGTTAATCAATCGAAGTGACGATAATATGGCTAGAGTTATTGGGAAAATTGTATGGAAAGAAAGTATAAAAGAGAAGAAGTTTGAGCTGTTGAAGCCACAAAAGGGAAAACTTGTTGAAGACAAGGATAGAGGTTTGAGAGCTGATGGAAAGCCTTGGATGGTTATGAAGTATAAACCGATCCGGTGTCTTAAAGAAGTACCGATGAAGCTTATGCCCAAGGATGTGCTTAAAGACCTAAAGTGGTGGTTTGTAGATTGTGAGACAGCTGAGGCAGTGATGGAAGACGAGGATGAACAAGAGGTGCTAAGAGTTTACGATCCAATGCATTTGGTAAACTTATCGCAAGCTGATCTGCAGGTGCTCAATGAGAAGAAAATCTTTTATATTCCTGCTTGGAAAGACGAAGCGAGGAAATATCAAAGGATTGTGTCTGTTTGTGTTCGAGAAGGAGTGCATGCGTGAAGATACAAGGTTCAAGATTACAAGACACGTGATTGAAGCTAAAGAGATGAAGCTACTGCCAAGGGGGAGTCTGTTGGTGCATGATGTCAGTAGTTCAGTGTCTAGTGTCTGTAATCGCGTTTGTAATGTTTTATGTTTTGTATAAGCGAAGTTGCTAACAAGTTCGCTGATATGGGCGAACTTGTTAGACAAGCGAAGTTAGTGACAACTTCGCCTGAACATGCCAGGCGAAGTTGTCGTGATTATATAAGCCATCTGTTACGGCTTATTAATAAGTAATTCAATTTTACAGTTTTCGTGTATTCGAGTCAGAGAGAGTCTGTAATCAAGTGATCTTCGTATCACGTGTTTAAGGTTGGTATACAACGTGTTTGATTATCGTGTGTTAATCGTATTGTTTTCTATACTCGTAACGTCTTACGTAGGGATTCCGCACCTGCGTAGTACGTGATATCTCGTGTAGATCCGGCTGGGAACCTACAGTTTATGTATCTGACGATTGATAATATAATCGTATGCATTGAAACCATATTACGTGTTTATTGTACTCATACTGTTCATCATTGTTCTTGAATCACCACGTTAACTAGATTCCGCATATTTGACGTGTGTTGGTTGATATCATATTGTAGTGATCCAGATTCGGGACTTACAATTACGAAAAACTGTTTAAATGCACAAACAAACATCAAAAGTTAACTAACCGAACGGTTAATCAAATTCAAATCCAATACCAAGGTTTAAAACATCAAAAGTCTAACCACAATCACAACCGTACTCCCGGAGATGGTTACAAATGCTTTAGCCTTGCATCTTCATCTTGATAAGCTTGATTATGGAGTGGAAGAATGAAAGTATAGATGATTATGGTGATCGGTAGGTGTTAGGATGGTGTATGATGGCTCCAGAATCACCCAAAGATGTTAGGATATCAAGCATAATCAATTTAAGGTTTATCCCGACTTAAATATGGAAGAAAACAAGCCCAAAACACAATTCCCGTCAAACCTGGCCGTAGCCTACGGCCAGGTCACCGTTGCCTACGCTAGGGCCGTAGGCTACAGCCTTTAGCCTCTGTCTTACGGCTCCTGTTAGTCCATCTTTATATTCTTCTCGTCGAGAAACCCAAAATTCATATATTAAGGGTTACGTAACTCATTTTCTAGCCCCGGGTATGCCCATTTTACTTTAGGTGTGCACGAATCACTTTCGAACTCCCCCGATTGCTTTCTTTTTGCCCATAACTCAATTCCTTGCCATCCTAGGTGCTCCAAATTAGTTCCTTTAAGCTCCAAGCACCTGTAAACATAAAACCACTCAAAGTGATCGTTTTCGATATATAAAAACACTGAACATACACGAAATTAAACACTTAAAACACATTCTTTTACCCACACATCACATCCCCACACTTATCATATCTTGCCCTCAAGCAAACTCTAATGCAACACATACACCTCGATCGATAGTTCATCAATTATCATTATTAATACTAGTGAGGTATAAGGTCATACACAATTCCCAATAACTGACACTGTCAAGGTTAATAATCCACCAAATAATTTAATGATTCATTTTAGAACTATGGAACCGCCCAAACGAGTGTACTTTGTTTTCGGTTAAGGCACACATGTTCATACACCTCATAATATAACATCTCTCTTCTCAGTTTAATATATAGACCAACATAAAATGTGCTAGTATCTCTCTACTCTCTATACCTAGTATGAACACAATGTAATAAGCTTGGAAGCAAGTCATATCTCCACCCATTACCCACCGGTTGTATAAAGAATAGAGCTAAGGGTTTTGTTGTGGCTTAGGTTAGGGTGTGGAAGCGGATTTATTTAGTAACTCATGGTGGATAAAACCTAGTTTATTCAACAAACAAACAACTCACTCACTACTATTTACAAACGTTATTGACTCAAACATTTACTCTTTTTGAGTTTTTCTAATTTTCCAACTTTTTTTTTCTTTCTTTTTTTTCTCTTTTTTTATTTTTTAATATATGAAAACAACTTATATACAACTCTAACATACCAGGTTTTATCCACAGGGTTAAAATGAAAGGCCAAGGCTAACACGACTTGTAACATGGGTTAAAAGAATAAAGAAAAACAGAAATGACAAAAATTGTCTCCTAAGGGATGATGTAGGGTAGGGTGTTTTTTATAAGGCCAATATAAAGTGGGTTTTCTATAGTTCTAATTCTCCATACAGGTGGCGGTATTAAGATCTTGAAATGCATAAGACAACCAAGTTCTAGATATCATGGACACACTAGTTACTATCTATAATGACACTCATATGACATGTGTATATACTATATATTATATGTGTATTATTGATATAGCAATTCTCATAAATGAAAAACTTTCTGCTGAGTTTGTACATAAAACTATATTTGTATTCTAACTGTATTTTATACATTTTTGGAGTAATACGTTTCACAAACACATAGCTGGCGTATTTTTCCTAACCATTTCATGTAACTAAGTTTCAGTAATCAATAGCAAGGATTGGAGTCATCATGAAAATAGAAGCTCGCGTTACATGATGGCTCAGTTTTAATTAGGAAATCCTTGTAATATAACAAACAAATACTTTGTAACCAGATGCTCGGGTGTTTAATTCCCGAGTAAATTTTCAATGTAAATCGGTATTTTAACAACTAAGTCTTTCGCTAATATTTTAACAACTAAGTCTTCAGCTAAAATTAACCCATAAAATCTGATATATTTACAAAACAGGTACCAACCGTTGGTCACACTTCTACACCCTAAGTCGGGGTGCAATTTTACTTTCATCAACTGAAGAAACACGAGTCTACTCCCCTTACGGGTCCTAGATCCAATGAGTCCGCAGGAAATGGGTCAAGTAAAACCGACTAACGATATGAGTGCAATCTCTGAAAGTCCATTGACATAAACCTGCAAAACAAGCACCGTGAGCTCGTTACGGGAAGGACAAGAGGGGCGGGTCTTCTCGTAACCACCCTCCGGCATGAGAATAAGTATAAATTCTGGTGAAGATAAAGTACTTAAGTATTGAGAGTAGATAGTGGAGTGTGAATGTGTTACCAAATGGAATTGTGAAGTATTTATATCCAAAGAGTGGGAATATTATTGGCCCAACTGTCCCTTTCTAGAAGATTCCCATGTAACCATTTATACACGTGTCCTCTTGTATTAGGTTGGGCTATATGGCCCATGTGCATTGTTGTTTCAACCTGGACACATGTCTGTATATGATAGGACGAGATAAACCTGACCATGTGAACGGTTATATCAACCTGGCCAGCTGTCCTTCTTCTATTGGATGAAGGATCATGTATTCACCAAGAAAGGATCTTGTTAAAGCTTCTAGAAGAGAGTTCATTAAATATAGTTGTCCTATGACGTTGCCTACTGGCCATCCTTGCGGGTGTAAACAGTATCCTGCGGATGACTCCTGAGGGCGTCTAGATTCTCCCGCACATAGTTCCTAGGAAGTGATGTTTGTTCTTCCTTTGCCTTGGGTTATGCGGGTGATTTATATGTCCCGCTGGTGGCATCTGAGATGATCCCTTTCGACCCGCGGGTGGTACTTAAGGGTATGTGGGTCTTTTTGGTACCCTACCTCTATAAATTCCCCCAGTCCATTGTTTCTTCCGCGTGAAGACTTTATGCGGGTGAAATTTTGGACTTAAGATATTTTGGGGATTTTTTGAGTTTGCAAGTTGTTGTGGAGATATTTTTTGTTGGTGTGGATAACGATGGAAAAGTACGACATGACATTCTGCCGGCTGTCGCACAGTTGATGTGATGTCAATGCCGGCTGTCAGTGTACCCGGCTGTTCACTTTTTTCGCATTTTTGATTTCTTTGCGTGACGTGGCGCTATTTCATTGAACCAACTATTTCTCTTTCCACTATTTGTATCTCATCGCATTTATTGCGATGGGTATAATAGTGACAGTTATCTTTCTTTAAAAGTTTTATCGCCTTTGATTTCTCATTTTTTTCTTCATATGTTGCTCTCGAATTCCTGATTACACAATTTCCCTTATTCAAAATTTCCCGTTGCTTTCCTTTTTGCACCGGATCAATGGCTGGTGATAGTATGTTGTCGTCATCACCAAATATTGACACTGTAGAGGTTAATTGGAAGGAATCCGACTATGAGAAGATTATCACAACTTATGGAATTCCGGCTGAAAGGGGACCGGAGTTCCCTGCATCGGGATCTGTTGCTAGTAATCCTCATGTTGGTAAGATGGCAGCTTATGCCGACTTCTTTTCTCATGGGAATCTTCGGTTTCCGATAACCAAGTTTCTCATGAATGTACTTAGCGCCTACGGGATCCATCTTTCCAAGGTGCTTCCGTTCGGACTGATGCGGATTGGACATTTCGAATTCGTGTGCAGAGCGAATGGGATGGTTCCATGTATTGATCGATTTTCGGTCTTCTACTGGGTGGTCAATCGTGGCGGGTGGTTTAACTGCGTCTCAATTCCAAAGAGGTTTATTGGGACTGAGCCGCCCCGTAGTGCTCACGAATGGAGGACAAAGTTCTTCTGGATCTCCGAGGACGTTCTTCCCACCACTATGGTTCGTCGTACGGCCGACGAGACGCTACCAGATGTTGTTACTGCTCCACACGAGGGTCAGGAGTGGTTCCGCACGTTGACGCAAACACTACCCCTATACGGGCCATTCCGGAGGAGGCCTTAGTGTGGGCGGGTATGAGCCGTCTGTGGCCATACCCGAAATTGGAACCTTTTTTTCAAAATGTGGATGAGAGTAAGTCCTACAGTCTTTATGGCTTTTGGTGATTTTTTTTGTGAGATTATTTATTTAATCATTATTACATATGTTTTTCAGGTGAAGGGTCCACGCTGAACGCCCTTCTGGAAGATATGGGTTGCCCGCAAAAACGTATACACGACGTTAAAAACTTGCCCATCTTGGAAAAGACTCGAGACGACTTCCTCTTCCCTACGAAGATGCGTGCCTGATGTAACACAAAGTGTACACCGTTTAGTATCAAATTATCCTCTTATTTTGGTAAAACTCCATGCAAATTTGTTGTATTCGGTACTTAATTGAGTTATTTATGAATTTGCAGGTCCGGGCGTCTGCCCGACGAAGAAACGATGAAAAGATGGCGTTTTTCGGACAAAAATCAACAAATCTGCCAAAAGTGCATGACCATGCTAAGAAAGTGCATGACAATGCAGAGAGCAGGTGCATGACCATGCTAAGGAAGTGTATGGCCATGCTGAGCAACTGCACCATCATGCACTTTATGGGTATGATGGTGCACCTTTATTGGAACCCGTGCACATCTACTATCGTGCCAAAAGTGAAACTGCACCATCATGCACTTTTTGTGCACCATCATGCACTTCCGAGGGCACGAGCCTGTGCACTATCCGATGCCGAGAACAACATACATTAATTTTGAAAGTGCACTAGCTTGTTCCGAAAATTCACGACCATGCACTTTTTGTGCATGACCGTGCACTTTTTTGGAACCTACAACTCTGATTCGCCGAAAGTGAAAGTTTGACTTACCCAAAATAGTGCACGACCATGCACTTTTTGTGCATGACCGTGCACTTTGTCTAGAAGCTTATAAACACTTATTTTCACTTCATTTTGGAGTGTGGAGCCTTGGTGATTCTCTCTCAACCCTTGAAAATTAGTTTATGTGTTCCTTGAGAGTTTGAAGGCTTCCACCATCCTTAAGATCCATCATTCCATTCTTCAATCCTTTCTTGATCTTAGTTTTCATTCCTTTGTTCTTGAACATGTTTTGTAGGCTTATTTCTAGTTTGATTGTAGTTGTATTAAGCCTTATGGGCTAATTTCTTTTGATATCTAGACAATGTTGAAACTCTTATTAATGTGATATTTTATCTATGCATGATTTTGGTAAAGTGGTTTTCTTTCAAGAATATGGTTGAATTTATAAGTTGATATTGATGGTGTTCATGCTTGTTATGTTACATAACCTTGTTAGTTTTGCAAATGTTTAGGCATTCATGTTCTAGATGTTTGTTTGTAAACTTTGAATGTTCATGAAATCTTTGTTTACATTACTAAGTTAGGAATGACTAGTAAAAATTAACCTGGTTATATAATTATTGATGAGTATGAAACCCTACACTTAATATTGGAAAATTGATGAGTGTTGTTATGATTCTTGAATTGGTGATGACTTGCTAGTTAAAGTTTCATAAGTTTATATTAATTTCATGAATTTGGCTACTCTAGTGTAATCTTAGGTGGTTAGAATGTTTTTCATGCTAGCTTTCCTTTGATTATGAGACTTTGTTGTTTTGACAAACAAGTTAGTCTATGTTTATCTCTTGATTGAAAACCCATCATGATGATTATTTGCTAGTATTAGTTTGCTTTATTGTAATCTAGTATTTATGTTTAGATTCATGATGTTTTACCATATGCTATTTTATCATATTAGTTGAGTGGATTCATGTTTTGGATAAAAATTTGCTAAGGATAATGTATCCAAATTCGTTTAGTGAGGATTAGTGTTATGGTGATGAAAACAAGTATGTATCGATTGCAAACACAAACACACGGATTTGTTACAGGGAAAAGCCCTTGATCTGGTTCGGATCTCCGGCATAAAAACCCCGGGTGATGCCAACTTGTCTATCACCACTTTATTAATATAAAAAATGAGGATACAAGGTTTGGAGAATATGATCTGTGTTACAACGAAAGCTATGTGTGTGTGTATGCTGCTGAATTCGTAGTGAGCAGAGTGTGTTGTTGTGTCGAGTGTGTTTTCCTAGCTGATCATAGCCTCTATTTATAAATCAGAAATAATAACTCAATGGAGTTATGAATAATAAAGACTCTTAACTAATAGTCCCTAAAAATCCGCCATTGCCTTCAATATAATCGTAACTGCCACTTTGACCACATGCTCCATCACTCAGGCTACGAAATAGGGGGTAGACCAGGTCTTGGAGCCGTTACACTTGATAATATCATCCTTCATATAAGAAACAACCAATAATAGCACCAAATACCGAGGATCCATGATCCTGACATAGCTCTGGAACTCTTCAGAAGGATAATTGATCCAGACACGTCAATATCTTCTTGACTGCAAGTTAGTGAATAGACTGAGTCTTCTAACCGTTATACCTGCTCAATATAAGACTACACATGAGAACAACCATTAATTAGTAATAAGTACTAAGGATCCTTGATCCTGATACGATCTGGAATACATGCTAAGGATAACTGATCCAGACATATGCCAGGATAACATATCCACAGTGTCAAATTTCTGTGCACTAACAATTGCCAACAAAATGGCGGTTGTGATAAGATCACAGCTGTCATTTTGCCTTTGAATTCAAACTTCCTGCAAAAACATATGAGATTTGACAAGTTGGATATAATTGTCACATATCAATGGAGTTTCCATGGGAACTTCCCTTCCGGCTGTATATCCTTCTCCCTGCAAGTCTTGAACAACTAGTAACACCTGTTTAACCCGCGTGAATGGTCCATTTTTTGAATGTTGAAATCCGGGTTAGGATTGTTGGTAATTGCAAGTAAGTTTAATAAATAGTATCTTTAAATATCTGTTGATTATCTGTTATTTTGAAAGTTTGTCTGGTATAGCTTTAGACTTGTTGAAAGTTTTGAGAAATATTCTTTAGTAAAAATTTTTAGGATAAAATATCCTTGCAAAAATAAACCAGGATCTTAAATCCTTATAAAAATAGATTGAGAATAATGAATCCTTATATCTATAAAGATATAAACTGAAATCAAATAAGTGTAAACCGATAAACAGAAATCATACCGTAAGGTTTGGTTAGACCTAAGTTACCATAGGTATTGATCCTTTTGCAATCTTTATAACACTGATGCAAATAACTTATGATATTATCTGGGATTAAACCCAATAAACCAGGGACAAGCCCATAAAATAAACTGGGGACAAGCCCGTGAACTGGGGACAAGCCCGTGTAATCTGGAGACAAGCCCGTGAACTGGTGTTAAACTGGGGACAAGCCCAAACTGGGGACTGGCCCAAGGATACGGATGTCAACTGGGGACTCGCCCAAACCGGGAATTAGCCCAAACGTGAGATAACGTGAAAACCTTATAAACCTTATCTAACATGAAAATGTTAGAAACCTTTGTCTTGAGATAACGTGAAAACGTTATAAACCGGTGGTATGGTACGTCTACCATAAATCGTAGGATCCTCCATATAGCCGAAGACAACGAAATTGTCAGCCACTAAGAGTGTACTAGTCCCACTGCCTCGGACTATACGTTGGATAGCGTGCGATCCATACGAGAGTGTAGAAACTCTAATTTATAAGAAAGGTGAAAACCTTTAAACCTTGGAGTATATGACCATCGGGGATCATATCCAAACGTGGGCTAGGCCAAGGGAAATAGTATAATACTATGAATGTAAAGGAGAGGTGGCCAACCTCTTGATCATCAATCATATTATTAGAATCCTGCATTATTATTTAAAACTTGGAAGGAACAAAAATTGTTAAGAATATAATATCCTTAAAAGAGTAATAAGAAATTTAAAAGGATAGATATTACCAAATTTGGGGATCCTTGATCCTTTAAGGATAATATATCCTCTCAGGATACTGGATCCTGATCAGAAAAAGTACTTCTTGAGGTGGACAGCATTCCATGCTCTTGGTAATCTTTTGCCTTTCATTGTGAGCAAATGATATGCCCCCTTTCCTGCCTCCGACTCGATCTGATAAGGTCCTTCCCATTTGGGTGCTAACTTCCCATCAGCCGGATTGGTAGTATTTTGGAAGGCTTTCCTCGAAACCAAATCTCCTTCTTGAAATCTTCTGATCCTTATATTCTTGTTGTATGCCCCAGCTACCCTTTGTTGATAAGCTCCCATTCTGATCTTGGCTAGGTCTCTAAGTTCTTCAATAGTATCCAAGTCTTCAAGAAGGATATCTTCATTGGCTTCAGGATCATGGATGCTCTTTCTTGCTGTAGGAACCACCATCTCTGTTGGGATTACTGCTTCTGATCCAAATACCAACGAAAAAGGTGTTTGGCCTGTTCCATTCTTGGGTGTTGTTCTGTCGACCCTAAGAACATATGGTAGTTCCTCGGCGCACTTTCCCTTCTTGGATCCTAGCTTCTTCTTTAATTTGTTGATGATGATTTTGTTGCTAGACTCCGCTTGACCATAAGCTCGAGGATGAACTTGTGTTGAAGTAATCATCTTTATGCCCCAGCTGTCACAAAAGTTAGTTGTTCTTTTCCCAATAAATTGGGAAACATTATCACATATAATCTCAGAAGGAATGCCAAATCTAGTTATAATATTCCTTTTAATAAAAGATATAACTTCCCTTTCTCGGACTTGTACGAATGCTTCTGCTTCAGTCCATTTAGAGAAGTAGTCCGTCATAGCAAGCATAAAGACCTTTCCACCTGGTGCCTTTGGTAGCTTCCCAACAATGTTCATTCCCCATTTCATGAAAGGCCATGAAGAGGATATAGGATACATTGGTTCTGCTGGTTGATGAAGGATATTTTCATGCCTTTGGCAGGCATCACACTTCTTCGAATACTCTACTGCATCCTTCTTCATTGTCGGCCAGAAGTACCCAGTTCTAAGTATCCTGGAGAATAATGCCCTTCCTCCTGTGTGGTTTCCGCAATCTCCTTCGTGAAAGTCTTTAAATACTTCTTGGATTTCAGGATCCTCGATGCATCTCAAGTATGTACCTGCAAGAGATTTTCTGTACAGCATATCATCTAATAAAATATATTATGATACCTTAAGTTTGAAGGATTTTGGATTCTCCGTAGCTGGGATCTCTCCAGTTTGGATGTATTGGAAGGATCCAGGATCCTTGATTGTCTGAGGATAATGGATCCCAAAGTACAATCTGCTTATCACTTGTTATTTCCCCAACTTCTTGCTCTCCTATTGCAGGCGAGAGTATGTGAATAATTGGGATCTTCGTATCTTATGGGATTTTTATGGATGAGGCTAAATTTGCTAAGGCGTCTGCCCCATCATTTTCCTCTCTTGGTACATGTACTATACTAAACATTTCGAAGGATTTTGCTAATTCCTTCACAATTTCTAAATATTTGATCATATTTTCACCTTTTACGGTGTAAGAACCGTTAAAGTGGTTAGTAATGAGTAAAGAATCCATATAAACTTGAAGATACCTGATTCTCATACTTTTGGCTAAAAGTAAACCTGCTATGAGTGCTTCGTATTCTGCCTCATTGTTGGTAGCTTGAAATGCACATGCAATGGACGGGGGTATTATGTCCCCCTGTGGCGATTTTAGTAGTATGCCCAATCCCGTTCCTCTTACGTTGGATGCTCCATCCGTGAAGAGGATCCAAGGATCCTTGGTTACATCTAGTTGCTGAACCTCTAGGTCGGCTTCTTTTTGCATATCACTGCTGAAATCAGCCACAAAGTCTGCGAGTGCCTGTGATTTGATAGCTGTCCTAGGCTTATACTGAATGTCGTATGCACTCAGTTTTACAGCCCACTTAGCCATTCTACCTAACAATTTTGGCTTTCTAAGAACATTCTTAACATGATAATTAGTTTTCAAAATAATAGTATGGGTCTCAAAATAATATCTTAATTTAGTAGAAGCCATAATTAAAGCAAGAATCAATTTTTCAAGGTGATAGTACCTGGCTTCTGCATCTAACAGACTCTACTTACATAATATGCAGGGTGTTGTTCACCTTCATGATCCTTGACGAGAACAGCACTCACTGCATTACCTGAAACTGCTAGGTATAAATATAAGGATTCTCCATCCACAGGCTTCATCGGGGTTGGAGCTGAGGATAAGTAATCCTTCTAGGATTTAAGCGCAGTCTCATGCTTTTCTGTCTATTCAAACTTCTTATTCTTTCTAAGAATATCATAGAAGTCTTTGAATTTCTCGGAGGATCTTGAGATAAATCGCTTGAGTGTAGCTATTCTTCCCGTTAGTCTTTGGACATCCCTGGCGTTTGCAGGCGACTTTAGGTTGATGATGGCTTCAATCTGCTCTGGGCTTGCTTCAATTCCTCTTTTAGTCACCATATACCCTAGAAACTTTCCAGCCTTAACACCAAAGTGGCATTTTGACGGATTCAGTTTCATGTTATATTGGTCAAGGATATTGAAAGCTTCTTCAAGATCTCTGAGGTGATCCTCAACCTTCTTTGATTTCACCACCATGTTGTCTATGTAGACTTCCATGGTTTTGCCTAGCTGATCCTTGAACATCATGTTGACCAGTCTTTGGTATGTTGCCCCTGCATTCCTTAGTCCAAATGGCATAGCAATATAACAATATATGCCGGTAGGAGTCATGAATGCAGTATCCTCCTGATCAGATGGTTTCATCTGAATTTGTTGAAATCCAGAGGAAGCATCCATGAAGGTAAGCATTTCATGTCCTGCCGTTGCATCCGCCATGGAGTCTATATGTGGTAACGGGAATGGATCCTTGGAACATGCCTTGTTTAAATCTGTAAAATCAACGCATACCCTCCACTTTCCATTCTTTTTTGAAACTACAACCACGTTAGCCAACCATCGAGGATACTGAACCTCTTTGATCATACCGGCCTTAAGAAGTTTTTCAACTTCTTCTTGTATGATCTTGTTCCTCTCAGGAGCGAATTTCATTCGCTTCTGATTGACGGGTTTAATAGATAGATCAAGGCCGAGTTTATAAGTGATTACATCCTTTGAAATACCTGTCATATCTGAATGTTTGAAGGCAAAGGTAGACTTTCTTCGTGCTAAGAAGGATACCAAATCCTCCTCGATCTTACTGGGGATACTGGATCCTAGGAACACCTTTATATCTGGATCCTCGGGGTCCAAGGATACTTCCTTTAATTCTTTCTCCCGGGCTTCCAGCACGTCCCTAGGATGTTGCTGTGGTTGCTATGCTATAGTCTGCTTGGCTGTTGGTTTCATTGATGAGGAATAATAGTTCCTGACCTCTGCTTGATCACCAACTATCTTCACAACTCCCCATGGGATAGGTAGTTTGATGCATTGGTGGTAAGTTGAGGCCACCGCCTTCATTCCATGCAGCCAGGGCCTACCTAAAATGACATTACAACAAAAAAGGTTATCAATAACGCAGAATTTTTGATATGAATTTAACCATTCTATATAAATTGGCAGGTTTATGTCGCCCAATGTCTTCTTAGTTTCTCCGCTGAATCCGACTAGCACTGATGTTCTTGGGACGATCTCGGAGTCTGGAATGTTCATTTTCTTGAGGACATCATGCTGGATAATGTTAACTGAGCTTCCACTGTCCACTAGGATCCTGCGTACATAGTGGTTAGCGATAAATAAAGTAATAATTAAACCGTTATGATGAGGATCCTGGATCCTTGAGTCGAAGAAGATTCTTCGATCAGTCATTCGAGTAGTAGGGATAAGCGGTCTTCTTTCAATGTCCAACTCGAATTCTTTTGTGGGCTTTTCTTTTATAGCACAAGAATCTTGAACATTTCGTAGTCTCTGGAGATAAAGTTGATCACATGAGCATCTGGTGGTGGTGGCGTTGCTTTTTGCGGAAGATCTTCAGGATCCTGGATCCTAGATTTTTTCCTTCCCAAAAGCTCTTTAAAGTGACCCTTGCTCGGGAGGTATCCGATTTCCCTCCTTAAGCCGATGCACTCGTCTGTTGTGTGGCCAAAATCTTCATGGAAGGCACAACATTTAGACTTGTCTTTGAAGGTAGTCGTCTTCTCGTTCTTTCGGGGCCACCTTGCTTTCTCTCCTAGATCCTTCATGGCACAAATCAAGACATGGGTATCTAAGGAGAAACAATACTCGGAGATGCATGGATAGTCTTCATCATCATCTCCTTCTTCAACTGCTCGTACGTTCTGATTGTTGAACTTGGAATAGGGCTTCGAGTTGTTGTTCTTGAATGAGAATCCTTGTTTCTTGTCAGAGGATTCTTGATTTGTTTGACTCCTCAAACGATCCTGGATCCACTTGTCATCTTCCAAACGTATGAATCTGAGTGCCCTGTTTCTTACTTCATCTAGGTTCCTGCACGGAGTCATCAGAAGATCATTATAAAAGGGGGAGGCCTTCTGAAGTCTCATATTGAATGCTTCAACAGCGTTAGCCATGTCAAGATTAGGGATTTCTAGAGCTTCCCTGCCAAACCTCGTAACAAAATCCCTTAGGGATTCATCACTAGGTTGGATAACTCAGTATAAATCACTAGTTAACTTCTCAAATTTCCTACTACAGGAAAATTGGCTGTTGAATAAGTTAACTAAATATGAAAAAGAAGTAACTGAGAAAGGGGGAAGACTTAGCAGTCATTTTAATGCTGATCCTTTGAGTGTGGATCCGAAGCCTTTGCACAAGCAGGCTTCCTTGAGTCTCTCCGGGATAGGGTTGATTTCCATCTTCTCTCTGTATTATGCCACATGTTCTTCAGGATCAGTGGTTCCGTTGTAAGTCTTCATATTGGGGGTTTGGAATCGCTTCGGGATTTAAGCATCACAGATAGGTGGAGCAAATCTGGATAACTTGTAACTTCCCTCAGGTATCTCGGGAATAGGCCGTATCACCCCGGGAACACTAGATATTATATCCTTGAGCTTTTGTAGCTCCTTGGCCATAGCTTGGTTGATTCCTGCATCCAGCACGGGACCATGGTTAGCGTTAAAGGATATAGGATCATACGAGTTACCTCTTTGCTGGGTGAAGGTAGGCATCCCGGATGAGTAGTTGGGATAAGAGGAGTCTACAATAGGAGTTGGTCCTCCAGAAGCTATGGTTTGCATGGGGATTTATCTCCTTCATGAACTTCGGAGGATCGATGATGCTGAACTCCGGAGGATCTTTGATTCTGAAAGAAGGATCCTTGAGGTTGTGAATTATTAGATCCCTGGTGATATAACCCAGAAGATCCTGGTTGAAGGATGGATGATCCTTGTGGGATAGTTGAGGATCCTTGAGCTAGTTGACCCATGGACCCCGGTTGAAGGATAGATTATCCTTTATGGAAGTATGAGGATCCTTGAGTTTGTTGACCCATGGATCCTTGTTGAAGGATAGATGATCCTTGAGTAAACTGAGCCATGGATCCTGGACTAGTGAAATCCAGCATCCTGGGTATCAGGGGAGTGTGATCCTCCGCTGGCCTCTTATTCTTCCTGGGATCTTCTATCTCAAGAAGGATCCTTTGATTGGTCTTCTTCTGCTGCTCCATATATGCTTTAACCTGCGAAAACATAGATGAAACATCATTGTTAGAACTAACCACCGGGGTGGCAGCAGTGGTTCTCGAGCTCTGGAAGACTGGCAGCTGTGTCTTGCTTCCAGCAACAGCGGGCCGTGGTGCTCCCGTTATTGGCGGAGGCATCGGTGGCAAAGTCCTTGATGAGAGAGGAACCGTAGACGGCATAGTTGATAAAGCAGAGGTTGATTGAGAGGCTATTGATAGTGGTATGGGTATAAAAAGGTTGAAAACGATAGGAATAATATGGATTATAGCACCAATTGCCCCACGGTGGGCGCCAAATTTTTTTGGATAAAAATCTGCTAAGGATAATGTATCCAAATTCGTTTAGTGAGGATTAGTGCTATGGTGATGAAAACAAGTATGTATCGATTGCAAACACAAACACACGGATTTGTTACGGGGAAAAGCCCTTGATCTGGTTAGGATCGCCGGCACAAAAATCCCGGGTGATGCCAACTCGTCTATCACCACTTTATTAATATAAAAAATGAGGATACAAGGTTTGGAGAATATGATCAGTGTTACAACGAAAGCTATGTGTGTGTGTATGCTGCTGAATTCGTAGTGAGCAGAGTGTGTTGTTGTGTCGAGTGTGTTTTCCTAGCTGATCATAGCCTCTATTTATACATCAAAAACAATAACTCAATGGAGTTATGAATAATAAAGACTCTTAACTAATAGTCCCTAAAAATCCGCCATTGCCTTCAATATAATCGTAACTGCCACTTTGACCACATGCTCCATCACTCAGGCTACGAAATAGGGGGTAGACCAGGTCTTGGAGCCGTTACACTTGATAATATCAGCCTTCATATAAGAAACAACCATTAATAGCACCAAATACCGAGGATCCATGATCCTGACATAGCTCTGGAACTCTTCAGAAGGATAATTGATCCAGACACGTCAATATCTTCTTGACTGCAAGTTAGTGAATAGACTGAGTCATCTAACCGTTATACCTGCTCAATATAAGACTACACATGAGAACAACCGTTAATTAGTAATAAGTACTAAGGATCCTTGATCCTGATACGATCTGGAATACATGCTAAGGATAACTGATCCAGACATATGCCAGGATAACATATCCACAGTGTCAAATTTCTGTGCACTAACAATTCATGTCTAGGTAGTTTGTTGGATTGATTATATTCTTGTGTTTTTACTTGCTTATTTTCATTGTATGCAAATTTAGTTAATTAAAATTCAACTTAAGATTTACTTGTTCGGTTGGTCATTTACAAAGATTTAGTACTAGAAATTTGTTGTGTCCATGGATTGATACTCGGTTCTTACCGAAACTTTATTACAAATGATAGGTACACTTGCCTTTCATGTGTGGTTCAGATGTAGGTGAAAACCTATTTTAAAACCCGATTTGTGTGGAACTTTTACTTAAATTTTTATATATATATATTCACACGCGTCAGTGCCGAACCGATAGCCTTGGAAGCTATATTCCAACTAGGTGCGTACATCCAGAACCCTCATCCATGAAACGCCATTACTTCCGACGGGGTGATTGTAATTTTGTCATCAAGTGACGAATCATCATCTTTCGGAAGTGAATATATTGATGATATATTTGGTGTTTAATCTGTCGCGCATGCAATGGCAGAGTTGGAGCAAAAAGAGGAAACAACGGTACTCCAAGGTAGGTGGCGCAGGGGCAAGTCACGCGGATGATGAAAAGGAACCTACAAAGAAGAAGCGTCGTATTAAAAACCCTACACCCGAAAAACAAAAAACCAGCCTTGCTGATCATATTAAGTAGCTATCCAGTAAGTTTGCGAGGAAACTTTGTATTTTCTTTATGCTTTTTTCCGTATATAAATGTTATTTTTTTTATTTGCAGAGCCAAGTGGGGCTACTGGTGAGGGTATGTCGTCAGAAAAACCACCATCTCCCCCACTGGACACCAAGAAACCACCATCTCCGCCACCAGAGATAGAAAAAGCAGCGTCTCCTCCGCCAGAGACCGAGAAGTTGCCATCTCCTCCGCCAACATTTGTCATGGGTGAAGATGTTTCTAGTTCTA
This sequence comes from Bidens hawaiensis, assembly GCF_021521415.1. Lineage (NCBI taxonomy): Eukaryota > Viridiplantae > Streptophyta > Magnoliopsida > Asterales > Asteraceae > Bidens > Bidens hawaiensis. The sequence goes on from NW_027491957.1 coordinate 204,238, forward strand.
GAGGGAAGGAACCGGTAACAAATGTTGAGGCACCCAAGACGCCGGAATCTCTGCGTCACTCTCCACTTTCTCCTTCCCACTCTCCGCCCCGATTTTCCATTTCCTCGTCTCCATTTCCGACGAGTGGAGGGGAGGCTTCTCATTCCCAAAATTCAACGTCGGATTTTTATGGAATGAGAAATCCTGGGGAGGATGACCACTTATATACCTCACACTGGACCTTAGTGAAAGGGTCACGTTTTTCAGATCCCGATGTTTGTGCTGAGTATATCAATAGTGGGGTACCTCCTGCTGAACGTGAGTTTCAACGAGGACGTCCCCGCTACGACCTTTCTCGAGACTTTTCCTCTGTCGTAGCCAAAACCATGGCTAGTGGACAAGAGATTTTGCGGGATGGTGGTCGATGGGGGAAAGATGGGGCGATATGTCTCGAGACACAGAAGAAGCTAAGAAGGATGTTGAAGAGCAGCGTTTGAATGCTAACACTGCCAAGTAGAAGCTGTCAGATGCTGAAATTGCCCTTAGAGCTGAGAAGGATAGGCATATCGCCGCAGCTCGTCAATGGGAGGAAGCTTGTAAAAAATAGAATACCCTCCTCCAGGCTGCTCGGGACGAGGCTCAACGAAAAAAGAAACACCTGGCTAAGGCACTTGAGACGAACACCGCTTTGGAAGCCCAAGTGACTAGCCAAGGTGCCATTATCCAAAGCCACGAGGCAGAGTTTAAGCTGCGGAAGGAGTAAGCAGAGCTTATGGAACAGAGGGCTACTGATATGCAAACCGCATATGACTCTCTTTTAAAAGCGCATGACGACGCGGAGGCCCGTGCCGCCCAATGCTTAGAAGACAACAAGAAGATGGCTGACGCGTATCGCGACTTGCAGGAGAGAACGATGCGGGCTGAGGAAGAACAATAGTGGCTCTTGGATGAGGGCCTTGCTCTGGTATGTTATTCCCTTTCTTCCTTTAGTATTTATTCTTAACTTCGATTATGCTATTGATATTTGTGAATGTTTTCGTCTTAACAGGTCATCAAGCATATTAAAGAAGGGCCCGAATTGACAGATAGCTTGGCTATCCAGCTCACCTCATCCTCGCAATCTAGCTGCCTAACTGGCTTCGAGGAGGGATTAGAGTATGCTCGAGCTAGTCGTTCAACTGAGGAGAACCCGCTGCACGGACTTGATGTCGCTCAGGATATGAGATGTGCTTAAATGAGTATGACAACCTGTCATTTTTTTTGCAAGAGATGCTTTCTGAATTCGCGGCGGCGGGTGACGGCGTGCACCGCCTAAAGGAACACTTAAAAGAAGAATCCGAAGAAATTCCATCTACTCCGCCTTCGTCTCCAAAGCCAAAATGATCCATCTCCAGAGACTCAAGATCATTAAGGCGAATTTGCAGCCGCCTCTTAGAATAGTTTATATTATTGTAACTTGTTTTGAATTTGTTGTAGTCCTCTTTTTGATAAATATAAGAAATTTTTCGTCTTTGTGATATTCGTGACATGTTGAACTTGAGATATTTCTTTGAATATTTTTGAATTTGCAAGTGGGAGTGGGGGAAGCAACGCGCTAGAAAAACGGTGAAGGGACAGTTGAAGAGGCGTATGTGTCAGCTTTTTGTTGCCTTTTTTATACTTTGTTGTTTTTCCCACCTGACGTGTCATCCTCAGGTTGGGCAACGCTTTCTCTCTCTCCACTGGCAATACCCCTATCGTATTAATTACGATGAGTATAAATAGGACGTTTCCTTCTCCCTCTTATTCTTATCGCTTTCAAAATTCTTTTTTTTCTGATTTTTCTATTGGATTCATGATTTGAGATTTCCAAATATTTCACCGGTGTTCACTTTTTCACACGACCTATTGAAATAATAGCCGGAGAAAAGAAAAGCGGTCCCTCTATTGATTACATTTTTATCAATTGGAAGAGGAGGGATTACGTAGACATCGTGAATGTTTATGGCTTAGCACCGGAATGGGAACTGGAATATCCAGCCGCCGGTTCTACTACTAATAAGCCTCCGGCAAAGAAGATGGCCCTATACGCGGAACATTTCACCACCAGAAATCTTTGATTTCCGCTAACGAAGTTTGTCGGGGCTGTCTTGACAGCGTACGGAGTACATTTGTCACAAGTTCATACATTTGGACTGATGAGGATTCGTCACTTCGAATTCTGCTGCCAAGCTCACAATTTGGTGCCTTTGGTTGATAAATTCGCTATTTTTTAGAAAATGACAAGTCGCGGTGGGTGGTATAGTTGGGAGACCACAGGGAAAGGTATAATTGGTGCCGAATGGTATCGAAGTTTACACGAGTGGTGGCCTAAATTCTTTTGGATCCGGGAGGACGTCGTTCCCTTCTCGATGACCTACCGCAAGTCTGAGGACGCCATGCCGGAGGTTCGAGCTACCACTCAAGTGAACCTTTCGTGGTTCAAGATGTTGACTCGCACTCCTACTCCCATGCGTGCGATACATGAAGGGGAATTGGTGTGTGCTAGCATGAGTCCTTTGTGGCCCTTTCCTGACTTGGAACCATTCTACAAAAATCCTTACAAGAGTAAGTGTATTTACATTCTTTAAGGATCCATTTAAGTATTAACTTGTTTATTTGTGCAGGCGAAGGGTCGATCTTAAGCTCGCTTTTGGATCATGTGGAGGGGTTCATGGTACATCTCCCCATAGATACCAAGGACTTACCCTTTCTCGACCGCACCAGCAACAACTTCTTGTTCTCCACCGCTTTACGCCCAGAACCTCATCCTCTGACCGCAGTCACTTCTTGTGGGGTGATAATGCTTCTTTCTTCTAGCGAGGAGTCATTACCATGCGAAGAAGAAGAATCATCTATTGATACTACTGACGCTGGGGGCATCATGCGTGCAATTGCAGGTCTAACTCGCAAGCGGAAATAAAACCCATCTACTAGCAAAGATGCGGGTGCAGGGAAATACATTGTTGATGTTGCTACTGACGAGGATGAGCGTCAAGCTGGTGAAGCGAATACCTCCAAACTAGTTGGGATGGGCAAATCACGAGTGTCCAAACTCGCTGCTTCCAAGAAACATAAAAGGGTGAGTTGGGGGACCGCATCCATCAACTTGCATCAACAAAGGTTATACCAGGTGACGTTCTTGATGCTTTTATACTTTGATTATTACTTTTAAGTGAAAAATTTTATTGATGGAGTGAAAAGCTTTGTAGGTTCCATGGAGAAACATGCCAAGGACCCATCTGGTCGGGGGGAGACAACGCCACCTACTTCTCCACCTACATCACCACCAAAAGATGTCAAAGACCCAATCGTTATCGGGGACACCCCTCCTGGCAATGGTGAACAGAAGGGTACTTAAATTAGCTTTAAGGAGCCTATTATCTCTTCGCCCCCTGATTCCCCTCTTCACTTTGCGGATCAAGAGGGGCCAAGTGGTGGTGCCATCGGTCCTCAGGCTTCCACTTCACACCATCATGAAGATCCTTTGGTACACCGCTCGCGCTGGTCAGTGCGTCGGGATTATTTGTTTTCTGATACTGACATATATCATGAGTATCTACAACAAGGGATTCCTCCTGTGGAGAGGGAACACCAACGCGGGCGTCATCGTCATGAGCTAGCAAACACTTTTTCCTACACTCTAGCTAATGCCATCTCTACAAGTCAAGATATCTATCGAGACTGGCTAGCTATGAATGATTCATGAGAAGATTTAGAGGCCGAAGTAGCAAAAGCAAGGAAAGACGCTGAGGAAGCCAAGAAGGAAGCTGAGGATCACCGCCTGGCTGCCAATACTGCTAGGTGGCAACTATCTGATGCAAACAAGGTGTTGAAGGAAGAAAAGACCCATCGAACCACTGCTGAGGAAGCTAGAGCAGTCCTACAGAGGCAGGCGGACGAGCATAACGGTCTTATTTCTTCCTAATTGGAAGAAATAAAAACTTTAAAAGCCGAAGCATCTGCTAAGGATGAACGCATTGCCAATCTTGCCGCTAAAAACAGAGAACATGCCCTAGAATGTGCTGAGCACAAAATGGATCTTATTCGAGCCAAAGCGGACAAGAAATGGCTAATGGCGAAAGGAATTCCTCAGGTAACCTATTCTTTCTTTAACTCCACATGATGAATGTTATCTTTATCGTTTTCTTGCATTTCTTCTATTTCAGGTTGTCGAGCACGTTCGTGAAGGTGCCGAGCTTGGGGATTGTATTGCAGCGTTGCTTGTTGCATCTTCGCAAGTTGGCCGTCAAACAGGTTTTCACGAAGGCGTGAAGTTTGCGGAAGAAAAACACCCGCTCGAAGAATTTGAGCTTCATGGTCAAGACACTGCAGAAGGATCACGGGTGTGCTTCTTCTGTTGACTGAAATGTTGGGAGAATTTAGCCACCAAGTCATCCCAATTCTGAATTTGCCCGTCCGACAATTTTTCAAACCATTCATGCACTGCCTCCGTTAATGCCAACGCAAACATGTGACACCAGTAGGGGAGGGTCCAACCACTGACTCCTCCCACTGCCAAAAAGTTCAACAGGTGATTGCTAGGATCAATCATCCTATTGTACTTTCCCAAAAATGTAGGGATCTTTGCGTTAACTGGGAACGGTGCTGTTGCGATACACGTGACAAATTTTGACTTTTCAGCAAAGGCTGCTGGGCGATACGGTTTGGTGAAGTCTTCTTCTGCACTATGGTATTCGGTATGGCGAACTACTGCACATGGGCGACTAGTTCCCTCCCGTGCGTGAAGTCGACTATCTCCGCTGTAATAGCTGATAGTGCTGGGACGGTATGACTGATCAAAACTTTCAAATACTTCTTTGTAGGATGGTGGGCGTGTGATCATGCGAGGATAATCACGCCCTTTCCTAGCAAACTCATCTTCCGGAAACCCCTCAGTTTGAAGGTTTCCACGCATCTGACTCCTTCGCACAGTTGTGGGAGGGGAGAGGGATCTCCTGGGAAATTCATCATAGGCTAAGGTACGGGCGCGAATTTGCTCTTCACGAACCATGCGCTCGTACTCAGCTACAATATTCTCTTGCTGGATACGTAACCATTCCTCAGGAGAGGAGATAGAGCTCCTCCAGTTCTGGAATTACGACGATGGGTTCTCACCGGCTCAGAATGGTCAGATTCGTCTTCCAAACCCAGTTCTGTACGAGCCCTGAGAGTTTCCACCATGATACGTCCTAAATCACCTGGAGTAGGACCTCCAGGGGCTTCAACATCAGCAGTACGTTTAGCAATCACAGAAGAATCCGTCGGCCCCTCAAGAAATTGACTCATATCATACGAACCAACAACCAACAAAAACTTTCGCAGTTCTAACCCAAGTACTGATGGTGCCAATGAAGAAACACGGATCTACTCCCCTTACGAGTCCTAGATCCAATGAGTCCACAGGAAACGGTTCAAGTAAAACCGACTAACGATATGAGTGCAATCTCCGGAAGTCCAATGACAGAAACCTGCAAAACAAGCACTGTGAGATCGTTACGGGCAGGACAATAGGGGGGTATTCCCGTAACCACCCTCCGGCGTGAGAATAAGTACAATTTCTAGTGAAGATAAATACTTAAGTATTGAGAGTAGATAGTGGAGTATGAATGTGTTACTCATGGAGATTGTGAAGTATTTATAGCCGAAGAGTGTGGGAATATTATTGGCCCAACTGTCCCTTTCTAGAAGATGCCCATGTAACCGTTTAGAAACGTGTCCTCTTGTAATAGGTTGGGCTATACGGCCCATGTGCATGGTTGTAACAACCTGGAGACGTGTCTGTATATGATAGGACGAGATAAACTTGGCCATGTGCAAGGTTATAACAACCTGGCCAGCTGTCCTTCTTCTATTGGCTGAAAGGTCACGTATTCACCAAGAAAGGATCTTGGTAAAGCTTCTAGAAGAGAGCTCGTTAAATATTATTGTCCTAAGACGGTGCCTGCTGGCCATCCTTGCGGGTGTAAACAGTATCCTGCGGATGACTCATGAGGGCGTCTAGATCCTCCCGCACATAGTCCCTAGGAAGTGATGTTTGTTCTTCCTTTGTCTTGGGTTATGCGGGTGATTTATATGTCCCGTGGGTGGCATCTGAGAGGATCTCTTCCGACCCGCAAGTGGTACTTAAAGGTATTTGGGTCTTTTTGTTACCCTACCTCTATATCAACCTTGGCTGATCTTTCCTTCTAATGAGATGTGAAGTCGGTTTTTCCTTTACTTTCGCAATTTTACCAAAACACTTGATTATGCTCGTCTTCTTCCTTTGCGAGTCGGTCTTTCCAGCTCCGGGGGACAATGACTTGTGAGAATGGGCCCTTCGCAAACGGGTTATCATAATCATCGACGTCCAAGTTCATGTCAAAGCGTAGATATTTGACGTCGAAAGAACTTGTGTACGCGCGAAACCCGATGTCTTGGTTTGTTAGACGATTGGACCATCAAAATGTTTGCTTCCATATTCGGAACGAGAGTCCATTTCATATGAGACCTTAAAACATTTAACTCATTTATACGAGGAAAGCCTTTTTTTGTTGTTGATTCGGTCTGGGGGTTACGGGAACTACGGCCTTATGATTTTTCTAACCTTCAGCATTTCGTGATGCATTTATAATTTTTTATGAGAAAGTTTATGTTTGTAGGGAGAAAGGTGGAAATAAATAGAATGAATTTGCGTGTAAATTGTTTAATTGGTTAAGTTTTAAATAAAGAAAAATTAAACTTTTTTTTATTGAATATGATCGTTAAACGGTCATTTGATCACTAGGAATGATCGGTGTCTTATGCGAGTACACCCGTCTCAAGGTTTATTTTCTGTAAGGTCGACCAGGTTGGGGCAGCGTTCTCGCCAGCGCCGGCACCGCTTGCCACCCCATGACCACTCCGTACGTCCTAACAAAAATGTTATTCTCAAAATAGAAAGTAAAATATGTTATGAATATTTATTGGTGACTATCAATATTCTTAACCCCCATATTATCATTAATGTATGCATTAATATTATAACCTTATAAATAGAGGGTTCATGTACTTGATATGATATACTCAATAAAGGAGTTCTTCCATTCTCTTTGTGTTATCTATATTATATGTGATGTTGTTGTTAGGCTGTTGTTTCACAACATGTTATCAGCACGATTGCTTTTGGAGTTGGATGAGATATATTTTATAAGGCAAGTCTTTGGTTATTTTGTCTTGATTCTCTCATACATAATCCATTTTATAGTTCATACGATTTTGGATTATGTTGAACTTTGTTATTCATTATTTTGTCTTGATTCTCTTAAACATAAACCATGTTGTAATTTATACAATTTTGGATGATGTTAGAGATTTTTCATTTGTTCCTCTATTATCACATTACTATTAAAAAATAAGTTATTAACGATCGAATTAATTTCATGGTAAGATGATTAAATTGAGATTTTAAAATTTCTTCGCATTTTCTTTAAAATTATTTTGCATGTAACCCATCTAGTTTGATTTTATCGCACTTGTGAATTACGTAAATAGAACAACATACATTTATCCTAAATAAGTTGAGAGTAAAGTTAAAATACAAAGGACAACAAATTCCCCCATCATTTTAGATTTGAATGGCTCAGATTAATTCAATAAATAAAAATTGATGAAAAGGGCATTAAGGTAATAACTCATATTTGTTGACTTTCTCTCTCCATATGCAGGGCACATGTCAATTCCCCCATCATTTTAAAATGTCCATAACTTTTTCATACGACATTATTTTTTTAAAAAACAATTCACCATAATAATAAGCGTATTTTTATCTTTAATATGATTATCATATTGTTATATAAAAATAAAAAAATATTAATGGGTTTTTTAATTGTGTTTTTTTGTTGTTCATTGTGTCATTGTGTAATATGTTGTTTCCATTGTGTTTTATATGTCAAGTCATTGTGTTATATATATTCACCATTGTGTGTTACATTTTAGGCCATTGTGTCTTACGTTTTAGGTCATTGTTTTATACGTATTCACTATTGTTTTTTACGTTTCAAGTTATTGTGTAGCATGTATTAATGGAGAAAAAATACACAATGGTGTGCGAAAAGACACAATGGCGAAAAAAGACACAATGGTGTGCGAAAAGACACAAAAACGAAAACAGACAAAATGATAAGCGAAGAGACAAAATGGTGTGCGAAAAGACATAATGAAGAAAAAAGACACAATGATAAGCGAAAAGACACAATGGTGTGCGAAAAAGACACAATAACGAAAAAATACACAATGATAAGCGAAAAGACGCAATTGTGTGCGAAAAGACACAATGGTGTGTGAAAAGACACAATGATGAAAAAAGACACAATTATAAGCGAAAAGACACAATGGTGTGCGAAAAGACACAATGACGAAAAAAGACACAATGATAAGCGAAAAGACACAATCGTGTGCGAAATGACACAATGACGAAAAAAGACACAATGGTGTGCGAAATGACACAATGACGAAAAAAGACCCAAATAGCCCTTAAACGGGTTATAACATTTCATTAAATTAAAACTAGGGTAAAGTTAAAATACAAAGGACAACAAAAATGAGAAGGGTGAGAAGGAAAACAGTCCATTGATCTTAGATTTGAATGGCTGAGATTAATTTAATAAATAAAAATTGATGAAAAGGGCATGAAGGTAATAACTCATCTTTGTTGACTTTCTCTCTCCACATGCAAGGCACATGTCAATTCCCCCATCAGTTTAAAATGTTCATAACTTTTTCATACAACATTATTTTTTTAAAAAAAAAATCACCATAATAATAAGCGTTTTTTTATCTTTAATATGAGTATCATATTGTTATATAAAATAAAAAAAATTAATGGGTTTTCTTAATTGTGTTTTTTTTATTGTTCATTGTGTCATTGTGTAATATGTTGTTTCCACTGTGTTTTACGTTTCAAGTCATTGTGTTATACGTATTCACCATTGTGTCTTACGTTTTAGGTCATTGTGTTATACGTATTCACCATTGTGTCTTACGTTTTAGGTCATTGTGTTATACGTATTCATCATTGTGTTTTACGTTTCAAGTTATTGTGTAACATATATTAAGCATTGTGTTTTATGTATTAGATTAAAAGACACAATGGTGTGCGGAAAGACACAATGACGAAAAAAGACACAATGATAAGCGAAAAGACACAATGGTGTGCGAAAGACACAATGACGAAAAAAGACACAATAATAAGCGAAAAGACACAATGGTGTGCGAAAAGACACAATGACGAGAAAAGACACAATGGTGTGCGAAAAAAAACACAATGATAAGCGAAAAGACACAATGGCGTGCGAAAAGACACAATGACGAAAAAAGACACAATGATAAGCGAAAAGACACAATGGTGTGTGAAAAGACACAAAGACGAAAAAAATGCAATGGTGTGCGAAAAGACACAATGGTGTGCGAAAAAGACACAATGACGAAAAAGACACAATGGTGTGCGAAAAGACACAATGATGTGTGAAAAGACACAATGACGAAAAAAGACACAATGATAAGCGAAAAGACACAATGGTGTGCGAAAAGACACAATGACGTGATTTTTGTTTTAAATTTTATATAACAAAAATCACACTCATTTTAAAGATAAAAACCGATTGTTATTATGATGATATTTTTTTAAAAAAAAATGTCATACGAAAAAGTTATAAACATTCTAAAATGTTGGGGGTATTAACATGTGTCTTGCATGTGAATAGAGAAAATGTGTACAATTACCTCTATACCCTTTTTCTTTTGGTCCCCACTTGACACATGTCAATTATTTATGGCTTCTCACACTTCTCATTTTTGTTACCCTTTGTAAAATAACTTAACCCAGTAAGTTGATTAACAGATTGCCATTGTTTGGTATATGTAATTGATTAAAAGGTAATTAGTGCCATAATCCACATATCACACAACCATTAAAAGAATTAAATTGTTCATTTACTAGTTAGTCGGTTTGCGTATTTGTATTAATATATTATTTGAATTCAAGTAATATTTATAACTTTTGTGATTGTGAATTAATTAAATTATATATTTTATAAACCTATAGACTTCCTTAGTTAAATGGTTGTTTATTGATACATTTAACATTCTGTTAAATTTTGAAGATTATTTAAATTGCAATGTTTGCAACAAAGATTACATGGTTTTATATACATATGAACATAGAAGTTCTACGAATAAAATTCATATTTTAGAACTACCACGTGTGGTTTGAGCCACAAATGTGGTTCTACCATACCAATATTTATTGATTCCTTATTAGTTGAATATTTCTAAATTCCAATAATGATTTACTAGGGTGTTAGTTATTTGTTAAATTTACATAATCTCTAAATTTTATAGATCTTTGCTCGTTGTTTCGTCCCAGAGAAATATGGGTGTTTTCTTTTATATGATTTTTTTTAACAAAGTAGAATGTTTTAACAACTAGCTAGATTCTACATGCATTGAATTAAAAAAGAAAAGGTTTTATATGATGTAACATGATAATTCCTTAATTCCTTTGTGCCAATTATCATGAGTGTAATATATATAAATATAAAGTAACCAATAATAATGGTCCATGAATTGATGACTAATTTTAATCATATTATTACTCATTATAATGTTATGTCACATTATGTCACTGTAGTTTTTTTTAATATAGTTCATGTTCTTTATGCATTGTTCTATTTAGGCCGAGGGGTGTGTGGGGCGCGAGAGGGGGCGCGAGTGGGGGCGCCAGCCAATAATATTGTGACGTGTGGCAGAGAGAGAAACTTGATAAGATGGGTGTTGATAGTGGTGCTCGCGCCCCGGGCCATGGTGTGGAGGGGCGCGAGAGGGGGCGCGAGCGGTTTATTTTTTTATTTTTTTATAAATGTATTAAAAAAACGTATTATTAAAAAACAAGAAATTATTTAAAAAAACACACATTAATTAAAAAAACACATTAATATCTAAAAAAAATTAAAGTACTAAAAAAAACATTATTCTTATTCTTCGGCTTGGTCTTCTTCGATCAACCTCTTCCGGATACGTTCCTTTTGTTTTTCCATCAGCATTTGGTCGACCGGATTTAGGTTACTGAAGTCTCTTGTAAGGAAGTCCAAATCTCTCATTCTTTTTTTTTTTCCTTTTTGTCATTAGAGACCACCTCCATGGTTTTGTTGAATTTATTGAGGGATTCAACAAGATCGGTGATGTTTACGGCTTCCCCCTCAGCCGGTTTTTTCCCCCTGGCGTCCCTTCCCAATGGCCGCCTCCTCGGCGGTGAAGACGTTTCCTCCCCCGCAACGTTTAGGTCGAATCCAACCCGGCAATCCGACCCGGCGGAAGTGCTGTACGCTCCAGACGAACTAGTTTTAGTCCGTTTCGGCCCTACTTCCGCATCAACGTCCGGCGCCACCAGCTCAACCCACTTAGAACACCTTCTCAACCTCTCCCACACCTTTACATCGTCCCACGTCTTCACCGTCCCATACCTCCGCAGGCACTCTTGTCTATACTCTTCGACAGTGAAATTATAAACCGCCAAATCGTCACTGCCACTTGGTCTCATACGACCGGCGTTCCTGTTGAACAGATTAGTAAACAAGCCGACAAATTTTCTGATTTCGGTCCACCGACCCGAAATCATATCGGCGTTCCGCTCTGTACTCCCAACGAGCGAATAGAACGTCTCCCTAACCTTTGTCCAAAAGACCTTGCTCTTTTGGTAGTCCGCTGCAAAATGCATAAATAAATTTGTAAGTCATTTAACTTTTTTATTTAACTTTTTTATTAAAAATCATTTTTAAAAACGTTAAAACAATTACCGCAACGCCGATCCTCAGAAGTGACTATCCAAGCCCGACACAGGGCTTCCTTCTCATCCGATGACCACGGAGTGATTTTCCGTTTCGTCCTTCCGGTCGAAGCCGAACCCGACCCGTCCGTTGCAACTTGTTTTTTCCGGTGGACGCGTCTTCTTTGTCCCGCAGCTTCACCTTCTGGTTCTGGTTCTTGTGTCTCCGGAACTACAAAGTTAGGAGACGGTTGTATGTTGGATGGTTGAAAGCCGGATGATTGTTGCGACCCCGAATAAAACATCGCTTGGTCCGGTGCCGACCATAAATCGTCGTAACTGTAATCTGAATCTAGGTTTGGGTACCAATTTCCAGCCATGTTTTTAAAAAAAGGTTTCGAAGATAGGGTGATTTTGGGTTTTGGGTGTGGTATGTGATATTGGTATGTGATATTGGTTTTGGGTGTGGTATGTGAGAATGGTTTTGGGTGTGGTATGTATTGGTTTAGGAATATATATGTGATATATAGAGGAATATATATAGAGGAAATTTTTTTTTTTTTTTTTAATATGCATTAATATGAGCCAACGGCTCTATTTACGCAACCCAAGAAGCCTTCACGCTCCCCCCAGCCGCTACCCCTCTTGCGCCTGCCTCTTTTTCCGCGCTCGCGCCCCCCTCGCGCCTCGGTGGTGTGGCGCGAGCGGCTGGCCTCTTGCGCCCTTTCTAGCGCTCCACACCCCTCAGCCTTACTAGTTTCATTACGAAGAAGTCATGTAATAATTGAGAAATTATTAATAACTTTTAATCGATAGAAAATGCATCGTAAAATGATTTAGATTCCTGTGCATACATGTTTGTCAGATATCCTTCAGTTATAGTTAAGCTATTGGAGCTTTGAAAAAAAACTCACTTTTTATTTATGGTTTTTTTAATGAGCTTATGCTTAAGAAATTAGAGGGTGTTTTGTCAAATCTTTTTGGTTTTGACCAACCTTTTTCACTACACCTTATTAATATTATTAGTATTGGTTATGATATTATATAATAAAAAAATATGTTATGTTTGGTTGATTTACTAGTTCATGTCATCTAAACAAATTAAAAAGCATTTGTGCTATACACTTCTAATCATAAACACATTCTATATTTATTGATAAGCTAATAACTTTTTAGCGGATAAAAACATATTAAAAAAATGACGTGTAGTTTTTTTTTTTATTTAGATAATATCACAAGTACAATTTTATTAAGGATATTATAATAATAATTGTGACTTGTTTTTATTTGACATGTTTTATGATATCTTCAACATGTTATATAATGGTAGAACTCAACATGTTGCAATAATGTAACATGTTTATATGATCATATGTTGTAGTGCTATATATCTTTTATATGTTACACATTACTTATTATAACGTATTGAATAAAGAAATAAAAAAAAACTTGTGTTTTATAATCAATCTCGTGAATGATTATAAGCATGTTCTGCTTATTGTGAATCATCCACTAGTTTATTTGAATAGTTAAATTCAAATAGATGACACCTCGTGTGTCACACTCCCTAAAGCTCAATCACAATTACTTGTCAGTTGATGTTATGCGATGAGATGATCATTTATAAGAAAAAGATTGAATAAAACATCTTCCATTTACTATACCTTATAGATGCTCATGAAGTAGCATATTGAAGTAACCACAAGGAAAAGTGCTAACATGGATATTATGACGTGTATTAAACAAACACGGGTGAAAGTAAGCATATATGATAAAAAAAACTAGAAGTCTATGGATCACGAGTATTTAACAAATTGGCATGACCGGTTAAGACCATCCCGAGTCATTGATGATGTGAAATGCAAGGAAGAACCATAAGATTCTTCCTGATGATTAAGCATGCAATTTTTGCTCTCAATGGAAGTTATACCAACTAAAATAGGGTATGAATCCCTAAATATTATGGAAATGATTATAGGATATATATATCCCGTCATGATACCATTTAGTGTTTTAAATTGATGCATCGTATAAATGGTTATCAGGTTTGCAACTTAAGTTTGCGTGATTTGTAGCTTAGCTAATAAAATAGCAAGCACATTATTATCTCATATTGACATATTAAGTTTGGTTATGACATTCCATAATTTATGTTCATACACAAGTTTGCTTTTGTTGAGACAATTACCAAATGTGTACAATTGATTGCAAAACTAATGATCATAAGAGCAAAATTTCATGTATGTATATGGGTACATGTGATAAGAATAATTCACATCTGGCCGATAAGTTATACTTCATCCCCATTACAATTAGCTTTCGGTCAGGAACCAAATACTTCCTATTTATAGTTTTTAAAATTGCAATATACATTGCAATTACCCCACCACAATGCACAAATATGAGACATTAAGGAAGGTTGGGAATATATGTTGGATATGGAAAGGTATTGATATTATGTATTTAGAGTCAATATTGATTTTACTTAAACAAAATAATATTTCCAACATGAGGGGGAAATAAGAAGCGGTTGGAAAAATAAAAAGTTGTAATGAATTGTGATTATGTTGATCCTCAAGTTAATAATGTAAATAAGAATTTCAAAAGATAATTCATTTACAAGAATTAGTGAATTAACTACCATATGCATTCACTGACCTAAATAGAGTGACTAGCTAAGTTACATATAACAACTGCTATTACTCCAATAAATGTTATTAAAAGGATAACCATACACTGGTAATGAGTCTATGACACGCCTTAAGCATGTTAGACTATTCGATTCAAAAAATAAAAATCCTCGAAAATGGAGCAAGTAATGGAAATGGTCAAGTCGAGGAATAATGAAAGATTCTCTTTAAGAGACAATAGACATGATGGTTCTAGAAGAGAACCTCAGGTACCTGAAAATAAAAGAGATCTCAATAAACTATATCATGTCTATATACATATGAAATCGAAAAAAAACGACATCGTTGATAATTTTGTATAGAACTTGAAATATTGAAAACATTGAGGATCAAGAACTAAGTTCTGCCAATAAATGAGATATTAAAATGATTGCCCAAAATGAAAATATGCAAATGAAGCAGAACTGAATTATCTCACGAATTTGTTAGTTTTTGGACAAGTGGTCCATACAACTACATGTTGTAAAATAGATTAGATATAAAAGAGACTTTTGTGCGAAAGCGTGATAAGAAAAATAAAATTATGCAAAGTAAGGCATAATTAATGGCACAAGGATGAGGAGATATATTCTCCAGTGGTGGATGCAACGCAATTTAGTCTGGTAATATAAGAGAGAATTGATATGCATCTAATAAATGTTATGACAATGAAATTTATCCTTGAATGATTTTAAATGCCAAAATCATATTACATAAGTTCTCGAGAATGATATAATTGCAATACATAAATTCGAAGTTTAGTGCATGAAACATCTTAAGGATGTAATTCCTATGCATCAATAAGCATATGGTGATATTAAATGAATTATGTACAAGAATGATACAATATGAAATGATAATTGTATAATTAAGGATGACAAATTTGATTATGATGTGATAAATAGATGCCAAACTTTTGAAAAGTAAATTTGTATACATGATTGGTTAACATGAATATATGTCCATGACGTATTGTAAAAACTCTTGAGTAGTATATTTTATACATAATAAGTCAACATGGAAGGAAGTCTATCACAAATTATACGTGCATGAAACATTTAACCTAAAAGCTCTAGAAATTTATTATATGAAATTAATAATTATTATATGTGAACTACAAATACGAGTTAGAAATGATATGATCAACTTAGTGATATCTCATAGAAGAGAGGTATGAATATGCTATATTCAATCCACGTGTCGAATATTTTAATATTAAATCAACAATATCATATGATGATTGCATTGTATCTCATAAAGAGATGGTATGCGGTGTGACATCTGCCCGATCCGACCCGACCCAGGTACCCGTTTCCCTTATCCGATCTCTTTCTTTTATGATTTAATATTTATTTATACTTATATTTTACTTTTAATAATAATATATAATTTCCTTCCCGCCTCTCCCTCTCTTTCTTTCCGCCGTCCCGTCATTCTTCTTCTCTCTTTCCGCCTTGTTTCCCTCTTTTTCTTCTAACTCTTTGCTTATCCTTTGTTCCTTCCCGCCTAAGGTTGTCTGCGCAGCTCCACGCGCCAGACTCCTTTCAAGGAAGCCTGCGTGAAGACCATCTGTTCCAGCGATACGCGAGACGAACTCTTCTCGCAGCGCGCTAAGGATTTGTAGTTCTTCCCGCGGCGCGCTAGGAATTTTAGTTCCCCCCCCCCCCCCCGCGGCGCGCTAAGAAATGTGATTCTTCCCGCGGCGCGCTTAGAAATGTAGTTCTTTCCGCGACGCGTTAAGGTTGGTTCTGTCTGCCTTCGCGCTCGCGCTCTCTTGACCTTCTGTGTCTGCCTTCGCGCTCGAGCTTTCTCGCGCTAAACCCTTTGAGTTTTCTTCTGTTTAATCTAGCCGTTTGCTTTTGTGTTGTCTTATCTTTTGTGCTGTTGACCTAATCTGCTTTATGTCTGAAAAGTTACTTTCGGCGCAGCATGCGCACCAACCCCATTGGTTGGCAGAAAAAGTGACTGACATTATCTTTTGAGATCTGCTTTTTCCATGCCTGACCTGTACCTTTATCTGAACCGCCCATGTCTTTTTACTGTTCCCTGTCAGCCTTTTTCTCTTTTTTCCTGCTGCCATATCTTTTGATATCTTTTACTTTCTGAACTTGCTTTTGATATCTTTTGTTATCTTTTGTTTTGTCTTGTTCTGTTTGTCTTGGAATCTTTTCCCCTTTTTCTGGATTCATGTCTCCTAGGGTTTCCCTATAAATAATAATCTTATTTTTCTTAACACTACACACACAAACACTTATTATCTCTCTTCCTTTGCTCTCTGCCGATTGTCCTTCTGCCGCCTCCTCTCTTGCCTCCGTTTTCTCCTCTCCTCTGCCCTGATTTTCGGTAATATATATTATATATAATAATTTACTTATGCTAACTTATAATCAAGACTTAAAACAAATCATTAAAACAATAATCTTATTTATAGGTTAACTTGTGCTTGTTTAAAGTTGGTTCTTGCTTTATCTTACACCGCATCGTTTATCAAGTGAGTAATCTCGTACCTAATCCCTTTTTGCTTTTAATGTTTTGGGATGTTCATGTGTTCATACAAACTTAGAGTCTTAAACTTGTTTATGAACTTTAGTCGCGCAGTATCCCATGTGTTGAGGACGTAGACTTGGCTGTTTATTTGTATGTGTGGATCATTAACCGTCTTGTCGGTCTATTCCGCAGTTCTCATGGTACCATTAGATGAACACGGGAGAACTATCGTTTATGATTTTCTCTTTTGTTTGCACATGCACAGTTTGTCTTGTTTGTGAGCTCAATTGTGAGCACTGGCAGTCTATGAATCTTAGAGTTGGTCCCGATCAGATTACACCCTTGTTGAAAACCAGACATACACATGTTGCGCGCAGATTTATTGTTATCTATGTATTGTATTAAACTTGATTTCTCACCAACACGCAAGTGTTTGACGTTTATTTTAACACATGTTCAGGTTTGCAGTAGCTGTTTTGGAGCTCGAGAACACGTAGGAAGTTTTCTTTATTTTGGACCTAGATTAAAATGTATCAAGACAAGTTATTGCTGTTCGAATATTATGATTTATAATATATTGATTTATGATGATTTATGTTATCTTGTTTACTTGGCGCGTGCGCGAATGAATGTATTTATTAAATATTGACACCCAATAGTGTCACGAGTAATGAAACAATATGTGGCGCCCCGATGTATAATCCGCCTTTGGTCGGGGTGTTACAGATTGGTATCAGAGCTCGTTGACTTTAGGATAGGTGGTTAGACGTAACGGCCTAGAATACCTAAGAGTCCCTTCTCGCGCATGAGAGAAATCTCATGTTTGCGCGCTTATTGTTAATTACTCGTTATTTATGAATATGCTCGCGCTTGCGCAGTGTATGATTTTATGTTCTATTTCGCGATATTTCGATTTTTGTTGAATTTCGATTTTTACTGATTTTACTTACATATTCGTTTGTTGGATTTGAAAATCCGAAAAGTCATGGTGATACATGAATAGTTGATTTTCAATTTCCATTTACGATTATGTTCTGAGGTTGGAGACTTGAAAAGTCATGGTGATGCATGAATTGTCAACCTCCAATACTCATTTTCTTGTGTATTTTATATTGAAGATTGAAAAGTCATGGTGATACATGAATCGTCAATCTCCAATACTCGTTTGCTCGTATATTTTAAATTGGGAATTCGGAAAGTCATGGTGATACATGAATTGTCGATTCTTGATTCGAATTCGTTACCTTTATTAAGTCTGCATTTAGGGTCATTTATTTTACTTTAACTTCTGACAGTAACTGACTTCGCGAAAACAAGCTTTTCGAGGTTATACTTTGCGCTAAAACCAAGATATTAACTAAAATTAAAACTTTTATAGAATGCCTCCGCTATCAGCTCGCCATCTCAAGAAGAAAGAAGCCGCGCGCAGACGTTCGCTGCAACGTTCCCAGGAAATGGCCGCCGCAATAGCCCAAGCTTTGAGTCAAAACAATACCAACACCTCTGGTTACAACATTAAGTCCTTTAACGCGGGTAACCCTCCAAAGTTCACAGGTCTTGAAGGAGCCACCGTGATGCTCCAGTGGCTTGAGAAAATAGAAAACACTTTCCTCCACACCCAATGCCCCTCAGACAGACGAACCCTGTATGCTTCCAGTGTCCTGGAATCTAGAGCGCTTACATGGTGGAATGGAGTAGCTCATGCGCGTGGCGCAGAAGCTGCTTCTAGCATGCTCTGGGAGGAATTTAAGGAAATTCTGACGCGAGAATTCTGCCCTCCCAACGAAGTTAAGTGCCTGGAGGAAGAATTTTGGAATCTTAAGCAATACAGTGGCGAAGCGCGCGAGTACGCGACGCGCTTCCATGAACTAAGCCTGCTTGTCCCTCACCTTGTTACCCCTTCCCGCCGAGCCATAGAGAAATTCCTTGGGGGTCTCCCCATGGAAATTCAAGATTCTGTATGGGCCAGAAACCCAGTAACCCTCTCTGACGCCATCGAGTTGGCCGCTGTGCTCAGCGACAACCATGTCAGAGCAGGAACCCTGTTCCTGCGGGGAACAGAAAAGACCAAACTCACCAAGACTGTTCCTGAACCAACAGAAACCAAATCAGAACCCTCAAACCGTAACAACCTCAAGCGCAGGCGCAAGGCCTATGCGCTTACCAGCCCGCCCATTGTCCAGCAACCCATCTACCAACCTCCAGTTTACACGCCTACCCCACTGACAGCCTACCCAACACCTCCTGTAGCCCACAACTATGCCTTAACCAATCCCGCACTCCCTGCCCCGCCAACTAAGAAACCTTACACAGGAAACCACCCCTTTTGCCCAACCTGTAGACTCCACCACCCACCTCAAGTCCCATGTCGACTTTGTAACCGATGTGGCCGTGCTGGTCACCTTGCAGAAAACTGTAGAGTCCTTCCCGCAAATCCAATTGCGCCAACACCACCAGTCTACCCGCAGAACCAACAACCAACCTACCAAAACCCACGACCCAGGTCGTGCTATAACTGCGGTGATCCCAGTCATTTCCGGAACGCGTGCCCGAGACTACAAGTTCAGATTACGCAAGCGAATCCGGTGAACCAGATTTCGAACCAAGTGACACGTGGACGAGCTTTTAACATAACCGCGCACCAAGCGCAAGCGAATAATGACGTAGTTAATGGTACATTTTTGCTTAACGGATTTTATGCTTCTGTACTTTTTGATACTGGCGCCGATCGAAGTTTTATTTCTCGCGCGTTTGAGCAGAAGCTTGCGCGACCGCGCGATAGCTTAAAAGAAAATTTTTCAGTTGAATTGGCTAATGGCGAAACTGTTTTAATTAACTCTGTGATTAAAGATTGCACGCTTAACCTTAACGAAAACGATTTTCTGATCGACCTCATCCCCATGCCTCTTGGAAGCTTTGATGTTATCATTGGTATGGACTGGCTTTCGAAGAATCGCGCCGAAGTTATTTGTGCCAAGAAGATGATTCGCATACCTCGAGAAAATGGTGATCTTCACATCTACGGCGAAAAACCCTCCAGTGGTCTTAAACTTATGTCTTGCGCCGAAGCCCAAAGACTCATGCGGAAAAGGTGTATTGCATTTTTAGCCCATGTGGTTAAACCTGCTGAAGAAAAGAAGCTTCGCGATATCCCTGTTGTGCGTGATTTCCCTGAAGTTTTTCCTGATGATCTTCCTGGTATCCCTCCCGTTCGGGAAGTCGAGTTTCGTATTGATCTTGTCCCTGGTGCTTCCCCCGTAGCCAAATCTCCTTACCGTCTTGCGCCCGCTGAGATGCAAGAATTGGCAAGTCAACTTCAAGAGTTGACCGCTAAAGGATTCATTAGCCCTAGCTCTTCGCCCTGGGGTGCTCCGGTGTTGTTCGTTAAAAAGAAAGATGGTTCGTTTCGCATGTGTATTGATTACCGCGAGTTGAACAAACTCACCATTAAGAACCGGTATCCCTTACCGCGCATTGACGACCTCTTCGATCAACTCCAAGGTGCCTCTTGTTTTTCCAAGATCGATCTCCGCTCTGGCTATCACCAGTTGCGCATCCGAGATGAAGATGTTCCGAAGACTGCTTTTCGAACTCGTTATGGCCATTTTGAATTCTTGGTCATGTCCTTCGGTTTGACCAACGCACCCGCCGTTTTCATGGATCTAATGAATCGGGTGTGTAGGCCTTTCTTGGATAAATTCGTGATCGTGTTTATCGATGACGTTCTGATTTATTCTAAGACCAAGGCCGAGCATGAGCAACATCTCCGATTGGTATTGCAAAAGCTTAGAGCCGAGCAGCTCTATGCTAAGCTTTCCAAGTGTGAATTCTGGTCTGATGAAGTACAGTTTCTTGGTCATGTTGTAAACAAGATGGGTATTCATGTCGACCCATCCAAAATTGAAGCAATCAAGAACTGGATTACGCCATCTACTCCTTCCGAGATCCGTTCCTTTCTGGGCTTAGCTGGTTATTACCGGCGCTTCATTTCGAACTTCTCGAAGATCGCTTTGCCTTTAACAGCTCTAACGCACAAAGGTAAACCGTATATTTGGGGCTCGAAGCAAGAAGAAGCCTTTCTAACGCTCAAGCGTTTGTTGTGTGAAGCTCCTGTCCTTGCGCTACCTGAGGGTAATGATGATTTTGTCGTGTATTGCGATGCATCCAACCAAGGTCTCGGTTGTGTTCTTATGCAACGAGGCAAGGTTATCGCTTACGCATCAAGGCAACTCAAGGTTCATGAAAAGAATTATACAACTCACGACCTCGAACTTGGTGCAGTTGTTTTTGCCTTGAAGATCTGGAGACACTACCTTTATGGTACTAAGTGTATCCTTTACACTGACCATAAAAGCCTTCAGCATATCTTTGATCAGAAGGAACTTAACATGAGGCAACGCCGATGGAACGAACTCATCAGCGATTACGATTGTGAGATCCGGTATCATCCTGGTAAGGCTAATGTGGTAGCCGATGCGCTCAGCCGAAAACCCTGCCAACTTAACTGTATCTTGCCGCGCACCCAGCTTCACTTCGCGCCGATCCAAAGCAACCTTGAATCGCGCATCCGTGACGCGCACGCGCATCCATCAGTAACGGTAACCTTCGCGCCGAGTTAGCGTGTGGCGCGGAAGCGCATTTTGTGCCCAATCTGAGTGGAATTCTTTGTTATCTTAATCGCATTTGGATTCCCTTTGATGAGAATCTTCGCGCTGATATCCTGAGTGAAGCGCACAAATCTCGATATTCTATTCATCCCGGCGCTGATAAGATGTACAAGGATTTGCGCATAACTTATTGGTGGCCCGGTATGAAGAAGGATATTGCTATGTTCGTAGCTAAATGCCTGACTTGTTCTAAAGTAAAAGCCGAACACCAACGCCCATCTGGTTTGCTCGAACAACCTGAAATTCCTACGTGGAAATGGGAAGGTATAGCGATGGACTTCATTACCAAGTTACCTTTGACAGCAAGCAAACATGATAGCATTTGGGTAATAGTGGATCGATTGACTAAGTCTGCTCACTTTCTGCCCATTCGTGAAAACTACCGTGTTGAGCAACTAGCGCAGCTTTATGTCAAGGAAATTGTCTGCCGCCATGGTACTCCTTTGAGCATCATATCCGATCGCGATGGCCGTTTTATATCTCGCTTTTGGAAATCTCTCCAATCTGCGCTAGGAACTCGCTTGGACATGAGTACGGCATATCATCCTCAGACTGACGGTCAGTCTGAGCGAACTATTCAAACTCTTGAGGATATGCTCCGATCTTGTGTTCTTGATTTTGGAGGTAATTGGGATTCACACATGCCTTTGATCGAGTTCTCTTATAATAACAGCTATCATTCCAGTATCGGTATGGCCCCATTTGAAGCACTTTACGGTCGTAAGTGCCGCTCCCCGATTTGTTGGAGCGAAGTGGGAGAAGCTCAAATCACAGGACCCGAACTTGTGCAAGAGACAACCGATAAAATCGCCAAGATCCGTGATCATCTGCTGACTGCCAGAAGCCGACAGAAGAGTTACGCAGATCGTAGGCGGAAGCCTCTCGAATTTCAAGTTGGTGATCTTGTTCTCCTCAAAGTGTCGCCCTGGAAGGGTGTTGTCCGCTTTGGGAAGAAAGGAAAGCTTGCTCCTCGATATGTTGGACCATTTAAGATTCTCGCGCGTGAAGGAAAAGTTGCCTACAGACTTGACCTGCCGCCCGCGCTCAGTAATGTGCATCCAACGTTCCATGTATCCAATCTCAAGAAGTGTTTAGCTGACGAGAACCTTCACATTCCACTTGATGAAGTTCAAGTTGATGAATCTATGCATTTCGTTGAGAAGCCTGTTGAGATTATGGATCGCGAGGTTAAGCAAACCAAGCGCAGTCGTATCCCTATTGTGAAAGTTCGCTGGGAGTCCAAGCGCGGAGCCGAGTTTACATGGGAAAGGGAAGATCAAATGAAGATCAGGTACCCGCACCTGTTCTCTGCGCAACCTACTTCGAGGTAAATTTCGGGACGAAATTTCTTAAAGTAGGGGAGACTGTGACATCTGCCCGATCCGACCCGACCCAGGTACCCGTTTCCCTTATCCGATCTCTTTCTTTTATGATTTAATATTTATTTATACTTATATTTTACTTTTAATAATAATATATAATTTCCTTCCCGCCTCTCCCTCTCTTTCTTTCCGCCGTCCCGTCATTCTTCTTCTCCCTTTCCGCCTTGTTTCCCTCTTTTTCTTCTAACTCTTTGCTTATCCTTTGTTCCTTCCCGCCTAAGGTTGTCTGCGCAGCTCCACGCGCCAGACTCCTTTCAAGGAAGCCTGCGTGAAGACCATCTGTTCCAGCGATACGCGAGACAAACTCTTCTCGCAGCGCGCTAAGGATTTGTAGTTCTTCCCGCGGCGCGCTAGGAATTTTAGTTCCCCCCCCCCCCGCGGCGCGCTAAGAAATGTGATTCTTCCCGCGGCGCGCTTAGAAATGTAGTTCTTTCCGCGACGCGTTAAGGTTGGTTCTGTCTGCCTTCGCGCTCGCGCTCTCTTGACCTTCTGTGTCTGCCTTCGCGCTCGAGCTTTCTCGCGCTAAACCCTTTGAGTTTTCTTCTGTTTAATCTAGCCGTTTGCTTTTGTGTTGTCTTATCTTTTGTGCTGTTGACCTAATCTGCTTTATGTCTGAAAAGTTACTTTCGGCGCAGCATGCGCACCAACCCCATTGGTTGGCAGAAAAAGTGACTGACATTATCTTTTGAGATCTGCTTTTTCCATGCCTGACCTGTACCTTTATCTGAACCGCCCATGCCTTTTTACTGTTCCCTGTCAGCCTTTTTCTCTTTTTCCCTGCTGCCATATCTTTTGATATCTTTTACTTTCTGAACTTGCTTTTGATATCTTTTGTTATCTTTTGTTTTGTCTTGTTCTGTTTGTCTTGGAATCTTTTCCCCTTTTTCTGGATTCATGTCTCCTAGGGTTTGCCTATAAATAATAATCTTATTTTTCTTAACACTACACACACAAACACTTATTATCTTTCTTCCTTTGCTCTCTGCCGATTGTCCTTCTGCCGCCTCCTCTCTTGCCTCCGTTTTCTCCTCTCCTCTGCCCTGATTTTCGGTAATATATATTATATATAATAATTTACTTATGCTAACTTATAATCAAGACTTAAAACAAATCATTAAAACAATAATCTTATTTATAGGTTAACTTGTGCTTGTTTAAAGTTGGTTCTTGCTTTATCTTACACCGCATCGTTTATCAAGTGAGTAATCTCGTACCTAATCCCTTTTTGCTTTTAATGTTTTGGGATGTTCATGTGTTCATACAAACTTAGAGTCTTAAACTTGTTTATGAACTTTAGTCGCGCAGTATCCCATGTGTTGAGGACGTAGACTTGGCTGTTTATTTGTATGTGTGGATCATTAACCGTCTTGTCGGTCTATTCCGCAGTTCTCATGGTACCATTAGATGAACACGGGAGAACTATCGTTTATGATTTTCTCTTTTGTTTGCACATGCACAGTTTGTCTTGTTTGTGAGCTCAATTGTGAGCACTGGCAGTCTATGAATCTTAGAGTTGGTCCCGATCAGATTACACCCTTGTTGAAAACCAGACATACACATGTTGCGCGCAGATTTATTGTTATCTATGTATTGTATTAAACTTGATTTCTCACCAACACGCAAGTGTTTGACGTTTATTTTAACACATGTTCAGGTTTGCAGTAGCTGTTTTGGAGCTCGAGAACACGTAGGAAGTTTTCTTTATTTTGGACCTAGATTAAAATGTATCAAGACAAGTTATTGCTGTTCGGATATTATGATTTATAATATATTGATTTATGATGATTTATGTTATCTTGTTTACTTTGCGCGTGCGCGAATGAATGTATTTATTAAATATTGACACCCAATAGTGTCACGAGTAATGAAACAATATGTGGCGCCCCGATGTATAATCCGCCTTTGGTCGGGGTGTTACATGCGGGTTGAGCATTTGAGTATTGATATTTTTATATAAATCATTCATCTAGAAGATGTTAAAACATTTTAATATGGATAAAGTTCATCTCATATAGAACAAATTATCCTTTATATCAATATAAATTTTTGGTCAAGGAGAAACATAACTTATCGCAAGTGATGCAATATTTCTTGCTAGTTATACACAACTATGTATATTATTTATTTACATTTATTGACAAGATATAATTTGTTTCAGTGAAGAGACATCGAAATGAGTTAAACATAATACTTTGATATATGCAAGGTACGAAAGATATATAAGTTTATATTTTACTAACCCATAAAAAGGGTTTGGTTAGTTGTATTGATGCAGGGAATATAATATAGCAAAGTCGTGGATCTCATGTTACTCATATGCAAAATGAGGCACTACATGTCACTTATTTACTAGACGAGGCACTACAAGTCATACACGAAGATAATACAACATTACTCCAAATAAGGAAGTGTACACTACAAGATCAAGCAACGGATTGTTAACAATCGTAAACAAACTTTCCCATAAGATTGAAGCTCGTCGCTTAAAGGATGTATAAATGAAGGGGGGGGGGGGGTATTATATGCGTTGCACTCTTTTTCCCTTAGCTATGGTTTTGTCCCAATGGGTTTTCCTAGCAAGGTTTTTAATGAGACAACAATACAAAGCGTATATAAAGAGTACTATTTTTTTCTTTATCACATGGATAGTCAAGGGGGAGTGTTATGAATATTTATAGGTGACTATCATATTCTTAACCCCCATATTATCACTTATGTATGCATTAATATTATAACCCTATAAATAGAGGGTTCATGTACTTAATATGATATACTCAATAAAAGAGTTCTTTCATTCTCTTTGTGTTATCTATATTATATGTGATGTTGCTATTAGGCTGTTGCTTTACAACAAAATATACAAAATTACGTTCCCAACTCCAAGACATGTATTAGAATATTAGTTTGATTTGTTTAAACCTTGGAATTAAAACCCTCCGAAATTAAATATTATCTATTGAGAATTTTTACACCGAGAGAATCGTAATTTACAAAATTATTGCGGCAATCGAAACTTGTGTTATTAAGTGGTACTTAAGCAGTTAAGTGTTAACTCGTATCAAATTATTTTCAAATTTTAAACGTATCTAGTGAAATTTTGGCCATGGGATAACTCATCTTAATTTCACATAAACACAACATCACTTATTTTTCTCTCTTTCACTTCATCTCACCCAAAGGAAATTGTTTCATCCTTTTAACTTCATATCACCCCTATTAATTGTTAATTTAATATATTGTTCTTTGTCTTTTAACCCGTTAAAAGTATAATACAAGGCCCCTTTTTAACAAATAATTTAACACAAGTGATGAGTGATTTAATTCATCTTTAAATTGTCATGTCATTTTAACCTATGTTGGGGTTAAAGTGTACCTTATGGTCTTAAGAATACCATTTGATGTACTTTAACTTTAAAAGCTATTGGGACATAATGAAACTAAACTATTGGTAAAAAAGGAAACTGAGTTTTTATCAAGTGGAAAATATGGTTTTCAAGTTTGGATATGAATAATTACATTTACGGTGTTTTTCTTAGCGTATATATGTCCATATACTATACTTTCCTATGCATATATGGAAGATAATCGATTACACACTTTGTAAGCTTGTTACTTTATTCTTCTTATATACATATAGGAATGACTGTAATCGTTATCTTTTCAATAGAAGACATTTACCATGAGTGTTTCTATTGTATTAAAGCTTTGTTACCCAAAAACCCTACGTTTGTCATCTCTCTTGCTTTGCCATCGCCTCTTGCCCAATCGTCAACCACTATATATAGTTGACTGCAGTGGATAACAAAACGAACAACCCTTCTACAGCCATGCAAATGACTCTACGCCTCGTGTATCCAGAATACAGTTTGTGTATTGGATGACACAAAGGTAACATATTCATCCATGGTAAAGTTATACAAGCTAGTGCCAAATGCTATAAGGTCCTCCACCATATAGATGATATTGCCAACACCAACTGACCCGACTTATTAGTTGTGGGTCAAGATCGATGCCATTGTTTTGACGAGGATTTATGGAACTCATTTGGATGATAATTGGGTTCAGGTTCTTAACATGCATGGACTCCACGACTAGAACCACATGGACTAAAATCCCTAGCATATTCTTGAAAAGGGTTATGTACGTGCAACCGTATTGGAACAAGAATTCAGTGACGGCCCAACCTTTTTGGTGGCCTAAAGCGAGTTAAAATATATGGGGCCTTTTTTTTCAACTAAAATATATAATTTTTTTTTGTTTACGATCATAACACGTCGAACTATGATCAAATTAAGTAATAAGATTTTATATGAGACGTTGTTTTAGCTACTCCAATTCAAAATCAGCCACTACAAGACAAATAAAAATAATTATAATTTTAACATAAAGCAACTGAACTTAGTGGATTTAACAAAGGAGAAAAAATACATAAATAATCAACTAAATAGAAATCTTGAATCATGAAAACGAAATCTTAAATCGTGAAAGATGGATGAAAACAATTTATCTTTCGAAACCTTGACTCATGAATGTCGTTTGATTGTATATTGTGAGGGTTGATGATGTATAACATAAATAAAAAAATAATATAACATAAGAAAATTTGAATGAAGAATATGTCTTCTAATCAAGTTAAGTATTCTTAAGTATTCTAATCAAATATTGAACAAGTAGTAGGAAAATATATTACATCACATTAATAAAAACAAGGGAAATTTATTACAAATTGAGGATAAACGGGATGATATGTATCACTCGAACCTGGGCCTCCATGGAAAAAATGGAGTGAGCATACCACTGCACTGCACACTGGTTATTTGGTAAAGTTACAAAGTACATATTAATATAAAGTTTAAGGTAAAAAGATTTTTTAAAAATGGGGCCTCAAAATTTTGGGAGCCTAAAGCTAGAGCTTTAGTTTCCTATACTATTGGGCCGGCCCTGCAAGAATTCACCATCCTCTCTTTGTCATTACGTTCGTCTATGGGCGAATACTTCCATATACCGAAAGTTGTAAAAGAACGACTTAACGTTCTGGATAATCATACTTTGTTCTAATCGTGTAAGGCCTACCGCGGACCGCCAGAATATGACTAGTTGCATTTTCATAAACCAAAGTTCACCAACGTGGGACACAACTTGTAGTATGTTACAATTGGAACAACATCACCAATATGCTCGATACAATATGAACCTTTCAAACAACGTGCTCGTTGCACCTGGTGGTAATCAATTGCCCCATGCTAGTCATGCCAGGAAGACGCTGATACATTTGAATCACCCAATCGATGGTCGTCAATAGCATAACTGTGGACAGGACCGTGGTCATCAAAAATCCAAATCGAGGTTGGAATCCTAACCCTCGCGATTAGAACTTCTGTCACGGGGAACATCTAACTCGACGTCTCCTTGGCCTTGGTGGAGCTAGCTAGCTTGCCCCTGCCCATCCTAGTTGTTGCAATGGGCTGACCCTAATCATGCTCATTGTAATATCTTAAAAATTTTTGTTCCAAAATTGTCAATTTTTAATGTTGAGTGGTCAAATTGTAAATAAGCCAAAGTTGAAGTCAAGGGTCTAATATCTAATTTTGCAAATTTCGGATTAGACGGATAGTCTGAAGAATTAGGCCATCTAAAGATCACGCTTCATCATGTAGTTAACAAACTGGACGGATCGTCTCGTCAGCCTACTCTTTTAGACGCCGTATCTAAAAACAATTTAACTCGCCAAGATAAGGATTTGATGGACCGTCTAGTCCTCCTACTATTATCAGATGGTTGTCTAAACCATCGTGTCAGCAAAAATTTGCCAACAAGGCCATAACGTGGCAGGCAGTGATTGTTGACTCATCATACAATTTTGGTCCATATATTCACGCCAAATCACAACCATTTCATGTACAATTCATCTGATTATCACCCTAGATCAAGGAAAGACGTGTTCTTGGAGTTCTTGGTGTATTTAATCAAGCTCAAGCCAAACAAAAGTGTTCTAAGATGTAAAGAAATATTAAAATCAAATTAATGAACAAAACACGTTGAAATAGACATTCACTTCATTTGAGATATGGTTTTATATTAATGAAGAACAAGTACATGACCACAACTTTGTTATTTCTCGTTCTTGATTTTATTTTAATATTTTAGTTGTAACCAACATTGTAAATGTTTGTTCCTCTTTTGAAATTTTTGTTTAGTATTTTAATTCAATTTAAAATATTTATACTACTTTATGAACGGCCCTATAAAATCATGTTTGATTTTTAATTTGATAAACAAGTTGAAATCTGATGGTTGTTGTGGCAAAAATAACGAGTGACAACAATGGTGGTGTTATTGATAACAAGGTTGTGGTACTGGTAGTGATAGTGGAGGTGGGGGTGGTAGTGGTGTTGTTTGTAGCGGTGATAATCATATTGGTGGGGCGTTTTCAATCCATTTGGTGATGTTGGTGGTGGTAAGTGTGGAGAAGTGATGCTCAGGTTGACAATGAGAGAGAATGAAATTCCAACTCTTTTAACTTAACTTTTTCTCGAATTGAAAGAGATGTTAAATTCCATGATTCCTCAACTTAAAAGGATTTTAGGAGAATTTATTCCACTTTCATCTATGCGTTTCCGGCCAAACGTATAGTAATTAATTTGCTTTTGGACTCATGTATTACACTGGATTTATCAAATGATGAAAATAAATAAGGTTCGTTATTTTAATTGTGATTTTACAAATATTAATGAATTCATTTACGTATAAAGTATAACTTATGAGTTATATTGTTTTTCAGTTCACAACTTATAAAATGCATTTTTTTTTCCTGTTTCACCTCATGTAATACATATGATGAAAAATATGAACTAAATGTAATTTCTAGTGTAACAATATTTAAAAGTTGACGATTAATGTATATATAGACAATGATCTAGAGCATAATGTCATTAAACAATATAAATGTAGACCTAAATACATATTTTTTACAATGGTAAAAAAACAACCACTAACCAATAATTGATTATATTTAGCATCAATTTTTTTTAAAAGGTGATTATAAATGTGACACTTACACACCTCTAAATAATGGAAAGTTAAATGTCATTTTCATACATGAGGTTTGACTAACTACATGCCTTATACATTTTTAAATTTTCTTGCAAATCAACACCTCGCATTTCCAAAATCATGATATTTTTCATTGTTTCTAACAAAAATAAACGAACAGAAACACTAAGTGCCTTAGTTCATTTGTTTTTGTTAAAGAAAATGGTTTGGTTTGATTGTTTTTATTTTTTTAAAGTAGTCTGGTTCATTTATTTATTTTTTTTAAATGTGATACCGTTCATTTATTTTATTTAAAAAGTAGTTCGGTTCATTTATTTCTTAAGAAAAACCGTTTCTGATCGCTTACTTTTGAAAAGTAGTTTGGCTCATTTAATTTAATTAAAAAAGTAGTTTGGTTCATTTAATTTTGTTATAAAGTAGTTCGACTTATTTATTTTTGACAACGCAGTTAAGTAAATGAGAAATCTAAAAATTACTGTTTTATCCTTGACTTAATGGAAAAAACAAATTGTGTTAACGAAAAGTACTAAAATAGAATGATTTTTGAAATGTTAAATGTTGATTTGGAAGATATTTAAAATAGATACTAAAGTTGCGTTGGTTGGTCAAACAGCATGTATGAAAATGGTACTTAATTCAATAATGAACAAAAGTCACACTATGTTTTATCCACTTGATAAAATGGTTTTGACCGATAGCTAGAATGAACGAGATGAAAGATTAGAAATTAATAGTAACCTAGGCTTGACACCAAGATTCAATATTTTGTTTTATTAGTATAGTATGATAAAAGATGATAAAATTATAGACGGATAGTCTGAAGAATTAGGCCATCTAAAGATCACGCTTCATCATGTAGTTAACAAACTGGACGGATCGTCTCGTCAGCCTACTCTTTTAGACGCCGTATCTAAAAACAATTTAACTCGCCAAGATAAGGATTTGATGGACCGTCTAGTCCTCCTACTATTATCAGATGGTTGTCTAAACCATCGTGTCAGCAAAAATTTGCCAACAAGGCCATAACGTGGCAGGCAGTGATTGTTGACTCATCATACAATTTTGGTCCATATATTCACGCCAAATCACAACCATTTCATGTACAATTCATCTGATTATCACCCTAGATCAAGGAAAGACGTGTTCTTGGAGTTCTTGGTGTATTTAATCAAGCTCAAGCCAAACAAAAGTGTTCTAAGATGTAAAGAAATATTAAAATCAAATTAATGAACAAAACACGTTGAAATAGACATTCACTTCATTTGAGATATGGTTTTATATTAATGAAGAACAAGTACATGACCACAACTTTGTTATTTCTCGTTCTTGATTTTATTTTAATATTTTAGTTGTAACCAACATTGTAAATGTTTGTTCCTCTTTTGAAATTTTTGTATAGTATTGTAATTCAATTTAAAATATTTATACTACTTTATGAACGGTCCTATAAAATCATGTTTGATTTTTAATTTGATAAACAAGTTGAAATCTGATGGTTGTTGTGGCAAAAATAACGAGTGACAACAATGGTGGTGTTATTGATAACAAGGTTGTGGTACTGGTAGTGATAGTGGAGGTGGGGGTGGTAGTGGTGTTGTTTGTAGCGGTGATAATCATATTTGTGGGGCGTTTTCAATCCATTTGGTGATGTTGGTGGTGGTAAGTGTGGAGAAGTGATGCCCAGGTTGACAATGAGAGAGAATGAAATTCCAACTCTTTTAACTTAACTTTTTCTCGAATTGAAAGAGATGTTAAATTCCATGATTCCTCAACTTAAAAGGATTTTAGGAGAATTTATTCCACTTTCATCTATGCGTTTCCGGCCAAACGTATAGTAATTAATTTGCTTTTGGACTCATGTATTACACTGGATTTATCAAATGATGAAAATAAATAAGGTTCGTTATTTTAATTGTGATTTTACAAATATTAATGAATTCATTTACGTATAAAGTATAACTTATGAGTTATATTGTTTTTCAGTTCACAACTTATAAAATGCATCTTTTTTTCCTGTTTCACCTCATGTAATACATATGATGAAAAATATGAACTAAATGTAATTTCTAGTGTAACAATATTTAAAAGTTGACGATTAATGTATATAGAGACAATGATCTAGAGCATAATGTCATTAAACAATATAAATGTAGACCTAAATACATATTTTTTACAATGGTAAAATAACAACCACTAACCAATAATTGATTATATTTAGCATCAATTTTTTTTAAAAGGTGATTATAAATGTGACACTTACACACCTCTAAATAATGGAAAGTTAAATGTCATTTTCATACATGAGGTTTGACTAACTACATGCCTTATACATTTTTAAATTTTCTTGCAAATCAACACCTCGCATTTCCAAAATCATGATATTTTTCATTGTTTCTAACAAAAATAAACGAACAGAAACACTAAGTGCCTTGGTTCATTTGTTTTTGTTAAAGAAAATGGTTTGGTTTGATTGTTTTTATTTTTTTAAAGTAGTCTGGTTCATTTATTTATTTTTTTTAAATGTGATACCGTTCATTTATTTTATTTAAAAAGTAGTTCGGTTCATTTATTTCTTAAGAAAAACCGTTTCTGATCGCTTACTTTTGAAAAGTAGTTTGGCTCATTTAATTTAATTAAAAAAGTAGTTTGGTTCATTTAATTTTGTTATAAAGTAGTTCGACTTATTTATTTTTGACAACGCAGTTAAGTAAATGAGAAATCTAAAAATTACTGTTTTATCCTTGACTTAATGGAAAAAACAAATTGTGTTAACGAAAAGTACTAAAATAGAATGATTTTTGAAATGTTAAATGTTGATTTGGAAGATATTTAAAATAGATACTAAAGTTGCGTTGGTTGGTCAAACAGCATGTATGAAAATGGTACTTAATTCAATAATGAACAAAAGTCACACTATGTTTTATCCACTTGATAAAATGGTTTTGACCGATAGCTAGAATGAACGAGATGAGAGATTAGAAATTAATAGTAACCTAGGCTTGACACCAAGATTCAATATTTTGTTTTATTAGTATAGTATGATAAAAGATGATAAAATTATAGACGGATAGTCTGAAGAATTAGGCCATCTAAAGATCACGCTTCATCATGTAGTTAACAAACTGGACGGATCGTCTCGTCAGCCTACTCTTTTAGTAGCCGTATCTAAAAACAATTTAACTCGCCAAGATAAGGATTTGATGGACCGTCTAGTCCTCCTACTATTATCAGATGGTTGTCTAAACCATCGTGTCAGCAAAAATTTGCCAACAAGGCCATAACGTGGCAGGCAGTGATTGTTGACTCATCATACAATTTTGGTCCATATATTCACGCCAAATCACAACCATTTCATGTACAATTCATCTGATTATCACCCTAGATCAAGGAAAGACATGTTCTTGGAGTTCTTGGTGTATTTAATCAAGCTCAAGCCAAACAAAAGTGTTCTAAGATGTAAAGAAATATTAAAATCAAATCAATGAACAAAACACGTTGAAATAGACATTCACTTCATTTGAGATATGGTTTTATATTAATGAAGAACAAGTACATGACCACAACTTTGTTATTTCTCGTTCTTGATTTTATTTTAATATTTTAGTTGTAACCAACATTGTAAATGTTTGTTCCTCTTTTGAAATTTTTGTTTAGTATTGTAATTCAATTTAAAATATTTATACTACTTTATGAACGGTCCTATAAAATCATGTTTGATTTTTAATTTGATAAACAAGTTGAAATCTGATGGTTGTTGTGGCAAAAATAACGAGTGACAACAATGGTGGTGTTATTGATAACAAGGTTGTGGTACTGGTAGTGATAGTGGAGGTGGGGGTGGTAGTGGTGTTGTTTGTAGCGGTGATAATCATATTTGTGGGGCTTTTTCAATCCATTTGGTGATGTTGGTGGTGGTAAGTGTGGAGAAGTGATGCTCAGATTGACAATGAGAGAGAATGAAATTCCAACTCTTTTAACTTAACTTTTTCTCGAATTGAAAGAGATGTTAAATTCCATGATTCCTCAACTTAAAAGGATTTTAAGAGAATTTATTCCACTTTCATCTATGCGTTTCCGGCCAAACGTATAGTAATTAATTTGCTTTTGGACTCATGTATTACACTGGATTTATCAAATGATGAAAATAAATAAGGTTCGTTATTTTAATTGTGATTTCACAAATATTAATGAATTCATTTACGTATAAAGTATAACTTATGAGTTATATTGTTTTTCAGTTCACAACTTATAAAATGCATTTTTTTTTCCTGTTTCACCTCATGTAATACATATGATGAAAAATATGAACTAAATGTAATTTCTATTGTAACAATATTTAAAAGTTGACGATTAATGTATATATAGACAATGATCTAGAGCATAATGTCATTAAACAATATAAATGTAGACCTAAATACATATTTTTTACAAAGGTAAAAAAACAACCACTAACCAATAATTGATTATATTTAGCATCAATTTTTTTTAAAAGGTGATTATAAATGTGACACTTACACACCTCTAAATAATGGAAAGTTAAATGTCATTTTCATACATGAGGTTTGACTAACTACATACCTTATACATTTTTAAATTTTCTTGCAAATCAACACCTCGCATTTCCAAAATCATGATATTTTTCATTGTTTCTAACAAAAATAAACGAACAGAAACACTAAGTGCCTTGGTTCATTTGTTTTTGTTAAAGAAAATGGTTTGGTTTGATTGTTTTTATTTTTTTAAAGTAGTCTGGTTCATTTATTTATTTTTTTTAAATGTGATACCGTTCATTTATTTTATTTAAAAAGTAGTTCGGTTCATTTATTTCTTAAGAAAAACCGTTTCTGATCGCTTACTTTTGAAAAGTAGTTTGGCTCATTTAATTTAATTAAAAAAGTAGTTTGGTTCATTTAATTTTGTTATAAAGTAGTTCGGCTTATTTATTTTTGACAACGCAGTTAAGTAAATGAGAAATCTAAAAATTACTGTTTTATCCTTGACTTAATGGAAAAAACAAATTGTGTTAACGAAAAGTACTAAAATAGAATGATTTTTGAAATGTCAAATGTTGATTTGGAAGATATTTAAAATAGATACTAAAGTTGCGTTGGTTGGTCAAACGGCATGTATGAAAATGGTACTTAATTCAATAATGAACAAAAGTCACACTATGTTTTATCCACTTGATAAAATGGTTTTGACCGATAGCTAGAATGAACGAGATGAGATATTAGAAATTAAGAGTAACCTAGGCTTGACACCAAGATTCAATATTTTGTTTTATTAGTATAGTATGATAAAAGATGATAAAATTATAGACGGATAGTCTGAAGAATTAGGCCATCTAAAGATCACGCTTCATCATGTAGTTAACAAACTGGACGGATCGTCTCGTCAGCCTACTCTTTTAGACGCC
The DNA here is from genome assembly GCF_021521415.1 of Bidens hawaiensis. Taxonomy (NCBI): domain Eukaryota; kingdom Viridiplantae; phylum Streptophyta; class Magnoliopsida; order Asterales; family Asteraceae; genus Bidens; species Bidens hawaiensis. The sequence continues at coordinate 239,691 of NW_027491957.1, forward strand.
GTATCTAAAAACAATTTAACTCGCCAAGATAAGGATTTGATGGACCGTCTAGTCCTCCTACTATTATCAGATGGTTGTCTAAACCATCGTGTCAGCAAAAATTTGCCAACAAGGCCATAACGTGGCAAGCAGTGATTGTTGACTCATCATACAATTTTGGTCCATATATTCACGCCAAATCACAACCATTTCATGTACAATTCATCTGATTATCACCCTAGATCAAGGAAAGACATGTTCTTGGAGTTCTTGGTGTATTTAATCAAGCTCAAGCCAAACAAAAGTGTTCTAAGATGTAAATAAATATTAAAATCAAATCAATGAACAAAACACGTTGAAATAGACATTCACTTCATTTGAGATATGGTTTTATATTAATGAAGAACAAGTACATGACCACAACTTTGTTATTTCTCGTTCTTGATTTTATTTTAATATTTTAGTTGTAACCAACATTGTAAATGTTTGTTCCTCTTTTGAAATTTTTGTTTAGTATTTTAATTCAATTTAAAATATTTATACTACTTTATGAACGGTCCTATAAAATCATGTTTGATTTTTAATTTGATAAACAAGTTGAAATCTGATGGTTGTTGTGGCAAAAATAACGAGTGACAACAATGGTGGTGTTATTGATAACAAGGTTGTGGTACTGGTAGTGATAGTGGAGGTGGGGGTGGTAGTGGTGTTGTTTGTAGCGGTGATAATCATATTGGTGGGGCGTTTTCAATCCATTTGGTGATGTTGGTGGTGGTAAGTGTGGAGAAGTGATGCTCAGGTTGACAATGAGAGAGAATGAAATTCCAACTCTTTTAACTTAACTTTTTCTCGAATTGAAAGAGATGTTAAATTCCATGATTCCTCAACTTAAAAGGATTTTAGGAGAATTTATTCCACTTTCATCTATGTGTTTCCGGCCAAACGTATAGTAATTAATTTGCTTTTGGACTCATGTATTACACTGGATTTATCAAATGATGAAAATAAATAAGGTTCGTTATTTTAATTGTGATTTTACAAATATTAATGAATTCATTTACGTATAAAGTATAACTTATGAGTTATATTGTTTTTCAGTTCACAACTTATAAAATGCATTTTTTTTTCCTGTTTCACCTCATGTAATACATATGATGAAAAATATGAACTAAATGTAATTTCTAGTGTAACAATATTTAAAAGTTGACGATTAATGTATATATAGACAATGATCTAGAGCATAATGTCATTAAACAATATAAATGTAGACCTAAATACATATTTTTTACAATGGTAAAAAAAACAACCACTAACCAATAATTGATTATATTTAGCATCAATTTTTTTTAAAAGGTGATTATAAATGTGACACTTACACACCTCTAAATAATGGAAAGTTAAATGTCATTTTCATACATGAGGTTTGACTAACTACATACCTTATACATTTTTAAATTTTCTTGCAAATCAACACCTCGCATTTCCAAAATCATGATATTTTTCATTGTTTCTAACAAAAATAAACGAACAGAAACACTAAGTGCCTTGGTTCATTTGTTTTTGTTAAAGAAAATGGTTTGGTTTGATTGTTTTTATTTTTTTAAAGTAGTCTGGTTCATTTATTTATTTTTTTTAAATGTGATACCGTTCATTTATTTTATTTAAAAAGTAGTTCGGTTCATTTATTTCTTAAGAAAAATCGTTTCTGATCGCTTACTTTTGAAAAGTAGTTTGGCTCATTTAATTTAATTAAAAAAGTAGTTTGGTTCATTTAATTTTGTTATAAAGTAGTTCGGCTTATTTATTTTTGACAACGCAGTTAAGTAAATGAGAAATCTAAAAATTACTGTTTTATCCTTGACTTAATGGAAAAAACAAATTGTGTTAACGAAAAGTACTAAAATAGAATGATTTTTGAAATGTCAAATGTTGATTTGGAAGATATTTAAAATAGATACTAAAGTTGCGTTGGCTGGTCAAACAGCATGTATGAAAATGGTACTTAATTCAATAATGAACAAAAGTCACACTATGTTTTATCCATTTGATAAAATGGTTTTGACCGATAGCTAGAATGAACGAGATGAGATATTAGAAATTAAGAGTAACCTAGGCTTGACACCAAGATTCAATATTTTGTTTTATTAGTATAATATGATAAAAGATGATAAAATTATAGATTATTAATTTATTATGATCTTTGATAAAAAGAAGGGTTAGGAATTGAATTTAGATTCATATTTCATCAAATTTCAATTAACTGAATACCCCTTTAAAGCATTTTCAATTTTCAAAAGGTCCTTTATATTATTACCGGTGATAAGTAAATTTGAAGAAACAGTATTTATTCTCTATAATATTTTAATGTTTTATAAAAGTGATTGTGAGTAGAGGAGAGAGAAAATGTAATAATAAAAACATAATAAAATATTATTTCATATAAACAAAGAGAAAAAATATAGTTTTTTTTAAATATAATTATATAAATTGAGATAGAGATATTGTTAGAAATGCTCTTAGATGAATAATTACCCTGTTGTCGCTAAGGGGTTTCGTCCCTTCGAACCATTGTATTCAATATGCTAGAAATGAGTATAGTTTTGTACAGTTGAGCACTTCGCTATATGTCTCATAACTAGTAACAATGTTTGTACTCATTTCTTTTTAATCTTATAAATCAAGCTATAGTAAAATGATATTGATAACATTAAGTTTCGCCTCTACATTCATCACCAACTTTTAAAACCCTTGTAACAGATATTTAAAATTTTAAATCATATTAACATTAAAATTATTTCATTAAAACCATCTTTGATTATGAAATTTAATATAATGATTTATTGTACAAGTTAAATGGTAAGACCAAGCGTAGTCCTGTAACATCCTAAAATTTATAATGTTAAATAAAAAAAGTTACGTTTAGTGATTTCGCGTTATTAATTAATTAATGTCGAGTAAAGAACGGATCATGGACTTAGATTAATTAAGATGGGTTAAATGAGAATGGGCCTTAGGTCCATGGGCTTTAAGTGATATAAATATCCCATAAACCAACCTAAAACCCTAAACCCTCATTTCATTTCCATCATAATCTCTACACACTCAAAAACACACACATACACTACACCATATTCGGCCGAGAGAGAGAGAGAGAGAGACATCCGAGACCAAGAATCAAGCCGACCATTATTAGATCTTCAATATACGAGATAACCAAGAAAACCGCGACCACACCGAACGTATAAAAGGTATGTTATTGACCTTTAAAGTTTACGTAGTATTGAACGTTTTTACCTTAAAGGTCCAAGCTTTATAGTATATACGGGATATATATACGAACGAAAACGGTTAGGGAACGTAGGGGGTGATGTCGAACCATAACAAGGGTATTAAAATCGACAAAATGCTTGATAAAAACCAAACCCGTAGCTGACCTAAACAACTTCGCCTGCAAAAGCTTAACTTCGCCTTCAAAGCATAACTTCGCCTTCAAAGCTTAACTTCGCATACGGCCAAGTTCGCCTAACTGGTAACTTCGCCTAAGGCCAAGTTCGCCTAATTGATAACTTCGCCTAAGGCCAAGTTCCCCTAATTGATAACTTCGCCTAAGGCCAAGTTCGCCTAACTGATAACTTCGCCTAAGGCCAAGTTCGCCTAACTGATAACTTCGCCTAAAGCTAAGTTCGCTTAAGGTTTAACTTAGCCCAGCCAGGGGCTCTGCCCCTTGGACCCCAGCTCGACCCCAGCCAGGGGCTCTGCCCCTTGGACCCTGCTAGGGGCTGCCGCCCCTAGACCCCGCTGCCAGGGGCGCTGCCCCCGGACCCCCATTCGTTGTGGGTAGTAGTTAAGACTAGAAAGATGATATGAGTAGTGATAGTTAATTGATACGTATACTTGTTATACAGTCAGCCGTGCACAACTGAAGAAAGGGATTACGATTAACGGTGAACGTAACCGTGTTCAGGTGAGTTTCTAGCCCCACTTCTGTGTTATGTTTTCGGGGCTGTGTGCATACTCTATATGTTTGTTAATACACTTATCCTAAGTGATAAGTGTATGCCTTATATGAATGATGTGAAATGTATGAATGATTGCTTGTTAGTACGTGAACGATCTTCGGATATTGCACGTACTGTCAGGTTGTAACGCTATGTATAAGGTAAGTATGATATGTATGCTTATATGTATGAACGTGATAAAGTTAATAAAAGAAGGAAATGATGGTTGTATGGTTGTATGGTTACGAAAAGGGTACCGAGCCCTAATAATACTCGAGGTATGATGTATGGTTGTATGGTAACGAAGAGGGAATCGAACCCTACTAATATTCAAGAACTAGGGAACCGAACCCTACTAATATTCGAGGAAAGAGGGTACCGAGCCCTAATAATACTCGAGGAAGGAGGGTACCGAGCCCTAATAATACTCGAGGAAGGAGGGTACCGAGCCCTAATAATACTTGAGGAATGTAGGGCGTAATGCTCTTTATAACGTAAGATGTGAAAGTAAGAAAGTATGAAAGTAAGAAAGTATGAAAGTATGAATGAAAGAATATAAGTTATTGTGTATTGTATAATGTATGATTAACTAGAACTCACTCAGCGTAGCTGACTTTTAGTATGCACGCAGGTGAGTATGATGAGACAGCTGGCTTGAGTGGGGACACATGACAGAAGAATAAGAGTCTGGCATCTGAAGACTTATGATGTTTTAATTTTAATGCTTTAATGTTGAAAGACAAAGGATGTTTTGAGACAAGTTATGAATTATGTAATGTTTTATGAAAGTTTTATATTCCGCGTAAAGTTTTAATTAACTCTGATATTTAGAACTGTGTTTATGAGTAAATCCAACACGAAAGTAGGGCTACCGGTAACGGGGCCTTACAAGTCCCGACGTTTTGCCCTATAACCCCCGGCGTTTTTGGTAGTTTTCTTCCGTCGTTTTGTATATAACGCGAGAAATGACACCATTTTCAAAAAAATATATATTTTTGATATAGCCGTGGAAGGGTTTCTGGAGATGGGTTCTTTTTTTTTGACACCGACGGTGAGTAACTCCGGCGTAGGAGGAGGCGGTGGAAGGGTTTCTGGAGATGGGTTATTTTTTGGAGAGCTTCCATCGGTCGTTGAGGTAGATGAGGTGTGGTGGTGTAGCCATTGACGATGGTCGGAGATGGTTTGAAGGTGGCCGGAGATAGGGTGTTGAGATTATTAATATTATTATTATTATTGTGGCCGGAGACGGTGGTTCTTTTATGTGAGTTTAATGAATTATTATTTAAAAAAAACAGAAAAAAACTGATAGTGACTGGGCGCCACGTGACGCATAACGCATGGGGTGGAAAGTTATGACTACACCCTGTTTTTGTAAAAAAAACTATAACTCTGACTGAGCGTCACATGACACATAACGCCCAAGAATGAAGCTTTATAACTATACATGGTTTAATAGTAGGTAAAAGAATAAAATATAACCCCACACCATTTGATGATGTTTCCAAGATAGTTTAATAACAGATTTGAGCTGTTAAAAATAAAGAGAAAAGCTTTTAATTTATATACAGAAATATTGAAAAATGCAAGCCTCTTAAGGCACATGAATAATACTGGGAAAATCCTCAAAATGTCCATTTTAAACATTATGGACAATTTGTTTATCATCATCATTGTTTTGGATAAAAATCAGCTAAGGATAATGTATCCAAATCTGTCAATGTGAGGTCTAGTGCTATGATGACAATAACAATTATATGAACGAAAATAGAATGAACAAAGTGATTTGTTGCGAGGAAAAACCTTTTGACCTTGTTCAGATCAAAAGAAAAAAACCCTGGGTGATGACAACTCGTCGATCACCACTTTATTAATATCAAAAAAGGTTACAAATGGGTTGGAGATTGTGATAGATATTACAAAGTAAGCTAGTGTATAGAGAGAATTATTGAATCTGCTCTAGTGTGTGTGAGAGAGTACAAGTGAGACCTAATCGATCATATCTCGATAATTATAAAGAAAATACTTTCAACAAAAAGTCCTAACTATCCGCCACTATTCCACTATTCCTCCAACGTTCATTGACCACGTGCTGGTAATTTCCAGTAGCGAAAATTAAGGTAGACCAAGTCACAAAGCCGTTACTCCTGCTGAACAATAACCTACACACGTGAAACAATTGTTAATAATACCAACCTGTGAGGATCCTCAATCCTTGACACGGCTCTGGAACTCTTCAGGATGATAAATGATCCAGACACATCTTCAAGGATAACATATCCTCAGCAGGGAAAATATCAGTCCTAACAATCATATATTCCTCAAATGTTCATTACCAAAAACATTTACTCCTCCCTTAAACTTCTTTAGACTCACTTATTTTAAACTAATAGCAAACCCTTCTATTAAGATCTGCAAACTCACGGACCCAGAAATCGATGAGTTTCGCCCTTTGTTTCTGCCAGAAACCCTTTTTCGACCATACGAATCTAGCATCCGTTGTGACGTGTTTTCCAAAACTTGGGTGTGTTTTCCGGCTTGCCCCTTTCTTATTGGTTACAGTTATCCGTTTCCTTCCTTTACACAAAGCTTCTTCGATTCCACAGACATATCCTACATCCAGGCTATGCCAATGCTTTGGAGAGTGTTAGGAACTATCGAACAGATTATAGAAAATGAAAAGATTGACTTCGGCCTTTCCGAGTTATCCTATCTGTACACCCTTACTACCCACGGTCCAGCCCGATTCCTTTTTAAATCCAAGCCTCGACAATCTCATCCTCTGCTAAAGGTTACTCTGAATGACTCCTTTTGGAGAAATCAGTTCTTCTTCGTGAGACGAGACTCCATACCTGGTGGGACTGATCTTCCTTCAAGTGGGTTCGAAAGGGTAGGATCCTAGATCCTTAGTAACGATAGGAATCTTGATGATTAATTTAACTTTTGGTCTTCTTTTGCAGTTGAGAACTTTGCTTCATTGGCTAAGTTACCTGGTACTGAAGAGAAAACAAAGCGGTTCCTTGCACTGGATACCGAGGTTAGGATATTTCAAGCCCGATTCGTCGAAGCCTTTTGTGATATTTCTTCAGACTCTGACATGTCAAGTAAGTTTTTACATAATAATTTTAAAAGTAAATAAAATTAGAGGAAATACTTATCTGATTACTTATCCTTTGTAGGCGCCAAGAAGTCTCAGAAGTCCGCTAGCAAGTTCTCTTTGGAAGATATCGACAGCATGATCACTCCCCAAGATATCAAGAAAGAAGCACTGAAGGCAGCGACTAGTTCTGAACCCAAGACCGCAACTACCAAAGCCAAGTCTGCTGCATCCAAGAGAAAAAGGTCCTCTGATCCCGAAACCCACTATGACACGGTCCTCAATGTAAGTATCATGTATCCTGCTGTAACAAATTTAAGAATATAATATCCTTTTAATCTTTGCTTCTCGTAGGTTATAGGCTATGAATGCTATCAAATAGCATTATGAAAAGATCGTGGGTCAGATGAGCGACAAGTTGTCTGGGTTATGGAATGCAGTGGTCAACAAGGACAAGCAGGCAACGAAGGAGGCCAAGATATGGGCTCGAGGATCAGATATCCACAGCAGATGCCCAGCGTCAAGAGGAGATCAAGCAGGCAACGAAGGAGGCCAAGATGTAGGCGGCCAGGTCAGTGCTGCAAGCAAGGATCAAGATGGCGATGGAGGCCGGTGATCCCGCTTTTGATAAGGCAACCTGGAACATGTAGAAGTGGAAGACTCCTTGGAAGCTCTCGGCGGTGAGGAAGATGTGGAGATGTCTGATGGGAATGAAGCTGGTACGAGCTGAGCTAAGGATGTGATGTGGCTGAAGCTAGTGAAGGAGCAGGTGCTGCGGAGGGTGAGGATGCAGCTTAATTGGGCGATGAAGGATAAAGAAGACAAGGCTTGAGCCCAAATTTTTTTATGTTGATGTTTTTGATGAACAATGGTTGTGGTTTGTAATAGACAGTAGTAAGTAGGGTTTAAGGATCACAGATTATCAAAACAATTCTCAGGTATACTGAAGGTGGACGGATCCTCTGTTTGTGGGGATGAAACCTTTAGTGCCTCTGACTTTTATTTTCCTACATCTTAAGAACAATTAGTAACCTTTACTTAACCCGGGTGGATGGTCCATCTTTAGTATGGTGAAATCCGGGTTAAGGATTTTGGATAAGTCCACGTGACTTATATTAATGATAATCTAAATCTTTTGACTATTTGCTTTGTTACTTGTTATTTTGAAAATCTATTTGATATAACCTTAGTCTTATTAAGAATTTTAAGGAATAATTCTGAGTAAAAACTTTAGGATAAAATATCCTTAAGAAAAAGTGATTATAGAAATTTCTGGATATAATATCCTTAGAAAAATAATTAAAATTTTTAGGATAGAATATCCTAACAGAAATAATTCAAAGATGTTAAATCTTTAAACCAAAAGATATATATGGATCCTAGCCAAACCAATATGAATTTAAAAGTAGAAATCATACCACAAGGTCTAAGTAGACCTAAGTTACCGTAACTATTGAACCTTCGGCGATCCTTGTAGAAGAAATTTAAGGATTTTGAATCCATAAGTTTTGATCTTCACAATGAACTTAAAAAAAAATATGTTGCAAACAACTCATAATGTCAAGTGGGATTAAACCCATTAGGCTGGGGACAAGCCCAAATAAAATACTGGGGACAAGCCCGTGCAACTGGGGACAAGCCCGTGTACTGGGGACAAGCCCGTGAAACTGGGGACAAGCCCGTGTACTGGGGACAAGCCCAAATACGGATGTTAACTGGGGACTCGCCCAAACCGGGATTTAGCCCAAACGTAAGATAACGTGATAACGTTATAAACCGGTGGTATGGTACGTCTACCATAATTCGTAGGATCCTCCATATAGCCGAAAGCAACGAAATTGTCAGCCACTAAGCGTGTATTGGTCCCGCTGCCCCGGACAATACGTTGGATAGCGTGCGCTCCAGGTGAGAGTGTAGAAACTCTAATTTATAAGAAAGATGAAAACCTTTAAACCTTAAGGGATATGACCATCGGGGGTCATATCCAATCGTGGGCTAGGCCAAGAGAAATAGCTTAGTACCTTAAATATAAAGGAGAGGTGGCCAACCTCTTGATTGTTACACATCTTATTAATTTCCTGCATTAATACTTAAAACTTGGAAGAAACAAAAAATGTTAAGAATACATCCTTACATAAGTAATAATAAGTTTACAATGATAAGTGATTAGATAAATATTACCAATTTTGGGGATCCTTGATCCTTTTAGGATACTTTATCCTTAGAAGATATTTGATCCTGATCAGAAAAAGTATTTCTTGATGTGGATAGCGTTCCATGCTCTGGGTAACCTATTGCCTTCCCATAGTGAGCAAATGATATGCCCCCTTTCCTGCCTCCGACTCGATCAGATAAGGACCTTCCCATTTGGGTGCTAACTTCCCATCAGCCGGATTGGTTGTGTTTTGGAAGGCTTTTCTCAAAACTAAATCTCCTTCTTGAAATCTTATGACCCTGATATTCTTGTTGTATGCCCAGCTACCCTTTGTTGATATGATGCCATTCTGATCTTGGCTAGGTCTATGAGTTCTTCAACAATATCCAAGTCTTCAAGGAGGATTTCTTTATTGACCTCAGGATCACGGATGCTTGTTCTGTGTAACATCCCGAAATTTCCAAAATGATATTAATTATATTACCTAATAATAGAGGGAAAGTTACTCGGGTTATCGGGAAATAAATAAATAGAGTAGGAGTTGGTATGGGTCGGGCTAGTGTTGGGTAATGGATATGGGTTATGGACTTGGGTTATGAAAGAAGGAAGGAGAGTCCATGGGCTTAAGCCCATGATCCCTAAATATAAATACCATTAACCACCATTTAATCCTCATTCTCACATATTCCATACACACACACCCAAAACACACACGACCCGAACCAAGATCCGAAAGCGAAAACCCGAGCTTGTTGGTGCTGGAACGTTGTGACGGACCAAAACAACATCAAGGCTTAACCGTGTTCGTAGTTCGACTCGTTCAAGGTACGTTTATAGTTAGAAATCGTTCGTGTAGGTTCGGGTTTATTTGAGAAATGATAGATCTGAGTTTGTATGGTAAAAACGAATCCAACAAAGCTAATCTTACTGAAAATGGTTAAGATTTGATGGGTTAATCGATTGATAAAAGAACCCGTAACCTAGATGCCTAAATCGCACCCCTTAAACATCGATGTTAGGTCAATTTGATGGTTGGGGTTTGTAGGCGCTGGTCAGACGATCCCGTGGGTACCTAAATCGAGTTATTTGGTTAAGAAACAAAGGTGATTAAGGGATTTAAGAACGAACAGTAGCTGCAGACGACAACTTCGCCTGCAAGCTAAGTTCGCCTGATGAACTTCGCCTGCAAAGCTAAGTTCGCCTGATGGCAACTTCGCCTGCAAGCTAAGTTCGCCTGATGACAACTTCGCCTAAAGCTAAGTTCGCCTGATGACAAGTTCGCCTAAAGCCAAGTTCGCCTGATGACAACTTCGCCTATAGCCAAGTTCGCCTGATGACAACTTCGCCTAAAGCTAAGTTCGCCTAAGGTTTAACTTCGCCTAAAGCTAAGTTCGCCTAAGGTTTAACTTCGCCTAAAGTCAAGTTCGATTAGAGAATAGATTAAAACGATAAGTAAAAGTAAGCTAATACTAGGCCACCAGATTAAATCAGGCGAGTATTGATACGTGTAACTTATACAGTCAGCCGAGCTCAGTTAAAGAAGGGATTTACAACTATCGGAGGAAGAAGCAGAGTTCAGGTGAGTTTCTAGCCCCATTCCTTGTTATGTTTTCGGGGCTGTGTGCATACTCGATGTGAAGTGTGAATACACTTACCTTAAGTGGTAAGTGTATGCTATAGATGTTATACGAAGTATATGTTTTATAATGCTTGTCGGTACGTGAACGATCTTCGGATATTGCACGTATCGCCAAGGATAGTAAATTCCAAGTGGTTGATAGTGTGTATGAATGTTATGATGTGACTTGTTTATTACGTAAATATCGAACTGATATGAAGTGTGATATAGGCAGGTAGAGGTAGAGTGTGTTAAAAGTGGCAAGAGTCTAGTAAGGGTGTTAGTGGCATAACGTGAGCGCGTGATAGGGAAAGCCTGTACGTGCCATCGTTATTATGTGTGTATGATTGTTGATGTGACTTGCTTATTATGTAAATGATATGAAGCGTGTTGTAGACAAGTAGAGGTAGAGCGTGTTAGAAGTGGCAAGAGTCTAGTAAGAGTGTTAGTGGCATAACGATAGTAAGTGGTAGGGTAAGCCTATACGTGCCTTCGTTATTAAAGTGGCAAAGTGGCATAACGTTTTACATTATTAAAGTGGCAAAGTGGCATAACGTTATACGTTATTAAAGTGGCAAAGTGGCAAATTGGCATAACGTTATACGTTATTAAAGTGGCAAAGTGGCATAACGTTTTACGTTATTAAAGTGGCAAAGTGGCATAACGTTATACGTTATTAAAGTGGCAAAGTGGCATAACGTTATACGTTATTAAAGTGGCAAAGTGGCAAGGTGGTAGGTGTAAATAAGAGGCTAAGTGGTAAGGTAAGCAGGCTAGATGTGAAAGTGTGAATACACTTACCTTAAGTGGTAAGTGTATAGATGTTATACGAGTAGCTATTATGTAATGCTTGTCGGTACGTGAACGATCCTCGGATATTGCACGTATCGCCAAGGATAGTGATTGTCAAGTGGTTGTTAGTGTGTATGTATTCTATGATGTGACTTGCTTATTATGTAAATATTGTATTGATATAAAGTGTGCTGTAGACAAGTAGGGGTAGATTGTGATAGAAGTGGCAGAGTCTAGTAAGAGTGTTAGTGGCATGACGATAGTACGTGGTAGGGTAAGCCTATACGTGTCTTCGTTATTAAAGTGGCAAAGTGGCATAACGATATTCGTTATTAAAGTGGCATCAAGTGGCATCAAGTGGCATAAGTGGCTAAGCTGTAGGGGTAATTAAGAGGCTAAGCTATAGGGGTAATTAAGTGGTTAAGCAGTGGCATGTTAGACTGTGGACTATGTGTCTTCGGATACGTATATATTGTATGTAGTGGTTGTATGATAAGTTGCTTGATTAACTAGAACTCACTCAGCGTAGCTGACTTTTAGTATGCACGCAGGTGAGTAGAATGAGACAGCTAGCTTGAGCGGGCACATGGTGGGCGAACAGGAGACTGGCATCTGAAGACTCAAAATGTTTTAATGTAATTGACGTTTATTTTGAAAGACAAGAATGTTTAATTAAGGCAAGTTTTGGATTGCTGTAACGTTTCATGAAAGTTTTTATATTCCGCGAAAGTTTTAATGAACTCTGATTTGTAAGAACTGTGTTTATGAGTAAATCCGACGCGAAAGTAGGGCTACCGGGTTCGGGGCCTTACATTCTGGCTGTAGGGACCACCATTTTGATAGGGATAACTGCTTCTGATCCAAACACCAATGAGAAGGGTGTCTGGCCCGTTGCATTCTTGGGTGTTGTCCTGTCGGCCCAAAGAACATATGGCAGTTCTTCAGCCCATTTACCCTTCTTGGTTCCTAACTTCTTCTTTAAATTGTTGATGATGATTTTGTTGCTAGAATCTGCTTGACCATTAGCTTGAGGGTGCACTGGAGTAGAGGTAATCATCTAGATGCCCCAACTGTCACAAAAGTTAGTGGTTCTTTTCCCGATAAACTGGGAACCATTGTCACAAATAATTTCTGCAGGGATACCAAATCTAGTAATAATATTTCTTTTAATGAAAGATATCACCTCTTTTTCGCGTACTTGAACAAAAGCTTCTGCTTCTATCCATTTTGAAAAGTAATCAGTCATAGCAAGCATGAATACTTTTCCTCCTGGTGCCTTGGGCAGTTTACCCACAATACCCACCCCCCATTTCACAAATGGCCATGATGAGGATATAGGATACATAGGTTCTGCTGGTTGATGTAGGATGTTTGCATGCCTTTAACAAGCATCACATTTCTTTGAATACTCCATGGCGTCTCTCTTCATTGTTGGCCAGAAATATCCTGTCCTCAGAATTCTAGAAAACAGAGCTCTACCTCTAGTGTGATTACCACAATCACCTTCATGAAAGTCTTCGGGCACCTCTTGGATTTCAGGATCCTCGATGCATCTCAAGTATGGACCCGCAAGAGATTTTCTGTATAGCATATCATCTAACAAAATATATTGTGATACCTTGAGTTTGAAGGATTTGGGATTCTTCGGAGCTGGGATTTCCCCTGTTTGAATGTACTTCTTAATTGGGAGGATCCAGGATCCTTGGCTAGCTGAGGATAATGGATCCCAAAGTACAATTTGTTTGTCAGTTGTTATTTCCCAACTTCTTGTTCTCCTATTGCTGGCGAGAGTATATGGATGATTGGGATCTTCGTATCTTCTAGAATTTTCAAGGATGAGGCTAAATTTGCTAAGGCATCTGCCCCAACATTTTCTTCCCTTGGTACCTGTACTATACTGAACAAATCGAAGGATTTTGCTAATTCCTTCACAATTTCTAAATATTTGATCATATTCTCACATTTTACGGTATAAGAGCCGTTAAAGTGGTTAGTTATAAGTAAAGAATCCATATAAACTTGAAGATACCTGATCCTCATGCTTTTGGCTAAAAGTAAACCTGCGATGAGTGCTTCATACTCTGCCTCATTGTTGGTGTCTTGAAATGCACATGCAATGCACTGGGGTATTATGTCCCCCTGTGGCGATTTCAGTAGTATGCCCAATCATGTTCCTCTTACATTGGATGCTCCATCTGTGTAGAGGATCCAAGGATCCTTGGTTTCTTCTAGTTGTTGCACTTCTAAATCAACCTCCTTTTGCATGTCACTTCTGAAATAAGCCACAAAGTCTGATAGTGCTTGCGATTTGATAGCCGTTCTAGGCTCATACTGAATGTCATATGCACTCAGTTTCACAGCCCACTTGGCCATTCTACCTGATAATTCTGACTTTCTAAGAACATTCTTAACAGGATAATTAGTTATCAAGATAATAGTATGAGTCTCAAAGTAATGTCTTAATTTAGTAGAAGCCATAATAAGTGCAAGAATTAATTTTTCTAAATGAGAATACCTGGCTTCCGCATATAAAAGACTCTTACTTACATAATAAACTGGATGTTGTTCACCTTCATGATCCTTAACGAGGACGGCACTTACTGCATTACCTGAAACAACTAGGTAGAGATATAAGGATTCTCTATCCACAGGCTTCATCAGAGCTGGAGCTGAGGATAAGTAATCCTTTAAGGCTTTGAGCGCAGCCTCATGCTTTTCCGTCCACTCAAACTTCTTATTCTTTCTAAGAATGTCGTAGAAATCTTTGCACTTCTCAGAGGATCTTGAGATGAACCTGTTGAGAGTGGCTATTCTTCTCGTGAGCCTTTGGACATCCTTGGCATTTGCAGGCGACTTCAGGTTGATAATGACTTCAATCTGCTCTGGGCTTGCTTCAATTCCTCTTTTAGTCACCATGTATCCTAGAATCTTTCCAGCTTTAACACCAAAATGGCATTTTGACGGATTTAGTTTCCATGGTATTTCTAGTGAGAGTGAAAGGTGTGAGTATGAATGAAAGGCTAATGGCTCTATTTATAGGCTAATCGAGCTGACCCATCGCGATACGCAATGGGTCTTTGCCTTGGATCCATCGCGTATAGGGGAATCGCGTATCGTGACCCCCTCCCTTTTCTTGAGCTTTGTGAAAAACCCATCGCGAGACGCGATGGGTTGTCTCCTGATACATCGCGTGTCGCGATGGGTCAAGAAAACAGGTTTTCAAGTTTGGTCGTTGCACTTTGATTACTTGAAATTTTAGGTCCGAAATTTTCATAATGTTACATCGACGGTATAAATGAGTGTCCGACGGTATGTATGATACATGGCAAGCAGCTACTGATTTAAAATAAGTGAGTCTGACAAGTTTACGAGAGGATCCGACAATATTAATCATAAGCATTTAAGGAATTTATGATGGTTATAGACAAAACCTTGATCACCTATTTAAAATGGTTATTTTAGAAAATTTTCCAATAATATTTGGTTGTTAAAAAAAATCAAAGATATTATATATACAAAACATTTTTGAAAAATACTTTTACGGTTTTACCCCGCATTGCGTTCAACATCTACGTTTTCCTTTTCAAATTGTCAAAGTCATGGAAGTCGACGCAGATAGCACTTAAGAATATGTGATTCCTGCTTTGTTGGAAGATTAGATTTTCATGTCCGGTGATAAAGAAACCGATAAATAATAATAATAATAATAACAACAACAACAAGGTAGCAAAACCCGACGCAACGGATTCGGTTGATATCGGTTAGGTTCGTACCGTTACAGACATTTAACCCATAACACAAATTAGTAAACACCCAAAACACTTGTACAGCATATGATACGAAAAAATTAACATATTTAGAACGTTTATAAGTCAGTAAAACACTATTGTAGCGCGATTCGACGCAAATTTTGTCAGTAACATCTATCATAACTAAACCCAAAAAATAGTTTCGTCAAGGTAACATCGCGGGTTTTACGGTGGCGAGTCGACTATAATATTGTCGGGTATCAATTGAGTGTATTACGGGTAAAAGGACCAAACCTAAAAAATAATTTCATCAAAGTAGCATATCTAAAAAATAAATATATAAAACATGTTAAGGAAACAAACTAATAAAAGAACCTAGGACACACTTTGAGGATAAGTGACAAAAAGTATATATGCTTCTTAAGAGGCTTGAACCTTGGTAGATCATAACACATGAAGTTAGATAAGGTTAGCTTTAGCCATTGTACCAAATAAGTAGAAGATTTAGTCAATGAAAGTAATTGAATAAAATGTCAAAATAATAGCTCTAAAAAGCTTTTGTGGCGGCAACTATTACTTTATATATATATATATATATATATATATATATATATATATATATATATATACATATATATATACACATATATATATATAACTAGTGGTAGAGCCCGCGCGTTGCGGTAGGGAAGCAGCGAGATTCGGTCAGTACGGGTTTGGTTAGTTATGGTACAGGTATTTGCTAGAACAAATTTGTATTTGGTATATTTTAAGATTCAATAAATAATAATTTTATATAACAATATCAGAAAAAATAAACTAAACATAGTTACATAATTTAACTTTCTTTTAATTGAAAACGGGTCAAAAGATAACCAGAGTAAACTCTAAATGCATACAAAACAAGTTACAAATTAAAAAGGAACAAGTATAATTGACCCGTGCGTTGCAACAGGTGGAATTATTCAGTTGTTGAAATGGGTGTTTCTTGGATTTTGTTTCTACACAGGTATGGTGTTCATTATTATGATTTGAAGTAAATTATTGAAACAATTTTACATGCATAGTGGTAATTAATTCTTGAACAATTTTTTGGTTATTATAGTTGCCATTGTGTCTCCACTTTGCCACATCAATCATTCATGAAATAACAATATGATTTATGTGTTGACCTTTTCAGCATCTAATCATGTTGAAAGATTATCATAATCATAATAAAAAGGCTTGAGGCTTGTTCATGTTCGATATTATGTCGTCTCTTACAAGGGTAGCGCCTTGTTTAGATCCAAGTGTTACTTCTTTCAACTGATCCAGGAATTTTTGTTTTTGTCATGTTATTTTAATTAAATAGATTTAGATCTTTTGGGTTTTGAGTTTGTTTTATATATATATATACACACACATATATATATTTATATACATATATATAAGGTGT
This sequence comes from Bidens hawaiensis, assembly GCF_021521415.1. Taxonomy (NCBI): domain Eukaryota; kingdom Viridiplantae; phylum Streptophyta; class Magnoliopsida; order Asterales; family Asteraceae; genus Bidens; species Bidens hawaiensis. The sequence continues at coordinate 256,511 of NW_027491957.1, forward strand.
GGTTATAATTAGAAGTGTAGCGTGTCTAAAAAGTGCAAGAAATAATCTGGTGCGTTAGATATCTTCATCTGACGGTGGATATGGAAAATGTGTTTATTATGCGGTGTGTTTTATTATATCTAATAGTGAAAACACATTTCCTACACTTCTTAGGAAAAATATACTTCTTATTATAACCTTGATATATATATATATATATATATATATATATATATATATATATGGGTCCAAAAGCTCTTAGTTTTGATTGTTTTTTTTATTTAGATTGATATTACAAATTACTCGATGCATAATGTAATAATTTTAAGCTTAATTATATTTGATAAATTGTTATAATTATATATCTTTAAATGTAAAGATCTTTACAAATCAACTTTGACAATGCTAAACGGCTAAATCTCTATGTTCTATATGAACATATGAATTATAGTTAAATATTCACATACAAGCTACAATGGATTTATATATGTAGTATAAAAGATATCAAATATATTTAATAATACCTCTTGAGACATTCATCTCAAGTCACTTTTTGTCAGGTGATATATGCGTTCTCCTGTTGTCCGTCTATTGGCTCAAATGGAACAGTCAAATGTCTATAAAATTTAATAGTTTTGTTTTCCTTTCAGCAGTAAAAATTTGTTATCCAATGTGTAAACCAGTCCATATTGAGATAAATTGTTTTGTTTAAATGCAGTTTGTACGTACATCCGGATAGTATGCAGCAACAGTTATATATCACCCGTCTAGAGGTGGGGATTTAATCAAAAGGTAAACTTCATAAATTTAATTTATTTATTATATGATTTGATGATATGAAAAATACATGTAGCTATATGATTTTAAGAGTGCTTATAAGATGTTCAATGAAATGCTCATAATTTATTTCTACATGATTATGTGCAACTATTAACTTATTGGAACAAAAATATTTATAAAGCATGTTACAAAAAAGAGCATATATTTATATTTATATAAGTAAATAGTGAAGGGTTATATTTTTATGCTTAAATATAGGCTTGTTGAAATGTGTAAGACTTTAGACTATTTTTAAACTAATCCCAAATATTTGAAAATATTTGAAGATTGTATTCGTTTAGTCATTTTAATTGGTTCTTTAACACCCTTATACTTTGACAATGGTCAAACCTAAACCGAACCAGCTTCTATTTTGTCAAGAAACAAACCAACATATCATATCCGCTTAAAAAACCGGTTCCAACCATAACCGATTAGAGGAAAAACTAGGTTTGACTTTCTTTCATTGACATTGTTTATGTTGTATCTTTATGTTATAAGCAATTTATAATTGGTTTAATCTTTTTGTGTTATAAGCACATTAATTATACATGTATTAAAGTTGTTTTCTTAGGATTATGCTGCTGGTGAAGACAAACGAGTATCAGACAACATGGCAGAACTTTAACCAAACTCAAATGCTAAAAAGAAACATTTGGTAATTTAACTTTTTTTTCTTTTAGTTAGGCCTGTAAACGAACCGAACGTTAGGCGAACTGTTCGTGAAATGTTCAGCGGGAAGTTCTTTTATGCTCGTTTATTTAATAAACGAACGAACATGAACAAAAAGTGTGTGTTCGATTAATTAAACGAACGAACTTGAACACATGTTTCGTTCATTCATTTATGTTCATGAACTTTCGTTTATGTTCGTTTATTTATGTTCGTTTATGTCTGTTTATTTATGTTTATTTATACATTAATAAAAAATAATTAAATATTATTTGGATAAATCATCTACTTAAAGTTTTAAATTTGTTAATTTATGTGTTATCATTTATGCTTGTTTGTGTTCATATATCTTTGTTTAGTTATATTCATTTAGATTTTAAACATACAAACATAAACGAACCCAAGTATTTATTTTTATAAATAAATGAATATGAATATAAATACATGTTCGATTAAGTGTTTGTGTTCGTTTAAAGTTAAATGAACGAACATGAACATGCCCTTGTTTGTGTTCGTATTCGTTTACATCATTTGAATATTCACATTGATGAATGCATCGATATTAATTTCTAGGCTTCGCCGATTTTATTTGTGTTCGTTTGTGTTCGTGAACATATTAATTTCCTTAATGAACGAACACGAGCATAAAATCTCATTCGGTAAGTGTTCGTGAACCGTTCGTGAACACATTATTTCCTTAACGAACGAACACGAACAAGGCCTTGTTCGTGTTCGTTCGGTTCGTTTACAGGCCTACTTTTAGTATTATGATTTTCTATGTTTGGCACCCTTAATGCGCTTAAATGGTTGATTGGCAATTCCGACCCATCTATTTATATATGTCTGTAAACGAATTAAACGTTCGGTGAATAGTTTGTACTATTCGGCAGGAAGTTCATTTAAATATTAATAAGGAAACGAACATGAACATAATTTTTTTTCATTTACATGTCTCATTCGTTTATTTATGTTTGCATTAATTTATGCTCGTTATTGCGCGTTTATTAATTTTCGTTACTTTACGTTCGTTAATATATTCATTTAAGTCTTCTTTTGTCCCGTTATAACTTACTCTTGTTTTAATGACTTTTAACTAGAAGGTTTTATTTAAAAATTATCACTCATTCTAATATTAATCACATATAGGCACATTTCATCATCTTGTAAATTTATCATACATAAAGTTTGTTTATGGTCTTTTTTGGCAACTTAGTGCACTTGTTGTATGTAAAGCGAGAGCATTTGTTAAGAAATACCTTTTTATAACGTATGCAATCAAATTTCCATCATTGACTTTCACTTTTGATATGCATTAAATAACACCTCGTTGCAAACCAAGATGACAACTCATTGCAAACCTAGCTGGAAACAAAACATTGGTCCTGCCAATACCAACCTTTGTCGTGACCATTCACTATTAGGGTGTACATGGACTGAACCCAACCCGACCGGACAAGACTCTGTCCGTGTTCATTTGTTAAGCTTTTGACGGACAAACGAACGGTTCACGAAACTCTTTTTTGAACAAATTTCATGTATGTATCCGTTCATTAATATTGTAAACGAACGTTATCGGACACTAATGAACAAACAGACACGATGGAAAAACAAACACATGAACATTAATGCACAAATGACTATATATATATATACACACATTAACGGAGAAACATAAATGGTTACATATTAATTCCACACATAAATCCAACAAACGTTACCGGACGTAATTGAACGGGTTTGGCATTTGTCCATGTTCGTCCGTTAAACTTGCCGTACGAAATTTTTTTGTCCATGTCTGGTTAGTTTATTAAAGGGACAAACATCAACGAACTTCTTGCCGACCGGACGTCCGACAACCCTATTAACCATTGCAACTTACACATTTCTTTGTTAGGGGTATGGTAGTTGATCCTACATTATAATTCACAGTTGTAATATTTTAACCCATAAAAGTTTTGAAAATTATCTCATTATTGCCCCTTTAACTTATTAGAGTACCTCATTTTACAGATTATGAAATGGTTTCAAAATTAATGAGGGCAACAAAATCTAAATTTATGTGGGAAGCAAATCAACAATTTTTGTTCAGTTGGAGGAAATTGAAAGGATTCTTAAAGAAAAAAGGAGCTACAACATTGATAATAGATTGATGATTATTATTTGGTGTTCCCAATTTTAATACATATTTGCAAGTGTTGTTCCTTCAGTCAATCATACCAATAAGTAGGTGTAAGTGTTTTGTTATTTCTATTATTACGCTCTATGTAACCATTTCTTTGTTGTTGAATGATTTTGATTTTAATGTTAAAATTTCGTGCATTTTAGTTTTCAGTTTATGTTCCTTTTTTTAGTTATCTTTAATTATGTTATGTTGCAAATGATTCATGGTATATTTGAGAAAAAATGGATTGTTACCGAGCAAACAAAAGAGTTAATACCTTAGGTTTGTTAGACATAATCAACATACTAAAAGTTACCAAAATGTCGACGTTGTATTCAATTCAAGTGTTTATCAGGAATATAATTGATATGTGAGAATTTTGTGTTTAACATGTACTTGCAATTGTAAAATAAACTTTATATGTTGAATAAATACAATATCTATAGCTATGATACACCTAAATATATTTAATGTTTGTTCTTTATATCTTTTCAATGTATTATTACTTTATATTATTAGAAAGGAAGAAAAGAAGAAGTAATAAAATAAAACTGGTGGCAAGCGATGATGGTGGTGGTTGGGGTGGGTGACACACGGTGGTGGGTGGTGGCAGGTTGTGGGAGCTGGTCAGTGATGTAGGTGGTCGGTTACAGTGGTTAGCGATTGTGGGTGGCGGAAATGATGGTGGGTGGTGGTAGTGGTTGGTGGTAATGAAGCGGGTAGGGTTGTGGCGGTGGTGGGTGTTAACGGTGGAAAATGGCGGTGGTGGTGCAGGGAGGCGGTGGGTGGGTGTCGGTGGCAGTGGGTGGTGGTGGTGGTCGATGGTAGTGGTGGGTGGGTGGTGGAGGTGATGTAGTGTGAAAGATGAGATGGAATGGGAAAAAATAGGGTGGTGGATGGAATGAATTTGCGGTGTCTTAGAAAGGAATGAAATGAACAAGGTAATTAAGTGATTCCATTCCCTTAGTCACCAAACATTTTTTTTTCATTTCTTTGTAATGATCCATTCTATTATGACTCTTACTCCTGCATATTAAATGTTATCTTATTCTTGATTTAATGGTTATTAATTCAATCTTCATCAACAGACCTTCACCAGGAACATTCCATCACTTAGACTTCTACTTCCATCATTGGATGCTTACAGAACTGAACAAGTTTTACCATTAGATTCGTTTTAGGGATAGTTCATTTGAATGTGATGCAGGATGTTAGAATGCCATATACCTTTTTATTTGGGAAGCTTGCTCTAAGATGCCTTTCTAATAATTATTTTGAAGTTGCAAAACATGTTAGTAAAAAGGTTTTACTTAAGCCAACCAATGATCCTTGTGTAGTTCTAATTGCTATTGTATCTTTAATGAAATTTCTTTGTTTAAAATGCATTTTGGTAAATATCATTCTTGCAAACTTTTAGATAAAATTAGTTTTACTATAAATATATTTTATGGTATTATCTAAGTTGATGGTTCATAAATATTTATTTGTATACTAAATAATAATAAATATTTATAACTTATCCGGTTCTTAAATTTGGGTTCACTGATCCAACTGGTTCTATAGATATATCAGACAATAAACACGTCATCGCTAACGCCCTCATACAACCCCGTTGCGAAGCGTGAGCTCCTTTACTATACAACCAGTGTCATTTGGCCATGCATGTCAAACACATTTTTCTTAATAACTACTTAAATTATAATTAATGAGGGATATATCCAATCTTTACCCTATTGATGCATCAACAATAATTAATGAAACCCACACTCCATCAAATCACCAATTAACACCTATTGATGCACCCATTCAATAACAACTTTATTTTCACGAACACCCCCTGAACCCATTCATTAACAACTTTATTTTCACGAACACCTCCTATATGGTCCCACTCCTCATAAACAAAACCAATTTTCACTCGATAATTTCCTCATTTCAGGTTACATGTCATATTATTGCTCTATTGTTAACATTTCATCTATCATTCTTTTTACAACATTTTACTCATTGGTAACTCTAATCCAAGTAATACATACAATACTTTCGTAAGAAAGTAGCATTGCCTAGGCTGCATTTCCATATAAAAATAGGTACATCACACAAATGCAATATGCTCTTTGATAACGACTTACTTCTATATATCACGTTACTAAAACTACATCACAACATTTCAAGAAAGTGATGTGGGCCGATTTGGAACCTGAGAACATATGAAGAAACCAAGCCCTCAGAAAATGGTAACTACAAAACTCCACTACACATGTTCATCTTAAGTATGTACGCACACCATTTTAATTCAGATATTTAACAATGTACCAATGAAAAACCAAATCCCACACCATCAAAGCACTATGAGAAATGGAAAACTCATACACCCCCCCCCCCACAAAATAAAGCAACACGACCACGTGTTCTACTCCAAAAAAGGATTACTCATATGATTTAATTACATACGATGTGGTTTGTTTTTATTAACAAAAATAACATTCTTGGTTCTCAGCAACACCCACACCCACCAGCAACATATCTAACAAAGGCTATAACATTGCATGTATAGATCCACCATCCACATATGTAATCGTCATACTGGCCTACCCAACTAACGAAAACGACTAGGATAACCCATGGTGGGTTTAGGGTTCACGGCATGGTGGGCACATAATCTGGACGCCGTCATCCAGGATGCAAACCTTATGACACCAAGTGATCCTCTTTTGTGATGCTTATGGAATTATTAATACTTTGCCATTACAATTGTAATAATAGGAGGTATAATAAGTCCTTATATTTTCTTAATGGTAAAATGTTGAAGCATTTTTTAACCTAATACCGAATGAACAAAAAACTACTACGTAATCACCCTTTTACAACTATGGAATGTGTATTCATATAGAAAACAAAGCTCGTTAACTATCGTCACAATGATATCACCGGTCTTGTCATTACATTTACCCCTAATATCCGGATAACATATTATTTGTGTTACTCTACTATAACATTCGATGGTTAACAAGCCTCCCATAACCTTACGATTCAAACAGATATCGAATATTACAATACATCACATGGGTGAAGTGGTTCAAAATAGGACGGTAACAATAATCAATTTGATAAGACATGTCGAAATCATAAGTCGTTTAATAACCTACACATCACACCAAACATGGGTTTTCGGGATTATGAGAGTTTCTGGGTTTTACAAGGTTTTTGAGATTTTGGTAAACCAAAACCATTTTAGAAAAAAAAAACCGAAATTAATTTTCAATTCTTAACCCATAAACTATTTTTAACCCATAAATTATTTTATCCTATCAATTATTTTTAAATCACATAAACTAATTTATGATAAAGATGGATTTCGAATTCTATGGTTTATCTTGTTTCCAAATTTAAAGGATTTAATTATAATTATTTAAGATTTTAAGATTTTGAAATCTTTTATTAATAAAACTATATCATGTTTCAAAATCATTAATATAGAAAAAATCAATCAAAATTGAAAACAACATATTTTATTCCTATGATTCATCCAAAATAAGGACGATTCTTTAGTTTTTATGATGAACATTAAGAACATCTTCGAAGAATATTTAGTCAGTTTTTCTCTGGAATCGAAATCTTAAACATATTTTTAACAGATTTCGAATATATTAGAGTTTTAAATATGAATTTTATCAATTATAACCAGTTTTCTTAACAAAAAATTAAAACAGAAAATCGAAAAAAAAACGGTTTTAATAAAAAATTCATGTTTTTTTATTTTAGTTCCAGATTTAGGGAAAACATGAAAAACTAATTAATCAACATTGCTCTGATACCACATGTTGATCAGTTCTTCATGTAAGTAATAGATAACATGAATAAAAATAATCCTATGAACATGTTACAGCATGGAGAGTAGTAACCGCAGCAGAGTATGATGTAGTCGACATGTTTGTCATCTTGATCGAGTTCCCCTTTAGGATGTATAGTTAAGGATGGTTTTAGGGTTCTTGAGAGGAACCCGGTTTAGGAGAGAGGAGACACACGTATTGTATGTGTGTGAGATTAGGTTATGATGTTAATATTTCTCTCTCTTTATATACACCTAAGAGGAAACCCTTTATTAGTTAATTATAGGCAATATGGGTCCATCAACAATTACCAAACTAATATATAATAAGATATAGTTAATATTTTGATCTATTATAATATAAATGATTATAATGGCCATATATAAATATATATAATTATATATTTAATCTTACATTCTCCCACTTGGATGAGTATTCATTTATTATGATTATTAGATAAGTCTGATCAGGAATTAACACTTATTTTAGCTTTAAACTTAAACTGGAGCAAAGAAATACAGTCATTGAATTGAACATCAGCTCAAGACCCCCAGTAATCATGCTGCAATCCTTATTTAAAACCTAAGTAGTTATGATCAAAATTTTCAAGCAAGCCCTTCAGAACGTTTGATTTGTTTAATAATTTGTCTATATGTCATTATGCATACAGAACATATTAAGAGACGTACAAAATAAAAAAAGATGAGGAATTTTAATAGTTAATCGTTCATAGTATGATATGCAGTTGCGCATAGTCATCAATAACCCGTCATTATTATAAGCGCTTTCATAATATTAATAGTTAATCATTCATAGTACGATATGCAGTTGTACATGGTAATCAATAAACCCCTCATGATTATAAGCGCTTTCATAATACATACGGGTAGACCTTTAGTTTTAGGATCCTTAAGCATATCATGAATGTATTCGATACGAAAATTTAGATTCCTCAATTCGTTCATAAACGAATAATTAGTTTCATATTGAAATTTAATTCAGCACCTCTCGAACTGTACTGTTTGAGACAACATGGTAGCTGACTTTATCACAGTAAGTCTTCAATATATAATTTATATGGAGTTAATAAAATTATAAGTTCATTGATAATTTTCAACATTTATTGCTAATCGTGTTGTGATTAATCAACATATTATGTCATCATAACTTAGATTGTTGTTATCAGTTCATTATGAGCCCTCCATGAGATAGATGTATCTGCTGACATGAGAATATATCCCGAAAATTACATTATGTTATCTTTGAATATAACAAAGTTTAGGGTAATCTACCGGTTTGAATTCTCACTTCTTTTAAATTTTAGTCTTTCGTTTCTTTTAAAGATATTTTAATACTCTTTTAGATGCTTCACATTAATCTAGATATATCTAGTGTGTTCCATTTTTTAGTAATATCTGAACGAATATAGACTTGAACCTACATAAAGCTTATATTTAATGAAGCATAAGGTAATAATCTCAATGATCCTATTATCCTCTAAATAGAGCAATATTGTTTGTTACATGTGTAAGGACCCATATAAGGTAAAACTTATAGAACAAAATAATGTCCCTTTGGGTCTACTCGGAATGTTATAATATCTATTACGTAAGGGATATCTCTGAGATCTATCATATCAAAGTATGTACGAACAATGTTTTGACTTATGTAACATATAATTGTCAGAAGAATGTCATCTATATAAGGACAAGTTTGTTTTTGTCGCTCTCACTTATCTTGAGGTAGGTACATTAATCCACTTGGTTTTTATTAAAAATAATTGTATAAAGATTTCATCACATTATGATGTCTGCATTTAACCCATACATGGATTTTATTGACTTACATATTAAGTGTTTTTTGACCTTCAGTTTAGAATTTTCAGGTTATTTTATGAACACGTAAATATGTAAGTCAATTGTTAGAAAAAGTTGCTTTAATGTTCTTCTAACATAGCTCTTTGACTATTATAAGCTACTTGAACAATGATGATCCTCAAAGAAAACTTTTGTAGTATAGGTTATAAGATTATTTGATAATTTATTCCCTTTTACATATAACCTTTAACAACCAATCGTGTTTCTTAGTGTCTTTAACATTTGTATTAAGATTTATTTTAGTTATAAACACCCATAGGTGTTTCAACAAAATCTCAAAAGTTATTTTGACTTATGAAGTTATTTGCTAATAATAGCTTTATTCCCACAGAAGATTGATTGATGTTAATGGTTTAATTAGAAGGGGTAGGATCATTAAAAAGTCTCAAACACGCTTAAGCTTTATTCCCACTAGGTTGTATTTTTTCCAATCGCAAAACTTAAGTTTTGTTTTTAGTTGTTCAAGTGGAAATTAACCAAGAGGCAAGTTATCCCCTCTTACTCAAACACGCTTAACTGTGGATTCACTTCTCATTTTTAGCCCTTGCGCCCAAAATGTTTTGACGAAATTTGAAGGCAATGTATTCCTTAAGGCTCAGTATCTCTTTGTGGACATGACAAACTAAAATATAACAATATAAGATATTTCTAAGGTGTTATGAAATTGTAGGAACTAGGTTCACTACTAAGGGTGGGGGCTATTAGGCTCAAAGCCGAACGATCCATTAGTGTTGAAAGTTATTTTAGAACACGGCTGAAGAAGAACTTATCCACATCTTAGACAAAACTGGTCTTAACGATCTGACCTTAAAACATTCACTAGGATTGTAAAAAAATGTGTATTCACCATACTATGGAGCAAAGGCAATAAAAAAGAAGACATTTTGAAGAAAAAGCTCAATTAGTCGTATCACTCCGAAAACACCTGTAACATCTCTTAAATTTCGGACAAAATTGTAAATTTTAGAAGTTAAAGGACTTGAAATGAAAATTCCGAATTTCAAGACTCGCCGCGCTACGCGATTGTGACATTCGTCAAATTTGAATTGTATTTGTTTTTTTACAGGAGTCGTTTGTAACCTTGTCCGCATTGATTGATAATATCTCACATTTATTAAGAATTTATGTTTGTTTATTTGTATAATATTTATTAATGTTAGTGATGCAACCGCAAATTTAGAATCTCATTAATATTAAGTTTATGCTCGAAATGCGCTTAACCTTAAATCAAGGGACTAAAATGCACTCTTTCCAAACTCTTTCCCCTTGAAGCAAGTCGTGCCACACAGAGAGCACAACCAAACTCGCCGCGTGACGCGACGTGATATTTTTTTAACCCTCGTTAACTGGTCCCATCCTGTAAGGCAGGGAAGGCTGCCTAGCTCGTCGCGCGATGCGACAAGCCACCTGTGCAGCTTTCCATGCGGGTCAAACGCCATGATCTCCTCCTCTCCGATTTCCTGCCTTTTGACTCGTTTTTGAAAGTCTTGGATGAACCTATACCTGTATCTAGATGTCAATTAGCATCCCTTTGTATCAATTGGGTCAAAACTCATTAATATTGGTGATTAATATTGCTTAAGACTAGCATCATGACTAGCTCATGCATGTACCCACTTCAACCTTGCTATTCACGAAATTCTTCCTATATAAATTCCTTTAAGGTGTAAGGCCCCGTTGCCGGTGCCCTACATTGGACGTTGGGTTTACTCATAGACACAGCTCTAAATATCAGAGTTAAATATAACTTTCGCGGAATATTAAAACTTTCATAAACGTTACATAATAATTCATAACATGTCTCAAAACATTCTTGTCTTTCAAAATTAAAACATTAAATATAAAACATCATGAGTCTTCATATGCCAGACTCTTATTCTTCTGCCATGTGTCCCCGCTCAAGCCAGCTGTCTCATCCTACTCACCTGCGTGCATACTAAAAGTTAGCTACTCTGAGTGAGTTCTAGTTAATCATACAACATACAATTAGTTAACATACTTGCACACATGCCCGAAGGTGTGTACACCATTCATACTTAACATGTTCACGTTACTTTCTTACATACGTTCATACATTCGTTCTTCATACTTTCTTTACCTTCATAGTACATGCATAACTATCCACACCACTTAAAGAGCCTTCCGCCCTATAACCTCACAGATATTATAAGGGTCTGGTCCCCAACATCACAGATATTATTAGGGTCTGGTCCCTATCCTCACAGATATTATTAGGGTCTGGTCCCTTTGTTCCGTGCAACCATACCATACCTTTCTTTACATACTTTCCTTAACAATACGTGCAATATCCGAAGATCGTTCACGTACTATCAATCATTCATATATAATATAAGATACATACATCATTCATACATCATATATAGCACTCATATCTTTAAACTACCATCTGGCGGTACATGCAATATCCGATGATTGTTCACGCACCGTCAAGCATTCATTCATACATGGATCATACAAGGCATACACTTACCACTTAAGGTATGTGTATTAACTATCAAATCGAGTATGCAAACAGCCCTGAAAACATAACAAGGAAGTGGGGCTAGAAACTCACCTGAATGCGGTTACGTTCACCGTTTAGGGTTATTCCTTTCTTTAGTTGTGCGCGACTAACTGTATAACAATTACATGTATCACTTAACTATCACTACCCACCCATGTTGCATTTCTAGTTTAATTATAACCCTCGACGAATGGGGGTCCTGGGGCAGCGCCCCTGGCAGCAAGGTTCTAGGAGCGGCAGCCCCTAGTAGGGTCAAGGGGCAGAGCCCCTGGCTGGGGTCGAGCTGCCAGACCAGCTTGGAAAAATTTTATTTCCATTAACTGTCGTAACACATTTTCCATTAGAATTCTATTTTATTATTTTATTTGCTAACTCAAAAGTTTGAGGGCTTCTTTGTAAATAATCCATTTTATTACAAGTCTAGGGACCTTTCTGTCATTATTTTAAACTTTAATTCGTTAGCCAGTTCTTTAATGAATGGGGCTCATTCGTTACTTCTTTATTTATAACAAATTGAACCTTTATAACGAACTGAACCTTAAATGAACTGGTCTGTATAACGAATTGAACCTTTATAACGAAATGGGGGGTTCATTTGTCATTTCTCCATTAACCAATTACTTAACGAATGGATTAACGAACTGCTTCTAGTTTGTTATAACAAATTGCTGCTAATTCGTTATTTCAACTTAACGGATGGTCATGACGAATTAATGCTAGTTCGTTATTTCCCCGCTAACGAATTAGGGTTAGGTCATAAAATGTCAGAAACATTCTCTGACATTCCTTTATTCTCGTACACCTTTTCTGGCGCCGTCATCGCCCGAAAAACGGGTGGTGGCCGGAAAAACGTATTTTGGCACCGTTTTCACCGTTTTTCGTCCCATTCGATCCAGATCTGAGCTAGGGTGACCCCTAGGCTCATCTTTTGATCGGTTTAAATCCGATTCCGTCTGGATCTCGTGAATTTAACGGTTGAGGGTGTCGGCTCGCTGTTTCGCGACGAGATCTAGCGGGTTTGGGTTCGTACAATATCATACTATCATTACCTAGGATCGATGCTTGGTTTTCCTCTTGGGTTAGGCTAAGGGAAAGAGAGAGAGAGATGAGAGAGAGCTTAAGTGCATGTTTTTGATGGTGTATGGAATATGTGAAATGAATAGATTATGGAGTAATTATTGTTTATGTATGATGGGTCATGGGCTTAAGCCCATGGTCGTTCCCTTTTCCTATTAACCCAAGTCCATTACCCATATTACTTAATCCAACACAAGCCCATCTCATAACATCTAACATTATTATCTATTAACCTTACGGAAAACGGGATGTTACATAAGGTTCTGCAAATTTTTACAAAAACACTTTACTCTCTGAGTTGTGTTCTTGCTTCCCAATTTGTGCTAAAGTTCAAGTTTGGCCAAGAAAGCAACACGATCAGGTTCTTGTTTCTTGCTGTACAACATACTAGGTGATCATCATAATCATTTATATTGGTAATTGTTGATGGACCATATTACCTATAATTAACTAATAAAGGGTTTCCCCTTTGGTGTATATAAAGAGAGAGATAAATATTAACATCATAACCTAATATCACACACATACAATTATATGTGTCTCCTCTTGTCACACTCCGACCAAAGGCGGAACATGTCGGGGCGTAACGTATTGATTGGACAGTAGCTAGAAAGACACTAATTAAAGTTACAAAAATTGTTTAATTCATTAATATCAAAACAAATACACAAATTCAATAAACAGAACAATTACATCATATTTATTGTTTGGATAAATATCCTAAGGTAAAAACTAATATCTTCAATCTTGATCAATGTAAATTACTTGTACCTGTAGCATGTATAAAAATAGAGTTTGTCAACACGATTGTTGGTGATAATACATAAGTTTTAGTTGAGATACATATATAGATAAAAACCACAATCATATGTAAATGATGAGTATTACAATTCTTATGAAAATGTAAACAATTAAATAGATGTGGACCCGTTCTTATTGACACGAAATCAATGTACTTGGGTAAATGTATGATCATATTAGATGAGGATAGATGAGGATGAGATTCCAACCACCAAACATAAAATAAACAATTAAGCACAAAGAGTATTATCATAGAGCATGCAATAATCACACATAAACATATATTGAATTGTGTTTTGAATAGATGTGGAAATAAAAATGAGTAATTTAAATAAGGTATACATGCCACCCCCAAAATTATAAAAGATGAAAAAGGGGGATATGTAAACTCACCTTATAGAGTAGGATAAACGATGACGAGATAATAAAAGAAAGAGATAGGATGAAAACGGTCAAGCTTCCCGAGATTTGCCAACAATTAATCCTAGTTGTTAACGATAAAGTGAGTTAAATATAAAAGACAAAATAATAAGACGGATTGTGGGTCTTGATGAGGTTGTCATTTTATTATGGTTGTTTATTATCATTAACGTGGTTATTATTATTATTATTATTATTATTATTATTATTATTATTATTATTATTATTGTTATTATTAGTACATAGTTATAGAGCATGCAATAATCACACATAAACATTATTGTTATTATTATCATTATTATTATTATTAGTATTAGTAGTAGTAGTAGTATTTAATTATCATATTTATTGATTCACGTTGAGTTTGATGAGTAAAATAAATATTGTATATTAACGGAAAAATTAAACGGAAATCTTGAGTATCTGATATAATTCGGTTCGTTAACGATAGTCGAAATATATATATATATATATATATATATATATATATATATATATATATATATATATATACATACATCTTATTTATTAAGTGTATGGGTATAAGGTACATAGTTATATATATATATATGTAGACGCAATTAACCGAGAAATATGAAAGGAAAAGAGTTGTTTCGGAGTTCAATTTATCAAAAGAATGATTATTTAGTGTTTTAAACACCAAAAATATCAATAAAAATTGTTAAAGAAGATGATAACCAAAAAAAATAAGCAAAATCGGGCATGGGGAGACTCGAACCCGCATCCCCAGGCCGGTTCAGGGTCTTGGCATAAATGCACCTGCCACTGTGGCAGGTGGCTGACACATTGATATCTCGAAACCTTTATTATAATACTAAACTGATTCGTTTTCTTCCCCCTTATAAACCCTAGAAAATCAAATTGTCCAAATCGTTCAAGTTTTGTTAAAACTGACTTAGGGTTAATGTTATTTGGTCAAAGGCGATCGTGATGCGTGATTTAATTACCTGACATCGCGACGGACAGACAGGGAACGAAGAACAAGTAGTCGCGGATCAAAATTGGTATAGAACGAGCTTGATGAAGGCTGGTGTGATGAAATTAGGATAGGGTTTAGATGTGCGAGGTCAAGGTGAGTATGTGTGCAAGTTTAATTGAAATATAAACGAGTTTATATAGGGTTTTAGAGACGAGGTCCGCCGTGGTTCTTTTTGGTATGTTAGCTATCAATTGGTAACATGTTTCTGCAATTAAACTGTCAGTTAATGCGTTTTTGGTCCACAATTGATTTGGCAAGATCAATTTCGTTGATTAATCCGTAAATTAAGGCCCAAGGAAAGGGGGGTCTTGGCTGTCGGCGACGTGAAGGGAGAAGAGGAGGGAAAGAGAATTGCATAATATTTGCACTTTGGTCCCTACTCTTTGGTTGTGGGTTCAAAAGTATGTTAAAGTTAATTGAGGGGTAAATTTTGCACACGAAACATAGTTATAATCAAATAAAATAAATAAATAAATATTAAACATAACGAACTTTATTGATAAAATATCCGAACCCGAACCCGGGTCGGTAATGATTACAAACTGAAAGGAAACGGAAAACCCGAAATGTTACAGCATTCACAACTTTTTGAAAATTTCGTCCCGAAATTAGAGAAAAAATCATAACATAAGGAAAGAAAGTAATTGTCAAGAGATTTTTTTTATAGATATATATAAAAAAATAACACAGATCTTCAAGTGACCCAAATAACGCTACAAACGGAAGGCATGATAATGACACTTATATATAGGATGTACCAGCGGCGTATCCACCATGCCCTTATCACCTCGATATTTGTACTGTTTCCAAAAATCACCCTAGGTTCCGAGTTATGACACACAACCGTATTTACCATGAGTTCCATGCGAGGATTTCGATAATTATGTGTGCACTCATAATTATTTAGATCGTCGCATGATGCACGTGGTTCGTCCCGTTGTGTGGGTTTGAAAACAAGGGTAAAAGAAAACCTTTTTTCAAATCGATATCATTTTATCAATAGCAATGAAAATTGATGAACATAATTAACAAACAAAAAAATGACGAAATTGTTGAAGTTAACCATCAAGAGTAATAACAACAAAATGAAATAAACAGATGGAGGAAAATTTTGTAATTACATAAGTAACTTACACATAGGATGTAGAGAAAAGACTTGAGATGACAAGAAAATTAACGTAATAATAAATAGGTTCACACAACAAACAAATCACATCACTTACGAGTATAATAATAGATAAGGTTTGTAACCAAGATTATAAAATCGATGAGATGAGTTAAGAGTACCATGAGGATGAGGTGAGTTTAGAGGATTTCGGTAGCCATGTATTAAAATATCAAAATAAAATTTGTACCTGTGGCTCCTATTAGATAACTATGTACAACACATGTTCATAGTCCCAATTTCCAACACGTTTGTAGGAAATCGGTCATAGGTAGTTTATGATACAAATATGGTACTATTAGATAATTATGCACATCACCGTGCACATAGTCCCGGTAATTAACCGGTCATAGACCACTTAAATTATGATAATAAATTGTGTAATAATAAATAGTGCACTAAATGACAAAATAAGAATAAATGAGTGATTGAACACCATTATAAATAACCATAATTCTCATTCATAACAAAACTGGAGATTTAATGTAGTCAATACATTAGATTTAAAAGAAAATAGCTAAATAAGAGAAACATATATTGTGTAGCATGTCTTCATAAAAGGGTTAGTCTTAGACTTGGGAACCGTTTATGTAACACGCATGTCCTTGAGTAGCTTGGTCACTTGAGGTTGATTGGTTGATTGGGGTTTGGTTGACTTGAATTGCTTGGATGGGTTGAGCTTGGATTGGATAAAGTTGATTTACTTGGGCTTGGTAAGGTTGATATTGAGCGGTTTGGGTTGGGTGGGATTGAATTTGGTTCATGTGTGCGAGTCTTGGGCATGCATTGCGATAATGGTTAAGGTCTCCACAATTGTAGCAAGCTCTAATTGTTGAAGGTGATTGAGTAAACGGTTGAGCATAGGGTAAAGTTTGGGGTTTGATAAGAGGTGTGATAAATGGTTGCCTTAAAAGTGGGTTGCGTTCACGTCATGTAGTAAAGAGGTGACCAAATCGATTGCAATGGGTGCATTGTCGACACTTGAGGTTAGGCGAATGGTAAAAGTTACATGTATCACATAATGGGTGGGGTCCTATGTAGGGCTTCTTGGTGGGTTGGGCTTGCGATTGGGCGAATACATAGTTTTGGGAATTGGGCTTTCTTTTATTGTTGCGGTAATGAGGAGAGTTTTTGTGCTTGAAGGATTCGGGCTTGGGAAACTCGGGTTTGGAAGATTCGGTCTTGGGTTCTTCGGTGGGCTCGGATGCAGGCTTATCATTGGGCTTCTTGGAATTTTTCCGCGTCAAGGTCCCGGCCTTAACGTGGTTTTCGGTGAGGGTACCGGCTAAGGTGATGGCATCATGGAGGGTTTGAGGGTCACGACTTAGGACAGAATCTTGGATTTTCATAGGCAAACCCGAGATGTACTTGTCGATTGAACGTTCAAGGGGAGTGACCATGTGAGGGATGAGAAGGCTCAGTTCATGGAAACGGTCGTTGTAGATGGCGTCATTTCCACCTTCTTGTTTCAAATTCCAAAACTCCTCTTCCAACTTCCGAAACTCACGTTTCGGGCAAAACTTCTTGAGCATGAGTTTCTTGAGGTCATCCCATGGCAAGGCCATGGCAGCCTCAGCGCCAAGCGTGCGCTTCTCACTGTTCCAACAATTGAGGGCATTCTTCTTGAGCATACTCGAGGCGTAAGTGGTTTTCTTGTCCTCGGACATTCACAATGGAGGAATATGCTCTCCATTTCTTCGAACCATTGGAGGAGAATCGTAGTACCGTTGATACCGAAGTATTCGGGCCGGTTGGCACTCTTGAATTGTTTGAGGGGGTAAGCAATTGGGTTCGGAGTTATGGATGATGAAGAAGCATTCATAGTTTGCAATTGAGAAATGATCATTGGGAAGGATTTCACGATTCCCTTAGCGATTCAGGATGACATGCTACGGCCCGAGTTGCTGGTGCGACGGTTACGGTTGATAAGGCGGGAAGAAGACATGCTACAATGACGACACGTGAAAAGTTTATTATGTTTTGGAAAAAGGAAAAGTTGTATAACTATGTGAAATTTCGAGTTTTGTGAAAATTCATGAGGACACAAGATAACATTTTAATAACCTTAAGTTAGAGTATTGATGAAATTGATAATTTGAAAAAAATTCATTCTTAACAAAATAAAAGAAAATTTAAACAAAAATCTCATCGTTAATTTAAGAGTGTGATCGTCACGTGACCACGTTGATACAATGAGGGTAGCATATTCGGGTACGTTTGGTGTGATATGCTTTGGCCTAATAAGTTCCACACCCTTACCGAACACTCCAGGAAGGCAACCAGGTATCGCGGTTGGTTGAGATTTATGCGCATTGCACTTCCTTAGGCTCGCAAGCCTTGGTGTCAAGTGTTCGGTAAACAAGTATGTCACTCTTACAGTTACTACGTATCCATCCCACGAATCATCCTCAAGGAGAGAGGAGCAAAAAGGTGGGATATCTTAAGGAATTTCCCGATTAAAAATCGTCCTAGAGTTTTGAAAACAATTTTGAGAGTGAGGCATAGCCTCGGATTAAGTGTGTGATTTTGTGTACAATAATAATATTAAATCAACAAATAGTATTTAAGCTACTGCAATCAATAATATAATTCAGGTTGCAAACACGTAAAGGCATATCACGTATGGGGACCCTAAGCATGCTACTAGGCCGTTATATCTAACCAACTATCTTATAGAATTCGGCTCTGATACCAATCTGTCACACCCCGACCAAAGGCGGAACATGCCGGGGCGTAACGTATTGATTGAACAATAGCTCGAAAGACACTAATTAAAGTGACAAAAATTATTTAATTCATTAATATCAAAACAAACACACAAATTCAATAAACAGAACAATTACATCATATTTATTGTTTGGATAAATATCCTAAGGTAAAAACTAATGTCTTCAATCTTGATCAATGTAAATTACTTGTACCTGTAGCATGTATAAAAATAGAGTTTATCAACACGATTGTTGGTGATAATACATAAGTTTTAGTTGAGATACATATATAGATAAAAACCACATTTCAAATGTAAGTGATGAGTATTACAATTCTTATGATAATGTAAACAATTAAATAGATGTGGACCCGTTCTTACTGATACGAAATCAATGTACTTGGGTAAATGTATGATCATACTAGATGAGGATGAGATTCCAACCACCAAACATAAAATAAACAATTAAGCACATAGAGCATTATCATAGAGCATGCAATAATCACACATAAACATATATTGAATTGTGTTTTGAATAGATGTGGAAATAAAAATGAGTAATTTAAATAAGGTATACATGCTACCCCCAAAATTATAAAAGATGAAAACGGGGGATATGTAAACTTACCTTATAGAGTAGGATAACCGAGGACGAGATAATAAAAGAAAGAGCTAGGATGAAAACGGTCAACCTTCCCGAGATTTGCCGACAATTAATCCTAGTTGTTAACGATAAAGTGAGTTAAATATAAAAGACAAAATAATAAGACGGATTGTGGGTCTTGATGAGGTTTTCATTTTATTATGATTGTTTATTATCATTAACGTGATTATCATTATTGTTGTTGTTATTATTATTATTATTAGTATTTAATTATCATATTTATTGATTCGCGTTGAGTTTGATGAGTAAAATAAATATTGTATATTAACGGAAAAAATAAACGGAAATATTGAGTATCTAATATAATTCGGTTCGTTAATGATAGTCGTAAAATATATATATATATATATATACATCTTATTTATTAAGTGTATGGGTATAAGGTACATAGTTATATATATATATATATATATATATATATATATATATATATATATATATATGTAGACTCAATTAAACGAGAAATATGAAAGGAAAAGAGTTGTTTCAGAGTTCAATTTATCAAAATAATGATTATTTAACGTTTTAAACACCAAAAATATCAATAAAAATTGTTAAAGAAGATGATAACCAAAAAAATAAGCAAAATCGGGCATGGGGAGACTCGAACCCGCATCCCCAGGCCGGTTCAGGGTCTTGGCATAAATGCACCTGCCACTGTGGCAAGTGTCTAACACATTTATATCTCGAAACCTTTATTATATATACTAAACTGATTCGTGTTCTTCCCCCTTATAAACTCTAGAAAATCAAATTGTCCAAATCGTTCAAGTTTTGTTAACACTGACTTAGGGTTAATGTTATCTGGTCAAAGGCGATCGTGATGCATGATTTAATTACCTGATATCGCGACGGACAGACGGGGAACGAAGAAAAAGTAGCCGCGACTCAAAATTGGTATAGAACGAGCTTGATGAAGGCTGGTGTGATGAAATTAGGATAGGGTTTAGATGCGCGAGGTCAAGGTGAGTATGTGTGCAAGTTTAATTGAAATATAAACGAGTTTATATAGGGTTTTAGAGACGAGGTCAGCCGCGGTTCGCTTTTTGGTAAGTTAGCTGTCATTTGTTAACATGTTTCTGCAATTAAACTGTCGGTTAACGCGTTTTTGGTCCATAATTGATTTGGCAAGATCAATTTCTTTGATTAATCCGTAAATTAAGGCCCAAGGAAAGGGGGGTCTTGGCTGTCGGCGACGTGAAGGGAGAAGAGGAGGGAAAGAGAATTGCATAATATTTGCACTTTGGTCCCTACTCTATGGTTGTGGGTTCAAAAGTATGTTAAAGTTAATTGAGGGGTAAATTTTGCACACAAAACATAGTTATAATCAAATAAATAAATATTAAACATAACGAACTTTGTTGATAAAATACCCGAACCCGGGTCGAGTAATGATAACAAACTGAAAGGAAACGGAAAACCCGAAATGTTACACCTCTCTCCTAAACCGGGTTCCTCTCAAGAACCCTAACACCATCCTTAACTATACATCCTAAAGGGGAACTCGATCAAGTTGACAAACATGTCGACCACATCATACTCTGCTGCGGTTACTACTCATGCTGTAACAGGTTCATAGGTTTATTGTTATTCATGTTTTCTATTACTTACATTAAAAACTGATCAACATGTGGTATCAGAGCAATGGTGATTAATCAGTTTTTCATGTTTTCCCTAAATCTGGAATTAAAATAAAAAAAACATGAATTTTTTATTAAAACCCTTAATTTTTTTCGATTTTATGTTTTAATGTTTTGTTAATAAAACTGGTTATAATTGATAAAATTCATATTTAAAACTCTAATATATTCGAAATCTATTAAAAATATGTTTAAGATTTCGATATTAGAGAAAACTAACTAAATATTCTTCGAAGATGTTCTTAATGTTCATCATTAAAATCGAAGAATCGTCCTTATTTTAGATTAACCGTAGGCATAAAATATGTTGGTTCCAATTTTGATTGATTTTTTATATATTAAAGATTTTAAAACATGATATAGTTTTATTAATAAAATATTTCAAAATCTTGGATAATTATAATTAAATCTTTTAAATTTGGAAACAAGATAATCCATAAAATTCGAAATCCATCTTTATCACAAATTAGTTTATAGGATTTAAAAGTATTTGATGGGATAAAATAATTTATGGGTTAAAAATAGTTTATGGGTTAAGAATTCAAAATTAAATTTTGGTTTCTTTTTCTTTCTAAAATGGTTTTGGTTTACCAAAATCTCGAAAACCTTATAAAACCCAGAAACTCTCATAATCAAGAAAATCCACTAAAAGTCGGGCTCACTAAAATTCCCGAGAACTCATAATTCCCAAGAACTCAAAAGTCTCGATAACTAATTTCCCGAGAACTATAATTTTCCTATAAATTGTTCCTAATTAAATGTTTTGTAAACAATTAAATCTTATAAAATTTTACAAGAAATAAAAAGTTAAACTTGAGTGAATTTTGATGTATCACTTCTGCCCAAAGGTGATGAGTTACATTTATCATATCATTCAAGTTTAACCGAAAGCTTTTGTTAGTTTTTGCCTAACATGATATAAATGTTTCACTTCTGCCCAAAGGTGTTGCGTTATATTTTTATTTAGCAAAACTAGCATGTGCATAATTAAAATAATTGTCTCACTTACGCCCAAAGGTGATGTGTTACAATTGTTTTGCACGCATACTTAAATAAATTTTAATTCGGCCCAAAGGTGATTTATTTTTGGTTTAAGTAGAACTTTTAATTATAGTCTATTAGTGTGATGTTAATAATAGACATATCACATCTTCAATAAAATATAATGATCCTCACATTAATGATCCTTCATTAATCTAACGATCATAAACTTTAATCCATCTTACTTTAATATCACATAGCATTACTCACTATAATTTTCTTCTATAAATAAATATCTCATCCAAATCATCCACTCTAATATTAAAGCATAATATAAGTTTTACATCAGAAAGAGTTTCAATAATATTTATCTCTTCTCAGTTTTAATTATCCCTTAAGACATGATATGACTATCCTACTACACTTTTTAAAAATAATCATTCTATTGAAAACTGGAACATAACAAATAAAATGAGTCAATCATAATGTGTCTTACGATAATGATAATCAAGAACTTATAAAAATAAATGTTATTACTAGAGTTATTCTAGATTTAGTTTTTCCTAAGACTAATCGAAATAACTCCTAAGATTCATGCACTCCTTAAAAGTTCTAACTATAAGGTTAAATGGCATTACTAAATACATCATAATGTACAATACCATGACCCATAAAGTTAAGGGCTCACACATTGATTAAGTACACTTTTCTAATGCATTACATACTAAAATTTTATATTATTACAATTTTTTGCCTTAAGTATCAACTATAACACTCATAAGTACAAAAGGAAAACGAGTATGTTGATCAACAACATATGTAAAAGAAAAGAAATTTATGGTACTGAAATAAGATGCTATTCAACTCACACCACTAAAACCTAAAAGAGGATAATTCTAAGGTTCACAGACAAAATACAAGTATTACTTCCAACTTTAGGTTCTTTGAGGAGAAGTCTCATTGCAAAAATGTGCCATTAGATTAGGCATAAGCAACAAAACTATACATAATTAAAAAGAACAACCGACTAAAACTTATAGTTGTATAATATTAATGATATTTATGTATGTTAATCCTAATATTCCCATTAACATATGATTGATTGAGTCTACTTCTATATTTGAACCCAAAATCAACAAATAACTAACATGAGTGTCAGTGACAAACTTTAATGTTAAGGTTTTTAGAACCATGAAAAACTGTCTTCCATCTACGTTTTATGATACCTTAAATTTCTGGAGATCAATCAGAATTTAGTATCAATACTTAAGCTACATTATGACAGTTGTGAGGTTTGCATAGCCAACAAAAAGTCACTTTTACCTTAAACTCTCATATTATTTGTTATCAATATCTGGATTGAAACATTTATAAAATAGAATTAGATGATACTACATACTTTCACAACTATTGTTATCATGCAAATAAGAATATAACAAAAGACAAATGAGACTTATAAAATCCATCCATTGAAACCAAATTTTAAGAGAAATCATGACATGGTTTATGAGGGTGATTTTTCATCTAATCTCATTATTAGTGATTTTAATCACGTGTTAGATGCCCTAAGCATTACTTGGCTTAAGGAATAAGTATGGGTCCACCATAAGTTATATTTTACTGACATTCGTGGAACTTATTCAAAACCAGAATATTCAGACATAATTCTTTTATCATTCAAAAGGCTATTTACTTGTATCTAATCTGACTTCTATGGTCCATGGTTTTAAAGAGATCCATTCATATATACCTAATACGATTTCTTCTAAATATGTCCCTAAGTTTATTATGACATCTGGACGTTAATGAAATCAAATCAAGTCTAACATATATATGAGAAATTCCCACATCACGTATATCATTGAAACTCCTTATGTAGTTTTTCTAGAGATATTAAAGATCAGTGGGAGCCTTAATTGTCTTAATAATAACATATAAGATTTGCAAGAGGTGGGGGAGTGAAAACTTGATATTATCTCAATTACACCTCTTGTACAAGACACTGCTCCATCACAATACTATTTCATCAAAACTTATCTCTTTAGAATTTACTACTACTACTACTACTACTACTACTACTACTACTACTACTACTACTACTACTACTACTACTACTACTACTACTACTACTACTACTACTACTACGACTACTACCACTACCACTACTACTACTACTGCTGCTGCTGCTGCTCTTACAAAAGTTTCATTGTTGCTTAAACGTGGGCAAATTCAGATTTCTTACTAAACTAATCCTCACCAAGAGAAACTGCAATAACTTATATTATTAACTTGTTTCTCTGTTAGAATCTATTGGTCTTTAAATATTTGTCCTAAGCATGCTAATTTCCTAAAGGTTTCTAAGGTTAGTTGGAGAAAAAAAAGTCCTTATAACTACTTGAAAAAAGTACAAGAGGCGGGGGGTGAGATTCATTAAACTTTACTCCAAATACACCTCTTGTACACCAAATTGTACCAACTATTACAAATTTAGAATCTTGAAAATTGATAGCAACCTTACGAAGAGCTAACCTATAAAACCGAGACTTTTTAAAATTACCCAATAATCAACTTATGAGGCCATCTAGGTTTTAAAACCAACTAACATTGATGATTATGTAACCTCCCCAACTACTCATCCGGGATGCCAACCTTCACCCAGCAAAGAGGTAACTTGTATGATCCTATATCCTTTAACGCTAACCGTGGTCCCATGCAGGATGCAGGCATCAACCAAGCTATGGCCAATGAGCTACATAAGCTCAAGGATATGATATCCAGTGTTCCTGGGGTGATACGACCAATCCCCGAGATACCTGACGGAAGCCACAAGTTATGCAGATTTGCTCCACCTATCTGTGCTGCTAAAATCCCAAAGCGATTCCAAACCCCCAACATGAAGACTTACGACGGAACCACTGATCCTGAAGAACATGTGGCACAAAGATCAACCCTATCCCGGAGAGACTCAAGGAAGCTTGCTTATGCAAAGGCTTCGGATCCACACTCACAGGATCAGCATTAAAATGGCTGCTAAGTCTTCCTCCCTTTTCAGTTACTTTTTTTTCACATTTAGTTAACTTGTTTAACAGCCAATTTTCCTGAAGTAGGAAATTTGAGAAGTTAACTAGTGATTTATACCGAGTTATCCAACCTAGTGATGAATCCCTTAGGGATTTTGTTACGAGGTTCGGTAGGGAAGCTCTAGAAATCCCTAATCTTGACATGGCTACTGCTGTTGAAGCATTCAAGAAGGGACTTCAGAGGGGCTCCCCCATTTATGATGATCTTTTGATGACTCCTTGCAGGTCTCTAGATGAAGTAAGAAACATGGCACTCAGATTCATACGGTTGGAAGATGACAAGAGGATCCAGGATCGTCTGGGGAATCGAACAAAACAAGATTCCTCTGGCAAGAAGCAAGGATTCTCATTCAAGAACAACAACTCGAAGCCCTACTCCAAATTTAACAATCAAAACGTTCGAGCTGTTGAAGAAGAGGATAATGATGAGGACTACCCCAGCATTTCAGAATATTGTTTCTCTATGGATACCCATGGCTTAATTTGTGCCATGAAGGATCTAGGAGAAAAATCAAGGTGGCCCCGAAAGAATGAGAAGACAACCACCTTCAAAGACAAGTCTAAATGGTGTGCTTTCCACGAAGATTTTAGCCACATGACAGACGAGTGCATTGGCTTAAGGAGGAAAATCGGATACCTCCTTGAAGGTTCCCTGGACGGATCACACGAGATATCCCGATATACACAGGTGCGGAATCCCTGTGTAGATCGTTACGGACGTAGAATATAAGCTCACGAACACACGAACACGATACTAACAACCACACGTTATATTGATAACTCAAACCGAGATACTTACAGACTCTCGACCTCACGTCTATAGACTTACTGAATTACACGTAAATAACCAACTCGATCAACAACTAAACAGTAAACCCGTAAACAGTATAAATACACGACAACTTCGCCCCAGGCGAAGTTGTCTATAACTTTGCTCGTTCAACAAGTTCGCCTAGGCGAACTTGTCAACAACTTCGCTTGGTTAACAAGTTCGCCTAAGCGAACTTGTCAACAACTTCGCTTTTACAAACAAATACACAAACAATATTACAGACTCGATTACAGATATTAGACATATGAACTACTGACATCTATGCACCAACAGACTCCCCCTTGGCAGTAGCTTCATATCTTGATCTTTCAGCTCTTGTCTCGTAATCCTGTATCTTCACGCGTGCACTCCTTCTCTAACACATACCGTCACAACTCGTTGATACTTTCTTGCTTCATCCTTCCAAGCTGGAATATAAAAGATCTTTTTCTCGTTGAGCATCTTCAGATCAGCTTGCGATAAGTTTACAAGATGCATCGGATCGTAAACTCTAAGAATCTCTTGTTCATCCTCATCTTCCATCACAGCTTCAGCAGTCTGGCAATCAACGTACCACCATTTTAGATTCTTCAACACATCTTGAGGCATATTCTTCATCGGAACCTCGTTGATGCATCGGATCGGCTTGTACTTCATCACCATCCATGGCTTGCCATCTGCTCTCAATCCCCTCTCTGTATCCTCCACGAGCTTTCCCTTCTGTGGCTTTAATAGTTCAAACTTCTTTTCTTTTACGCTTTCTTTCCACACAATCTTCTCAATCATTCTTGCCATATTGTTGTCACTTCTATTAATCAGGCCCAACCTGGCCAAATCCTTCACCTCACATTCCGGCAACGTATTGAGAGATCTCAACATTCTCTTGAAGTATTGAATACCATCATAACGCTTCACCACGAACAGCTTCATCTGTTCATCATAAATCCAACAGATAATTCCCTTCTTCGACTCAGCATAGCCTTTGATGTTATAACTTTTCTTGAACATGGCTGGAACAGCAGGCTTCTTGGTCTTAATAAACCAATGAGCACAGCCTTCCTTCCACCTAGGCTGCTCCTCCCACTCAGTCTCATCCATCTCAGCACCCATGTCTGCTTTCTCAACATCAGGAATCTCGTGTTCAACGTTTTCTTCTACTATCTCCCCCTCTTCTATTCCATCTTCAATCTCAATTTGCTCACCGATCTTCTCAATCATATCACTCGGCAGCACATCTTCATCAAACAACACCTCATCACTGAACATGTCATCATCCAGCTCTTTCAGCGCATCAATCACGTCATCCTCAACTAACACCACATCATCACCAGAACCACCAGCCACGTCGGTAGACTCCCCCTCGGCTGTGGAAGTACCAAGAGCTTGAGAAGTTCTTGGCAGCTCACCACCTGCATCTTTCGATGCATTGGGATCATCGTCACGGTCGTTTCTCTTCTTCGTTCTGAGCTCGTCGCCCTTACAGCTCATCTCCCCCTGAGATGCCAAGAACTCCTTCAAGGCATCTATAACTTTCCCATGCTCAACCAAGAGGGATGCCTGTAGTTGATTTGCTTCCACTAGGCTTTGAATAGTCTTCGATTGCTCTGCCACGATCCGCTCTAGTGAAGCTATTCTCTCTGAATCTGAAGTAGGCGAAGGCGAGACACCAGAAGCAGGCGTAACCGCAGGTGGTACCATACCTGATAACCCTGCAATAGTAATGACCGTTGACTCTACAAATCGTGCTGCTACCACCGACTGAGTAAGCGTTGGAGGCGGTAGGGACACGATTTCCGGAGTCGACGTCTGGATAGCAATGATGGATGGAGTGCCAGCCGTTGATGTAGCCACCACGGGAACATCCGCAGCGCTTGTACTTGTCACCTGTACAGAAGAAGGAACAATGGACATACCAGACAGTGCGGCCGGAGCAAATCGTACAGTCCTTGAAGTCTCTCCAGCTCCCATGCCAGCACCTGTCCTCTCCCGTCTTGATCTTCTTATCAGCTTATGTATGTCTTCTTCCTCTTCCGACTCATCATCATCCTCCGTTCTCTTCCTCTTCCCTATCGTTCTCTCTCGAGACACCATCAACCGTCTCCCCTCATTCATAATCTCATCCAAATCGGAGTCAGCCATCGACGTAGCTGCTCTAGTCATACTCACACCCAAACCTTGTGCAGCCGAGACCTGCACCTCTTCAACGTGATCCATATCAAAATAACCTTGACCTCCAAAAACAGCGTCAAGATCAATATCCTCAGCAGCAGACACAACAGGCACAGCAGGAGCAGGAACAGCTTGAGTTGCTCTTGCCTGTCGTGGTTGAGGATCTCTGAACTCGTCCCCACCAGCAGGAACATACTCTGGGTTAATTAAAAACCCAAACAGTGGAGTATGCCTGGGACGACGTTCAGGGTTGCTCCTCGCACTCGACGTGCGGCATTGAGCAAAGATACGTTTGCTCACCGATTCCACGTATCTTATCGGTCGTCTCTGTGGTAGATTCGGAGCCACATGGTTCAATATCATCTGGATGAACCGTGGGTACATAATGAACCGCTCCCGAGACATCGCCCGTCTTTGTCTATCAATCTCGTAGAAGACCATTTGACTGAAGCTATAACGCTTGTTATAGGTCAGTGCAGTCATGGCAGACTGCATGGTCGCACCCATGCCGTCAGTGCCCGCCTTCCTCCCAGACATGCACACAATCATGACGTGCATAAGGAAGCGCCACTGATCAAGAAGGAAACCCTTCCTCCTTTGGGTATCTCCTAATGGACCAGAGTAGCCCATTCGAAGAAACGCTCCATCACGGAACGGAGCTACGAACTCTGTAGGGTCATCCCTAGTCTCTTCACCAAACCTTAGCGCCACCCGGATCTGTTCAGAATTGAGCTGAACTTGTTGATTGTTCACCGTCGCTCGCATGACCGGGGGCTCAACACGACAATCATATTCTACCGTCTCCCAGAAGTCTTCGATATTCGGTAGAGATATCGGCAGAGTGTTGGTGATTGCGTGAAAAATCCTCGAGCGCAGGAGGAAAGTTATTATCTCGCGATAATCGTCCACACCGCTCGCCTCCGGGTCAAGTGTAATGTACATATTGTGACCCGGGAAAAATTGTCTCTGATTGTCACCATCATCTCCTCCTGCACCTCCAGCACCAGCTACCGCAGCCATATCTGCAACAAACTAACCAAGTTAGAACGACATAAAGACATAGCACAAGTTCGCTTTGTTGCCATGAGCGAAGTTGTGATAAACTCTGTATATGCGAAGTTAAAGTTGAGGCGAAGTTGGGAACAACTTCGCTTCAGCTTCAATTTCGTCTAATTTATATTAAGTAAAAATGATCCAGGCGAAGTTAATGTTAACTTCGCCTCATCACAACATCGCCTCAGGCGAATTTAAGTTTCAGGCGAAGTTACGGATAACTTCGCCTCAGGCGAACTTAAGCTTCGGGCGAAGTTACGGATAACTTCGCCTCAGGCGAACTTAAGTTTCAGGCGAAGTTGATGATAACTTCGCCTAAACCCTAACATCGCCTGAATCTGAAACGGCGACAGTAAGATTCTGCAAACATCGAAATCCGATGTTTCGGCTAGTTTAGACGATTAAGGATCCTTAAAACAAGCTTTTTAAGGACATGTTGACGATCAGAACGGTGATTAACACGTGACAACAAGTTTTGGAAATCGGTTTGAAGGTCCGACGGTTCGAGGGTATTACCCGGGTCGAAACGACCCTTGATTAGCATGAAAGAACTTGTAATATATGATAAAACAACATCTCGAACCTTTGATCGGTGTGAAAATCGGTAATAAATAACACGTAAAAGGTTGAAAGAACAAGTTCGCCGGAAAAGATATATGTTCGCCGGATAATTTTGAATAAGTTCGCTGGATTTTCTGAAAAGTGAGGAACAGGATGTCGATTGAACATCCTTATATAGGATCTGAGTTATACAGGCGAAGTTACGGATAACTAGGCGAAGTTATCCACAACTTCGCCTGTTCAACAACATCGCCTAAAATTTCAAAATTTAACCCTTAAAATTTTAACAGTTGTCAATTAAGTTATAAATTTTCCTTTAAGAAATAAATAACATGATCAATTCTAAGTAACCAGTTAAAAAATCGTAAAACTATCTAAGGACAAAAACTTAAAAAATTTAAAGTATAAGGGATCAAATTTCAGTCTCGATAGGGACTACCACGTTTTAGAAAAGATACGAACAGGAATCATACTAACTACGTGACTGTCACATAGATCCGTGTTTAGCTGTATTATGACATATAGAGACAGGTTGTAAGCAGGTATAACTTAAAGTGGTTTTCATCGTTTCTGTGATACGAGTTAGGTTCGATTAAGCCTCAAAATTTAAGTGGGCAACAACTCAGAAATATTGATGTCTCCTATCTATCCTCAAAGCGTATTTGGCTTTCCCCGAGTCACCCCGAATTGACTTCGACCCATAGTGTCTGATTAAGTTGTAAATATTCTTGATCTGCTTCCCGTTCTTCTCTCTTACTCAAAGATTGTGAAGTTTTTTTTTTTTTTTTTTTTTTTTTTTTTTTTTTTGAAATAAACATAGACTTCAACGTAGAAATTAACTGCAAGTCACGAATCTGGATCACTGCAGTATCTTGAGACGCTATCTTCACAGGAATCAGAACACACATGGGCTCGTGTATGACCGGGTAATCGCTTTTCTGCCTATCATTCGGAAAGATATATCTGAAGACACGCAAAACTCTTAAGGAGTTTCCACGTAAAATCAAGTAAAATTAGTTTGTATCACTTCTACTTTTACGCACCATTAAAAATTACCATGACATACAATGACTGTCCTAAAGCCTTTTAAGCCTAATAACTTCACTAGCTAAGCACACAGAATTAGTATATTATCATTTTCCAAGGTTGGATCAATTTTCCGTTTAACATAGCTAACGAACTTCTTACGAAGTAACAGACTTGAAAAATAATTTCATTTCCCTTTTCTTTCAAAATTTTAACATTAATCGCCCCGACCAAAACAAAATCTTCAGGTAAACGGCTATCCCAAAGATCCAATGGATCAGCTGGACCGACCACATACTAGTATGTGTCCTTCTAACTAAGTATGATCGACTAATTTTAAGCGAAAGAACGAAAAACTCATCATAAACCGCCCCGGTCACTATCAGTAATCTGGTTAATGGCTATCCTCAAAATCTACAAGTAGAAAATGAGGATCAAAACATATCCGAAGACAAGTCCTTCAAACTGATGTAACCGACATATTTTTAAGCGATTAGTGACGTTTTTTTTTTTTTTTTTAAATAACACAAGAAAAAGCATGGTTACTCGGGATTGATCATCCCATTCAGTTCAATAAGGTTTTGAAATCCTGCTGCCATGTATTCTGCCTCACAGGTTGAAATTGCGACTGAAGTCTGCTTCTTGCATTGCCACGACACCAATCTGCCACAAAGAAACGGACATTCTCCTGTTGTTGACTTCCGACTCTGATTGCACCCTCCATAATCAGAATCCGTGTAAGCGACCAGCTCCAAGTCTCCTCCTCTCGGGTACCACAACCCCAGCTTCGGCTTGCCCTTGAGATACCGCAGTATCCTCTTTGCACCTTTCAAATGAGATTCTTTTGGATTTGCCTGAAAACGTGCACAAAGACAAACAGCAAACATTATATCAGGCCTAGATGCAGTTAAGTACATTAAAGAACCTATTATTGCCCGATATTGAGTTGGGTCCACATCTGCATCACCGTCTACTTCAGCACCCAATTTGTGATTGACGCAGATTGGAGTATCATATGGAGAACTGTCCTCCATCTTGAAGCGCTTGAGCACATCATGAACATACTTTGTCTGATGAATGAACATCCCGTCCTTCTTCTGATCAACCTGCAATCCTAGAAAGAAAGTTAGTTCACCCATAGCACTCATTTCAAACCTTTTCTTCATGACGGCTTCAAACTCCTGACACATGAAGACTTTTGATGCAGCAAATATAATGTCATCCACGTAGACTTGTACCAGCAGGATGTCGCTTCCATCTCTTTTGAAGAACAACGTGCTATCAATTTTCCCTCTTTCAAAACCATTCTCGAGCAAGTAATCCGATAAAGTTGCATACCAGGCACGAGGTGCCTGATGTAATCCATACAACGCCTTGCTCAACCTGTACACGTGATCTGGATAGTCTGGGTCAGGAAAACCCGGAGGTTGCTCAACATACACAACCTCATCAACTTTCCTATTCAAAAACGCACTCTTCACATCTAGCTGAAACACCTTCATCTTTTCATAAACAGCAAACGCCAAAAACAATCTTATGGCTTCCAACCTAGCGACAGGAGCGAACACCTCGTTATAATCAATCCCCTCTTGTTGATTAAAACCTTTAACGACCAGCCTCGCCTTGTTTCTTATAATAATCCCCTTATCATCTCTCTTGCACTTAAACACCCATTTTGTGCCTATCGCATGCACATTCTTTGGTTTTTCAACCAAAGTCCAAACTTCCATCTTCTCGAATTGAGCCAACTCTTCTTGCATGGCCTCGACCCACGAGCTGTCCTTTAAAGCCATTTGATAATTCTTCGGTTCAATCTGGCTTATAAAGCAGGTATACAGGCATTCATCGATTATTCCTGTCTCCTTAATGCTTGAATAAACACAGGTGTGTTCATTCAAGCTACTTCTCGTTTGTACACCTGAGGACACATCACCAATCACATTATCCAAAGGGTGATCTTTATGAATCCTCGTGGTCGGAACAGAACCGACATGCAAATTATCTTCCAAATTAGAAGAGATCTCATCAATGGTTGTTTCATGCTGAGAGTCAAAAGGATTGAATGGTTCAAGACCACTCAAGTTGGGCTTTCTTCCATGCATAAGCTCGTAACACGTTTTACCAAGTCTCTTAACGGTTAACACTCTATTCAGAACATAGCAGGCTGTAGCGACTGCTTCAGCCCAGAACATCACAGGAAGCTTCGAATCTGCCAGCATAGTTCTGGCTCCTTCAATTAAAGTTCGGTTCTTCCTTTCAGCCACTCCATTCTGTTGCGAAGTATACGGAGCGCTGTATTGATGTTCAATTCCTTTCTGAAGACAGAAGATCTCCATTTCAAAATTCTTGAACTCCGTCCCATTGTCACTTCTGATGAACTTAACTATTTTACTCATGACGTTCTCAACTTTGGTAATCAAATTCTTCACCATTTGAGCCGTCTCATCTTTCGATTTCAGAAAATATACCCACGAATATCGCGAGTAGTCATCAGTGATCACCAAGCAGTAAGAAGTACCTCCTAGACTTTGTACATTCACTGGACCGAAGAGATCCATGTGAAGCAGTTCTAGAGTACTGGCAATAGAGTTGACCTTCTTGGTGAGATGGGATTTCTTGTGTTGCTTTCCCTTCTTGCATGCAATACATTTGTCTTCAAAGTTAAAACTTTTCAAGGGAACGCCCATCACAAGCCCATTCCTGACAATGTGGTTCATCTTCCGAAGATGAATGTGCCCCATCCTTCTGTGCCATAGTTCGGATTCCGATTCGCTTGCTTTCGTCATTAAACATGATTCTCCCGTGGCCATTTCAGTAGACCTCATATCCATCACATAAGTATTTGTATCACGTGGAGCTTTCGTCACTATCCACTCATCTGGTATCTGAAAACCAGGCTTCAACACGATCGCCTCATTCTTCGTGAAATGAACAGTGTAATCCTTATCACAAATCTGCGACACACTCAGCAGATTGTGCTTCAACTCTTCTACAAAGTTAACATTTTCAAGAGTTATTTTCCCGTTGGACACCGTTCCTTTTCCAGTAATTCTTCCTCCACTTTCACCAGCAAAACTAACTCTCGCTCCTTGAACAGGTTTTAAGTCGTGCAACAAGTATTTGTTGCCCGTCATGTGCCGGGAACAGCCGCTATCTACAATCCAAAGACTGTGGGCAGCCCTGTTCAACTGTTCCTGCACAATAAAGCAAATGATTAGAATCTAGGGACCCAAGACCAATTGGTCTTGGATCTATACATCCCGTACTTCTGCTTTCCAAAGTTAGCATTTGGATAATTCCTGTCAGTCCTATTAGGAAATCTCCTTGGAAATTGAGTGTGAGGCCTTCCAAACCTATGTACATTGAAAGTATTATATCTTGTGGTTTGGTTATTAGCATTGTTAAACTGAGGTTTGTTTCTGTGAAAACCTGAATTAGTTACATTTCGGAACTTTAAAGGGTTTTCATTTTTAACAGTATTAAAATTACCAGTAGACTTATGCTCAGTTTTAATAGGCCTCACGCCTCTGAATTTCGGCATCAGAGGACAATCTGCAACAAGATGTCCTAACTTATTACATCTAAAACAACACCTATACTCCATTTTCTTTTCAAAGGTTGTTTTGGATGTCGAGGCAGTGTTACCGGCCGTTCGTCTCACATAAGGTGGGACGTACGGGTTGAGTGGAGTACTCTTTTTAGAAGTTTTATCTTTTTCTCCACCAGTGGGTAACACTACCTTCTCTTTTGTCTTACCCGATTCGGACAACTTATCCGAATCCGATGAGACTGGACTCGTAACAGAAATATTCACACTTGAAACAGGCGAACTCGTTTCGCCACTACTAACACTTGGTTCTGAACTCGTAACCTTGATTGGAACTGTCTGAGGAACTTCAAAATCAACAGATTTCTGAACACTAGGTTAAAAGTGTAATTATGGTTATAAGGTGGTGGAACCTCATGATAACCAATTCCTCCCCTCTTTGTAGAGGTACCTTGATCACTAACAAGGTGATCAAGAATAGCTGAGGAATTTCTGAACTGTTCAAGTTTTCGGTTCAGTTCCACCACTTTCACCTGGTGGTCAGCAATCTGCTTTTCTCGTTCAGCAATCAGTTTAGTCTTTTCTTCTAAAACCTCATAACTTAGATCAATTACTTCAATTTTTTCAGCAAGTTTTGTTTTTAAGCTTTTAACATCTTTTTCACATGCTTTTATTTTAACTTTGTAACTGTTTTCTCTTGCTTTCATAAAGTGATGATCTTCTTTAAGAGTTTTAAATTCAGCATCTAAACGAACATACTGATCAGTTATTGTAGCAAGTTGCTCAGACAAATTCTCGCATTTAGTACAAATAGATTTAGAACTTACCTCGGAGACTTGATCATTGTTATCTGCCATGAAAGCTTTTTCCTTACCAGTAGCTTTCTCTTCTCCGGTAGTCTTCTCACATTCTTCATTCTCAACCTTAGCCATATTTGCCTGTTCACCAGTTTCATTCGAATGCAGGTTCCAGTTGTATTCACCTGCTTCTCTGGACAGCATGGCATTGACTTCTTTATTATTCCCAGTGTACTGTGCAGACCGGCCCTGACCACGTTCAACTCTCTCGTTTCTGCAATCTTTGGCAAAGTGCCCGTTTTGTTGACAGTTATAGCACCTCACCTTAGACTTGTCGAACCCTGGCCTGCCACCAACAAACTTTCTCCCCGTCTTTCTCATGAACTTCTTCACTCTCCTCACTATCATGGCCATCTGCCATTGTAAATCCATCTCCTCCAGATCATCAGCATCGATCTGGTCATAGTCTTCATCTAGCATCGCTGGATCAACCACCTTTCCTTGAATATAGTTTTCATATGAAGCAATAAATGAAGCATAGAGGCCAAACTGCTCTTCAGCAGATTTGACGCTCATTGGCATCTTAGAGAAATTATTGCTTGAGGAACTTGAAGATCCACTAATCTTGCTTGCTGTCTGTTGAGTACCACTTGATCCACCCGCAACAAAGCAAACATCCCCATTTGAGTTTACTGACACTTGCCCCTCCTGTGAAGAATTGGCACCCGACTCACCCTTCGAGTAGTAGGCGGCAGAATCAGTCTTTGAACTCGAATTGGAGTTTACTTTAGCACCGTACATGCCTGGATCTTGAACCTGATCCATAGAAGTTTCTTTTCTTACCATATTAAGCTCAAAAGTTCTGAGCTTGTTGACAGTGGTTTCAAGATCATAAGTAGGGAAGTCCTTGTCTTCCCTCATTAGCACAGTATACATCTCCCATTTAGGTGGGAGAGCATCGAGAAGTTTTTCCACAATCTCTTCTTCTCGGTAGGAAATGGAGTAGTTACTCAGTTCAGTCATTAGATGATAATATCGAGTGATAATATCATCAAGAGATTCGTTCTTTAAGTACTTAAAGACTGAAAATTGAGTCTTGAGCAACTTTATCTTTGAAGCCCGAATTCCTACATTTCCTTCGAATCTGCTCTCAAGAGCTTCCCAAAGCTCTCTAGCTGATGTATACTTTCTGAATGTATGGAGGATCTCCTGTGGAAGAGCCATTGTGATTGCAGCATGAGCCTTGCTCTCGGCTTCATACATCTTCTTCTCCTCCTCTTCCATTTTACTGTATTTCTTGATTTGGTCTCGACCCTCATACTCCATGATTGGTGGAATATATCCATCTTGGATGCATACCCACATTTTCGCATCCTGGTACTTAACATACTGTATGAACCGATCCTTCCACGCGACAAAATCGGTTCCCTTTAGCAACCTTGGGGCCTTTGTAGCTGACCCCGCTTCAACTTCCATCTTGACAAGCTCCGAAATGTTGATCGACGACATCCTTCTTGAAGACTAAGAAACCCGAAAAATTCTGAAAAGGGGCGAAGTTAAAAAATTTCTTCGTAACAGTACTGTAGGCGAAGTTAAGGATAACTTCGCTTAAGTAATAACTTCGCTGGATTCTCCTTAAATTCGCGTAACTGAGCGAAGTTGAGAATAACTTCGCTTAGGCTAAGCGAACTTAGAAAGTAAGCGAACTTGAAGAGAACTTCGCTGAACTAGGCGAACTTGAGAAGAACTTCGCTGAGTTAGGCGAAGTTGAGGAGGTAGGCGAAGTTGTGAATAACTTCGCTTCTCCTTATATCTTCGCTGAAACCCTACGAATCCTGACGGCAACTTCGCCTGATGAACAGCAACTTCGCCTGACGAACTGAAACTTTCTGCAGATCTGAAAAACGGATTTTAACGACGTTTTTGACGGTTTGAAGGCTTAAACACACTGGTAGGAAGCTAGAATGAGCATAAACACCAAAAACTCGTCCCGGTAATACCCGAAATGGAACGAATTCTACACCCGCGTGAATATCCCGAACCACACAATCGAGCAAATGCTCTGATACCAATTGTAGGTTCCCTGGACGGATCACACGAGATATCCCGATATACACAGGTGCGGAATCCCTGTGTAGATTGTTACGGACGTAGAATATAAGCTCACGAACACGATACTAACAACCACACGTTATATTGATAACTCAAACCGAGATACTTACAGACTCTCGACCACACGTCTATAGACTTACTGAATTACACGTAAATAACCAACTCGATCAACAACTAAACAGTAAACCCGTAAACAGTATAAATACACGACAACTTCGCCCCAGGCGAAGTTGTCTATAACTTCGCTCGTTCAACAAGTTCGCCTAAGTTCGCCTAAGCGAACTTGTCAACAACTTCGCTTTTACAAACAAATACACAAACAATATT
This sequence comes from Bidens hawaiensis, assembly GCF_021521415.1. Taxonomy (NCBI): domain Eukaryota; kingdom Viridiplantae; phylum Streptophyta; class Magnoliopsida; order Asterales; family Asteraceae; genus Bidens; species Bidens hawaiensis. The sequence continues at coordinate 294,314 of NW_027491957.1, forward strand.
ACAGACTCGATTACAGACATTAGACATATGAACTACTGACATCTATGCACCAACACTCCTGAGCAAAGGCCACTTCAAAGAGCTCTTGGGAAGGAAGAAATCCAAGAACCAGGATACTGAAGATGTTCCACAAAAAGCAACACCACCACCAGATGCTCACGTAATCAACTTCGTGTCCAGAGACTATGACATATTTCAAACTTCTTGCCCTGCCGAAGAATTCAAGCTGGACGAAGAAAGAAAACCACTCATCCCTACTACTCGAATAACTGATAAGAAAATCTTCTTTGATTCAAGTATCCGGGATCCTCACCAGGATAACCTAGATGTGCGAATGGTCAATTTCATCTCTGGAGGATCAGACATATGTGGAACTTCCTTCTCCACAGCAAAAAAGGCTCGCCAAAGTGATCAAGCTGGATAACGGAGACCGACCAATAGTATCCACCACCTTAACAATAGACAAAAGGATCTTCTTTGATGAGGAAGATAAATCAAGCATCCAGGATCCTCATCATGACGGTTTGATTGTTTCTTTGTTTATTGCTAACCATTATGTACTCAAGATCCTTTTCGATGATGGAAGCTCGGTCAACATCATCCAACATGATGTCCTTCAGAAGATGAACATCCCAGACTCAGAAATCATCCTGAGGACGTCGGTGTTAGTCGGCTTCTGTGGGGAAACCAAGAAGACATTGAGGGACATCAAACTCCCAATATACATTGAAGGGTTAAACTCTTACCAAAAATTTTGTGTTATAGATAACCTTTCTTGTTGCATGTTATTTTAGGTCGGCCTTGGTTACATGGAATGAAGGCGGTGGCTTCTACTTACCACCAATGCATTAAACTCCCAACTCCTTGGGGAGTAGTGAGGATAGACGGTGACCAGGTGGAGGCCAAGAATTATTACTCTTCATCAATGAAGCCAACATCCAAGCAAACTATAGCATAGCAACCACAGCAACATCCTAGGGACGTGCTGGAAGCTCGAGAGAAGGAGCTAAAGGAAGTATTCTTGGACCCCGTGGATCCAGATGTGAAAATGTTCCTAGGATCCAGTATCCTCGGCGGAATTGAGGAGGATATGATATCCTTCCTAAAACGAAGAAAATCCACGTTTGCCTTCAAATATTCAGACATGACAGGTATTTCAAAGGAGGTAATCACTCATATGCTCGGCCTTGATTTATCTATTAAACCCGTCCATCAGAAGCGAAGGAAATTTGCCCTGAAAGGAACAAGATCATACAAGAAGAAGTTGAAAAACTTCTTAAGGCCGGTATGATCAGAGAGGTTAAGTATCCTCGATGGTTGGCTAATGTGGTAGTTGTTTCTAAAAATAATGGAAAGTAGAGGGTGTGTTTCGATTTTACCGATTTAAACAAGGAATGCCCCAAGGATCCTTTCTCGTTACCACATATAGATTCCATGGTGGAAGTGACGGCAGGACATGAAATGCTTACCTTCATGGATGCTTCCTCTGGATTTCAACAAATTCAGATGGAATCATCTGATCAAGAGGATACCGCATTCATGACTCCTACCGGCATATATTGTTATATTGTTATGCCATTTGGACTAAGAAATGCAGGGGCAACATATCAAAGACTGGTAAACATGATGTTCAAGGATCAGTTGGGCAAAACCATGGAAGTCTATATAGACGACATGGTGATGAAGTCAAAGAAGGCTGAGGATCACCTCAGGGACCTTAAAGAAGCATTCAATATCCATGACCAATATAACATGAAACTGAATCCGTCAAAATGTCATTTTGGTGTTAAAGCTGGAAAGTATCTAGGATACATGGTGACTAAAAGAGGAATTGAAGCAAGCCCGGAGCAGATTGAAGTCATTATCAACCTGAAGTCGCCTGCAAATGCCAAGGATGTCCAAAGGCTCAGGGGAAGAATAGCCGCTCTCAACAGGTTCATCTCAAGATCCTCCGAGAAGTGAAAAGATTTCTACGACATTCTTAGAAAGAATAAGAAGTTTGAGTGGACGGAAAAGCATGAGGCTGCGCTCAAAGCCTTGAATGATTACTTATCCTCAGCTCCAGCTCTGATGAAGCCTGTGGATGGAGAATCCTTATATCTCTACCTAGCTGTTTCAGGTAATGCAGTAAGTGACGTCCTTGTTAAGGATCATGAAGGTGAACAACATCCAGTTTATTATGTGAGTAAGAGTCTTTTAGATGCTGAAGCCAGGTATTCTCATTTAGAAAAATTAATTCTTGCACTTATTATGGCTTCTACTAAATTAAGACATTACTTTGAGACTCATACTATTATATTAAGAACTAATTATCCTGTTAAGAATGTTCTTAGAAAGCCAGAATTATCAGGTAGAATGGCCAAGTGGGCTTTGAAACTAAGTGCATATGACATTCAGTATGAGCCTAGAATAGCTATCAAATCGCAAGCACTAGCAGACTTTGTGGCTGATTTCAGCAGTGACATGGAAAAGGAGGCTGATTTAGAAGTGCAACAACTAGAAGAACCCAAGGATCCTTGGATCCTCTTCATAGATGGAGCATCCAACGTAAGAGGAACAGGATTGGGCATACTACTGAAATCGCCACAAGGGGACATAATACCCCAGTCCATTGCATGTGCATTTCAAGCCACCAATAATGAGGCAGAGTTTGAAGCAGTCATCGCAGGTTTACTTTTAGCCAAAAGCATGAGGATCAGGTATCTTCAAGTTTATATGGATTCTTTACTTATAACTAAACACTTTAACGGCTCTTATACCGTAAAAGGTGAGAATATGATCAAATATTTAGAAATTGTGAAGTAATTAGCAAAATCCTTCGAATTGTTCAGTATAGTACAGGTACCAAGGGAAGAAAATGTTGGGGCAGATGCCTTAGCAAATTTAGCCTCATCCTTGAAAATCCCAGAAGATACGAAGATCCCAATCATCCATATACTCTCGACAGCAATAGGAGAACAAGAAGTTGGGGAAATAACAACTGACAAACAAATCGTAATTTTGGATCCATTATCCTCAGCTAGCCAAGGATCCTGGATCCTCCCAATTATGAAGTGCATTCAAACAGGGGAAATCCCAGCTCCGGAGAATCCCAAATCCTTCAAACTCAAGGTATCACAATATATTTTGTTAGATGATATGCTATACAGAAAATCTCTTGCAGGTCCATACTTGAGATGCATCGAGGATCCTGAAATCCAAGAGGTGCTCAAAGACTTTCATGAAGGTGATTGTGGTAATCACACTGGAGGTAGAGCTCTGTTTTCTAGAATTCTGAGAACAGGATATTTCTGGCCAACAATGAATAGAGACGCCATGGAGTATTCAAAGAAATGTGATGCTTGTCAAAGGCATGCAAACATCCTACATCAACCAGCAGAACCTATGTATCCTATATCCTTATCATGGCCATTTATGAAATGGGGGATGGATATTGTGGGTAAACTGCCCAAGGCACCAGGAGGAAAAATATTCATGCTTGCTATGACTGATTACTTTTCAAAATGGATAGAAGCAGAAGCTTTTGTTCAAGTACGCGAAAAAGAGGTGATATGTAACATTCGTCAATTTTCGGATCCGAAAACCCGACTCGTTTAAATTTTCGATGTGATTCAGTTAATACCCATATGTTACATATTTCATACGTAATAGTTTTTCTTTCCTAAAGTTATTTAATAATATTAATGATTACTAATATGTATATAAACAAGAATTATAACACTAATGATTATTTTCTTTATTCAAATATCACATAATAACATTATTGATGCATAACCAAAGTACATCATTTTAATCTAGTTATGTCACATTTATTTTTCTCATATTTATTTTACCTAAAGTTATTTATTTTTATATGATGAAAAATATCTTCCTACACCATTCAAATTTTGGTCAAACCTCCTCCCCCAAATCACTCTCCTATCATTAAAACATTCTAAAGAATAACCTCCTTATTTTAGTATAAATAAGAACCCACTCCCACCCCTTTCATTCTTGCACCACTCTTTGACAAGTTCAAGAGATTATTTTTTTTCCATTTCAAAGGTAGGGTTTTAATTATTCAAATCTTATTCGTATTATTTCTATTTATTTTTAATTATTGTTCATACTAGTTAATCAAATGGTCATATGACCATAACACAATCATGTCTAGGAATCCACATAATCCATACACCATGGTGTATAGGGTGGATGAGACAAAGAACACAAGGAGATGATCGATTACACGAAGGTCACACTTGAAACGTTCTTACATCTTTATTTTTCTGTTTTGAATCATTATTTTTTTTGTTTTTGTTCAAAGGACCCAAGGATTTTTTATTATATATGCTAATAAATGTTAATTATATCCAAAAAAGTCCATAATTTGATTTCATCAAAATCCTTTTCGAAATCGTTAGAATATTGCTTTTAGCAATATTTCAGTTTAGAAGATTTCAAGAAGGAGATTTAGTTTTGAGAAAAGCCTTCCAAAACTTAACCAATCTGGCTGATGGGAAGTTAGCACCCAAATGGGAAGGTCCTTATCTGATCGAGTCGGAGGCAGGAAAGGGGGCATGTCATTTGCTCACTATGGAAGGCAATAGGTTACCCAGAGCATGGAACACTATCCACCTCAAGAAATACTTTTTCTGATCACGATCAAGTATCCTTTAAGGATCAAGTATCCTTAAAAGATCAAGGATCCCCAAAATTGGTAATATCTATCTAATCACTTATTCTTGTAAACTTATTATTACTTAAGTAAGGATAACGTATTCTTAACATTTTTTGTTTCTTCCAAGTTTTAAGTATCAATGCAGGAAATAAATAAGATGTGTAACAGTCAAGAGTTTGGCCACCTCTCCTTTATATTTGAGGTACTATGCTATTTCCCTTGGCCTAGCCCACGATTGGATATGACCCCCAATGGTCATATTTCCTAAGGTTTAAAGGTTTTCACCTTTCTTATAAATTAGAGTTTCTACACTCTCGCCTGGAGCACACGCTATCCAACGTATAGTCCGGGGCAGCGGGACCAGTACACGCTTAGTGGCTAACAATTTCGTTGCTTTCGGCTATATGGAGGATCCTACGAATTATGGTAGACGTACCATACCACCGGTTTATAACGTTTTCACGTTATCTTACGTTTGGGATAATCCCGGTTTGGGCGAGTCCCCGGTTAACATCCGTATTTGGGCTTGTCCCCAGTTTGGGCTTGTCCCCAGTTTTTGGCTTTTCCCCACTACATGGGCTTGTCCCAGTTTCACGGGCTTGTCCCCAGTACACGGGCTTGTCCCCAGTTGCACGGGCTTGTCCCCAGCCTAATGGGTTTAATCCCACTTGACATTATGAGTTGTTTGCAACATATTTTTTTTAAGTTCATTGTGAAGATCAAAACTTATGGATTCAAAATCCTTAAATTTCTTCTACAAGGATCGCCGAATGTTCAATAGTTACGGTAACTTAGGTCTACTTAGACCTTGTGGTATGATTTCTACTTTTAAATTTATATTGGTTTGGCTAGGATCCTTATATATCTTTTGGTTTAAAGATTTAACATCTTTGAAGTATTTCTGTTAGGATATTCTATCCTAAAAATTTTAATTATTTTTCTATGGATATTATATCCAGAAATTTCTATAATCGCTTTTACTTAAGGATATTCTATCCTAAAATTTTTACTCAGAATTATTCCTTAAAATTCTTAATAAGACTAAGGTTATATCAAATAGATTTTCAAAATAACAAGTAACAAAGCAAATAGTCAAAAGATTTAGATTATCATTAATATAAGTCACGTGGACTTATCCAAAATCCTTAACCCGGATTTCACCATACTAAAGATGGACCATCCACCCAGGTTAAGTAAAGGTTACTAATTGCTCTTAAGATGCAGGAAAATAAAAGTCAGGGGCACTAAAGGTTTCATCCCCACAAACACAGGATCCATCCACCTTCAGTACCCCTGAGAATTGTCTTGAGGATCTGTGGTCCTTAAACCCTACTTACTACTGTCTATTACAAACCACAACCATTGTTCATCAAAAACATCAACATAAAAAAAATTGGGCTCAGGCCTTGTCTTCTTTATCCTTCATCGCCCAATTAAGCTACATCCTCACCCTCCGCAGCACCTGCTCCTTCAATAGCTTCAGCCACATCCTTAGCTCCGCTCGTACCAGCTTCATTCCCCTCAGACATCTCCACATATTCCTCACCTCCGAGAGCTGCCAAGGTAGTCTTTCACTTCTGCACGTTCCAGGTTACCTTATCAAAAGAGGGATCACTGGCCTCCATCGCCGTCTTGATCCTTGCTTGCAGCACTGACCTGGCCGCCCACATCTTGGCCTCCTACGTTGCCTGCTTGACCTCCTCTTGACGCTGGGCATCTGCTGTGGATATCTGACCCTCGAGCTGTCTCTTGAGTTGGGCTAAGGCATTTTCCTTGTTGACCACTGCATTCCCTAACCCAGACAACTTGTCGCTCATCTGACCCACGATCTTTTCATAATGCTCTTTGAAAGCATTCATAGCCTGTAATCAACGAGAAGCAAAGATTAAAAGGATATTATATTCTTAAATTCGTTACAGCAGGATACAGGATACTTACATTAAGGACCGTGTCATAGTGGGTTTCGGGATCAGAGGACCTTTTTCTCTTGGATGCAGCAGACTTGGCTCTGGTAGTTGCGGTCTTGGGTTTAGAACTAGTCGCTGCCTTCAGTGCTTCTTTCTTGATATCTTGGGGAGTGATCATGATGTCGATATCTTCCGAAGAGAACTTTCTAGCGGACTTCTGAGACTTCTTGGCGCCTACAAAGGTAAAAATCAGATAAGTATTTCCTCTAATTTTATTTACTTTTAAAATTATTATGTAAAAACTTACTTGACATGTCGGAGTCTGAAAAAATATCACAAAAGACTTCGACTAATCGGGCTTGAAATGTCCTAACCTCGGTATCCAGTTCAAGGAACCACTTTGTTTTCTCTACTATACCAGGTAACTTAGCCAATGAAGCAAAGTTCTCAACTGCAAAAGAAGACAAAAATTTAGATTAATCATCAAGGATCCTATCGTTACTAAGGATCTAGGATCCTACCCTTTCTAACCCACTTTGAAAGAAGATCAGCCCCACTAGGTATGGAGTCTCGTCTCACGATGAAGAACTGATTTCTCCAAAAGGAGTCATTCAAAGTAACCTTTAGCAGAGGACGAGGTTGTCGAGGCTTGGATTTAAAAAGGAATCGGGCTGGACCGTGGGTAGTAAGGGTGTACAGATAGGATAACTCGGGAAGGTCGAAGTCAATCTTTTCATCTTCTATAATCTGTTCGATAGTTCCTAACACTCTCCAAAGCATTGGCATAGCCTGTATTTAGGATATGCCTGGGGAATCGAAGAAGCTTTGTGTAAAGGAAGGAAACGGATAACTGTAACCGATAAGAAAAGGGAAAGCCGGAAAACAAACCCAAGTTTTGGAAAACACGTCACAACGGATGCTAGATTCGTATGGTCGAAAAAGGGTTTCTGGCGGAAACAAAGCACGAAACTCATTGACTTCTGGGTCCGTGAGTTTGCAGATCTCAATAGAAGGGTTTGCTATGAGGTCTTGTGGCTCCATCTCCGAGAAGTTAGAGTCATCGGAGGATTGTTCGGAAGGATTAGAGGGGTGTAAAGAAGACGAAGTAATAGACATTATTATCAAAGAAAAAGAATAAAGGGAAGAAGGATACCTGCTGTGTCGCTTGAATATGTGATTATAAAAGAAATATAGGATGGAATATATAGGCGGTTATAATTATCTCTAGGGCTAAATGGTAAATATTTATGGCAAACCGTCCCATCATCTAGTTTTCGCAGAAAGTTTGAATTTCAAAATGACAGTTGTGTTCCACTATCACCCGCCATTTTGGGGGCAATTGTTAGGACTGATATTTTCCCTGCTGAGGATATGTTATCATTGAAAATGTCTCTGGATCAGTTATCCTCCTGAAGAGTTCCAGAGCCGTGTCAAGGATTGAGGATCCTCACAGGTTGGTGTTATTAACAATTGTTTCACGTGTGTAGGTTATTGTTCAACAGGAGTAACGGCTTTGTGACTTGGTCTACCTTAATTTACGCTACTGGAAATTACCAGCACGTGGTCAATGAACGTTGGAGGAATAGTGGAATAGTGGCAGATAGTTAGGACTTTTTGTTAAATGTATTTTCTTTGTATTTATCGAGATATGATCGACTAGGTCTCACTTGTACTCTCACACACACTAGAGCAGATTCAATAATTCTCTCTATACACTAGCTTACTTTGTAATATCGATCACAATCTCCATCCCATTTGTAAACTTTTTTTATATTAATAAAGTGGTGATTGACGAGTTGTCATCACCCGGGGTTTTTTACTTTTGATCTGAACAAAGTCAAAAGGTTTTTCCTCGCAACAAATCACTGTGTTCATTCCATTTTCGTTCATATAATTGTTATTGTCATCATAGCACTAGACCTCACATTGACATATTTGGATACATTATCCTTAGCTGATTTTTATCCAAAACAGGGGTTTTTACATATTTCCTCTTGTTGAACACCAACAATTACATATTTCCCCAGCCCATAAACATGAATTACATATTTCTCCTTTTATGGTTAAATTACCCATTTACCCCTTAACAATTTACAAAACCAGTCAACCAAATGAACTTAAAAATCAAACAACAGCCTTCTTTGAATTGTAGTTGTGGTAGATGGGGATTGTCTCTGACCGGCTAGAACCACCGCCTCCTCCACCATCATTGTCCGCCTCCACCAACACAGCCGTTGAATCCCGCCGCACTGGAAACAACCTATGTTCGGATCTAAAACACTCACCCCCGTCCACGTCGGACCACTCTTCATATTTGCAACACCCATGACTTCGATGTACAAATGGGTTGTGAGGGTCTGAAAGAGGGGGGGCAAACGTGGGTCAACCACCAATGGCTAATTCCACCATCGTTGGCTATGCGGTGGTGTTCGACGGTAATGGCTTGCGGTGGTGTGGCTAGTGGCTTGGACTGCAACATTCAAATAGTCCTTATTTGTTCGTAATTATTGATTTGATTTTTTTTTCACAAAGAACAAAAGTTTTAACATCACGTTGAAGAAGTTTCAACTTTTGATTAAATTAATATTAATAATAAAGAAATTAAGATATTTAACAAAGTAAAACATAAATAAAAACAAAAAAAGATGAAAATTATTCACTAATACCAAAATTATATCTTTTATTTGTTAGTCAGAGTATTTTAGTCATATAATATGGTAATTTTAATGAAATAGACAAATATGTTATATGCATGCTTCAGGAAGGGATATATGTAATTAAGTTTTTTAGTTTGAGAAAATATGTAATAAAGTACTTTAAGAAGGGGAAATATGTAAATGTCCAATTATATTATGCAACTAGGTTACGTACTCGTGTGCAACACGGGTTGGAATAATAAATTTATTCAAACGACGACATTATAAGAAATACAAAAAATGTGTTAAATTGTTTATATAATTATATATTATACGGTATATTAAATTACAAATTATAAAATATTAAAAAATATATATACATTTCGGAAATTCATAAATATCCAAATAATTTTCTTTATTTTTGATACAAATAAAATTCAACTTATTTAATATTTTAATCCATTTGAGATATAAGCAGTATTCAGAAACTGGACCATATTGGATGTCCAACCAAATAAATAAAAAGAATAAAAAAATTGGTTGGTTGTTCGCAAACCAGCTTTCAAACAGAAAACAACAATTGGGATAACATTAAATATTTAAAACTGAGTAAATGTACACAATAGTTCATGCACCACCGCCTAGTGATAATAATAAGTCGGATGCACTACCTTGTCTTTTATAAATGTTTTGTTTCTTCTTGATTTCTCATTGAAACAATATGAGATTGGATATAGTTTTATTTTGAACCTTGAAGTGTTAAGTGACACAAAGATGGTCATATTATGTGTCAAGTGACATAACTATATTTTTATTATTATATTAAGGATGAGTTTTCATTGTTTTCTTTTTTCAGCGGCGCCGAAATAGGCGTTGTTCGTATTAAAAATTGTAAGAAAGACAACTATGTAGATGGAACTAAAACAAATGTGTTTAGTAAATTTAAATTTTTATTTATATTTTTCAAATTAAATTCAAGTTTAATTAAATAATAATTGAATACCATTTGAAATATATGACAATGGATCTGTAGATGTATCAATTGAAACATTAAAACAAATAGGTACAATCTTATATGTTAGTTGTAATATAAAATAAATATGTATCCCCTAAAATTTAATTATAAGCAGGTAAACGAATGATACTTTGTTGTATAACTCCTGTTAGAAACACCGTTCTCCGAATTTATAAGATGAGCTTTTGATCTTTTAGACATCGCCTTATCATTTGACAAAATAAATACATTTATAAAAAGGAATCATGTAAATGGTAGAAGAAGTTTAAAATAGCATTAACAATTAATTTAAAGCGTAAACAACATGAAGAAAATTAAAATTGACCAATCACCTCCTACAGTCCGTTTTTGTTTATACGGCCCATAATTATAAGAATCATAAACCAAACTGTTGGTCATGATTTACACAACTTTAGTGGGGTACCACTTTTATGTTTATTGTATCAGTGACAAACTGTCGTTTTTTATATAACAACTTCATATTAATATTCTAGTTTAATGCTTAATTAAATTTTATTTTATATATTTATTTAGATAATGAAATAGTTCATGCATGTATTTTAAGGGGGCTATAAAAAAGTTATCATCCAATAGGTACATGTAAATTTTATATGAAAACCACGTGTAATATGATGTTTGTAACCCAAGTATATAATATATGTATAACACTGTATAAACGTAAGCAACTAATTTAAGGGCGAATTTAATTTCAAGATGGTAAGTTTGGCCGGTTTAATAGTTTTAAAGTCAACCAAGAAGACACCTAGTTGATATACATGTAATTCACATATGCTTAAAAGTGCGAAGAATACAATATTAATATATGATGCGCAATATAAAATACATAATTGGATGTAGGACTTATTGTATATAAGGTAAATTGATTGATGAGGAGCAGAGCTATAAAAGTCTCCTCAGGTGTATTTGTGAGTACGAACACTATCAGATAAAGGTGTTTAGTGCTAAGGAATGAAGGAGAGCAAAGAAATTTAGTTTTCGTTGTTGTTGCTGACGGAAATCACTAATCACTAATGGAAATAAACAAATTTTACGGTAACTAATAGCTGCTGTATATTAGATTATTAGTTGTCTAAGTAATTAGTGATACACAACATAAAGGAAATCACTAATTATTAATTGATAATGAAATTTTGTTTTCATAGAAGAAAGAATTCAAAAATCAAGGAATGCATTTAGTTGTGTATATGGAAGGTTTTAATTTCTTTATTTTAATTTAATTATAAATATTTATGACCTAAAGCTTCAAAGATAGGGTGTCACTTGGCAAAATATTAGGCCAATTAGGGTTAATGTGGTTCAACCATCATTTTTATTTATTATAATAGTAGATTGATAATTTATTTTCCGGCCGATAGATGTACTAACGAAGTATTTTAGGTTAATTACAATTATATTATTGCGTTAGTTTCAAATCAATGATTAATAAAGTCTCACACATGTACGATAATCACACATGTACGATAATCAATTGTTGTATAGTAACTCAAACTATTATAATATAATCACACAACTAAATAAGCATATATCATATTATTTTATTGCATATATTTTTCTAGATCAAATAAAATAGGAATCAGTAGTGAGTTTTATATTCTTGATTTAAATTTTAGTGCATTAAAGACGTATTTTTTAAATATGTAAGATAACCTAAATTAAGCTTAAAATGCAGTCCTACTAATTTGTTTTTGTTAGCTCGAGGTGCGGAAGAAAAAAGTAATTATTTCCATTTTTCTATCATGATTCATGGCATTCCAAATAAAAAAACACCTACCCCGATGACACTCGTAGGGCTAAGGCCAACAGTTATAATTTAGTGAAGAAGGCTACGGTATAACCCGTGTTACACACGGGTGGAAAAATATGTCAACAAACATAATAAATTTAAACAATAAATTCAAGCAACACAAAACTTCTTAACTTTCAGACCAAAACATTAACCATTTACATGTTCTAGATATTAAAAGTTAAAAATTACAATAAGTTAATGTACATCGAAAACCAAAAAACATCAACAAAAGACATAAACATATTATTTCATATTAAACCACCATTAACTTCTTCAAACATTCTACCAAAAGAAACTCATTTTGCTTCCCCACCTGAAAATATAATAAAACAATAGCATCCAAATTAAATATATTTAATAATGAGTAACATTTGAACATTAATAAAGTTGTTTTTATTAAATTGTTTTTTTATTAAAACAAAATAATATACAACAACAAACAAAGTAAAATAACAACATAATTCATCTTTTTAACTTAAACCATTAAACCAAAAAGAGATATCAACAAAAACCTTTTTTTGCCGTCATTTTATACCTAACAAATTTGATACCCTTTTAAAATAACTCGTTCTAAAATATTTTCAAAATAGCTATAAAATATAAAAAAAAATTGAAATTAGTCAACTTCAAAAAATTATGATTTTTTTATTTTATTTTTAACCAATCTTAAAACAAAATTTTAAATCACTAACATTAATATTTTGTTAAACTTGCAAAACATAAAAACGTTTTACAATAAATAAATTTTCAAATAACTTTGGAAAGATTAAAAAAATTTATGTTGACTTTGAAAATATTTAATGGTGAAAAAATATGATACAAAAATATATATACCATATATACATGTATATTAATAAAAGATATATTAAAAACGTGGAAATTAATTGTTATATTTAAATAAGAATATTATTAAAGACATTACTAACGAAAGTATATGAATATCCCGTACAAACAGAAAATGAAATAGACACGTATTTAAGATATTGACATTTTATGTTGAGTATATATTAGGAAAATGAATTAAATTTGAATATATTAAATGGTTATTTAAGTTATAAATTTGTTTACCAAAATTTCTAAAACTATCAAAACTAATAGTCGGTCAACAATATTAAAGGAATATATTAACTTTAAAAATTTTAGAAAACACTGACCCACATTATAGTCAATTCCAAAAATAAAATAATAATTTATACTCAACTTATTTATTTGAAATTAGAATTATTAATTTGAATACACGTAAAAAATAATAATTATAAATATTGACTTTCAACTTTATTATATGATTTGATTAAATTAGAATATAATAAATTATTATTTAAGTTAAAAATCTGTTTGTCAAAATTGTTAAACGAAATTTGTTATAGTCAAAGATCCTAAATACAAAAAATATTACAAAAATCATGGCATAATGTAATATTGAAATTATTACTTTTTTTAGTCGATCCATAATTAATATTATTTTATTACCGTCAATGAAATCTGCATTCAAATTTGTTACAAACCCGTTATCATTAATTGTGATATTTATGTCTAATTATAAATTGGTCAAACATATAAGATAGGAAGTTTGTGAAGATTGAAAACTAATAAGCATTATAATATTATTATAATATTGACAATGGAAACCAAAATTTTCCATAACAACTGTAATATATCTTTTTTTAGAATTCAAATTAAAATAATATTTCAAAATTTTATAGTGCATTAATTATTACAGATTCCATAACCAAGTGATGACACCCATTAGCATTAATTGTGACATTTATGCCTTATCATACATTGGTTAAACAAAAAAAGATGAAAAGTGTGTGAAAAAAAGATGATAAAACGATCATCTAATATATGATATATTAAATATTGATGATTAGAAATTATGTCAATTTGAATATTGTGTCTAAAATACGCGGTTATTATTTTATTATTAATTAATAATTAATATTCATGTAAATTAAAGTAAGATTATATTACAATTATGGCAAGTATTTTTAGTTTGACAGTAAGTTTTTGGAATATTAAAATGATAACTTATTCTAGTTAATGCCAAATCACAAAAATTAAAATCAAATATGTTCATAATTTTACTAATATGACTAATTAACTTAGAAATAATTACAAAAATGAAAATCAAATCGGTTAATTTGAAAACTTCAAAAAATTTTGGAAAGATTTTGAAATGAGTTTAAAATTATGTAGAGTATTAAAACCAATAAAACTTTGTTGAAAGATTGGTCAAATTCCGAATTTAAAAGGAGTTTAAATTTGTTAATTAAATTGTATTAATTGGATACTTAAATGTGTAATTTATGTATAGTAAGGCACGCCGGAAAAAAAAATATACATAAAGGTATCTCCGATATACATCAATATATTATTTTATCTACAAATAATGAATATAATTGAATATTCAAAATAGAAATATACATCAATATAAAAAAATACATCTTATAAAATAATGCTCAATCCATGAAAATTAGCTTGTATCAGTCGGGACATTAACCTGAAATTATAAAGTAATATATTAATATTGATATTATGTAAAATTTGATATTTAATTTATAACCGGAATAATTGAATTGTCTTACCGGAAAAAACAATATAATGATAATAACCATGGTATCTCAGATTTAGATTTAGAAGGTAAACTGAAATATTCTGTAAATCAATCGGGTAAATAATCTGAAATAATAAAATTTTGTTATAACATTGATATTATGAAAGATTATAATTATAATTTATAACCGGATAATTTAAATGTGTCTTACCGGAAAAACGAAATAATGATATTGTCCATGAATGAAGGTGATTTTTTATTTAGAACCTAGAAGAACAACATGTAAAACAAAAAAAATCAGAAAGAAAAATATAAAACTGCAAATAAATATAAAACAACCATTGTTATAGGTATAAAAAATAACCGGAAAAACTTAACGGAAAAACTTGCCGGAAATAATTAACGGAAAAACTTACCGGAAACGTAAATACGTCCACATATTAGCTTCATCGCCGTTTTTGATTTACAACTTAAACTGATTTTAATAAAATCAGTTAACAATGAAAATAAAGATAAAAAGGTTAGAGGAAACAATAACCGGAAGAAAATATAATGTTGTCGGAAATACATATATCAACAATAAGTTTATTATAAAATATAAACTTACTGGAAAACGATTAATACAAATCTAGATCTAGATTAGTCGAAATATATGAGAGGAAAGAAAAATATAAAACTTCAAATAAATATAAAACAACCATTGTTATAGGTATAACACATAACCGGAAAAACATAACGGAAAAAATTACCAGAAAAACGTAAATACGTCCACATATTAGCTTCATCGCCGTTTTTGATTTACAACCTAAACTGATTTTAATAAAATCAGTTGACAGTGAAAATAAAGATAAAAAGGTTAGAGAAAACAATAACCGGAAGAAAATATAATTTTTCCGGAAATACATATATCAACAATCGGAAGTTTATTATAAAATATAAATTTACCGGAAAACGATTAATACAAATCTAGATCTAGAGTAGCCGGAATATATGAGAGGGTGAAAAAAGATCCAGTTAATAGAGAAAGAGAGAAAAACATGTTTAGGGTGAAAAGTTATGAATTATTAAGGTTTAAATATAGGGTGTTTGGTTAACATGACACGTGGCAGCCTAATAGAGAATATGTGAAAGGAAAGTTGCTGACTAGATTGCACATGTGGATTACCTAGAAGAAGGCCATGTGGACAATTGTATTGCTTTAATAGTATTTAAAGATAGGCAAATAGTCCTATATGGCCACAACACTATACCAAATTAACCAAAACACTCTTTAAGCGAAAAGTTTCGATCTCTTAACGCGAAATCTTAGCCATCTTCAAGTAAAAGAGCTTAACTTGGCTTTGTCATCGAAACGAAAAATAGACAAAAAGTATAACATAACTTTCTATGTTTTCAGTTTTTATTAGTTTTTTATTTCTATTATTTAGTTTATGATTTTTAATTTTGTTTAATTAATGTAATCGTCTCCATTTTTTTTAATATATGCATTTTAATTTACTTTATAAATATTATAGATGGTATTAAATAACAATTGAATAGAAAATGAAGAATGGTGGAGAATAAGAAGAATTACTCATACAATGGGTTTAGGGGTGAGATTGAATTATGGAGGAAAAACTGAGCTGGTACTGAGATATATGGTGACGCATATGTGACGAATGAGAAAAATTAAGGGTGTATTATACCCTTAAGCCTAAGTATATTTGTCTTCATCTTTTTATTATATAAAGTTTTCTCATGACTTGGGAATTAAAACTATATGAAAAAATAAAATACAAATAGAGATAAAAATGAGAAATTTGAGAAGAATTTGTGGCTAGACAAAAAAATTCAAAAAAAAAATAAATAATCATAACTCAAAAAATAAATATAAAAAAATGTTTTCCCCGTCATTCCCGTTTTAGAAAAAAAAAATGATGAAAAAACACAATGCCGAGAAAAAAATACACAATGATGAAAATTAACTAAAGACACAATTATAATAAAAAGAAATACACAAGAAATCGCAAAATATAATACAATGCCGAATAAAATATAACATAATGTAGAGTAATATAACACAATATAAAAAAAGACATAATGTCAAGAAAAAAAACACAATAAATTACGAAAATAAACAAAAAACACACTGATAAACAAAAATACACAATAATCTTTTTTCTCAACACTGTAACTTTTTTCAGAACGAGAAAGACGGGAGAAACATAATTGTTTTTTTTGCTTTTTCTATTTTTTTTTAATTTTGATTTATGATTTTTATTAACTTTTTTGAGGATCTTTTTTGACCACAAATCTTTCTTATCATTTTTGTTTTTGTTCTTATTTGTAGAATAACCTAACCCTAAACTATATATATCTTGATTCTTGGCCGAATTCAGAAGAGACAAATAAAAATAATATCATAAACAGAAAAAGTATAGGAGGGATTTTTGGTAATTAAAAAATAAAAAATAAATAAATTAAGTTGACGGCTATGATTAGAAAAAAAATATTAATATGAAGTTCTACTATTAAAGTCTAAATGTCGATAACTTTCTAATCTTAAATAATTTTAATACATACTTATCTTTTTTTTAAAAATTTGTGATAAATTCATAATCTTATTAACCTTAACTTGATAGTATATATTTTTATAATTATTTTTTATATAAAGACATTTTTAAAATGTGTACTGCAATGATTTTTATAATGGTATGTCTAACCCTTTATATAACGAGTGTTTTAAATGTGTCTAACATTTACAACATCGCATCCAACCTATTACACGGTGCTTTAGCTATTAGATGTGATTCACTGTAATTCGTTTTGGTTATATTTTCCACTACAAAAGTGCATCTAGCTTACAAGATACGATGATAATGCTCTAACATAAATTGAATGACGGGGTTGAAGTTGGTGGAGTAAAAACTAAGATGATGCTGATACGACAAATGATGATAACGCATAGCCTTAGACATGTTTAAATTACCTTCATACCAATCCGTTTAATCACATGTGACCCCGCCTATTATCATGTAATTACCTCATTCGTATCTTATTAGTTTCACTAAACGCACATCATTTCTTTTAATTTAAGGGTCACGCATGCATTATATTCTTTTATTCTTTTACAAAGTGTTTTACAAGGATTCATCTATTTTCAAATTTCTTAGCTGTTGTGTGTGTGTGTTGTGGGGAGGGGGGATCCACTCACCCAACCAATAAGGTAGTGCCACCTTAAAGCTATTAAGTAAAGCGAGTCGATCATAATGATCAAGAGCAAACCAAGTTTATCGATTAATTGTGTCAAACGTTAATGATTATCTCCCACATTATAGGCTTGCATCTCAAAACTACTCAATTTATGCGAGTGATGTACCAAAGTACTAACTCAACAATTAACTAATAGAATAATGTCACCTCAAGTCAACCAAAACTATCTCAACTTCAATCCATGAGTTCACCTGTAAGGCCCTGTCTCCGGTGCCCTACATTGGACGTTGGATTTACTCATAAACACAGTTCTAAATATCAGAGTTAATAAAAATTCACGGAATAATAAAAACATTCAAACCGTTACATTACATAACCATTAATTCTTGTCTTTACGAGCATTCAAGTCATTCAAACATAAAACATTGTCTTTTAAAATAACATAACATAACACTTCAAATCCATGCCATGTGCTTCCCCTCAAGCGAGCTGCCTCATCCTACTCACCTGCGTGCATACTAAATGTCAGCTAAGCTGAGTGAGTTCTAGTTAATCATACGACAAACAATCAGTTCACATACTTGCACACATGCCCGAAGGGGTGTATATTATTCATACTTACTTTTCATACATAACTATCCATCCTATTTAAAGAGTCTTCCGCCCTATAACCTCACAGATATTATAAGGGTCTGGTCCCTAACATCACAAATATTATGAAGGGACTGGTCCCTACCATCACAGATATTATGAGGGTCTGGTCCCTATCCTCACAGATATTATTAGAGTCTGGTACCTATCCTCACAGATATTATTAGGGTCTGGTCCCTTTGTTTCGCGCATCTGTACCATACCTGTCTTTACGTACCTTCCATGACAACACGTGCAATATCCGAAGATCGTTCACGTACCATCAACATATCATACATACGTTATTCATTCATCATATATCTTCATACATACATCATTCATACATCATATATATCAATCATATCCTTTACTTCCACCTGACGGTGCATGCAATATCCGAAGATCGTTCACACACCATCAAGCGATCATCATACATAAATCATACAAGGCATACACTTACCATTTAAGGTAAGTGTATTAACTATCACATCGAGTATGCACACAGCCCGAAAACATAGCAAGGAAGTGGGGCGAGAAACTCACCTGAACTCGATTACGTTCACCGTTAATTGTTATTCCTTTCCTTAGATGTGCTCGACTAACTGTATAACAATTACACATATCAATTAACTATCACTACTCACATCGCGTTTCTAGTCTAGTTATAACCCTCAACGAACGGGGTCCGGGAGCAGCGCCCCTGACAGCGGGGTCTAGGGGCAGCAGCCCCTAGCAGGGTCCAAGGGGCAGAGCCCCTGGATGGGGTCGAGCTGCCAGGTTAGCTTGGAAAAAAATTATTTCCATTAACTGTCTTAACGCATTTTCCATTAGAATTTTGAATCATTAATTAATTTACTAACTTAAAAGTTCAAGGGTTTCTTTGTAATTATGTCATTCTTTTTCTAAGTCCAGGGGCCATTCAGTCATTTTGTTAAACTTCTAGTTCGTTACATTGTTCTTAACGAATTGGGTTATTATAACGAACTGGTCCTTGTAACGAATTGGACCTTATAACGAACCGGTATATTTAACGAATTGGACTTCATAACGAACTGGTCCTTATAACGAATTGAACCCTATAACGAATGACCCCTCTATAACGAATTGAACCTTCTAATTCGTTATCTCCTTTAACGAATGACTATAACGAATTGGGGCTAATTCGTTATCTTTTCCTTGACGAATCTGGATACGAACTAAGGCTAGTTCGTTACGCTTCTTGTAACGAATCATCTGACGAATTACCTCTAATTCGTTAACTCTCCGTTAACGAATTAGGGTTAGGTCAGAGAATTTCAGAAACATTCTCTGACATTCCCTTCCTCGTACCCGCCGCCTTTCCGGCGCCGTCATCGCCGGAAAACCGCGGGTTCGCCGGAAAAACGTATTTTTGCACAATTTTCACCGTTTTTCGTCCCGTTCGATCCAGATCTGAGCTAGGGTGACCCCTAAGCTCATCTTAGGTTTGGTTTATACCCGATTCCACCCGGATCTCGTGACTTTAACGGTTTAAAGGTGTCGGCTCATCGTTTCGCAACTAGATCTAACGGGTTTGAGCTCATACAATATCATACTAACATTACCTTGAATCGGGATCGGTTTTCCTTGGTGATTTCGGCTAGAGAGAGAGCAAGATGAGAGAGAGCTAAGTGTGTGTTTTGGTGGTGTATGGAATATGTGTAAATGAATGAAAAATGGGTAATTAAGGTTTATATAATTATGGATCATGGGCTTAAGCCCATGGTCTTTTCCTTCTTTCCTTCATGACCCAAGTCTATAACCCATATCCATTTTACCCAACACTAGCCCGACTCATAATAATCCATATTCTCATTTTATTAATCAAAAATAGAAAAACAGGATGTTACATCACCCGAGTATAACAACTCGATCTTAACTACTCGCTATTCTACACGTAAAGACCAAGGATGATGTACTCAGTTAAACAACTTGTAGCCCCCCCCCCCCCCCCCGAGTAAGGAATATTTGGGTTTGGTGAGATCCATACCCGTGAATTCGGGTCAAATACATGAGAAGCCTCCATTTACAAATAATTCAATCTGGTGGCTTGAGAGAATGTAGGGAGTAACCAGAGAGCTTTTAAAGATTTCGTTTATATATATTATAGATAGATAGATTAAAATATCATTCAATTAATCATTGTAAATATCGAATATATCAACATAACACAAATTCGTTTTAATATAAACCATTATATGTACAAAGTACAAAGTAAATCTTATTCTAAGACCATGTGTAGTCGCATGGAGTTGCGGCATTTCGGGGTCAAAACGCCGGGCACCCCCCCCCCTAGCGTTTTGGAGGTGACATTTTCTACAAAACGCGACGATGGCACACATTTACAAAAATTTTTGACCCTTTTTTACAATAAAAAATATTTACTTTTTTTTAAACAATTCCAACAATACATCCTATAAATAATACAATCCAACTTCATTTTTTAAACACTTTCTCCACTCATTCTCTACAACAATCTCTTTATTCAAAATATATATTTTCAATCACCAACCAATATGTGTTTACGTTCAACAATTAAATGCTCTATTTTGGTCAATACACCCGACAAGGCAATGTAAACAATCCCGACCTAAATAATCCACCACCGAACCCATCTACACCGACCCCTCAAACTCTGTATCCGTTCGACCCGCAAATGGCTGTGTACATACAATATCTAGGTTCCGGAATCCCTAACACAAATATATTGTCCAGTTTTCAAAACCCAACCATGATGGCCGGTCCGGTTCCCAACCCGACGACGAGACAGTGCCGGAGACACAAATCAACCCGGAGCCACAACCTGTCCCGGGAGACTCGTGGAGGTTTGAGCCAACATGGAGGCGGACGTGGGAGAAAACACTCAAATAAACCCCCCGGAGAACCTCGGACTAAAAAGATAACTATAGCGTGGAAAACCATCGAGTATAAACTATATCTAGGGCGTGGTGCTCGGTATCGGAAGACCCCAAATGTTGTAAGTTGTTTAAAAAGAATAATGTTTTTTTTCAATTTTTTAGAATAAACATTAAACTTGTAATGTTTTTATTTTTTTAGCGAATTATCAAGAAATGGGTGTATTTTGGAACAAAATTAAAGATTTGTTCCATGAATTTGGTGGGGACTCGCGTCGGGAAAAAGATTCTGTAATATCGAAATGGACCGATATAAACTCCAAATGCATGGTTTACCATACAGTTCACTCTCGGATGGTTGACACGTGGGGTAACGATGTCTCTGACGCGGATATCATTGAAATGGCGTTGGTAGAGTTTTAACAGAATTTAGGCAACTTCCATTACATGAACTGTTGGAAACATATGAGGTTTCACCCTAAGTGGTGCCCCGTGAAGCCCGCCAGCAAAGGAAGTTTTAGGCCTAATAAAAGGTCTAAAGCATGGTCTTCGTTTGATCAAGAAACGTCAAGGTCCGATGCTTGGAACTTCAACTTAAGTGATAATGAATACGAGAATGCATATGCGGATATCTCCGAGATCCCTCGAGCGCCGGGTAGAAGAAGCATGGGAAGGAAGAAAGGGGTCGCGTCGTCGGCGTCAACGCGGGTTCGAATGCCGAAATGGAAAGTCATTTCAAAGAAATGAACATTTGACTTAAAGGTATACAAGACCTTGGAGCTCAATGTTTTCAAGTAAATTTGGACGCCATCGAAGTACTTAAAAGGAAGGAATTGAACAACGACATCGAGGTTTTAACAAACGAGATATCTGAAGACCACCCGATAGTCCAATTTCTTAAATCAATTCGGCAAAATAATTTTTTTAAAAAATATTACATTTAGTCTTATTATTATTATTGTAATTTTTATTTTTAAATTTAATGTATTTTTTTTATTTTAATGTAGTTTTATTTTTAAATTAAATGTATTTTTTTAATTTAATATTTAATTATTTAATGAATAAACCAAAAAAATATAGACAAAATGGCAAAACTGGTCCTTTATGTTTTTATGGTTTTTCAATAGTCGTCATTTAGCAAACTTAATAACTAAAATCATGTTCTTTGTTTCAAAAATGTATCACGTTACGTCCTTTTACACTAACTCAGTTAAATTTTTTCGTTAAATTTGGTCATGTGCAATGCACATGAGGGTATATTTGTAACTTCAAAATTATTTAATAACAAAAAAATTATATTATATATATAAATTACACACACACTCTCTCTCCATCTCTTTCTCTCACCTCTCTCTCTCCTGGCCACTTTCACCACCACCTGCCACCGTTACTCTCTCACCTCTCGTTTTCCGGCGACCAAAAGATGCAAGCCCCACCGCCACTTCCTCGGCCGCCACAGACACAGCCACCACCACCTGCAACCGTCACTCTCTCACCTCTCGTTTTCCGGCAACCAAAAGATTCAAGCCCCACTCGCCACTTCCTCCGCCGCCACAGTCACAGCCACCACCACCTGCCACCGTCAGATCTTTCTCTGTACGCATCACCATCAACAACTACCGTCACCATTTCCGACCTCCATTTTATCTGAATATCACCGCCGCCATCGTCTAATCACTCTCTCTTTTTTACTCTGAGCAAACAAATATCCAGATCCCACTATTTCTTGTTCTAATACCTCATTTTAGGGTTTGGAAACCCTAATTCGGAAATTGGTAATTGAAATTTGGGGGTTTTAGCGTTTGTTATGGAGTGAGCCGGCGGCAACATGGTGGCGGCAGGTGGTGGGTGAAGTTGGGTTTGAAGAACTACGAAGGGGATGGTGATGGTGGCAGAGGTGGAGTGATGGGTGGCGGCGGTTTGCAACAGGTGGTGGTGGTTTTGGGTTTTGGAGAAGAAAGAAGATGATAGTGATGATCAGGTGGTCGGATTTAATGGTTGTCAGAGATGGAGTTTTCTGGTGGGGCCGGATTTGGTGGTGATAAGCGGTGGTGGTGGTGGTGTTGGGGTAGGTGGTGGTTAACATGAAGAAGAAATGGAGATGATGAATATTGGTGGGATGAGAGAGATGGATATTTTTTTAAAAGGCCAAACCTTTAGTCTAGTTACACAAACAGTCTTTAAAGGGGTAAAATTACCACACTGTCCTCATGTGAAAAGCACATGACCATATTTAACAGAAAAATTTAACTGGGTTAGTACCAAAGGACGTAACGTGAACAGAATTTGAAACATGAAATACGTCTTTTGTCATTAAGTTTGCTAAAGGACGACTATTGAAAAACAATGAAAACATAAAGGATCTGTTTTGCCATTTTGTCAAAAATATAAAAGTGATCGGGCGCCACAGGGTACAAAATGCCCTAATGTGGAAATTTTGACTACACCCTCTCTTTTTTCCAAAAAATTAAAACTCTTATTGGGCCCCACATGACACAAAATGTCCACAAGTGAGGCATTTTAACTACAAATGGTCTAAGCTTGTAAACAAATCTCTTTATACGATAAGGAAATCACATAATTGCATTGGGGTAGACCTACATTATAGGGTCAGTCGAACCTTATGAAAAAAATTTTAAGATTTATATAGGGATAAACTAAACGTATCCTCTGCTCTACTTGTCATATTCTCTCCCTTAAACTTTCATTTTTTAAAAAAATTATATTTGATACATTACACCCCTCCAGTATTCCTTAAAAATATGAAATTAAAAACTATAAAGTTTTTTTCTTATTTTATTTTTTATTTCCCAAACTTTCAATTTCTCTAAGAATTTTATTTGATATATTCTCATGTAACACTTTTTTTATTTTGCATTTTATGGCCTCTCTTCAAAATATTAAATTAAAAACTATAAAGTTTTTTATTTATTTTTTTTATTTCTTGAACTTTCAACTTCTTTAAGAATTATTTGACATATTCTTATGCAACACTTTTTTTTTGTGTTTATTGTCCTTGATGATGACAATAATAATAATAATAATAATCTTTATTATTATATGTATCGATGCATTATTATATTATAGAACAATATATATATATATATATATATATATATATATATACAAGGTTATAATAAGAAGTCATTTTTTCCTATGAAGTATAGAAAGTGTGTTTTTATCGTTAGATTTAATAAAACACACCGTACAATAAACACATCGCAACTAAAATAAAACACACCGCATGATAAACACATTTTTCATATCCATCATCAGATCAATATATCAAACGCACCTGATTACTTCTTACTCTTCTTAAACACACTTTATTTCTTATTTTAACTCCACCCAATATATATATATAAATATAGGATTGATTTCTTTTGAGAACCACTTTGAGTTTTAAGAACTCGAAAGAACTCAGTGTAACGATTTTTTTTTTCGATTTTTTTTTACACATGCGTAATATATGTAAGTTACATACACGTAAAAAAAATTACAGAATTTTTTACGCACCGAGTCGACTTTTTACACATGTGTAACGGACGTAAAAGTTAGTGTAACCACTTACATATTTATTCTCTCTCGTACTTTGACTTTTTTGCCAAATTTAATCTAAACCACATATTCCAATCCATTTAATTAAATGTGTGGCCTAGAATTGAGTTATTAAGTTCTTAAAACTCAACATGTTTCTCAAAATATCCTTCCCCTATATATATATATATATATATATATATCAATACTATTTAAATTTAAAAAAAGACATTATAATATTTATAATTTATTAGTTTATAATTTTATATGTGTAGTGAAGAATATTAAGTGAAAATCAATATTGTAAGGACTAATATGTAGGTAAATAATGTTAAGAGGTAAAAATAATTAATCTATAAGGCCATATGTAATGGGGCTACAATTTGGGCGATTTTGGGCGTGAACACCCCCCCCCCCGGGCGATTTTTGGGCGAAAAGGGGCGGGGGCGAGTTCTTCTCGTCGCCTAGAAGAAGGGGCGAATTTCAGGTGGTGGGGCCGGCATGTATGGATATGTGTTATATATATATATATATTACTATTTGTAGCCCCTACACCATTACACCCAAAAACAAATTCTCATCCCTTGTTGACTGGACGCCACACGACGCAAAATGCTCCAATTTGTAGCCCTCCACTACGCATAACCAAAGTTAAAAAGGGTATACATTTAGTAAAAATTGTATAGACACGGGATATGTTTAGCAGCATCCAAATTTGACTGACCCTTAAATTATTTTAACACCAATCCTCTTCCAATCCTATAAAACTTTCGTTCACACGCTCAATGTATATGGCATAATGTAGTAGGTGTGACAGGAAAAAACAAATTGGATATTCTAGAAGACAGTGAATATAATACTTCCAGTTGAAGAATCCCTTGACGAATCTTGTGTCGGGCCCACAGTACATGAGGATCTTCCCTGACGTGACCTGACGGAACCCAACTACAAAATGAAAACCTGCTGACCTCTACCAACCAAACACGTGACTCCTCCCACGTGTATGGAGCAACCCACTAATTAAAAAGTATATATACACGGACTGTATACTATAACAAGCTGTCTGTTCCTTGACTCCGACTCAACTCCTAAACTGACCCGGTTTGGTTCTTTTGTAACTGACCTTCCACCAGCTTAACCCGGTTTTTCAAGTGATAACATAACCCACAACCATCTAGTCGTAAGCCACACACCTAATTAACAAGTTCATAATACGCTATAAGTTATAACGGGCGAGCCAACAAGCAAGACAACGTTGGCTTGAACTTGACTCATTTATAAACTTAGCCGAATCAATTGTTTATAAACAAACTAAAAATTAAACAACACTTTTTTATCGAGTTTTGAGGCATGAGTTATTCAGAACTGCCCTTTAATTAAAAAGTATGTTGTACCCTTTATATTATAATGAGTGAGTTAATAAGCAAGCGAACCGTGAATCGGACCGGACACATTTATAAGATCATATGTAGTGGATGGAGCCCCTTTTGAACGTTGTGAGACATGTTACGCCACGTCAACATATGGGATTTTTGACTAAAAATGAGTGTAATGGATGGAGCTTCTTCAGATCATTACCCTATTATTATTTTATTTTATTAAACAAAAAACATAACCCACCAATTATATTCCACAATTTCCCCACCCTGCGCTGTGTGGGAATTCTCACCCGCCTATAAATACAAGCCTTCTTCAACCCTAGTCATTGCCATTCATCATACATTCCTTAAAACACACAAACCTAACACAGAGCTAGTGTTTGTGTGTTTCAGTTAGAGAGTCGCAAAAATGGTTGGGTGGGCTATAGCTGGGCACGGTGGTGCCGGTGTTGATCCTAACCTCCCAACCGACCGTCAAGAACAAGCCAAACAATTGCTTACCCGCTGCCTTAATCTCGGCATATCCGCTCTTCGATCATCCGCTTCCGCCATCGATGTCGTGGAACTAGTGGTATAAATTAGTAATGTATTTTTCAAATGTTATATGTTAGTTATTTTGCATGATTAGCGATTAATATGAACAATGGTGTAGGTTCGTGAACTCGAAACGGACCCGATATTCAATTCGGATCCGCACTCACGGAGAAGGGAACGGTGGAGATGGAAGCGAGCATCATGGATGGCGTTGGCAGACGATGCGGGGCGGTGTCGGGTCTCACCACTGTGAAAAACCCCGTTTCGCTAGCTCGGCTTGTTATGGACAAATCCCCGCACACGTATCTTGCGTTCTCGGGCGCTGAAGACTTCGCCAAACAAATGGTAACGACCTTATTTTGCTTGTCCACTTAAAACCTTTTAAACGGGGTTGTAACTCATGGTAGGTGCGATATATTGGTCTTAAACTTTGTGTCAAGAACGAGTGAGTTTAAAAGTGAACGTTGTCATGAAAACCTCTATTAACAAGGGCGACATCTTCTAACATAATAACAATGTACTCACATCATACTTGCTTTAACCGAAGTATGTGACTAGACCTAGATGTAGAGATTAGACACGGGGATGAATGGAGTAAAATGATTACTTTTGAAATAAACTCTACGATTCTATTAACAAAGAAAACAGTTCAAAACTTGGTTACAACCCATATCATGACTCAATATATATGACTAATCATAAACCGGTTTAGATTATGTAGGGCTCTAATAAAATAATATATCTAACCATGATTAGCGACATATAATTATACAACAGTCGGGGTAAATAACTCAAGACTCATTCATTGTATCACAAGCCACGTAATTCCAACAGCCGTACATGAACTGATTTTTCAAAAGTTGGTAAATTGTCGGCCTTGCTCTAGGCGGCTTCTGTGGGAGCTTGACTTTATGTGTGACCCGTCAACGACATATATTTTAATATGAAGAAGCCGCCCCTGTTATTGACGGCAGTGAGAGATTTTAATTTCAAGAAAGTAGCCACTTTTCGATTTATGGTGTCAGCATACTTATATATAAAAAACAGATCATTTACTTTTAACATTTTAAATAACTATAACTTGTGCTCTTTGAAGGGTGTGGAAACGGAAGAAAATGACTATTTCATCACCGAAGACAACGTGGGAATGCTCAAAGTAGCCAAGGAAGCCAATTCCATAGTGGTAATAAAATCAACAACAATTATTTCACTAAACTTATGTTATGTTTAACCAAAATATCTTGTTAAAATAAGTACTACTTTTTTTTTTGGGTTTGCGACTATAGTTTGATTACAGAATCCCAACCACGGGATACGAGTCACGTGGAGTCGGCGTGGAGAGCCCAATACGCATGAACGGTCTACCAATCAGTGTCTACGCACCCGAAACCGTGGGGTGTGTGGTTGTGGACAGCCAAGGGCGATGCGCTGCCGCAACATCTACTGGAGGGCTAATGAATAAAAGGACCGGGAGGATTGGTGACTCTCCACTAATTGGAGCCGGGACATACGCGTGTGATGTGTGTGGTGTGTCGTGCACCGGTGAAGGCGAGGCGATAATTAGGGGAACCCTTGCACGAGAAGTGGCCGCGGTGATGGAGTACAAAGGGTTGGCTTTACAGGAGGCTGTGGACTTTGTGATAAAAGAGAGGCTTGATGAAGGGCTAGCCGGGTTGATAGCCGTCTCTAAGACCGGTGAGGTGGCTTACGGGTTCAATTGTGTAGGTATGTTTAGAGGGTGTGCCACCGAAGATGGGTTCATGGAGGTTGGTATATGGGAATGAACATCAAGCAGATCCAAAGTCCAAACAACCTAGTCATGTGTGTTAAGTTGTTAACCTTGATAATAATAAGTTGCAGGCTCTCTAGCATTAGCTAGTATCTTTGTTTTTTATGCAGTCAATCTATGTTGAACCTTTTGTTTTTACAAAATTGGCCTATGCTTGGTATATTCTTTATCTTTTCTCTCTTTTTTGTTTATTTCATGGTCTTTGTTCATACTTACCAAATAAAATAATTAAAAACCATGTTATATATATTAGAGCTTTTAAAGCATTCTTAAACTATCATCTATCCTCAACTCCATAATTACACTAAAAAACATTACATTTCTCTCTTATGCTCAATTAAATAATATTTTTTATACATTTATCATTACGGTTTTCACTCTCTTTTACTCACAACTAATTTAACAAATATTAAAAAATGAATAGGACAAACTGTGTTTCCTCAAATTTATAAAAATATTACTACCCTTTCTTTCTCCACCCTATAATTTACACTCACAATCACTCAAAACTTTAACCTATAATTTGCAAACATTTCTCATACACTTTAGGAGATAAGATGAGAATCCTCTTACAGTTTTACCCACATATCTACCAAAAATAACCTTTAACGGTGATGGGCCCATTTGCGTTTTTTCTTATTTTATTAAATCAATTAGCTTTTGAACTCGTGTACTACACAAATTTATCAAATATTAAAAATAAAAATAAGTTTCGTTCTCTAAAAGAAATAAACAAAATTAAAGGTAAAAAGGAAATAAAATATACAAATAATAAGAGGGTAAAGTTAAAATAAAAAAGAATACAAAAATGAGAAGTGTGAGAAAAATTTGTGACCACACAAAAACGTCTTACAAATAAATTCAAAAAAAAAATCATAACTAAAAATATAAATAAATTAACGAAAAAATTTAGAAAACTAAAATGTTTCCGCCACCATTCCCGTTAAAAACATAAAAAAAGTATACGAAAAGACACAATGCCGAGATTAAAGACACAATGACGGAAATGAACAAAAGACACAATTATAACTAAAAAGGACACAATAAATCGCAAAATATAACACAATGCCGAACAAAATATAGCACAATGTTGAGTAATATGACACAATATAAAGAAAAAAGATACAATGTCAACAGAAAAAGACACAATCAATGACGAAAATAAACACAAAACACAATTATAAACAAAAAGACACAATAATATTTTTCACTCACCATCGTGTTTTTTTTACAACGAGAAAGACAGTGAAAACATTTTTGTGTTTCTACTTTTTTCGTTATTCTATTAAATTTGGAGTTATGATTTTTTTATTAGTTTTTTATATTTTTAGGGGTTGTTTGTGTGGTTACAAATTTTTCTCATCATTTTTATTTTTGTTCTAATTTGTAGAATAACTTGACTCATACAAAATAAGAAGTCTAGCTAGACTATCAAATTTACAAATTCAAAAAAATTATTTTGTCTCATTACCCATGAATAGTTATGATGAATGAGATGAGAGATTAGAGAATTAGAAGGGAAATTATAACTCGTTTGTCAAAATGGTTTTGACCATGGATAGATATGATAAATAAGATCAGAATTAGATGATTAGTATGGAATTATAACCCATTTGTCAAAACTATTTTGACTTATAATTTATGGATTTCTAGGATTAATGATATGAGAGTTTAAAGAATTAGAAAGAAAATTATAGCTCACTTGTTAAAATAGTTTTGCCCCATAACCTATAGATATATAGGATGAACGAGCAGAAATATTAGACCCAAAAATGAATGTGAGAATGTCACATCATCTTCATATCATCCTTATTATTCATAACATCCTTATAACTTTAAAAAATTACGTTTTATATACTTATAGATTTTTTTTAAATAATAATAAATTTATAAATTAAATAAAATATCATTAATAATCTGAAAAACAACTATACTCCCAAAAGTAAAATTACATAAAACAAAAGTAAAGATCACATAAATTACTAAAACATAATTAAATTATAGCGAGAAATCTGAATTCGTATATGTAGCCCTATCATACTCTCTTTCCTAAGGATTATGTTGTTCATAATTGTCACTCAATAGCTCATTGTTATCGTAACCGAATTCCCATCGTTATTTGTATATTTCTAAATGGTTGCTAAAATCATTCGGAGGAAGGTTTGGTTCTTGCAAATTAGGTGGAGGGTTTGGTTGTAGCACAACAGAGGGAGAATGTGGTTGTTGCATAACATAGGGTGGGTTTGGTTCTTGCATATTAGGGGAAAGACTTGATCGAAAGTTGTGTTCCAATTGAAGCTATTATCCTCACCCCCATTGATTTTTAATGTTAGTGGTAAGGTTTGTTTCTTACATGTTAGTGGGATGGTTTGGTACTTAAACGTGTATGTATACATGAACGTAAAGACGGTTTCGTTGATTTGTCATATGCTTTGTAATGTGAAGGTTGAAAAGTGAAGGTAGAAAGTAAAGGTAGACAAGTGAACATCGGATTTTGATTTTTATAGGACTATTTAGAAATAGCCTTACAAAAAATAGTAGTTAAAGAGCCATTTGAAATGTGCATTCTTGAGGCAATTTCTCAGAGTTGACACGAACGGGTAAGACTTGGCTGCGTGATTTGCTAAAAATCTGTTCAGTGCAACAATCTTCCGTTGAGTGTCTGTACCTCCTTGAGGGACGAAGGAGAAGGCATGCAGGCTACTTCCTGGATTTTATCTGGATTGGCCTTAAAACCCGCGCCGGTAACGATCGCTCCTAGAAACTTTCCCTCTTCCATCCCGAAGGAACACTTGGCTGGATTCAGCTTCATATTGATACTTCTCAAAGTTTGAAATGTTTCTTTGATGTCTCTCAGCATCTGATCTTCCTCAATGCTTTTGATTATGATATCATCCATGTAAACTTCCAAGTTCCGACCAATCTGTTTCTTGAATGCCTCATCCATCAACCGCTGATATGTAGCTCCCGCATTCTTTAAACCAAATGGCATCATCTTATAACAGAATGTGCCTTGGTCTGTTCGGAATGCTGTCTTATCTTCATCACCCGCCGCCATGCGGATTTGATGATAACATTTGTAAGCATCTAAGAAGCACTTGAATTTGAATGGAGCTACAGCATCAACTTTGAGGTCGATTTCCGGAAATGGGTAACAGTCTTTGGGACATGCCTTGTTCAGATCCTTGAAATCTATGCACATCCGCCATGTCCCGTTGCTTTTAGGGACAATGACCGGATTGGCAACCCAAGTCTGGTATTGGATTGGGCGGATAATTCCAGCATGTAATAGGTCCTGAACTTGTTCGTTCATTTCTTTCGTTTGTTCCGACCGCATCTTACGCTTCTTATTCACAATTGGAGTAAACACTGGGTTTACTCGCAATTTGTGTTCATCAATCTTTCGCGGGACCCCGGTCAAGTCCGCGGGTTGCCACGCGAAGATGTCAACATTCTTTGTCAGTAACTGCTTCAAAAATGTTCTCACTATCTCAGAGATAGCGGGTCCAATCTTTACAATTTGCTCTGGGAATTTCTTGTTTAATACCCATTTCTCGGGTTCAGTCCGCCGAGTTTGCTTCGGAACTTTGCTTGGCTTGAAACTTTCTGTTGCGAAGCAATGGCGATTGATATGAATGATAGCCACACCAGTGCGAGTCGGAACTCCAATTGCACCATGTGTTGTGGAAGGATGGGCATTGAAATCATCGATCGCTTCCCGTCCCAAGATAATGTCATGCTTTGATGTTGCTGGTAAAACTAAAAGTTCGACCTCGGTTCTTGAATGAATTCCGTCACTTAGAGTGACTGGAAAGGAAATCACCCTTCGCGGGTGCATTACCTCTCCTCCAAATCCCGATACATGAGCATGAATGTGTTTCAATCTCTCCTTATCGTCCTCATCTAGCTGTTCGAAGCATTGCTCATACATTATATCCGACGTACTACCAGTGTCGAAGAAAACGTATTGCGAGCGACAATTACCGAAGAGGGCGGTGATAATTAAGGGATTCTTATTACAATGACCCCTTTGATTCGTGGAAAAATCACAGGCTCATTCTTCCACTCTTTCTCATCGGACTCTCTTCTCTTTCCTCCAACCTTGTGTCCGCCTTGGATCATATGAACGTTCAAGTCCTTGACTTGCTTTTTGGGCGGGCCTTGGTTATCTCTTATGGGAGCTTTAACAGTCCCTGGTTTTACACCTTTGACCAAATGTCCCAGTTTCCCTGACTTCACAGCCACATCAATTTCTTTTTTCAAAGCTGTACACTTGTTCGTGTTGTGACCGATGTCGTCATGAAACGAACAGTGTTTCTTGGCATCAAGTAATGACCTCCTTGTGAGTGGTTGTGGTTTCCTGAAATTCACATTCTCCGTAGTGAGAATTTCGGAAGGGGTATTTGAAAGTGGAGTCCAATTGTTGGGGCCTCGACTTGAGGGTCCCGCTTTGTTATTATTGCCAATCAAATATCTAGCATCAAATGACTTAGACGCTTCCGCGGACGGCTGGAGTCGGGACCAAATGGTTCATTTTGCCTGTCTGATCGGCTGCGGATTCTGGAATTCGACATTCAAATTTTGTTTCTGATTGTTGGTTGCCAATGTCTTCTGAGTTCTGGCGAACAACTTCGCCGTAATCATAATATCATTCCAAGACGTGGGCATACCATCTTTTCCAGTCAACGTCATAATCAATTCGTCACTTTTCACATTTTTGCGGAATGCTCCCCGCAACATATCCTCGCATACGCCACCGATATTGAGGCTTTCGTTGTTAAAACAGGTAATGAAGTCTTCGATAGACTCATTATTCCGTCTAACGACATCCAATATTTCGGATGGGTGGCGGGTGTGTTTTCTCTTCTGGCTAAAGTGTTGTGAGAATTTAGCAACAAAATCATCCCAGCTTTTTATCTGTCCATCCGGAAGCTTCTCAAACCACTCCCTTGCGGCCCAGTGAAGGTTATTGCGAACATGTGACACCAGTATAGGAGAGTCCAACCACTGACTCCTCCCACTGCCACGAAGTTCAGTAAGTGATCATTGGGATCAGTCATTCCATCATACTTACCTACGGATGTTGGGATTTTAGCATTGACTAGAAATGGGGCAGTTGCAATTTTTGCGATGAACTTAGATTTCTCAGAAAAAGCAGCCAGACGATATGGCTTGGAAAAGTCTTCCTCAGCATCACTGTGATAACCCGCCTGGCAAACTACCGCTTGCGGACGGCTAGTTCCCTCATGTAGGTGAAGGCGGCTATCACCAGTGTAGTAACTGATATCACCTGGACGGTATGACGGGTCGTAACTATATACTCGTCAAGGTATGATGGTATGTGCATGACCATACGAGGACGGTCCCGCAGCCTTCGAACTTCTCTCGGATCTCTCTCCGCCTGAATACTATGGCGGATCTGACTCCTCCTTACTATTGGGGGAGGAGAGAGAGAGAGAGAGAGAGAGAGAGAGAGAGAGAGAGAGAGAGAGAGATCTCTTAGGTGACTCTTCATAATTTAGAGTTCGAACCTGGAGTCGCTCTTCGTGCACCCGTCGCTCATACTCTGCTACCACCTTTTCTTGTTGGATACGGAACCACTCATCCCGAGACAAGGATCCCCTACCTCTGGAACCATGATGATGAATTCCTCCATGCTCTGATTCGTCAGACTCGTCCTCCAGGCCTAACTCTGAATGAGTCCGACGAGTTTCTTTCGTAATCCGCCCGGGATTGCCGGATCTGGAACCTCCTGGTGCTGTGACATGCCCTAGGTCCGTCGGAGTAGGACCTGCTGGGATCGTGGCATGTCCCAAATCGCCTGGAGCAGAATTACCACGAACGGCGATACGTGCGAAGACACTCGAGGCAAAGCCTACGGGTGTTTCAGTATCGGTAACGCGTGAAACAGGTACAGGAGTTCCCGTCGGCCCTTCAGGAAGCTTACACATATCGTACGAACCAAAAAGCCAACGAAAACTTGTGCAGTTCTAACACCAAAACGGATGACGCTAATAAAGAAACACCAATCAAATCCCCTATATGGGTCCAGGATCTAATTAGTCAACCGGGTAGGATACAATAACAACCAAAACGATATGAGCACAACTTCCCAAAGTCCAGTGACCGGAACCTGCAAAACAGACACCGTGAGCTCGTTACGGGAAGGACAAGAGGGGGGTCTTCCCGTATCCACCCTCCGGCGTGAGAATAAGTACTGTTTTGACGTAAAGAAAGTACTAGAGTATTGAGAGTAAATACTTGGGAGTGAATGTGTACCTCATGCAGATATAGAGGGTATTTATAGCCGAATGATGTGGGAGTTGTGATTGTGCCAGCTGCCCCATTCTAGAAGATCTTCAATAACCGTCTGGACGCGTGTCCTTATGTGATAGGTTGAGCTATACGTCCCATGTGTATAAGTATAACAACCTGGACACGCATCATTCTATGACAGGACGAGTTGATTCCTAGCCATGTTCATGGTTATAACAACCTGGCCAGGTGTCCTTCATCCATTGGTTGATGAGTCACGTATTCTTTAAGTAACAATCGTAGTATATTCTTCTAGAAGGTAATTAGTTATTTACAGCTGTTCTGCTGGCATTGCCTTCCGGTCAACTTGGAGGATAGATGTGCTATCATGCGGATGACGTCTAAGAGTGTCTAGATGCTTCCGCGTGTGATGTGAGGGTGTTCTTCCTCCATCATGTTATGCGGGTGATCCATATGTTCCGCGGGTGGCTCATGAGGGATTCCTCTCCTACCCACAGGATATACTTAAGGGTATTTGGGTCTTTTTGGTACCCTACCTCTATACTCACCCCATTAATCTTCAATGTTAGTGGTAAGGTTTGTTTCTTACATGTTAGTGGGATGGTTTGGTACTTAAACGTGTATGTATACATGAACGTAAAGATGAATGTTGTTTCGTTGATTTGTCATATGCTTTGTAATGTGAAGGTTGAAAAGTAAAGGTTAACAAGTGAACATCGGATTTTGATTTTTATAGGACTATTTAGAAATAGCCTTACAAAAAATAGTAGTTAAAGAGCCATTATATAATTATTTAATTATATAACTTACGTTAATGTTTTTTTTCTTTCAAATTTTATTTTTTACTTATAGTTCATATAAATATATATACGAAATAAAAATAATAATAAATTATGAAAGTGATTTAACTAAATATAAGTTAATGTAAAGTAGCTGATAGTATGACGGTTTGTAAAGTTTTATTGTTGTAAAATAAAATAATGGGGTTTTGAAGTAAATTTGTTTAATGTGGAACTTTGTTATTTTAAGTGCTCAAACGATGATCTTTATGCGACTCAGTTTATGTGATGAGTAAATTGCTATTTAATTTTTACCCTGTGTAACTTAGATCATTCGTAGCCAAGAAAGTTGTGGCATTTTGGAGGTGATATCGCCGGGAGCACCCCCCTCCCGCCATTTTGGCAAGGAGTTTTGTAGAAAATGCTTAACATGGCACAAACTTTTTAACCTTTTAAACAATTGACCGTTTTTCAACGGTCATATGAACGTTTTAAAAAAAAACAAAAAAATCAACTTTTTTTTATATATAATTATCTGTATCCTCAATCAAAACTCACCAAATCTAAAAACCTTTCTTTCTTAAACTCTATATTTCCTCACACCTAAAAGCGAATATTTTTAGGCGTCGTTTTCAGATGTCTTAAAATTTATTTATGTGCATCACCAAATATTTGGAGCGTGAGATTGATTACTTTGAGGAAAAATCGGACGGTCGAGAGACGCTAGGATTCACAGCTATTCAGAAGGTTACGTCAGCCATACGCGTGCTCGCCTACGGAAACACGTTTGACATCAACGACGAGTATTTAAATATGACCGATAAAACAACTCTATCACACCTTGGAGTATTTTTGTTACGATACATTTCATTTTTTTAATAATTATATCACTTGTTTACTTTAATTAATTATTATATAAATTGTATAAAATATAAGAATATTAACACTATATGGACCACATTATCTAAGAAAGCCCAACTGGAACCATCTACGACATCCTTACGAAGTACATGCAATGGTGCATGGTTTACCCGGCATGATCGGGAGTGTATATTATATGCATTGGGAATGGGCTAATTGTCCAACTCCATGGCGATGTCAATACACATGAGGTGACCAGAACAGACTAACGGTTGTCCTTCAAGTGATTGCTTCATACGACCTTTGAATTTGGTCGGCATTCTTTTGTATTCCCGGTTCAAACAATGACATAACTTCTTAGAACAGTTGCCTGTATTGGAGAGTTACATCTCTGAGACCGTTCCCGTCACTTCGTTTTGGGCTAATAATAACTTCTACGATCATGGGTACTATCTGGGCAATGGAATATATCCAGAGTATGCGATTATTGTGAAAACATTTAGAGACCAGTTGGATGAAAAAAGACAGTATTTTAAGAAAGTACAAGAGTCTGCGGGAAAGGATATCGAGAGGTGTTTTTGGGTCCTTCAACAACGTTGGCATATTGTTAAAAATCCTTTTCGTCTATGGTTGTTAGAATGAATGAAAAGTGTTATGTATGTGTGTATCATAATGCAAAACATGATCATCGAAGACGATGGAAAAACAATATGTCCAACTTTCATACCGGACTCGGATCCACCACGAACTCCAACCAGTATAGAGAAAGACTTGAAAACGCGGATTTCGTGCTGTCAAGAAAAATACATAATGCACTTTAGGGTGATTTGGTCCAACATCTTTGGATGAATCGACGTTTTCCAGGTGAAAATGAAAACCAAAATGAGGGAAACGATGAAGACGAAGACGATGTTGATGATGAAGACGATGACGACGAGGGTGACGATGGAGACTAGTAATTTTTGCTTTTATTTTAATGTAATATTTATTTAATAAAATGTTATTATTATTTGTTTACTTTTAATAAAAAATTAAAAAAAAATAAAAAAGTGTAAAAGTGACTAGGTGACTCGTGGCGCAAAATGACCAAGGGTGGAGAGTTATGATTACACCATCTTTTTGCAAAATTTAGAAAAGTTAACTGGGCGACATATGACGCAAAATGTGGGCCATTTCGATTAGAGGTGGACAAACAAACCGGTTAACCGAACCTACACGAAAATTAAACTGAAATCGAACCGGTTTGAAACCGATTATGTAGAACCGGCTTGGAACCGATTGAAACGTAGGTTCGTTATGGTTTGTAATTTTCTCTACAAAACCAGTTTCAAATCGGTTAACCGAACCGAAACGGGCCAAAATCGGATAAAAGCCGGTCAAAACCCAAACCGAAACCGATCATAACATGGCAAGAAACCGGATTCAACCCGAACTGAAACCGATCATAAACCGATTTTGACTTTTGTTGACCAAACCGATTTTTAGTTTAAAACCGGTTTGCGCGCCTCTAATTTTGACCACACATGGTCTTAGCTCCTATAATCCATCAACCCTAAATATAATTTTTGGACAAAATAAACCCCTAACGTTTAATTTTGTTAGTGGTTTTGGTCTCTAAGCGGGTGTTTGAGTGAACTTATAATTTTGCTTTTTGATTATTTGCTTTTTTTAAAAAGCAAAAGCAACATTTGATAAGACTATATCTTACGGTTGGAAGGTTTTGAACTTTTCCCTTAAAATCATCCATATCTTACAGTTGGATGGTTTTGAACTCACACCTTAGTTAAAACCCGACTAGTGGGTCACAAGCCGGGAGTGATAAGACTAGTTGATTATCAAATAGGAAAATTAACATGATACAAGTATAATTATTAATTGTATATTTTTTTTCTTAACGACATAATCGATCCGGTTCAGGTCAATTATAGAAGCATAAAGAAGAGGACTAGAGGAGGCGAAAGTAAGATTTTTGTTATTTTAACGACATCGCTTAGTGGAACAAACTTTGAATGGGTGGCTATTATAAATTGGCATGTGAAAGTAAGATTTTTATTATTTTAACGACATCGCTTAGTGGAACAAACTTTGAATGGGTGGCTATTATAAATTGGCATGTGATAGCTTTTTCTAGAGAGCTACGTACACACTTTTTAATTATCTGTCACTTAAAATTCATTTATATGATCATAACTTGATTAGAATCCTGCACATTATAATTATACGAGTTGAAAAGTGAAAAGAAAATGTAATACAAACATCTCAAAATATTTTTTATAACTAAAATTACATATTACGTTTAACAATGAAAATTTAAAAGCCGCGAATATTAGATTTTCAAGAATAAAAGAATAAACAAAGTCAGTTAAACAAAAAATACTTAAGAAACTTTGGTTAGCATTGGACAGTGTTTATCCTTTAACAAATTTTATCTAAATAACATTACAAAATAACTTTTTAAGACCAAAAAATTTTAAAATGTGACAATCATTTGATGAAAATTTCCAAAGTAACTTTTACAAGAAAATATTTCGAAAGTCAATAATACATTTAGAAAGTTTTTCTTTTCTTTTAAAACGTGCTGTAATAAAAAGATTTGTTACATACTAAATTTACAAAACATGATCAAATACATTTTATTCTTAACATAAAAATTATGAGAACTAATTTGCTGTTATCTTTAAGTTTATTTTTATAGGTGTTTGATGTTATTCTTTCTTCGTATTTACTAATTTTCGATTATGAGGCGTCATACGTATTTGTTGATTTATATATTGTTATTATTAGATTTTTTCTTTTGCTGTTATAAGTATATGTTAGTATTTGCTGTTATTATTTTGTTATTGATTTTGATTCTTTTGTTGTAATTTTTAGGTTTTTTTCTTTGTTATTATAAATCATTGTGTATGTAGATTGGTATTGTTTCTTATATTCTCATTTTTATTATAAATTAGTATTATTTCCTACGTTCTCATGTTAAGATTAAAATGTATATGAACCTTCCCCCTAAATTTACTATTATATTTTAGTTTGTCTAGATTATTTTGTAGAACGGTAGCGAGAACTAAAATCAGGGGTGGCTCGTGGGACAGCGAAAACAAGTTAGGGCTTTAGGCTCACACTCAGTTAAGGCCTTCAAATCCAAAAAAAAAATTATATATGAATATATTATAATGGGTATAGTAAACTCAAAGTAATGTATTGGTATGGTGGTATGCTTTATGAGTTCAAAACTTGTAATAATCATTTTTTTTCTTAACATTTGTTATGCAAAGGCCCCAAAATCTTGTTTTGATTCAGACATCCACATTCGTTGAGCCAGCCCTGACAAAAAGATTAATAGTATTGGTTGACGTTATGTTATGTAGTACAACGTGTACCTTACATTTAAGATACATACGATATATACAATTAGACATCTAATCTGAGATCATAAACATGTTTTAGAAAACGTTCATTTTCTTTTCCTAAAAAATGTATCTTTCGAGTTCGTCTCATTTTTCTATTAATTTGTATCACATCACACAAACTGTCTAAATCCTGATACAGTTTATTTTAGTATAGATTATTAAAATGTTGTATATGTTTCACCCATACAAAGTTCTGTTTAACTTTTTAAACATACCATCTTTTTTAATGAACATCAAAGTAAATTATTTTGAATTATGGTAGAACTAGTTTTTATCTTCCGTATTAGTGGGGGGTTTTTTTATATGTCTAATATTCATATTTTTTTTGCATTTTTAGTTTTATTTATTATAAAAAGGGTTAATAATATACTTAGTGTTTAATGATGAAATAATTTCACATATAACTGACATGTTATAAACCGTTTAAAAACTATGGGTTTGGTGAGACCCATGACCCGCCTATTTTTTCTTACTATTAAATGTTTCTTATTAAAAATGAATATTTAAAAAAACCGTTTAAGGATTTGCATATCAAATACTTGGAGATTTATTTTTAAAATAGTGAGATGTTATAAACCGTTTAAGGTTATCTGGGTATGGTGAGACCCATACAGTGAATTCGGGTAAAACGCATAAAACGTATTCATTTGTAAATAAAACAATATGGTAGTTTGAGTAAATATAAGAAACAACCATAAAACTTTTAAATGTTTTGCTTATTTACGGGAGTTATTTTATATTATTTTTTTATAATATTTATGTATTTTTGAGTTTTTATTTTTTTATTGTATGAAAGTTAATAATATATATATATATATATATATATATATATGATTTGATGATAAATTATTTCACAAATAAATGAGATATTATAACCTGGTTTAAAAGCTATATAAGTTTGATGATACCCAAGACCCGTTTATTTTTTTTACTATAAAATTGGTTTTTTAATTATAAATAATATATATATATATTTTAAATAAATCATATATTAATTTTTAATATCTCTCTACTTTTTAGGATTTTTATATCAAATATTTGGTGAGATTAGCTTTTAATTTAATGAGATGTTATAACCTGTTTAAGAAATATATGGGTTTGATTAAACCCATACCCATGAATTCGAGTCAAATGCATGAGAAGCCTACATTTAAAAATTAAGGA
Source organism: Bidens hawaiensis (assembly GCF_021521415.1). NCBI lineage: Eukaryota > Viridiplantae > Streptophyta > Magnoliopsida > Asterales > Asteraceae > Bidens > Bidens hawaiensis. The sequence goes on from NW_027491957.1 coordinate 335,311, forward strand.
AATCTGGTGACCGGAATGCTCACATTCGACTACTTAAATTATTGACATGTATAGCACGATTCGTTGGCCAAGAAAACGAACACTACAATTCAACCATACCAGGTAAGTAAATCACCTTCGATTCTTGGAATCTTTTTGTCAAATGGTCGTTTCATAGTATTTCGCTCTCTATGATGGCTACAAACCCGATATAAATGCAACCTTTAAGGGATTTTAAACAATGAGATCCAAGTTAGGCTTGTAATCCATAAAAACACAATAAAAATCTATGTTTTTTTTGCGTTTTAAGGTAAGGATACCGTGAGTATACTATGAAAGTGTGTGTATGTGTACACTTATGATTTTTTTGTTGAAATAAACAAGTATATAAATAAATAAGTGTAATGAACAATCAAATAGAGTAAACACGTATAAGCACACGTATAAGGACCCTAAAGCAAAAACTATACTAGATCGTTACGTCTAACCACCTATCTTATAGTCTTGTGGCTTTGATACCAATCTGTCACACCCCGACCAAAGGCGGCGGAACATGCCGGGGTGCAACGGATTGCCCAAATACACAAGACACTATTAAAGTGTCAATATTTAATCAACTCATTTAATTTCACAAAATTATAAGAAGTCACATCACATGTTCATACAATAACCAAACCAAATCATAGCAAATAAGATATTGTTCATTTTTACTAATATCCTAACGGTCGATTACGTTTTTTTTTTCACTCCTCGAGTCAACCTAGATTCAATCCTGTAACATTGCATAAAATAAAGCTTGTCAACAAAAAGGTTTGTGAGCAATTTCATAGTTTAGAACAATATGTATATAATAGGAAATTCCACAACTTGTATACAAAACATTAAGTAATAGCAACAATTTAGATAATGAAATTGCTATTAAGAATACATTAGCGAAACCTTTCTATAAGGGGATGCCAAATATATTCGGATTTTGTATGAAATCGTTAATAAGAATACATTAACGACACATTGCTATAAGAGAATACCAAATATCTTAGGATTTATGAATCTCTCAACTAAAAGCGGTAAACACATTAGCATATAAGCATGTAAGCATAGAACACCAAATCGAGCATTTATTTAAGTAAAGTATATAATAAAGTTTGTGGTTTAAGACTCAAGTATAAAACATTTAGTTTGAATAAGTATGTAATATCACCCCTAAAACGAAAGATGGAAAAACAGGGGATGAAAGTACTCACATTCAAGTAATAAACTTGAAAGATGGATGATTTGGAGATTAACCGGAATGACGGGTTTAACGAACGAAGTCTAAAGAAAAAGAAGTCTTGTATTAGAAAAGTTGTTTTGAAAGTCTTTAAATAAGAATAAATGATGAGAAATGCAAACAATTGAAGTTTAAGTTTAAAATGTAAATGTTTAAGAAATTATAACAATAGCCCTTTAAAAATATAAGTTTGCTCAAAACCGGGTCAAAGTATCTAGCCTTAATATTTACTCAACCTATGTTAAGTAATAAGGTGGGTAAAAATGTAATAATGCAAATCCCTTTATTATATAGATACTAAAAACGGGTTTTAACGAGTGTTCGGGTTGTTGGTTCATGTCTTGATAATTGGTCAAACCCAAAGTCAACTTTCCAAAATATTAAACGTTATGAGATAACTCATAAAAATCAAGTAAGACTTAACCAATTATGTAGTTCTATTGTTTTAGAACTAACAACGTACGTTAAGCGAGTGTTCGATTTTGTCGGTCCAATTTTGTTATAAGATCAAGTTGGATTCAACGTTCCAAGTACGTTAATAAAATATTTAAAATCAGTTTATAAATGATTTTTAAATAAATATACAAGTCTTGATAGCTAGAAACACTCTTGTGTGTTTTAAGCGAGTGAAAATTGGTTTAGTTCGGTTTTCATCTCACAATAAGTTCATGGATGGTTGCCACATGCCCAAATATCAAAGAACTTGTATAATAATTTATAAATGATAATACTTAAGTTTTACAACAAAAAAGTTAACAATAAAGTTTTTAAACGAAAGTTCTGTTTTCGGTTTGGATCTTGTTTCGGGTTAACAACGAGGTTAGATTCTACAAACCCATAACCATAGAACTTATAAAATGATACTTGAATCGTACATAAAAACATGTTTAAACAAAAACTAGTAAACGAAGTTCGGTTTATGATTTAGAGACATTTACGGTTAAACCGAGGCTTGTCTCTACAAACCCATAACCATGGAACTTCATAAATATGATATACAAACTAAAATGAGCAGAAGTTAAGCATGGTTAATATGTATAAACAAGTTATATATATATATATATATATATATCAAGGACACGAAAGTCCTCCATGAAGCCTTGCTTGCGAGGCCCGACACTCCACTGACCGAGACCGGGGAAGTGACCACCAAAGTTAACAAGAGGTATATATTATATATATGTTGTGCCATAAGTTATAAGTAATTAGTTAAAACCAAGTATTATGGTCAGTTTGACTTTTGAAAGTCAAACTGCCAAGAACATGAAAAACAACCTTTAATCTTAAGAATTTGGGGGAGAAATGGAGTGTGAGCAGGTTCTAAATGAAGAAGATGGACATGTATTTATAGAGTAAGTTGGACAAGTCCTGCATAAAGCATATTGCATGCAATTGGATTGGTTAAAGTCACAAGAAAGCAAAAAAAGTTAAACAAAAACGAGCTGCTTTAGACCTCCCTTCGCGCGGCGCTAAGGTCTCTGCCCTTGACCTTAGCGCGGCGCTAAGGTCACCTGGTGGAAATTCTGAACTTTCAAAATTGGCAGTTTTGGCCCCCGGAGTTGTTTTAAAGGTTTTTAAGGCCATTTTAGGGATCGAAAATGGTGTTTTTGAGACCCGACAAGTATAAAACAATATTGTAATATAAAATCCATCATTTGGATTATATCGAAGAGTTCGGGTTACAAAATGGGTCGGATTTACATAATAAAATCAAATACAAAAGTGACGCGAAATTGCCGAATGTCACAATAATTGCTTTAAAAGTTTTTAAAAGTGGGACATAAATGGAAACCTTAAGCTTTTATATTTTCTCTTTTACATTTCAAGTGGAAATAAGTAAGAAAATTTGGCTTGGTTCGATAAAATGTTTGAAATTCGACAAGTTTATCCCTAGGTGGTTGTTCACTTTTTCAACAAGTTTGTTCACATAAAATGACTGTTCACTTTTTCAACAAGTTTGTTCACATAAAATGATTGTTCACTTTTTCGTAATTAAGAAACTTGAATAAGATACAAAAAAAAAAAAAAAAAAACTCAACTCTTGTATCATCCATTGTTATCAATATATCTTTGATGCTTTCAACATGCATGTTGAATAGGTTCTAAGACCAAATTAAAGTGGAAACCTAAATTTTGTCTATTGCTTGGAACAAGTATTGTTGCAGTTTGGTGTGGCTTGTTTTCAGGATAGAATCATAGAGTAAAGAGCAGGTGCGATTGAAAACCATAATATGTTCATTAGGACGACTTTGTTGGAAGGTTCTTAGAAAAGTGAGAGGGGCACTAGTTCATGAAGACTTAAAACTTTGTAAGTACCCGAGAGTGAAAAGTATTTCACGACTTTAGTTCGCGATATATGAGGGTTTTGCTTGGTTGTAAAATGTTGGAATTGATGTTGCTGGAACTGGTGGTAGAAGTTCTTGATATGTGGATGATGAAATTAACGTGGGACGGGTTGGATTTAGGTTTTGGTTTATCTTTATTTGTATTTTCTAAAATAAAATAGACTTTTCACATGTAATAGAAAGCAGTGTTTAACTAAATATGCAATTATTGCTAGAATAGAGAGGGAGGAAAATGAGAGTCTATAGAGTAAAGTAATTAAAGCCTTACATCATACGGTTCGGACGTGGACAGGTCTTCCGTTTAATAAAAGGCTAAATGGAACTTGGCGAACTATTGCTAGAATAGATGAAACATTCGTTGATTCTAAGATTTCGTTATCTAAACTAATAAAGGGTGTGGTTGGAAATGGGTCAACAATTCGTTTTTGGTTGGAGGAAACACTGTTAAAGAATATATACCCGAATTTGTTCGCTTTGGAGATTGAGAAACGTTGTACAATGGTAGATAGATGTCAAGAACGGGATGAGGTAATAATGCTAAATTGGAAATGGAGAAGGCAACCAATATTTGGTACGGTTATCAAAGAACTGATGGGGTTATTTGAGAAATTATATAACTTTAGATTTAAAGGGGGTCGAGATAAATTGGAATGGGGTGGCGATTGTTCTGGCCCGTTCTTTGTGGCATCGGTTAAAAGATGCTTAAATTAAGCTGTCCATATGTCTCAACTTTGTATGTTCGAGTGAAATTCGTGGGTACCATTGAAAGTAAATGTCTTCGCTTGGAGGGCTCACTTAAATCGGATCCCAAAAATGGATAACCTGAAGAGGAAGAATATAGTAGTTAGCCCGAACATGTGTAGTTTGTGTCCGGCTTCGGGAGAAACAACTGATCATGTTTTCACGGCTTGTTATGTGGTGTCGGTAGTGTGGCAAATTATGAGTAGGCGTTGTGGTATTCCACCGATTTTCGCATTTTCTACGAAAGACATTTTTGATATCCATATATATGTTCTAGGTAACGAGCATAAAAGAAAGATGGTTCAATCGGTTGTTATGGATGTTGGTGTTTGTGGAGAGCCCGGAATGACTTTATTTATTTAAAAAGAAAAAAATCGATTAAAATGGGGAGCACTATTGGAGATATAAAAGTTTAAAGCCTTTTGTGGATTAAAAATAGAGTAAGCCGTTTAGAGTTAGATTAGGCAAATTGGAATAGGTGTATTTTGTAATATGTTTGTTTGTATTTTGCCTCTCCTGCTAGCTTCTTGTTAGTAGGATGTTGGCTGTTTCAGTTGAAGGTTGCAGTTCAAAAAAAAAAAATTTAAATCGGCAATTTTATACTTATGAACCAAAATTGTATTATAATTATTTTAAGGACCATTCGTATAACTTTTATTTAATTAAATTGTTAACGATAGTGTAAGAAAATCTAGAATGATAATGGAGAGACTTGATGTTTCATGTGACCCAGATTCGATTCATGTCACAACATTTAGTTTAAAGACACTAGGGTGATGATGACATACAAGACGAGTATGTTACGTTCACTAGTTGAATCCTTGAATTGAATGAGTTTTTCATAATCATTTTCCTAAATTATAATAAATTATATAGTTTTATATAAATACTTGGTATTTTCAGAATAAAATCATTTTATTTTAGTAAGACTAGAATTAAACTAGTAAATTTTTTGAAACATATAATGAAGAAGGTAAGAAATATTTTTTTAATAAATAATAAATAGCGACATTTTAAATGTAAGACTACGTCTTATAGTTCCACATCCCAAAGCCACATTAGATCAAGGCCGTTAACACCAAACGACCCAAATCAACAAACTAACCCAAACAACCCAAACCCGTTAAATAACTAGTTTGAGGCCTATGTACTACACGAGTAGTTTTTGAAACAATAAACCCGTTAAATACTATTAATACAGTTGTTGCATAATAGTCCTTAAAACAATTTTAAAGTAAAAGATATTTATAAATATCAAATATTTGAAAAAAATATGAAGTAAATATTAAATTGACAAATTTAGAAGCATAAATTTTAAAAATGGTAAACATTATTTTACTATTATAAATTTGTTAAAAATGGTGAGGTTTAATATGGGTGTCATAAGTGGCAAAACTTGTAACCTTTTATCAGAGAGTATAGACTAGTTTGAGGCCTGTGTACTACACGAGTAGTTCTTGAAAATACAATATTTAATAAATAATCAGTATACAAGAAACAATAAACCCGTTAAATACTATTAATACAGTTGTTGCATAATAATCCTTAAAACAATTTTAAAGTAAAAGATATTTATAAATATCAAATATTTGAAAAAAAAAATGAAGTAAATATTAAATTGACAAATTTTGAAGCATAAATTTTAAAAATGGTAACTATTATTTTACTATTATAAATTTGTTAAAAATTGTGAGGTTTAATATGGGAGTGACAAGTGACAAAACTTGTAACCTTTTATTAGAGAGTATAGATATAGATTAGTGACAACTATGGCATAGCCCATGTTACACACGGGTGGAAAAACATGTCAACAAACATAATAAATTTAAACAACAAATTCAAGCAACACAAACTTCTTCAAACTTTCGGACCAAAACGTTAACCATTTACATTGTCTAGATATTAAAAGTTAAAAGTTACAATAAGTTAATGTACATCGAACAACCAAAAAACATCAACAAAAGACATAAACATGTTCTTTCATATTAAACCACCATCAACTTCTTCAAATATTCAATAAAAAGAAACTCATTTTGCTTCACCACCTGAAAATATAATAAAACAATAGCATCCAAATTAAATATACCATAATAACATATTTAATAATGAGTAACATTTGAACATTAATAAAGCTGTTTTTATTAAAACAAAATAACATATAACAACAAACAAAGTAAAATGACAACATAAAACATCTTTCTAACTTAAACCATTAAACCAAAAAGATATATCAATAAAAACCTTTTTTTAGCCGTCATTTTATAACTAACAAATTTGATACTATTTCAAAACAACCCGTTTTGAAATATTTTCAAAATAGTTACAAAATATTAAAAAATTGGAATTAGTCAACTTCAAAAAATTATGATTTTTTTTTTTATTTTTGACCAATTTTGCAACAAACTTTTAAATCACTGACATTAATGTTTTGTTAAATTTGCAAAACTTAAAAACGTTTTACAATAAATGAATTCTCAAATAACTTTGGAAAGATTAAAAAATTTTATGTTGACTTTGAAAATAATTAAATCTGAAAAAATATGATACAAAATCAATGAAAACAAAATATAAACGTATAAGAAATAAATTATCAGATATTTTAATATTCTTTAAAAACATTATGAAGACTTACACTATCAAATTGTTTGGATGTTACAATTAGAAGATTTATATAATGTTTAAAAAACTTATTAGTTAAAATGGGTAAAAATATAATACGTGTTTATTATACATTATTGATAAATTTAGTAACATTAACCTTTGTGAAATGTATATTAATAATTCGTTGAAGAAATTACATGGTTGCAGCGAAAATATTAAAATTTGGATGTAGTTATGATGGAATATCTATGAAGAATACGATATCGAATGGTAAACTTATAAGTGACCGGAATTTAAGTTTAAATTTTGTCTTCCATGTAAAGATAGAAATAATTTAAAATATCTTGATTCATGGGAATAATAATATTAATAAATTATGAAAAGTTATCATTTTTAATTAATATTCACTAAATCATATGTGCCGAATAATATTTATAAATGATGATAAAACGGTTATATAATTTATGATATATTAAGTATTGATTATTATAAATTATGTCAATTTGAATATTGTGTTCTAAAATAACGTGGTTATTATTTTATTTTAGTATTAATTAATAATTAATATTCACGTAAATTAAAGTAAGATTACATTACAATTACGACAAGTATTTTTAGTTTGACAATCAGTTTTTTGAATATTAAAATGATAACTTATTCTAGTTAATGCCAAATCACAAAAATTAAAATCAAATCGGTTCTAATTTTATTAATATGACTAATTAATTTAGAAATAAATACAAAAATGAAAATCAAATCGTTTAATTTGAAAACTACGAAAAATTATGGAAAGATTTTGAAATGAGTTTAAAATTATGGAGAATATTAAAACCTTTAAAACTTTGTTGAAAGATTGGTCAATTTCCGAATTTAAAAGAGTTTAAATATGTTAATTAAATTTTGTAGCTTTAAGTTTAAATTTGGTCTTCCATGTAAAGATAGAAATAATTTGAAATATCTTGATTCATGTGAATAATAATATTAATAAATTATGAAAAGTTGTCATGTTTAATAATATTCACTAAATCATATGTGCCGAATAATACTTATAAATGATGATAAAACAGTTATTTAATTTATGATATATTAAGTATTGATTATTGTAAATTATGTCAATTTGAATATTGTGTTCTAAAATAACGTGGTTATTATTTTAGTATTAATTAATAATTAATATTCACGTAAATTAAAGTAAGATTATATTACAATTATGACAAGTATTTTTAGTTTGACAATAAGTTTTTATAATATTAAAATGATAACTTATTTTAGTTAATACCAAATGACAAAAATTAAAATCAAATCTGTTCTAATTTTACTAATATGACTAATTAATTTAGAAATAATTACAAAAATGAAAATCAAATCGGTTAATTTGAAAACTTCAAAAATTTATGAAAAGATTTTGAAATAAGTTTAAAATTATGGAGAGTATTAAAACTGTAAGGCTCCGTCACCGGTGCCTCACTTTTGACGTTGGATTTACTCATAAACACAGTTCCAATTATCAGAGTAAATTAAAACGTTCGCGGAATATTAAAACTTTCATAAAACATTACATTTAAATTCATAACTTGTCTTAAATTAACACCTTGTGTTTCAAATTTAAACATAAATTATAAAACGTCATGAGTCTTCAGATGCAAGCCTCTTATTCATTTGCCACGTGCCCCGCTCAAGCTAGCTGCCTCATCCTACTCACCTGCATGCGTACTAAAAGTCAGCTACGCTGAGTGAGTTCTAGTTAATCATACAACATGCAACACATTCATATTACATACTTTCACACATACTATCATACTTTTATCATACACTTACTTACCTTCATAACCTACGTTATAAAGAGCATTACGCCCTACTTTCCTCGATCATTATTAGGGTCCAGTTCCCTCTTCGTTACCATACAACCATACATCAGTTTACATATATACTTACATATCATACGCACATTGTCCATACATACTTTATCTCATATACTCGTTCCATACTTACTACATAGACCTCCCTTAACAATACGTGCAATACCCGAAGGTCGTTCACGTACTGTTAAGCATTCATTCATTATATAATATAAATATATCACATTCATCATTAAGGCATACACTTACCATTTAAGGTAAGTGTATTAACATTCACATTGAGTATGCACACAACCCCGAAAACATAACAAGGAAATGGGGCTAGAAACTCACCTGAACTCTGTTTCTTTCTCCGTTAATCGTTAATCCTTTTTTAATTGAGCTCGGATAACTGTATATAAGTTACACGTATCAATACTCATCTGATCTAATCTAATGGCCTAGTATTAGATTACTTTTAGTTTGCATTTTTATGGTTTTCCTTTATTTTAACATTCTAGTATTTTATCTCTTGGGTCCTTACAATGCATACCATCAAGTGTATACATGTATATGTATACATATACGGGTCGCCATGTATCTGGGTCTCAATATAAGTGAACTTAGATACAAGCGGACTTAGATATAAGCGGATTTAGATATAAGCGAACTTAGATATAAGCAAACTTAGATATAAGCGGACTTAGATATAAGCAGATTTAGATATAAGCGAACTTAGATATAAGCGAAATTGCTATCAGGCGAATTTATATAAGGCGAACTTAACAGCAGGCGAGCTTATAGCAAGAGAACTTAATCAGCAGGCAAACTTGAAGTGGCGAAATTAATCAGCAGGCGAACTTGTAGCAGCAGCTACGGGGTTTGATCTTAAACCCACTGACCATTTTCGTTTCAACATGTAGACCTTCAATATGACATTATCAAATCCGTAAATGTTCCCACGGAACATTTTCATATAAGACTTGACCCGGGGAATCGTAAAGTTTGGATTTTTAGGCTTAAAACATTCAAAACTAGATCTAGGGTTTTCTTTAACGAGCCGTTCATAACCGTAGGTCCGTTAAGTCCATTTTGTACATCAAGTTTGCAACTTTATCACATAAGATGGTCCGATTTACTATCCTACTAAGTTTCATGCAAAACCGACTTCATTTACCTGTTCTTTTCATAAACCGAACACTACTCGTTTTACCCAAAACGAACCTGTTTTGGATAAAATCAGCTAAGGATAATGTATCCAAATCTGTAAAAGTGAGGAATAGTGCTATGCTAATAACAAAGATTAAATGAATGAAACTGGAGTGAACACCGAGATTTGTTGCGAGGAAAAACCCTTTGATCTTGTTCAGATCAAAAGAAAAAAACCCCAGGTGATGACAACTCGTCGATCACCAATTTATTAATCACAAAAAAGGTTACAAAGGTTGGAGTTGTTGATACAGATACAATGAATGCTATGTGTGTGATTACAGATAACTTAGCAGCTAGAGTATGTGTGAATGTGAATGTCGATCACAACTCAATGTATATAAAGAAAAAGAAAAATAACTAACTAACAAATAAGTCCTATAAACTCGCTAGTCTTCCACTCTTCTTCATCGTGCTCTTTGACCACGTGCTGATAGACGTTTAGTGACGAAATAAGTGGTAGACTATGTCTAGAAGCCGTTGTTATTTAAACATCACTCTTCATACGAAAATCATCCATTAATAGCTATGTTGACTAAGGATCTTGGATCCAGCCTTCAGCTAGAGAATTCTCCATGAGGATAATTGATCCAAGTACGTCTTCAAGGATAACATATCTTGCCCTTAGTACTCAGTAATGGGTCTTATTATTCTGCTACTTCTTTTTTCAGCCTAGTCTTCAATCTTGATCATGTGCTACAGATGCCTTGTAGTGAGATAGACTTGATCATAAAATTGTTATACCTGGCTAACACATCACCATTAAAAATTCAATCATTAGTAAACAAATAATACCGAGGATCATTGATCCTTCATAACCTAATACATATCTTAAGGATAATCTATCCACAAGATAGTTAAGGATAATGGATCCTCAGCACAAAATTCATGCCCTAACAATTGCCCCTAAAATGGCGGGTGATTGTGTAAAACAGCTGTCATTTTGAATTTCAAACCCCTGCAAAAAAGAAGATGATTAGACGTGTGTCAGGCGGTTAAAATCGATAAACCATAATTATACGCCGCCTATATATGAGATGATTATAACTCTCTTATAACCACAGATCCAAACGTCTTCCAGGTATCCTTCTTTCTCCTTCTTTATTTTCTTTCAATATGTCAACTATTTCTGTATCCTTTTCTTCTTCTTCTTCTTTTAATCATACCGACCCTGACGATCTTTACCCGCAAGGCATCCTTCAAGCCCCCTCTTTCGAGATCTGTAAGTTCACAGATCTAGAAATCGATGAAATCCGATCACACTTTCCGGCCAACACAATTTTCCGACCCTTCGATTCCTCAGCCCGTAGTGACAGTATATTGAAAAACTGGGTTTCTTTCCAGCCCAACCGTTTCTCATAGGCTACAAGTATCCTTTTCCTGATTTAACCCAAAGGTTCTTTACCTTAACGGGGATTAGTTATATCCAAACCATGCCGATGATGTGGAGAGTTCTTCATACCATAGAGAGGATAATCGAAGATGAGGGTGTTGAGTTCGGCTTGGCAGAGTTATCATACCTATACAATCTGGTTACCCATGGTTCCAAACGCTTCGTCTTCAAATCAAAACAACACCAAGTGATTCCTATCTCCAAAGTTACTCTGAATGGTACCCTCTGGAGGAACCAATTTTTCTTTGTAAGAAGGGATTCCATTCCGGGTGGAACTGACCTTCCCAAAAAGTGGATACCAAAGGGTAGGATCTAGGATCGTTAGGTAACCAAGGTAGGATATTTTATTCTTTTGCTAATATATTTCATTGCTTGTGTAGTTGAAAATTTCGATTTGTTGTCTGATCTACCTGGAGTCGAAGATAGAGTTGAGAAGTTCCTATCACTGGATCCTGCAATCAGAACCTTCCAAGCCAAGTTCATCGAATCTTTTCAAGAGTCAAACTCAGAGTCAAACATGTCAAGTAAGAGTAATAATTTTTAATATCAAAAGAGAAATAATTGAAAACTTATCTGCGAATTACTGTTTACAGGTGCTCAAAAGTCAGAAAAGTCCGCTTCGAAGTTCTCCCTTGAAGATATCGATTGCATGTTTACCAAGAAAGAGACCCCGAAACCAACTCCAGCGTCGGAGCCTCATCCAGTCACCACCAGGGCCAAGTCAGGAACTAAAAAGAAGAAGAGTTTAGATCCAGAGAACCCATTTGATACTGAGAAACAGCTTCTGGAAATGCTTTCGACCGTAAGGATCCTTTATTCTTTCAATCTTTATTATCCAAGTATCCTTCTAAGCTTATCCTGTTTTCTTTTATAGGCCATCAATTCTACCCGAATCCATCATGAGAAGACTGCTGGAGCGTACGAAGAGACCCTCGCTGCGATGAGATCTATGGCTGCCGCTAAGGACAAGACCCTCTCCAAGATGACCAAAGAGAAGAAACAGGCAGAAGACCATGATTCCACACTTGCAATCCAAATGCAGGACGAGATCAATCGAGCCATCGAAGAGGCAAAGGTCTGGGCAGCTAAGTTGGTCCTCCAAGCTAGAATCAAACTGGTGACTGAGGCCAATGATCCATCCTTTGAAAAATCTTCATGGGAAATCAAGAAGTGGAAGCAAGCTTTGATTGACTTGGGTGGAGGCGAGGATGAAGCAGAAGGTGAAATGGCGGATGCAGGCGGAGCAGGTACAAGCGGCGTGAAGGATCTGGACGAAGCTGAAGGAGGAAATGAGGCAACAGTGGAGGTGGAAGCAACCGCATGAACGGGCGATGAAGGATGCAGAAGACAAGGCCCAAGCCCGTTTTATTTTGCTTTATGATGTTTTTATGAACAATAATTTTGGTTTGTAATAGACAGTAGTAACTAAGGTAAAGGATCCATGATCCTTAAGACAATTTGGGGGGGCGGGGGGGGGGGGGGGGGTAGCAAAGGTGGATGGATCTGTGGGGATGAAACCTTTGGTGCTCCTTTTTTTAATTTTCCTACACTTATGAACAGTTAGTACTATTCACTTAACCCGGGTGGATGGTCCATCTTTTGCATGGTGAAGTCCGGGTTAAGGATTCTGGATAAGTCCCGGTGACTTATTTTAAATAATATAAAACTTTTAACTATTTGCTTGTTATTGTAAAAGTTTGTTTGATATAAATTTAATTTTGTTGAAGAATTTAAAAACATCTTTGAACACGATCTTTAGGATAAAATATCCTTAAAAATATAGGCTAGGAACTCAATATCCTTAAATAATAGAATTTACAAATATCTTAACCAAATGTAAGTTGACAAGTAGAAATCATACCATAAGATATGATTAGACCTAGGTTACCGTAAGTAATGATCCTTCTATGATCCTTGTAGAAGAAATTTAAGTATTTTCAATCCATAAGTTTTGATCTTCACAATGAACTTATAAAATTAGTTGCAAATAACTCATAATGTTAACTGGGATTAAACCCATTAAGCTGGGGACAAGCCCATAAAATAAGCTGGGGACAAGCCCGTGCAACCGGGGACAAGCCCGTGAACTGGGGACAAGCCCAAAACTGGTGTTAAACTGGGGACAAGCCCAAACTGGGGACTGGTCCAAAGATACGGATGTCAACTGTGGACTCGCCCAAACCGGGATTTAGCCCAAACGTGAGATAACGTGAAAACGTTATAAACCGGTGGTGTTGGAACCCGGTGTATCAATCTAATAACTATAACTATAACAGATCTCAGATCTGTGTTTAACCGATTAATACGTTTATATAGATCTAGCTCATAATTACCATAGATTTAGTGTTGTAAGTGTTTATATATTATCAGTATGTATGTATATCAATATAATATTAAGTTTTGAAGATTGAGAGAGTATTTGGACAGCGATTCGATAATTAACCCTCTCAAAACTTAACTTAAAAGTGAACAGGGTTCACTATATATAGAAGATAAGACTGGTTCGCTAACATCCCCTAGCGAACCAGGTCTTACTTCGTTACATACAATAAATAAGACGAAGCACCTCCTGATTCGTTAACATCCCCTAACGAATCAGGAGGGAATAAGGTTAAGTCTTAGTTCGCTAACATCCCCTAACGAACTAGACTTCATATATAACGACTAGACAATAATTAAACTAATTATTACATTAAATATAAACAAAAACGTTAACGATAATTACAAAGACTCAAGACGCAAAACCGTGCACTAACAGACACCCCCTCGTCTTGAGCTCTTTGTCTTTAAGTTACTTGAAGCGCTTGGACTGCCAGTCTCTGCAAACTATGAATTCCATTTTCATAACAGACACGCACAACGCGTTGGAATTTCATAGCCAGGTCGTAATCTTCGCGGCGCTCAATCAAATTCTGCTTCTTGTATAGCACATCATTGTCTGTTTCAGATAAATTAACCAACCACATCAGGTCGATTATCTTGATCAGTTCAGTCTCCAGTCCTCGACCAAGAACAATGACGGCCTCGCCTGTACGATTGTCATAGTACCATCGGTTGAAAGAGAGATGCATTTGTTGGGGCATCGTCTTCACTGGCACTTTCTTCATCGTCTTCGGCGGTTTAACTTTAAGCACGAGTTTCTTCCACCCAGTCTTAGGATCGATTTCGTCAATGCGTTTACGTCTTGGGACCTGGGGCTTGAAGAACTTGAAGCCATTATTAACCTCGAATAGTAAGTGTTGATGAAACCACTCAGCTATTCAGTAACCCCCACGATTGATAAACGGACGTCTCGCGAGGGTGCGAACATCCCACCGCGGCAAAGTAAGAACATCCATCATCTTTTCGTAATACTGTACACCTTTCTCCCACTTTATTATGCATACTTTAAGCTCAGAATCATACAACCAGGAGACAATATCACCATGTACCTTGGAAACCGTCTTGAAAGAGGTCACTTGATTTTCTTTTACCCATGCAGCAGCAGTGTCTTTCCTTTCTTGATTAACATATTGATATGCACTAATAATTTTACCCACTTTCTGACGTTTGAACCATCTTTCAATATCATCATCAGTTATTTCTGCAAGTGAGTGAACTGTCCGCTTACACTTCAAGATCTTTTCCAGTTCATCCTCGGTTTCTTTAAATGTTTTCTCATCGAATGCTGGAGCACCTTGATCAACGTTAGTGTGTTGAAACAAGTCAGGGTACTCCTGAGCAGTGACATCTTCCACCTCGATATCCTTATCTTCATAAATAAAATCTGTATTCATCTGAATAGACGAATCATATTCCAAACCTTCCTCATTCACTACTTCAACATTGGGCTCAGTCTCCAAAGTATTTAATTGATCATCATTCAACCCAAGCAGTATAGAAATCTGCTCTCGTGTCAGAGACCTGTCGACAAACTCACCTTCCTCAATCTCATCCTTATTCACCATGCTTCTAATCACCCCCGATCCATCCATTAATATTACCGTGTCGGCTTCAATCATCTCTATTGGTTTAGCAGCCGAATAATCACGATACACAATAATCTGTTTCTCTGAATCGTCAACAGAACTCGTACCCGCACCAGACGCAGGGTCTTGAGCTTGTTTAGTCTCACCACTAGCACCAGTCTCATCATCATCAGAATCTTCCTCATTATTGTTGATCTTTTTCAAAGCATCATCTTTGCAAGTTAATTGAAGGATCAGATCCTCTTGCTCTTTAATCTTCACCCCCTGAGACTCAACAATCTCACGTAGGGCCTTTGTTTCCTTTTGACAGAAAGAAACATAGCTGACTAGTTTCTTCTGATTCTCCATGAGACGTTCTTGATTTAACCGATCAGCATTCATCTGGTTCTCATATAAATGGAGAAGATTTAAAAGCATTTCCGTCTGTCGATGTGGTGGCATAGCATACAAGGATGGATGAATTGGTTGGATTGGACCTTGAGGCCTTGTAATTCTCATAAATGAGAGATCACTAGGAGGAGGAGGAGGAGGAGGAGGAGGAGGAGGAGGAGGAGGCCTCACATGTATGGTTGGAGGAGTTGTAGACACAGTAGCAGTTGGCAATGGTATTTCAGTTAATGCTGACTGAGGTATCATGCCCAATTGCTCATTAGAGACCATCGTCGTCGTCAAAGTCATTGTCGGAGTGCTAGTTGCAATTGGCACTACCGGGCTTTGAATCGTTGTTTGACGAAGTGTAGGCACACAATAATTACACCTGCCCCAGCAGACACAAGTCTCTTCTTAGATGGCTCACCAGTTACCACATCTTTCCCTTTTCTTTTTCTTTCTAATTGAGCCTTAATGGTGGCGGCTAATGCAGCATCAATTGCATCTTGTTGTTCTTTAAGAGCGGCATCACCAGCACCACCATTTCCACCTTCATTACCCCCATCACCATCATTCCCATCACCATCGTCGTTCCCACCTGCTCCTTCCTCACGCTCGGAGTCTGAATCATCATGAATCCAGTGATCCTCGGAAGGACATACATAATTAGGATCAACGATATGACCAATCATTCGTTTATCCGCTGGCCTTGCCATTCGATAGATAGCCATTCTACGTACTGTGTCGGCTGTCATATGTTCCATATAAAGCTTATCATTCACCAAGGTTTAAAGACTCGGAAAACCCTTAGACCACAAAAGTACATAATTCATCTATCAAACAACACTCATTTTTGATGAAAAACATATCGACGTGACCATCTATACCTGAGAATCACAAAGATATACTTGAAATGTTAAAATATGAAAGTCGAGATTTTAGAGAAAATTTTGAATAGGGTGACTTTAGAGTGAAGGAAGAAGACGAACAGTGAGGGACTATTCATGTTTCTTGTCCTATATAGCTTAACACGCTACCCGAGGTATACAGTGGACAAACTATGCAATTCGTGTGAATTTTAAATAACGAATTAGCTGAATCGCTATTCCAGTTCGTTACTTTATGGTAGCAAACAAGACAAGATAAGTGTCTCTGATTCGTTAAATATGTATAACGAAGAAGGGATGATTCGTTATAGAGTGCGGAAGCGAATTAGGTGAGCAAACTAGAAACCAGTTCGCTAAAGAATCACCTAGTTCGTTATCCATAATTAACGACTTAGTGTTAACGAGTTAAACACTTTATTTAATTTTAAATTAAATAATTAAATGAATTAAATAAATAAAATATATAATTGTGAATTATCGAGAACCTTTTTATCTCGAAAACTGAATACTTTAAAAACGTTTCATTTTTACGAAACATAACTTAAAATAATCTATAAAGAGAGAAAGATAAAATCTTTTTGGTATTTTGGAAATATTTTAAAGAATGTATATACAAAGAAATATCCGAACATTTAAAAATTGAACAATCTTTTTGTGTTTTTCTATGATTTTAATAAAAACAATACATATTTTTTTTATGTTTTTGTTGAGTTTGAGTAGAGACTCATATTTCAGCGATATTATGATTGGCGTTAAGTCGGTCATTGGTATTGTTGTCCACTTAAATCTAATAACAAATTTTCAAGTTTTTTTGTGATATGATTAATTGGTTCAATTATAGCACAGAATATCAGAAACTATCAGCCTCTAATCTCGGTTCAAGCTTAATTTGATTTTTGCCAAAACACCCTAACTTGACTTAAACCATTATGTGTTGATCAAAATTTTTGATACCAATTGAGAAATTTTGAGCAATGCATCAAGTTTCCTTCACTATGAGTGAGTATGCACGAGTCAATCTGTTGGCTTACATACATTGTATCCCTTGGGGTCCGTTTCTTAATGGTATTAAGACGCACGCAAGGGAGGAACAAATGTGTGACTAACAACGGATTTTGATCAAGTCAGTAATTTGGATTTGTACGAGGTACAACAGTGATCAAGTTTAATGACTTTGGGTTTGCTCTAAAAGCGAGTGAAATATTCATGCATAAGAATACCCAGATGATTAAGCCGCATAAAGACTCCCAGTGTCCAGAATCCTAACGCTTGTTATTTGCTTTATTATATTTTTGGTGATCAACAACTATAAGGCTTGAGTATGTCTGGTTATTACATTTCTGCCATCCTCACCGAGACTTTTGCTAGAGACTAACACCCCTTTCAATTTGGCGTTTCTTTATGTTTATATCACATACGTTACTCTACTTGATTGTTTTAAGACCTACCAATGCACCAATGTAATTAAGCACACAGTCTTTTAAGCTTACTTCTTGCTGGACTTGGGGTCAAGATAATCAATGTACTATCATTTTCTCTTTTTGCTTCAAAAACTCAAAAATTTTGAGGAGCATAAAACAAAAAAAAGATAAATTTAATCGCCCCAGTTAACTTAAGTCTATAAATAAATGGCTGTTCTATAAATTCAACAAGTGATTAATAGGACCAAGACATGCAAGCATGCTTCACAAACTTAAATAACCGACATAATTTTCAGCAAGACAATAATCTAAAAACGCATAACGAACGCCCCAACTATTTTCCATTATCAGGTAAATGGCTAACCTGAACATTTACAAGTAAATATCAGGACCAAACATATACACGTACATGTCCGTCAAATGTAGATAATTGACATAATTTTCAGCAAACGCATGAAAAAATCTTTTTGGATTTTTTCTATACAAACTTTAAAAACACAATATTTTTGTCTTTTTCAATATTAAACAAAATAAACTTCACATTCTTTTTGGATTTTCGGATTTTTCTGTACAAACTGAAAAGTACATTCTTTTTGTATTTTCAGATTTTAAAATGTTTTTGGTTTTTCAAGAAATATTTTAAAGGAGAATATTAAAGAAATAACAGTATTTTTGATTTTTCTAAATTTTCTAATGTTTTTGGATTAAGATTTTTTTTAATGTTTTTAGGTTTTATCTATACAAACGAAAAATACAATCTTTTTGTATTTTCTAGATTTTCACCCCCTAAAACCAAAATAAATTTTAAAAGAAAAATTAACAGAAAATTAAGATAGTCATCCTTGTTTAAGGATATCAGCGAGGGTCTTCAATCCGTTTAAACCAGGCAAAAATTTAAAACGTGTTTTGTCAAAAGCTTTGGTAAACAGATCGGCTTTCTGAAAGTCAGTATGTACTTTCTCAAGGTCAATCAACTTCTTCTCAAAGCAATCCCGTATAAAGTGATATCGAATTTCGATATGTTTTGTTTTCGAATGTTGTACGGGATTCTTTGTGATAGAAATTGCAGCAGAATTATCAATCAGAATAGTAGTAGTAAGAAACGTCAAACCGTAGTCGCGAAGATGTTGTTGTATCCACAAAACCTGGGAACAGCAACTCGAGGCTGCAACATACTCAGCTTCGGTGGTTGAAGTGGAGACCGTTGTCTGCTTCTTACACTACCAGGAAACAAGCCGGTTTCCTAAAAATTGACATCCTGCATTCGTTGATTTGAAGTTGATCTTGCAACCTCCATAGTCCGAATCTGAATAAGCAGTAAGATCGAAAGTATCATCCTTGGGGTACCACAACCCGATGTCTGGATTTCCCCTCAAATATTGAAGAATTCTCTTGACCACAGCTAGGTGAGTCACTCGTGGACTTGCTTGGTACCTAGCACAAAGACAAACAGCAAACATAATTTCAGGGCAAGAAGCCGTTAGATACATCAAAGCCCGATCATGGCACGATAGAGGGTAGGATCAACGGTATCATCCAATTCATCCGGTGATAAATTGTAACCCACGGGGAGAGGAGTAGAAGGCATTTTTCCGGCAGAAATCTTGAATCGGCTCAAGACGTCGTTCACATACTTAGTCTGGTGAATGAAGATTCCGTTAGCAGACTGGTGAACCTGCATCCCTAAAAAGAAATTCATCTCTCCCATCGAACTCATCTCGAACTTTGTTTGCATGGACTTTTCGAACTCCTTACACAATGTGTCGTTTGTAGACCCAAAAATAATATCATCAACATAAATCTGGACTAGGAGATGATCATCACCAACAGTTTTATGAAATAAAGTGCAGTCAACTGTCCCTCTTTTGAAGCCGTTATCAGTCAGATGGTCGGCAAGCGTGCCATACCAAGCTCTCTGGGCTTGATGTAGACCATAGAGGTCCTTGTTTAATCGGTAAACACGGTCCGGATACTCAGGATCTTCAAAACCAGGTGGTTGTTGGACAAACACCTCTTCGTGTAGTTCACCATTAAGAAAAGCACTCTTAACATCCATCTGGTAGACCTTGATATTCTTATAAGCTGCATATGCCAGGAAGATTCGAATCGACTCTAATCTTGCAACTGGAGCATATACCTCTGTGTAATCAATTCCTCCTACTGATGAAACCCTTGCACCACTAGACGTGCCTTGTTTCTGACAATCACACCTCGATCGTCTTTCTTACACTTATATACCCACTTAGTCGGAATCGCTTTCTTGACTCTAGCAGGCTTGTCTATTAAATCCCAAACACCAAAACGTGCAAATTGCTGTAATTCCTCTTGCATAGCTTCTACCCAAGAAGGATCTTCAAGTGCCTTACGAGCTGTCGTTGGCTCAACTTGAGATAGAAAGCAAGTGAATTTAGCAAGATTTACAATTCCCGATTAATGTAAATCAGTATAAGCACACAATATGTTATTATCACTTGACGAAGCAAGTTGATGACGTGTACGTACTCCCACATAAAGTTCTCCAATGATGTTTTCCTACGGATGATAGCCATGAATCCGAAGTGTAGGATTCTCAGGAACAACAACATTATTAAATAAGTTAGTGTAATGTTCACCAAGTTCAGGAGATGAAACATTATCACTGTCAATGTTAATAACTTGATCGTCAACTTGATCATCATCAGAAGAAGTGGAAACATTATCGATAGCCACTGGAGAAGCAACTTGAGGTTCCTCAGTTGGAGCATCAGGTTGAGCTGCAACATCATTAGAACTTGAAAATCGTGGAATTGCCAAATGATCTTCAAAGTATGCTCGAACCAGGTCTTCGTCAATGTGTTCAGTTGATGGAGTAAATGAATTAAATAAACTATCGTAGTCAAACATCCAATCGGGACCTTTCCCTTGAGGAGGAGTTGTGTAGTTTTGACAGTCCACATGGTACCACTCTTCAACACAACCGGATGTAAAGTTAAATACCCTTTTCTTTGGAGATGCATATCCCAATAAATACCCTTCGATAGCTTGTTCTTCAAATTTACCCACATCCTTCTTCAACATAGTACACGGACACCCAAAAGGTTCCAAGTACTTTAAGTTAGGTTTTCGATTATTCAATAACTCATAGCTTGTCTTTTTGAGTCTTTTAATTGTTAAAACCCGATTAAGAGTATAGCAAGCTGTATTCACCGCCTCATTCCATAATTGGACGGGAAGCTTAGAATCAGTGAGCATTGTACGTGCAGCTTCAATCAAGGTTCGATTCTTTCGTTCGGCAACACCATTTTGTTGAGGTACATAAGGCGCACTGTATTCTCGATGAATTCCTTTTTGAACACAAAAGAAATCCAATACAGTGTTTTTGAATTCTGTACCATTATCACTTCGGATTCTCCTCACCTTTTGTTTGTATAGTGATTCGATCTTGGTGATAAGGTTTCGTACCAAACCGGTGTTTGATCTTTCGAACTCATAAATAACACCCATGAGTATCTCGAATAGTCATCAGTCACCACAAGACAATACCAATCCCCAGAAATACTCGAACGATTCACAGGACCAAATAAATCCATATGAAGTTGTTCTAGAGGAGTATTAATGGAATTCAATAATTTAGAAGGATGTGTCTTCTTCTGCTTGCCCTTTTTACATGCAACGCAGTGATCGGATAATTTAAAATTCTTCAATGAGACACCTTCCACTAAATCATTAGTCATCAAATAATTCATCTTTCTCACATGTATGTGACCCATTCTACGATGCCATAGAATCGAGTCTTTCTCGGTTGCCTTCGAGACAAAACATGTTTCGATTGATGTGGATATCTTAGAGTTCATGTTAAAGACATAAAATCATTCGATTGTGGTGACCGCATGACAACCATGTCCTCGGGAATAACATAACCCGGTTTTAAGATAAGACATTCTTTGTCAGTGAATATCGTTGTGTATTTTTTATCACAAATCTGCGATACACTTAATAAGTTATGATCTACTTTATCACAATAATTTACTTTCTCAAATGTGATGTGACCATTTGAAACTTCACCCTCTTGTGTGATCATGCCCCCAGAATTCCCAGAAAATGCCACATAACCCCCCTGAATATTCCTCACGTTGGTTAATAGGTCGAGATTCCCAGTGATATGACGAGAACATCCACTATCCATTATCCAGTTTTCACCAGACACAGTCCTGGATGAACCCTACACACAAAATAAAGATGAGTAGTTCAAAAAGGCAGCCCAGGCCTCAGTCTTGGGCACCTTTTGGTTTTCTCTTTGATCATTAACTATAACAGAGTTTAAATGTTGTTCAGCCACTTGTGAATAAGTTATTGGCTTCCTAGACTTTCGTCTTAAGTAAGCTGCTTGAACAATGTTTGAATTTGTGTTCCTACAAATTGGCTCATGCGGGACAAACTTTGGTTTAACCTGACCATGTGTCTCATTAACATGAATAACCTTCCGTGGATTCACATTTGAGAACATAATATGAGTGTCATCAGTATACGACACAGGTCATTTCAGAATCTCCTTTACCAGTGGAATTGGTTTAGAGTTGTCCTTGATAAAAGGATGAAGATTCTGATAGCTCTTCTGATTACAATCCCTCACAATATGACCAAGTTGACCGCAAAGAAAACAGCTTCGCATGTCTAAAAGATGTTGTTGTGAAGTAGTTGGAATGAATGATGCAGAAGTTTGATGATGACTCACATTCTTGGTCATGCTCTTAGCAAACTCATCAGTTAATTCAGATTTCTTTTTCAAGTAAAAATCCAAATTAGAACAATTTGAAAAATTATTCAATGTGTCTGTCCCAGTTGACTTCACAAAGTTGATTTTCTTAGCTTGTTTTAAAACATGCTTTGCCTTAGTCAATGGATCATATGGTACTGATGTTTTCGCTTGAGCATATCGACGTTCAAGATCTTGAATCTGTGACGTTTCACTAATAAAGACACTCTCAATAAGTTCAGGTTTAATGATGCTTATTGGAATATCTTTTTCTGTTAAAATCGTGTCCATTCCTTTTAATTTAAAAACTCTAACAGGTGAAGGCTTAGAACTAGGAGGATTAACAAACTGCATTAAGTCCTCATCAGAAATCTTAGGTTTATCTGACTTCTTTGCCTTTACTGGTTTAGTTTTTACCGGTTCTTTTTTTTTTCATGTGAGACTTGAATGAACCATACACAGCTTCCTCAAATTCTTGAGGTTCGCAAAGAATATGATTAGAACTAGGGATGTTCTTATTCTTGTGTATTATCTCAGGTTCAAACATGTCCTCGATAATCACCTTGTCATCATTCTCAACAAAGACCTTTTTACTTTGAACATGAGGTTTTTGAGGAGCAACTTGGGTCTTAACAGTTTCTGTTTTAACTGATTTTTCTGGGTTAACTGACTTAGATTTCTCAGAAATCACAGTTTCTTTCTCAATCAAATCCTCTTCTTTTCTAGCAAAAGGATTAATTTTGTAATCATTGTGAAATGGAGGTGGAATTTCAACAAAACCAATGTCTTTCTTAGAATCCTTTTGTTTACCGGATACTTCAATAATTTCATTCAACAGAAAAGAAGAATTTCTAAACTTTCCCAGTTTGTTCTTCAACTCAAGAACCTCATTCTCAAGCTCGGTTATCTTTGAACGATGTTTCAGAATTTCTTGAAACTTTTGGTCATTAATCGTCATTTTCACAGATAACTCATCTTTGAGATCGTGGTTACTTGTCGACAATGCTTCAATTTTTTCTCGAGATCTTATTTGAGATTCAAGAGATTGTCGATAAGTATCCTTTAGAGAAGCAATTTCTCTTACCAGATTATCATTTTGACTTTTCAAAGCTTCTAACTTAGGTTTGTTAGATTCACAATCAACACATGATACTTTAACAGATGAAGTAGCAGAGATAGAATGACTAACCTCATTGATTTTGGCCATGCAAGCAAATACTGTTGGAGGTTTGTCGCAAGAGTCGTCAGAATCAGATCCAGAATCATTATCAGAAGACATATCACTCCCACTTGTATCTTGACAGTCTTTATGTAATCCAAACATAGCCAGATTTGCTTGAGCATCATTACATAGTAACCATTGTGACCAGTCATTACCATCTGCTAACATTGCTTGTGTTGTAGAAGAAGAAGGTTTCTTTTCAGCATCACTACCTCGAGGTGTAGAAGAATTTTGACCACGAGAACCAGTGTATTCTTTCTTTGGCTTGTCACATTCCTTTGCGAAATGTCCAAATTCTTGACAATTATAGCATTTTACTTTCAATTTGTCAAAACCTAACTTCTTGTTTAAAGCTGGAAGATCTTTTCCAGTTCTCTGCATGAATCTTTTAACTTTACGGACAATCATAGCCATGTTCCATTTTAAATCCATGATTTCCAAATCATCAGGATCTATCTGATCATAATCCTCATCAGTTAAATCACTTGTGACAATCTTACTACTTACCAAGTTTTCATATGAAGACATGAAAGCTGTCAGAAAAGCAAAGTTTTGCTCAACTTCCTTCATATTAACACTAGGTGTTGAAGCAAATGGATTAGTAGTAGTTGAACTCCCAGAACCACCGGACAATCCAGAATTACCAGCAGAATAGAAACAAACTTTTGGATCATTGAACATAGTTGATTCTTTTTCACTTGCAGCTTGGGTAAGAAAAGCATTGATTGGAGAAATTGATGAACTAAGAGGCATACTTCCACCATAGAAAGCTGGATCTTGATTTTCCTTGGAAGATTTTTGACACTTAAGATCATATTCTCTAGCTTCGATCTTTTGTAAAAATTCAAGTATAGTCAAGTCTTCGTTCAAGAAGTAGTCATTCTCTTTCAAGACCATGAGAAATGTTGAATAAGAACTTGGAAGCACACTCTTAATAGTGTCAATTTTATCTGTTTCAGAAATTTCCAATTTCATCTTGTCAATTTCAACAATTAAATGAATAAACCTTGTAATCATCTCTTCAACTGTTTCTCCCTTCAATAGATTAAAGTTCCGAAACTGAAACTTGAGCATTACTTTCTTACTCTCAGCTGTGTTCCCCATACTTCTCATACGAAGATGTTGGAATAGAGAAGCACATCTCTTTATGTTACCCACTTGATGAAAGATATTTTCTGGCAATGCCATAGTGAGAGTGGAATAATCTTTTGTTTCGATTTCTAAAGCTTTCTTTTCTTCTTGAGAATATTGAGATACAGCTTTAGGAACAAAACCAATAGTATCATCACCAATTAACGGTTCATTGTAAACTTCATCGAGACAATATGAGCAGTCAGGATGAACATATCCCAAATGTGCACGAAACCGAGGTTCCCATTTGGCAAAGTCACTAAACTTCATCAATCTTGGACATTTAGAGTGTGAACCTATCTCGGTATCAAGTTGCAACATTTGTTACATCAACATATTTTGAGACGCCAATGCATACATACCGGCCATTTTTGACAAATTTTAAAGTTCAAAGGTCGAACGAATCAAACAACAAATAAGATTTAATGAACTATGAACAGTTGTAGCGAACTGTGTTTAGTAAAGTAACGAATCAAATCTTAACGAAGTGAAGATTGATCAGACAACGAATCAGAATTGAGTTTAGCGAATCAAATGGTTAACGAATCAACTCAAAACCACGAATCAGATGGTCAACAATCAGTCAACGAACTAGTCAATACTAACGAATTGACTAAGTCAATCACGAATTACAGGCTTAGCGAATTACAGATTTCTTGTAACGAATTAGACAACAAACAGACTATAACGAATCAGCTACAGTTGATTTAGCGAATCAACCATAATGAATCAAGTTGTTATAACCGTTTGTAACAAACTTTGATACCTTATGCCCCGTGGCAAAAGTTGTTATGACACAAATCCCAATGTGGACACGTATCACACGAATCTGTTTATCCAATTTAGATGACACGAATTAACAACTAACACGAACTGGCAAACGAATCTCTTGAAGGTTATAACGAATCAGCTAATTTAGATAACGAATCAAAGTGAATAATAACACCAATCAGATTCATCTTCAAATCTTCAAATCTTCAAAGAAGATTTCCAGAAATCTGGAAAAATGAAGAACACTAAACCCAGAAACCCAGAATATGTAAATCCGTAATACAACCACAATTCGTAACCAAACTGCACAATTAACCTATCAAACAACTCGCAAACCAATCGCGAATCCAAAACACTAATCCTCTATACCAAATACCTCCGATTACCAATCCAATTTACCCACAATACAACCTCTGTTTCGGACTTAAACCGAAAACAGTTCCAATCCACTCAAAAACGAAAAAAAACTCAATTCCAACTCACAATTCCTTCCAATACCTTAATCAACCTCAAATTCAGTCCAAATTGTCCATAAAACAATCAATTCAATGATAATTGATTCAAATTGACCCAAAACAGAAAATTAACCAAAACAAAAACTAATTAAACACCAAATCAAGTGTAATTGAGCAACCAACAGCTCTGATACCACTTGTTAGAACCCGGTGTATCAATCTAATAACTATAACTATAACAGATCTCAGATCTGTGTTTAACCGATTAATACGTTTATATAGATCTAGCTCATAATTACCATTGATTCAGTGTTGTAAGTGTTTATATATTATCAGTATGTATGTATATCAATATAATATTAAGTTTTGAAGATTGAGAGAGTATTTGGACAGCGATTCGATAATTAACCCTCTCAAAACTTAACTTAAAAGTGAACAAGGTTCACTATATATAGAAGATAAGACTGGTTCGCTAACATCCCCTAGCGAACCAGGTCTTACTTCATTACATACAATAAATAAGACGAAGCACCTCCTGATTCATTAACATCCCCTAACGAATCAGGAGGGAATAAGGTTAAGTCTTAGTTCGCTAACGTCCCCTAACGAACTAGACTTCATATATAACGAACTAGACAATAATTAAACTAATTATTACATTAAATATAAAACAAAAACGTTAACGATAATTACAAAGACTCAAGACGCAAAACTATGCACTAACAGGTGGTATGGTACGTCTATCATAAATCGTAGGATCCTCCATATAGCCGAAGACAACGAAATTGTCAGCCACTAAGCGTGTACTGGTCCCGCTGCCCCGGACTATACGTTGGATAACGTGCGCTCCAGGCGAGAGTGTAGAAACTCTATTTATAAGAAAGGTGAAAACCTTTAAACCTTAGAGGATATGACCATCGGGGGTCATACCCAAACGTGGACTAGGCCAAGGAAGATAGTATAGTACCTTGAATGTAAAGGAGAGGTGGCCAACCTCTTGGTTATTATATATCTCATTAACATCCTGCATTGATACTTGAAACTTGGAAGAAACAAATTGTTAAGAATATGTTATCCTGGAATTAATAGTAGGAAGTTGTAAAAAATAAGTAATCAGATAGATATTACCAATTTCGGGGATCCTTGATCCTTTAAGAATAATATATCCTCACAGGATACTGGATCCTGATCAGAAAAAATACTTCTTGAGGTGGATAGCATTCCATGCTCTTCGTAATCTATTGCCTTCCATTGTGAGCGAATGATATGCTCTATTTCCTGCCTCCGACTCGATCTGATAAGGTTCTTCCCATTTGGGTGCTAACTTTCCATCAGTTGGATTGGTAGTATTTTGGAAGGCTTTTCTCAAAACTAAATCTCCTTCTTGAAATCTTCTAATCCTTATATTCTTGTTGTATGCCCCAGTTACCCTTTGTTGATAAGCTTCCATTCTGATCTTGGCTAGGTCTCTGATTTCTTCTACAGTATACAAGTCTTCAAGAAGGATTTCTTTATTGGCTTCAGGATCACGGATGCTCGTTCTTGCTGTAGGAACCACCATCTCTGTCGGGATTACTGCTTCTGATCCAAATACCAACGAAAAAAGTGTTTGGCCTGTTGCATTCTTGGATGTTGTCCTATTGGCTCAAAGAACATATGGTAGTTCTTCGGCCCACTTTCCCTTCTTGGATCCTAGCTTCTTCTTTAAATTGTTGATGATGATTTTGTTGCTAGACTCCGCTTGACCATTAGCTTGAGGATGCACTGGAGTAAAGGTAATCATCTTGATGCCCCAGCTGTCACAAAAGTTAGTGGTTCTTTTCCCGATAAACTGGGAACCATTGTCACAAATAATTTCCGAAGGGATACCAAATCTAGTAATAATATTTTTTTTAATGAAAGATATCACCTCTTTTTCGCGTATTTGAACAAAAGCTTCTGCTTCTATCCATTTTGAAAAGTAATCCGTCATTGCAAGCATGAATACTTTTCCTCCTGGTGCCTTAAGTAGTTTTCCTACAATATCCATACCCCATTTCATGAAAGGCCATGATGAGGATATAGGATACATAGGTTCTGCCGGTTGATGTAGGATATTTGCATGCCTTTGACAAGCATCACACTTTTTTCAATATTCCATGGCGTCTCTCTTCATTGTTGGCCAGAAATATCCTGTTCTCAGAGTTCTAGAAAACAAAGCTCTACCTCCAGTGTGATTACCACAATCACCTTCGTGAAAGTCTTTGAGCACCTCTTGGATTTCAGGATCCTCGATGCATCTCAAGTATGGACCTGCAAGATATTTTCTGTATAGCATATCATCTAACAAAATATATTATGATACCTTGAGTTTGAAGGATTTGGGATTCTCCGTAGCAGGGATTTCTCCTGTTTGAATGTAATTCTTAATTGGGAGTATCCAGGATCCTTGGCTAGCTGAGGATAATGGATCCCAAAGCACGATCTGTTTGTCAGTTGTTATCTCCCCAACTTCCTGTTCTCCTATTGCTGGCGAGAGTATATGGATGATTGGGATCTTCGTATCCTCTGGAATTTTCAAGGATGAGGCTAAATTTGCTAAGGAATCTGCCCCAACATTTTCTTCCCTTGGTACCTGTATTATACTAAACAATTCGAAGGATTTTACTAATTCCTTCACAATTTCTAAATATTTGATAATATTCTCACCATTTACGGTATAAGAGCCGTTAAAGTGGTTAGTTATAAGTAAAGAATCCATATAAACTTGAAGATACCTGATCCTCATTTGTTTGGCTAAAAGCAAACATGCGATAAGTGCTTCGTATTATGCCTCATTGTTAGTGGCTTGAAATGCACATGCAATGGACTGGGGTATTATGTCCCCCTGTGACGATTTCAGTAGTATGCCCAATCTTGTTCTTCTTATGTTGGATGCTCCATCTGTGAAGAGGATCCAAGGATCCTTGGTTTCTTCTAGTTGTTGTACTTCTAAATCAGCTTCCTTTTGCATGTCACTGCTGAAATCAGCCACTAAGTCTACTAGTGCCTGCGATTTGATAGTTGTTCTAGGCTCATACTGAATGTCATATTCACTCAGCTTCACAGCCCATTTGGCCATCCTTCCTGACGATTCCGGTTTTCTAAGCACATTCTTAACATCATAATAGTTCTCAAAATAATAGTATGTGTTTCAAAGTAATGTCTCAATTTAGTGGAAGCCATAATTAAAGCAAGAATTAACTTCTCTAAATGAGAATACCTGGCTTCTGCATCTAGAAGACTTTTACTTACATAATAAACAGGATGTTGTTCACCTTCATGATCCTTTACCAAGACGGCACTTACTACATTTCCTGAGACAGCTAAATATAGATATAAGGATTCTCCATCCACAGGCTTCATTAGAGCTGGAGCTGAGGATAAGTAATCCTTCAAGGCTTTGAGCGCAGCCTCATGCTTTTCCGTCCATTCAAACTTCTTATTCTTTCTCAGAATGTCATAGAAGTCTTTGCACTTCTCGGAGGATCTCGAGATGAACCTGTTGAGAACGGCTATTCTTCCCATGAGCCTTTGGACATCCTTGGCATTTGCAGGAGACTTCAAATTGAGGATGGCGTCAATCTGCTCAGGGCTTGCTTCAATTCCTCTTTTAGTCACCATATATCCAAGAAATTTCTTAGCCTTAACACCAAAGTGGCATTTTGACGGATTCAATTTCATGTTATATTGGTCGAGGATATTGAATGCTTCCTCGAGGTCTCTAAGGTGATCCTCAGCTTTCTTCGATTTTACCACCATATCGTCTATGTATACCTCCATATTCTTGCCCAACTGATCCTTGAACATCATGTTGACTAGTCTTGGGTATGTTGCCCCTTCATTTCTTAGTCCAAACGGCATAGCAATATAGCAGTATATGCCAGTAGGAGTCATGAAGGCTGTATCCTCTTGATCAGATGGTTCCATCTGAATTTGTTGGAATCCAGAGGAAGCATCCATAAAGTTAAGCATTTCATGTCCTGCCGTTGCATCCACCAAGGAGTTTATATGTGGTAATGGGAAAGGATCCTAGGGGCATGCCATGTTTAAATCGGTAAAATCGACACACACCCTCCACTTTCCATTCTTTTTTGAAACAACGACCACATTAGCTAGCCATCGAGGATATTGGACCTCTCTGATCATACCGGCCTTAAGAAGTTTTTCAACTTCTTCTTGTATGATCTTGTTCCTCTAAGGAGCGAGTTTTTCAATGTCCCTAGGATGTTGTTGTGGTTGCTATGCTATAGTTTGTTTGGCTGTTGGCTTCATTGATGACGAATAATAGTTCTTGGCCTCTGCCTAATCACCAACTATCTTCACAACTCCCCATGGAGTAGGTAGTTTGATGCATTGGTGATAATTGAGGCTACTGCCTTCATTCGATGCAGCCAGGGCCTACCTAAAATAACATTGCGACAAGAAAGGTTATCAATAACACAAAATTTGTGATATGAATTTAACCCTTCAATATAAATTGGGAGGTTGATGTCCCCCAATGTCTTCTTGGTTTCTCCACTGAAACCGACCAGCATTGATGTTCTAGGGATGATCTCCGAATCCGGTATATTCATCTTCTTGAGGCATCATGCTGGATAATGTTGAACGAGCTCCCACCGTCAACTAGGATCCTGCGTACATAATGGTTAGCGATAAATAAAGTAATAATCAAACCGTCATGGTGAGGATCCTGGATGTTTAGTTTGTCCTCCTCATCGAAGAAGATCCTTTTGTATGTCGTCAAAGTGGTGGATACTATTGGTCGGTCTCCGCCATCCAATTTGATCTCCTTGGCGAGCCTTTTTGCTGTAGAGAAAGAAGTTCCACATATGTCTGAACCTCTATAGATGAAATTGACCATTCGCACATCCAGCTCATCCTGGTGAGGATCCTGGATATTCGAGTCGAAGAAGATTCTCTCATCAGTCACACGAGTAGTGGGGATGAGCGGTCTTCTTTCATCGTCCAACTCGAATTCTTCTGCGGGACAAGAAGTTTGAAATATATCGTATTCTCTGGAGACGAAGTTGATCACATGAGCTTCTGGTGGTGGTGGTGTTGCTTTTTGTGGAAGATCTTCAGGATCCTGGATCTTGGATTTCTTCCTTCCCAAGAGTTCTTTAAAGTGACCCTTGATCAGGAGGTATCCAATTTCCCTCCTTAAGCCAATGCACTCGTCTGTCATGTGGCCAAATCTTCATGGAAGGCACACCACTTAGACTTGTCTTTGAAGGTAGTCGCCTTCTCGTTCTTTCGGGGCCACCTTGCTTTCTCTCCTAGATCCTTCATGGCACAAATCAAGCCATGGGTATCTACGGAGAAACAATACTCGGAGATGCAGGGATAGTCTTCATCATCATCTCCTTCTTCGACTGCTCGTACGTTTTGATTGTTGAACTTGTTGTACGGCTTTGAGTTATTGTTCCTGTATGAGGATCCTTTATTCTTGTCAGGGGATTCTTGCTTTGTTTGAGCCCTCAATATTTCTTGGATCCTTTTATCAACTTCCAGCCAAATAAAACTTAATGCTCTGTTCCTTACTTCATCTAGAGACCTGCAAGGAGTCATCACAAGATCATCATAAAAGGGGGAGCCCCTCTAAAGTCCCATCTTGAAGGCCTCAACAGCAGTAGCCATGTCAAGATTTGGGATTTCCAGAGCTTCCCTGCCGAACCTCATAACGAAATCCCTAAGGGATTCATCACTTGGTTGGACAACTCGGTATAAATCACTAGTTAACTTCTCAAATTTCCTGCTATGGGAAAATTGATTGTTGAACAAGTTAACTAAATGTGAAAAAGAAGTAATTGAAAAGGGAGGAATACTTAGCAGCCATTTTAATGTTGATCCTGTCAGTGTGGATCCAAAGCCTTTACACAAGCAGGCTTCCTTGAGTCTCTCAGGAATGGTGTTGATCTCCATTCTTTCTCTGTATTGTGCCACATGTTCTTCAGGATCAGTGGTTCCATCGTAAGTCTTCATGTTGGGGGTTTGGAATCACTTCAGGATTTCAGCATCACAGATAGGTGGAGCAAATCTGGATAACTTGTGGCTTCCTTCAGGTATCTCGGGGATTGGTCGTATCACCCCGGGAACACTGGATATCATATCCTTGAGCTTCTTTAGCTCTCTAGCCATAGCTTGGTTGATACCTGCATCCTGCATGGAACCACGGTTAGCATCTAAGGATAAAGGATCACACAAATTACCTCTTTGTTGGGCGAAGGTTGGCATCTCGGATGAGTATCTGGGATAAGAAGAGTCGACGATAGGAGTTGGACCACCCGACGCGATAGTCTACATGGGAATGAAATCTCCTTCATGGACTTCGGAGGATCGTTGATGTCGGACTCCTGAGGATCCTTGATTCTGAAAGAAGGATCCTTGAGGTTGGGAATTATAGGATCCATGGTGATATAACGCAGAGGATCCTGGTGGAAGGATGGATGATCCTTGTTGGAAGTATGGGGATCCTTGAGTTTGCTGACCCAAGGACCCTTGTTGAAGGATAGATGATCCTTGCTGAAACAGTGACGATCCTTGAGCTTGTGGACCCCCCATGGACCCCTGTTGAAGGATAGATGAAACAGTGAGGGTCGTTGAACAACAAAAATCAGCTAAGGATAATGTATCCAAATCTGTAAAAGTGAGGAATAGTGCTATGCTAATAACAACGATTAAATGAATGAAACTGGAGTGAACACCGAGATTTGTTGCGATGAAAAACCCTTTGATCTTGTTCAGATCAAAAGAAAAAAAACCCCGGGTGATGACAACTCGTCGATCACCAATTTATTAATCAAACAAAAGGTTACAAAGGTTGGAGTTGTTGATCAACATATATAATGAATGCTATGTGTGTGATTACAGATAACTTAGCAGCTAGAGTATGTGTGAATGTGAATGTCTAATGTCGATCACAACTCAATGTATATAAAGAAAAAGAAAAATAACTAGCTAACAAATAAGTCCTATAAACTCGCTAGTCTTCCACTCTTCTTCATGCTGATAGACGTTTAGTGATGGAATAAGTGGTAGACTAAGTATAGGAGTTGTTGTTGTTATTTAAACATCACTCTTCATACGAAAATCATCCATTAATAGCTATGTTGACTAAGGATCTTGGATCCAGACTTCAGCTAGAGAATTCTCCATGAGGATAATTGATCCAAGTACGTCTTCAAGGATAACATATCTTTCCCTTAGTACTCAGTAATTGGTCTTATTATTCTGCTACTTCTTTTTTCAGCCTAGTCTTCAATCTTGATCATGTGCTACAGATGCCTTGTAGTGAGATAGACTTGATCACAAAATTGTTATACCTGGCTAACACATCACCATTAAATATACAATCATTAGTAAACAAATAATACCGAGGATCATTGATCCTTCATACATATCTTAAGGATAATCTATCCACAAGATAGTTAAGGATAATGGATCCCCAGCACAAAATTCATGCCCTAACAGAACCAACTAACCCGTTTACCATCAAGTTCATTTCTTTATCAATAATCATTACCCGATCTATCATCCTACCAATTTTCATGTAAATCCGTTCATGAAAAGTAAGTCTTTTTAACAAAAACGTATCTTTGAGGTTTTGTCTGAAATCACTCGTGAGGCCCAAAACCATATCAAACGAACTCCGATTTGAGTGATTCAAGTGGCCACGAAACCGTCTCTCCCCGATCTACAAACCCATCATCTAGTCTTCTCCGGAAACCATCGCTACAGTCTCTAGAACAGCTGTACAGTCGCCGGAAACTTCACTTTTGAGCTGCTATGGTTTTGCTGATAAAAACCGGACTTCCCGACATCTGATCGAAGATCTAATCGGTGGAAATCTTCATTTATATACCACGAACACTCTGTTATAATTTTGAGACCGGTCCGACGGTTAGATCTCCGGGAATATTTGTGTCTTTGTGGGTGGTTTTCTCAAAAATGGGAATTTGGAGAAGTGTGTGTTTTTGGTGGTGTAGGCTATGGTGTAGAGATGTATGAAAATGGAAAGGATTAAGATCTTAAGGGGTATTTATGCTCCCTTATGCCCATATTTTCTTTTTGGTCCATAATTAATTATATCTACTTAGCCTAATTATCCATCCATCTTTATTATTTTTTATTTCTCTACTAACTCAAGTAAACTTTTCCACCAAAATTAAATAGTATATTAAATATTATTGTTAGAAATTTCGGGATGTTACAAAAACCTTTAAAACTTTGTTGAAAGATTGGTCAAATTCCGAATTTAAAAGGAATTTAAATATGTTAATTAAATTGTATTAAAACCATTAATACAATTTATTGAGTTTAATTATCCTTATTAGTTATTTAAACCAATAAGGATAGTCAAACTCAATAAATTGTATTAATGGGAACTTAAAACTTTTTGCAAGTATGACTCAGAAATTTATTTATGTTATAACTTATTCATTCGGTTTTTTTAACAAACAAGGAAAGTCAAAAGATATAAATTTTAAGAATGGGATAATTAGGTTATTATTTTGGTCAAACCACAAATTAAGGAATGAGTTTATAAATATGGAAAAAATTAAAAACATAAAAAAGGGTTGTTCGTTCGGTTTTTTAAAAAACAATAAGGAATGTCAAACTTTATAAAGTGCCATAGTGGAATTCTTAAAGGTGTATAAATCTAAAAATGTAAATTAATATGAATGGTCAAAAACGATTTAATATGAATGATCAAATACTTAAATCGGTCGAAAACTTATGTAAGTTATAACTTATTCATTCGGTTTCTTAACAAATAAGGAAAGTCAAAAAATATAAATTGTAATATTGGGATAATTAGGTTATTATTTCGGTCAAACCACAAATTAAGGAATGAGTTTATAAAAATGGAAAATTAAAAACATAAAAATATGTTGTTCATTCGGTTTCAAAAAAAATAATGAATGTCAAACTCTATAAATTGTATTAATGGGATTCTTCAATGTGTATAAATCAAAAAATGTAAATTAATATAAGATTGGAAGTTATAATGAGATTTTAAATTAGACAGAATATTTGTCACTTAATTGGAAGTTGACAAGAACAATAGAATAATGATTATTGTAATATAGGTAATGTAATGTACATTATCATCTTACAAATAAAAAATATACATGAATAATAAAAAAAATATACATCAATATTAAAATTAAAAAAAAAATACATCTTATTAACTAATGTTCAATCCATGCAATTAGCTTATATGAGTCGGAACAATAACCTGAAATGATAAACTCAAATATTAATAGTCATATTATGGAAGATTTTAATTATAATTTTATAACCGAAAAAATTGAATGGTCTTACCGGAAAAACGAAAAAGTGATAATTGTTTTGGACAAATATCTGCTAAGGATAATGCATCCAAATCCGTAAATGTGAGGTCTAGTGCTACGATAATATTAATGATTATATGAACGAAATAAGGTCAAACAACGTGATTTGTTGCGAGGAAAAACCCTTTGATCTTGTTTGGATCAAAGGAAAAAAAACCTCGGGTGATGACAACTCGTCAATCACCAATTTATTAATCAAAAAAGGTTACAAGCGTTTTGGAGATTACGATCAATGTTACAATCAATGCTAGTGTGTAGAGAGAAATATTAATTCTGCTCTAATGTGTGTGAGTACCAGTGAGTCCTAATCGATCATTATCTCGATGTTTATAAAGTAAATAACGAATAACAATAATTCCTAACTATCCGCCACTCTTCCACAACTCCTCCAATGTTCATTGACCACGTGCTTGGGAGCTTCCAGTAGCGAACTATAAGGTAGACTTAGTCATAAATTCGTTGCTTCTGCTGAATAATAACTTACACACGTGAAACAATTGTTAATAATATCAACTTCTGAGGATCCTTGATCTTGACATGGCTCTGGAATTCTTCAGGAGGATAATTGATCCAGACACATCTTCAAGGATAACATATCCTCAGTATGGAAATTATCAGCCCTAACAATTGCCCCCAAAATGGCGGGTGTTTATGCTTTACAGCTGGCATTTTGAAATTTGAATCTTCTGCGAAAAGTAGATGATTAGACGGTTTGCCAGAGATATTTACCATCCAACCCTTGATATTAATAATAACTGCCTATATATGCAATCCCTATATTTCTTTTATAATCACATATCCAGGAAGATCATCAGGTATCATTTATTCTCTCTTTATTTTCTTTATCTTGATAATAATGTCAGTCGCTTTGTCTTCTTCACCTCCTTCTAAACTGTCCGGCCAATCCTCCGACGACTCCGGGTTGAAGGAGATGCAACCCCAGAACCTCATAGCCAATCCCTCTATCGAAATCTGCAAACTCACGGACCCTGAGATCGATGAGTTTCGCTCACTGTTTCCATCGGGAACCATATTCTGACCATATGATTTCGGCGTCCGTTGTGATATCTATTCTCGAACCTGGGTGTGTTTTCCGGCTTGTCCTTTTCTCATTGGTTATCGATACCCGTTCCCTCCTTTTACACAAAGCTTCTTTGAATCCACTGGCATATTCTACATCCAGGCTATGCCTATGCTTTGGAGAGTTTTAAGAACCATTGAAAGAATCATCGAGGAAGAAAAAATCGACTTCGGTCTTCATGAGTTGTCTCATCTCTATACCCTCACTACCCATGGCCCGGCCCGATTCATTCTGAAATCCAAACCTCGACAGCCCCATCCGATTTTAAAAGTCTCTCTGAATGACGCCTTCTGGAGGAACCAATTCTTCTTTGTAAAACGTGACTCAATACCTGGTGGGGCTGATCTACCTTTACAGTGGGTTAGAAAGGGTAGGATCCCGGATCCTTAATAAAAACATAGTCCGTGATAACTGATCTAACTTTGAATCATTTCTCTTTCATTTGTTTGCAGTGGAGAATTTCGCTTCCTTGGGTATATTACCTGGAACAGAAGAAAAAACAAAATGATTCCTTGCCCTGGCATCTGAGGTTAGAACCTTTCAAGCCCGGTTTGTCGAAGCTTTTTGTGAGATTTCCTCAGACTCTGATATGTCAAGTAAGTTTACAATAATTAAAAATAAATAAAATTAGATAGAATACTTATCTGTTGACTTAATCTTGTAGGTGCCAAGAAGTCTCAAAAGTCCGCTAGCAACTTCTCCTTGGAAGACATCGACAGCATGATGACTCCTCAAGATATCAAGAAGGAGGCTTTGAAGGCTGCAACCAGTTCTGAGCCAAAGACTGCAACTACCAGAGCCAAGTCAGCTGCTTCCAAAAGAAAGAAGTCCTCCGAGCTTGAAACCCACTCCGATGTGGTCCTCACTGTAAGTATATCATATCCCACTGTTTTGAATTTAAGGATCCAATATCCTTCTAATCCTCATTCAACTGATGGTTACAGGCTATGAATGATTTCAAAGACCATTACGAAAAGATAGTGAACCAAATGGGTGAGAAGATGTCCGGACTGGGGAATGCTGTGGTAGCCAAGGATAAAGCCTTAATCCAGCTTTCAAAGGACAAAAAGCAGTTAGAGGATCAGTTATCCTTAGAAGAAGCCCAGCGCCAAGAAGAGGTGAAGCAGGCTACGGATGAGGCTAAAGTGTGGGCCGCTAGGTCGGTGTTTCAAGCAAGGATTAAGATGGTGATGGAGGCCGGTGATCCTGCTTTTAACAAAACGACCTGGGATGTGAAGAAGTGGAAGACTACTTTGGCGGCTCTTGGTGGCGAGGATGATGTTGAGATGGCTGAGGACAATAAGGCAGGAACTAGTGGGGTCAAGGATGTGGTGGAAGCCGGTGAAGGAGCGGGTGTTGCGGAAGGCGAGGGAGCAGCTTGAATGGGCGATGAAGGATATAAAAGAAAAGGCCCGAGCCCATTTTTTATGTTGATGTTTTTATGAACAATTGCTATGGTCTGTAACAAACAATAGTAAGTAGTGTAAGGCCCCGTTACCGGTGCCCTACTTTGGACGTTGGATTTACTCATTCACATAGTTCTAAACATCATAGTTAATAAAAACATACGCGAAATATTTAAAACTTTCATAAAACTTTTCATAACAATCCATAACTTGTCTTAAACGAACATCTTGTCTTTCAAAATCAACAAAACATTAAACATAAAACGCCTTGAGTCTTCCGATGCCAGTCTCTTATTCAATTGCCACATGTTCCCCTTAAGAGAGCTACTTCATCCTACTCACCTGCGCGCATACTAAAAGTCAGCTACGTTGAGTGAGTTATAGTTAATCATTCAACATACCATTCATTCATACTTACATACTTTCAGTTATAATTCACTTGCTTACCTTCATGCTTTTTTTTATATTCATACCTTACGTTTTAAAGATCATTACGCCCTATAACCTTCGCATATATTATTAGGGTATGCAACCCTTTAACCTTCGCATATATTATTAGGGTATGCAACCCTTTATCTTTCACATATTTTATTAGGGTATGCAACCCTTTTAACCTTCGCATATATTATTAGGGTATGAAACCCTTTTTATCCTTCGCATATATTATTAGGGTATGCAACCCTTTACCTTACCATGCCTTTCATTATCATCTCATATATTACATTCATTCATAACATACATACGTAACATTCATGCCTTATATATAACATTCATTATGGCTTGTTAGTACGAGCAATATCCGCAGATCGTCCATGTACCGAAAAGCACTCATTCATATCTTACACATATAGCATATATGGCATACACTTATCACTTAGGATAAGCGTATTAACTAATCACGTCGAGTATGCACACAGCCCCGAAAACATAACAAGGAATGGGGCTAGAAACACACCTGGATTATGTTTCTCTCTTCGTTAATAGTTAATCCTTTCTTTAGTTGAGCTATGCTAACTGTATATAAGTTATACGTATCAAAACTCGTCCTATCGTATCAGATTTCTTTTACTTAGTATTAAGCGAACTTAGCATTAAGCGAAGTTAGTATTAAACGAACTTAGCATTAAGCGAAGTCAGTATTAGACGAACTTAGCATTAAGCGAAATTAGTATTAAACGAACTTAGCATTAAGCGAAGTTAGTATTATACGAACTTAGCATTAAGCAAAGTTAGTATTAGACTAACTTAGTATTGAACGAACTTAGATACACGCGAACGTATTCAGCGAAGTTATCTACAGTGGCGACGGGTTTTGATTTTAACCCCATAACATCTCTGTTCAAACTGTAACCCTTCAATATGATGTTAACCATTCCCGTGAACATTCCCATGGTCATTTTTTGATAAGACTCGGCCCGAAAACGCATAAAGTTTGGACCTTTAAGCTTAAAAACGTTCAACACTAAAACTAAGGTTTTCTTTGAACAAACCATACATGTTTATGGGTTCATTAGGTTCGTTCTAACATCAAGTTCGTTACTTTACGTTTCGTTTAGACCCGATCTATTATAGTTTCAAGTTTCATGGCTAACCGTCTATAAAAACATGAACTTTAAGATTGAAATCATACCTTTACATGTTC
The DNA here is from genome assembly GCF_021521415.1 of Bidens hawaiensis. NCBI lineage: Eukaryota > Viridiplantae > Streptophyta > Magnoliopsida > Asterales > Asteraceae > Bidens > Bidens hawaiensis. The sequence continues at coordinate 375,149 of NW_027491957.1, forward strand.
GTTTGGTCTCGGTTAGCTAGATTATGAACTTTGAATCTTGTATCTATCTTGTATAAAGCTTGTATAATAAAGATCTACACGAACTAACGTCCACTTGATCTCGAATCTCGCTCTTTCTCTCGGCCGTATATATATATATATATATATATATATATATATATATAGAGTGATATGTGTGTATTTTTTAGTGTGTGGGCAAATATGGAAAGATGGAATGAGGATTAGGGTTTTAGGATGGTTTAAGGGGGTATTTATATCCATTAAAGCCCATGGACCTAAGGCCCATTACCCTTTAATCCACCATAATTAATCCAAGTCCATGATCTTTTCTTTGTTAATACTAGTTAATTATTTATGCCCGATAAATAAACGCGACTTTCTTTTATTAAATATGAAAATTTTAGGATGTTACAACTAGGATTTAAGGATCACTGATACTCAAGACAATTTTCAGAGGTACCGAAGGTGGATGAATTCTCCGTTTGAGGGGATGAAGCCTTTGGTGTCTCTGACTTTTATTAACCTGCACTTAATTAAACGATTAGTAGCAACTTACTTTAACCAGGATGGATGGTCCATCTTTTCGAATGGTGAAGTCCGGGTTAACTTTTGATAAAGTTAAGTAAGTTTTTAAATAAATATCATCTTTTGACTATTTGTTTATTGTCTGTTATTGTGAAAGTTTACATGATATAATCTTAGATTTATTGAAAGTTTCGGAAAATAATCTTGAATAAAAGAAAATTTTAGGATAGAATATCCTTAAGAAAGATAATTACAAAATTATTAGGATACAATATTCTTACAAAGAATTCAAAGATGTTAAATCCTTAAACAAAAGATCTATAAGAATCCCATCTAAACCAATATAACTTTGTAAGTAGAAATCATACTGCAAGATCTAAGTAGACCTAAGTTACCATAAGTATAGAACCTTCAGTGATCCTTGTAGAAATAAGCTAAGGATTTTAAATCCATAAGTCTTGATTCTTGTTATTGGACTTAGAACATCTGTTGCAAAGAACTTATAATATTAATTAGGGTTAAACCTGTCAAGCTGGGGACAAGCCCAAATAATAAACTGGGGACAGCCCGTGCAACTGGGGACAAGCCCGTGAACTGGGGACAAGCCCGTAAACTGGGGACAAGCCCATGATCTGGGGACAAGCCCAAACTGGGGACAAGCTCAAACTGGGGACTGGCCCAATATACGGATGTTAACTGGGGACTCGCCCAAACCGTGATTTAGCGCAAACGTGAGATAACATGAAAATTTTATAAACTGGTGGTATGGTACGTCTACCATAAATCGTAGGATCCTCCGTATAGCCAAAGACAACGAAATTGTCAGCCACTAAGCGTGTACTGGTCCCGCTGCCCCGGACTATACGTTGGATAGCGTGCGCTCCAGGCAAGAGTGTAGAAACTCTAATTATAAGAAAGGTGAAAACCTTTAAACCTTAGGGGATATGACCATCGGGGGTCATACCCAATCGTGGGCTAGGCCAAGGGAAATAGCTTAGTACCTTAAATGTAAAGGAGAGGTGGCCAACCTCTTGATCATTGAATTTCTCATTAATATCCTGCATTGTTACTTAAAACTTGGAAAATACAAATGTTAAGAATATGTTATCCTTAAATAAGCAAAAATCAAAAATGAAAAAGTGATTAGATAGATATTACCGATTTTAGGATCCTTGATCCTTTAAGGATATCTGATCCTCATAGGATACTTGATCCTGATCAGAAAAAGTATTTCTTGAGGTGGATAGCATTCCATGCTCTTTGTAACATGTTGCCTTCCATAGTGAGCAAATGATATGCCCTCTTTCCTGCCTCTAACTCGATCAGATAAGGACCTTCCCACTTGGGTGCTAGCTTCCTATCTGCCGGATTGGTTGATTCTAGAAGGATTTTCTCAAGACTAGATCTCCTTCTTGAAATCTTCTGATCCTTATAATTTTGTTGTATGCCCCAGCTACCCTTTGTTGGTATGCTGCCATTCTGATCTTGGCTAGGTCTGTGAGTTCTTCAACAGTATCTAAGTCTTCAAGAAGAATTTCTTCATTGGCCTCAGGATCACGGATGCTCATTCTGGCTGTAGGAACCACCATTTCTGTAGGGATAACTGCTTCTGTTCCAAACACCAATGAGAAGGGTGTTTGGCCTATTGCATTCTTGGGTGTTGTCCTGTCAGCCCAAAGAACATAAGGCAGCTCTTCAGCCCACTTTCCTTTCTTGGATCCTAGTTTCTTCTTCAAATTGTTGATGATTATCTTGTTACTTGATTCTTCTTGGCCATTAGCATGAGGATGCACTGGGTAGAGGTAATCATCTTGATCCCCGAACTTTCACAAAAGTTAGTGGTTCTTTTACCGATAAACTGGTAACCATTGTCACAAATAATTTTTTAAGGAATACCAAATCTAGTAATAATATTTCTTTTAATGAAGGATATCACCTCTTTTTCGCGGACTTGAACAAAATCTTATGCCTCTATCCACTTTGAAAAGTATTCAGTCATTGCAAGCATGAATGTTTTTCCTCCTGGTGCCTTAGGTAGCTTACCCACAATATCCATACCCCATTGTATGAAATGCCATGATGAGGATACAGGATACATAGGTTCTGCTGGTTGATGACGGATGTTTGCATGTCTTTGACAAGCATCACACTTCTTTGAATATTCCATGGCGTCTCTCTTCATTGTTGGCCAATAGTATCATGTTCTAAGAATCCTAGAAAACAGGGCTCTTCCTCTAGTGTGATTACCACAATCACCTTCGTGAAAATCTTTGAGCACCTCTTGGATTTCAGGATCTTCGATGCATCTCAAGTATGGACCTGCAAGAGATTTTCTGTATAGCATATCATCTAATAAAATATATTGTGATACCTTGAGTTTGAAAGATTTGGGATTCTCCGTGGTTGGAATCTCTCCAGTTTGAATGTATTTCTTAATTGGGAGGATCCAGGATCCTTGGCTAGCTGAGGATAATGGATCCCAAAGTACGATCTGTTTGTCAGTTGTTATTTCTCCAACTTCTTGTTCTCCTATTGCTGGCGAGAGTATATGGATGATTGGGATCTTCGTATCTTCTGGAATTTTCAAGGATGGGGCTAAATTTGCTAAGGCATCTTCCCCAGCATTTTCTTCTCTTGGTACCTGTATGTTGCTAAACAACTCGAAGGATTTTGCTAACTCCTTCACAATTTCTAAATATTTGATCATATTTTCACCTTTCACGGTATAAGAACCGTTAAAGTGATTGGTTATAAGTAAAGAATCCATATAAACTTGAAGAAATTTATCCTCATTTATTTGTCTATAAGTAAACCTGCGATGAGTGCTTTATACTCTGCCTCATTGTTGGTGGCTTGAAATGCACAGGCAATGGACTGGGGTATTATGTCCCCCTGTGGCGATTTCAGTAGTATGCCCAATCCCGTTCCTCTTACGTTGGATGCTCCATCTGTGAAGAGGATCCAAGGATCATTGGTTTCTTCTAGTTGTTGGACTTCTAAATCCGCTTCCTTTTGCATGTCACTGCTGAAATCGGCCACAAAGTCTGCTAGTGCCTGCGATTTGATAGCTGTTCCAGGCTCATACTGACTGTCATATGCACTCAGCTTCACAACCCACTTGGCCATTCTACCTGACAATTCTGGCTTTCTAAGAACATTCTTAACTAGATAGTTAGTTCTTAAAATAATAGTATGAGTCTCAAAATAATGTCTTAACTTAGTGGAAGCCATAATAAGTGCAAGAATTAATTTTTCTAAATAAGAATACATGGCTTCTGCATCTAATAGACTTTTACTTACATAATAAACGGGATGTTGTTCACCTTCATGATCCTTCACAAGGACAGCACTAAAGGCATTTCCTGAAACAACTAGTTAGAGATATAAGGATTCTCCATCCACAGGATTCATTAGAGCTGGAGCTGAGGATAAGTAATCCTTTAATGCTTTAAGGGCGACTTCATGCTACTATATCCATTCAAACTTCTTATTTTTCCTAAGGATGTCATAAAAGTCTTTGCACTTCTCCGAGGATCTGGAAATGAATCTGTTGAGAGCAGCTATTCTCCCTGTAACATCCGGCCCCTCGCACCACCAATAATGTTCTGCCTCTTCAATCACCAACGCGTTTTGGGCAACCCCGGCTAAAGCGGAATACGCACGAGTGTGACGTACAGATTGCCCAAAACACATGTGACACTATTAAGTGACAATATTATCATTACTTAATTCAAATATCAAGTACACAAGTTTGTAACAAGAAATACAAAGAACTACAAGAACAATAAACAACTTGACCATTTATTAATATAAAGATTTTAAAAATAAAAACAATAAAAACGCATTGACACAACAGTTTAACCACTGGACCAGCTTGTACTTTAATAATATAAGCAATGTAGTAATTTAAATATTATAACTCATGTTCATCATCTTCCTCATACAAACCCTAGATTTAATTCTCTTAAATCGTTCCATGTTTGTCCGATCTTTGTTAGGGGTTTTGTTATACGCTTGAAACTAATACGAATTCATATCTTATTTACTTGATTTTGTGCCTGAATGATGGAGAACAAGACTCGCCGGAAAAGTAAACTTTGATGAACAATCGGAGTTATAGAGAGTGTTAGAGAGTATATTGATGGTTGGTGCGAGTTTAGATGTTGATTTGGATCCTATTTATAGGCTTAAAAGATCCGATTGATGTTAATATCGAGTTAATGGTGTTCTTTATTATAATCCGGTTATTGGTTGATTAATACGAGTTAATCATGAGTTAAATGGCGAAATAAAGTGTATATTATTGTTCGTCGTTTGAGGAGAAGTCATTTAGAATACTTTACCGGATCAAACGGAGTTATTATGGGGCGTTTGGTTTACTCGCCAAAAATACTCGCCGGATTCCGGCCGCCGGAAGGGCTACTAATAATAATAATATTACTAATAATAATAAATAGTATTAATAAATTTTATTAATAATAATATTGATAATGATGGTAATAAAAATAATTATGACGGTAATGGTACTAATAATAATGGTGGTAGTAATATTAATAATGATGTTAATAACTTTAATAATAATAATAATAGTAAAGGTAATAAATTCTTTTTAAAGGAAATCAGTTTGACTAAGGGTTAAAATAACCGAGGATTTAGATTTAGGCGCGAGGTGTTAGTAAAAGAGATAGAATATAGGAAAGTATGCAAAAGAAAATATATACGAGTTTGATGAGTTTTGTAAAGATCTAAGCATTGAAACCTGAAAATCGTGTACGGTCGACAAAGGATGTGAGGTTAGGATATGGCATGGCGGAACCAAGTTAGGCCTTCCAAAGTATAGTGGGTGTGCTAGGGTCACCACAATGATAGCAGGCTTGTAGCATGAGGTCAAACATGTGATTGAGACAAATGGTTAGGTACAGGTCTTGCAGATGGGCGAGTGGCGTTGAGTTTGGGTGGGTTTTAGCAATAAGTGGTAATTGAATCTACCACAAATTGAAGTAATCAACGTTTCAGGGAAGTAAAGTGGTGGGATTTACACATACCATACAAAGGGTGTGTTTCAGCGTGAGGCCTTTCGGTTGGGTTTAGTTTGCGTTTCCAAGAATGGTGCTGGGTTTGAATTTGAATTTACTATAGCAATGGAGGTGGGTGTGGTTAAGCGTGGAGTGATCGGGATCGCGGAGGCCATTTGCTTGATAACTTGGATTGTCATTTCGCCGGTTGAGTGCGGCAACTAGGAAAACGAGAAGGCATGATACGAAACGTGAGGAATTTGCGTGACTTGGGGCGTAAGTATAAAAACGACTAATAGATATATCAATGAAACAAGTAAAGAAAAGAAATCATATGAAACAAAATTTGAAATCGAAATTGGAATTCTCATGAGACGTCATGAGTTTTCACATTCAACAAACGAAAATCTAAGAAATTATTGAATAATCATATGGAATAAATATTAAACTTAACAATAAATTGTAGAAACGAATTGTAAATCGAGTGTTCATATACCACCATAACTTTCTAAATTTTAAATTCTAAAACATAAGTGTAAATGAATATAACAAAAAGGTAACCGAATTGAAATTCAACCATTCATATATCACCATTACCTTTCAAATTTTCAATTATAAAACGTAGTAGTAAATGAATAAAATAATATAGTAATCAAATCGAAATTCAACCATTTATATATCACCATAACTTTTTGAAATTTCAATTCTAAAACATATTAGTAAAATAACAAAATAATTGTTTGAAATTCGGTTATTACTTTGCAAAACTTTTAAAAGTTTAAACTGTAAATTAGCGTATAAATAAAGAAAACGTGTCACAAAATTTTTAAACTTAACTATTCTCGTATAAAAAAATGCGTAATTAAATCGAACCGAAAGCTGGGTATTCGTGTACAGACTTCCAGTTAAAAAACATTGTAAAACATAGAGGAGTGCAACCATATTCTTTTCACAAAGAGAACTTGGTCGCGTTTGAAAACTTAAAGTTGTGATTCATATGGCGTTGAAAGTGGTATGCTTTGGCTTAATAGAGTTCATGCTCTTTCCTAACTCTCCAGATAAGCAACCGGGTCCCGCGTCTGATTGGGATTTATACGCATTGCTTATCCTTAGGTTTCAATAACCTTGGTGTCAAGAGTTTCGGAAAACAGGCACGTCCCCCTTACAGTTACTACATACCCACTATAACGAACCATCTTTAAGAGGAAGAAATATCGGACAACCAAAAATTAAAAATCTGATTATTGAAATTGAAAATCTTTGCGTTAGGCATAAGCCTTGGACTTGTGTGTGCTTGTGTAATTGAAGTAATTGAAGTAATTGAATCATCAGTATAATAGTATTAAATAAGTGCTTTGAACAATCACATAAGGCTCACATAATTTCTAATTATGCAACTTAAGCAATTAAGCAAATAAACTATAACTAACTAGAACACTACGTCTAATGTCCTATCTTATAGTCACGGCTTTGATACCAATTTGTAACACCCCGGCTAAAGCGGAATACGCCCGAGTGTGACGTACAGATTGCCCAAAACTCATGTGACACTATTAAGTGACAATATTATCATTAATTAATTCAAATATCAAGTACACAAGTTTGTAACAAGAAATACAAAGAACTACAAGAACAATAAACAACTTGACCATTTATTAATATAACCTAAGTACTAATGTCTTTGTCACGGCAACATCTTCTAAATAAGGTACCTGTAGCATATATATATAAAATAAAGGTCAACTATATGAATAGTTGGTGAGTTCACACAAGTTTTGATATAAGTACATAAAAATCTACAATTCCATGAACAAGTGTACATGAGCAAGTAATGTCCTTTCCAACTGGGATTGTGCACCAGCGTACTCAGATAAGCGCAAGTAAGGTCCTTTCCAGTTGGGATTGTGCACCAACGTACTCGGATAATGAGGCCCTTTTCCACTCATAACAACAAATGTATTGAGCGCAAAGACGTATGATCATACTATATTGAAGTAATCCATGAGCAAGTAATTTGTAGCAAGTAACAAGTAAACACACAAGTCCATGTAGCGAATTGTAGTTTGTAAATAATGAATAAACGAAATTGTAATTTGGATAGGATATATATGCTAACCCCAAAATGTGTAAAAGCGTTAAAAAGGGGGTGTGAGAAACTCACCTTGAAGTTTGAAGACAAAGTTGAAATAAAACCGAAAGTGCGTAAATGAAACCGATGCTATTGAACGTCACGAACTAGAAATTAAAGTACAAAAGTAATTATTACTAAAAACTTAAAAAGGTAAATAGATCGGGTTGTCGGGGATTAGAAGTGTTTAATGTATATTATATCAATTTATGGAGTTTTGGTAATATAATATTATTGTTAAGGTTTAACGAGTTTTAACGAATTGTTAATAAATTATGAATTCAATATTAGTTTAAATTATAAGATTAATGTCAAGTTTGAATATTATAAGAGTTACACAAATACTGGTGTTAACGATATATTTCATTTTGAAAATGAATATGTTAACGGATTATAAAGTTTAACGAACAAAACACAATATATATATTTTAAACGAGTGTAAAAGAATTTGTCGAGTTTGAAAGATTGGTTTTTAGGTGAAAATGATAAATGTAGTTTATAATTAATTTTACTTAACTTAAAAATAATTTTTATTTGATTTAAAAATGATTTATTAAACAATATGTAGTTTATAATAATTAATATAAAGATTTTAAAAATAAAAACAATAAAAACGCATTGACCCGGGTCCTTATGGACGTAACACAACAGTTTAACCACTGGACCAGCTTGTACTTTGATAATATAATCAGAAAAGTAATTTAAATATTATAACTCATGTTCATCATCTTCCTCATACAAACCCTAGATTTAATTCTCTTAAATCGTTCCATGTTTGCCCGATCTTTGTTAGGGGTTTTGTTATACGCTTGAAACTAATACGAATTCATATCTTACTTACTTGATTTGGTGCCCGAATGATGGAGAACAAGACTCGCCGGAAAAGTAAACTTTGATGAACAATCGGAGTTATAGAGAGTGTTAGAGAGGATATTGATGGTTGGTGCGAGTTTAGATGTTGATTTGGATCCTATTTATAGGCTTAAAAGATCCGATTGATGTTAATATCGAGTTAATGGTGTTCTTTATTATAATCCGGTTATTGGTTGATTAATACGAGTTAATCACAAGTTAAATGGCGAAATAAAGTGTATATTATTGTTCGTCGTTTGAGGAGAAGTCATTTAGAATACTTTACCGGATCAAACGGAGTTATTATGGGGTGTTTGGTTTATTCGCCGGAAATACTCGCCGGATTCCGGCCGCCGGAAGGGCTGCCGGAAAAACGAAAGGGATGAGTGCTGCTACTTTTCATTATTGTTATTATTTTATCGTATTTACACTTTTAGTCCTTAGACTTTCATATTCCTTTTAAATAGAATTAATATAAACTTACATTTTGGACCTTGTACTTCTAAATGTTATATAAATGAATTAAAAGTTAATGATTTGGAAATATGTTCGTATTATACTCGGATAGTTCGGGACTCGTTTAAGTAGGCATGTTAGAACTTGGAGTTTCGTTATTGAACAATACAAAATAGATAAACAACAAATAACGACTATAACACGTCGTAAATATTATTAAATAAATAATCAATAATTATATATATAATAAAAAGAATTATACGAATACATCAAAACCTCAAAATGAGTCGGTTGATGAACACGCATGAAACGGAACTTGAAATATACATTTATATTTACACATATATTCATAATAAAACAGAAAATTTAAAATGGGTCGGGTTTTTGGGTTTGAAAAGTGACGAATGTTACACTCCCCGTCAGTCTTTGGACATCCTTAGAATTCACAGGGGATTTCAAGTTGATGATGGCTTCTATCTACTCAGGGCTTGCTTCTATTCCTCTTTTGGTCACCATGTATCCTAAGAACTTCCATCCTTGATACCAAAGTGGCATTTTGAAGGATTCAGCTTCATATTGTACTGATCCAGGATGTTGAAAGCTTCTTCAAGGTCTTTGAGGTGATCCTCAGTTCTCTTTGAGTTCACCACCATATCATCTATGTAGACTTCCATGGTTTTGCCTAGCTGATCCTTGAACATCACGTTGACCAGTCTTTGATATGTTGCTCCTGAATTTCTTAGTCCGAACGACATAGCGATATAACAATATATGCCGGTAGGAGTCATGAATGTTGTATCCTCTTGATCAGATGGTTCCATCTGAATTTGTTGAAATCCAGAGGAAGCATCCATAAAGGTGAGCCTCTCATGTCCTGCCGTTGCATCCATCATGGAATCTATATGTGGTAACGGGAAAGGATCCTTAGGGCATGCCTTGTTTAAATCGGTAAAATCGACAACACCCTCCACTTTCCATTCTGTTTAGAAAAACAACAACCACATTAGCTAACTATCGAGGATACTTAATCTCTCTGATCATACCGGCCTTAAGAAGTTTTCAACTTCTTCTTGTATGATCGCGTTCCTCTCAGGAGCGAATTTCCTTCGCTTCTGATGGACGGGTTTAATAGATAAATCAAGGCCTAGCTTGTGATTAATTACCTCCTTAGAAATACCAGTCATGTCTGAATGTTTGAAGGAAAATGTGGATTTTCTTCGCTTTAGGAAGGATATCATATCCTCATCAATTTCACTAGGGATACCGGATTCTAGGAACACTTTCGCATCTGGATCCTCGGAGTCCAAGGATACTTCCTTTAAGTCCTTCTCACGAGCGTCCAGCACGTCCCTAGGATGCTGTTATGATTGCTATGCTATCGTTTGTTTAGCTGCTTGCTTCATTGATGAGGAGTAGTAGTTCTTGGCTTCGACTTTGTCACCATCTATCCTTACCACTCCCCAAGAAGTCAGTAGTTTGATGAATTGATGGTAAGTAGAGGCCACTGCCTTCATCCCATGTAGCCAAGGTCTGCCTAAAATAACATTGCAACAAGAAAGGTTATCTATAAAACAAAATTTTTTGTAAGAGTCTAACCCTTCGATGTATATTGGGAGTTTGATGTCCCCCAATGTCTTCTTGGTTTCTCCACTGAATTCAACTGACACCGACGTCCTTGGGATGATTTCTGAATCTGGGATTTTCATCTTCTGAAGGACATCATGTTGGATGATGTTGACCGAGCTTCCACCATTGACAAGGATCCTGCGTACATAATGGTTAGCAATAAATAAAGTAACGATCAAACCGTCATGACGTGAATCCTGGATGCTTGATTTATCTTCTTCATCAAAGAAGATCCTTTTGTCAGTCTTCAAGGTGGTGGATATAACCGGTCGTTCCCCGTTATCCAACTTGGTCTCTTTAGCCAGCCTCTTAGCTGCGGAGAAAGAAGTTCCACATATGTCTGAGCCGCCGGAAATGAAGTTGATCACTTGAGCATCTGGTGGGGGCGGAGTTGCTTTTTGGGGAGCCTCTTCAGGATCCTGGATCCTGGACTTCTTTCTTCCCAACAGTTCCTTAAAGTGGCCCTTGCTTATGAGGTATCCGATTTCCCTCCTCAAACCGATGCAATCGTCCGTCATGTGGCCAAAATCTTCGTGGAAGGCACACCATTTGGACTTATCTCTGAAGGTGGTTGACTTTTCATTCTTTCGGGGCCACCTCGCTTTCTCACCTAGATCCCTCATGGCACAAATTAAACCATGAGTATCTACTGAGAAGCAATATTCTGAGATGTTGGGGTAATCCTCATCATCATCCTCTTCTTCAACAGCTCGAACGTTTTGATTGTTGAATTTGGAGTAGGGCTTCGAGTTGTTGTTCTTGAATGAGAATCCTTGCTTCTTGTCAGAAGATTCTTGTTTTGTTTGATTCTGTAAACGATCTTGGATCCTCTTGTCATCTTCTAATCGTATGAATCAGAGTGCCATGTTTCTGACTTCATCTAAGGACTTGCAAGGAGTCATCACAAGATCATCATAAAAGGGGGAGCCCTTCTGAAGTCCCATCTTGAATGCTTCAACAGCGGTAGCCATGTTAAGATTAGGGATTTCCATAGCTTCCCTGCCGAACCTCGTAACAAAATCCCTAAGGGATTCATCACTAGGTTGGATAACTCGGTATAAATCACTAGTTAATTCTCAAATTTCCTACTACAGGAAAATTGACTGTTGAACAAGTTAACTAAGTGCGAGAAAGAAGTAACTGAAAAGGGAGGAAGACTTAGCAGCCATTTTAACGCAGATCATGTCAGTGTGGATCCGAAGCCCTTGCACAAACAAGCCTCCTTGAGCCTTTCAAGAATTGGATTGATCTCCATACGCTCCCTATATTGTGCAACGTGCTCCTCAGGATCTGTGGTCCCATCATAAGTCTTCATGTTGGGGTTTGGAATCGCTTTGGGATTTCAGCATCACAGATAGGTGGAGCAAATCTGGATAACTTGTGTCTCCCTTCTGGTATCTAGGGAATTGGACGGATCACCCCGGGTACGCTGGATATCATATACTTAAGTTTTTGTAGTTCCTTAACCATAGCTTGGTTGATACATACATCATGCATGGAACCACGGTTAGCATCTAAGGATACATGATCTAAAAGTTACCTCTTTGCTGGGTTAAGGTTGGCATCCCAGATGAGTAGCTAAGGTAAGAAGCGTCCGCTACAGGGGTCGGTCCTCCAGAGGCAATGGTCTGCATGGGAATTATATCTCCCTTGATTAGGGATAAAGGATCCTACAGGGGTCGCTGATGTTGAACTCATAAGGATCCTTGATTAGGGATAAAGGATACCATTGGTTGAGAGTTAAAGGATCCTTGAGGATATGATCCGTAGGATCCTGGTTGGAGGAACAATGATCATTGCTGAAAGGTAGAGGGTCCTTGAGCTAACTGACCCATGGACCCCGGTTGAAGGATGGATGATCCTGGTTGAAAGATCAAGGATCCTCGAGTTTGTTGACCCATGGATCCTTGCTGGAGGATAAATGATCCTTGTGTGAACTGAGCCAAGGATCCTAGAGTGGTGAAATCCAGCATCCTAGGCACTAGAGGAGTTTCATCCTCTGCCAGACTCTTAGTCTTCTTGAGATCTTCAATCTCCCGAATGATCCTCTGGTTAGTCTTGTTTTGCTGCTCCATGTATGTTTTGACCTACGAAAACATATTAGAAACATCATTGTTAGTATTAACTACCGAAGTGGCAGCGGTAGTTTTCGAGCTCTGGAAGACTGGTAGTTGTGTCTTGTTCCTAGCAGCAGTAGCTCGTGGTGCTCCAGTGATTGGCGGAGACATCAGCGGCAAGGTTCTTGATGAGAGAGGAACCGAAGACGGCATGGTTGATGAAGCAGAGGTTGATTGGGAAGCCATTGAAAGTGATATGGGTATGAAAAATTGGGAACTGATATGAATAATATGGATTATAGCACCAATTGCCCCACGGTGGGCGCCAAATTGTCTTGGACAACAATCTGCTAAGGATAATGTATCCAAATCCATAAATGTGAGGTCTAGTGCTACGATAATATTAATGATTATATGAACGAAATAAGGTCAAACAACGTGATTTGTTGCGAGGAAAAACCCTTTGATCTTGTTTGGATCAAAGGAAAAAAAAACCCGGGTGATGACAACTCGTCAATCACCAATTTATTAATCAAAAAAGGTTACAAGCGTTTTGGAGATTACGATCAATGTTACAATCAATGCTAGTGTGTAGAGAGAAATATTAATTCTGCTCTAATGTGTGTGAGTACCAGTGAGTCCTAATCAATCATTATCTTCATGTTTATAAAGTAAATAACGAATAACAACAATTCCTAACTATCCGCCACTCTTCCACAACTCCTTCAACGTTCATTGACCACGTGCTTGGGATCTTCCAGTAGCGAACTTTAAGGTAGACTTAGTCATAGAGTCGTTGCTTCTGTTGAATAATAACCTACACACGTGAAACATAATTCACATTTGAAGGGGAGGAGGGCCAACATAATTCACCCACCGCGCCGGCCGTTGGAACGCCCGAAGCAGCCGCGCCCGAGGTTGGACCGCGCCCCACGGCTGTGTTCGGCGCCCACGGCGCCCAAAACTTTCACCCCTCCGCGCCCCATAACGGGGTTCTTAGTAAAGATGAATGCTCTACCATTGAATCACGTCTGATTTATATAATGAGTAAAGTTAAAATACAAAGGATAATAAAAATGAGAAGGGTGAGAAGGAATCTAGTCCATTGATCTTAGATTTGAATAGCTGAGATTAATTTAATAAAAAAATTGATGAAAAGGGCATGAAGGTAATAACACATCTTTGTTGACTTTCTCTCTCCACATGCAAGGCACATGTCAATTCCCCCATCATTTTAAAATGTCCGTAACTTTTTCATACGACATTATTTTTTAAAAAAAGTTTACCATAATAATAAGCGTTTTATTATCTTTAATATGAGTATCATATTGTTATATAAAAATATAAAAAAAAGTAATAAGTTTTTTTAATTGTGTTTTTTTGTTGTTCATTGTGTCATTGTGTTTTACGTTTCAAGTAATTGTGTTATACGTATTCACCATTGTGTCTTACGTTTTTGGTCATTGTGTTATACGTATTCACCATTGTGTCTTACTTTTTAGGTCATTGTGTTATACGTATTCACCATTGGGTTTTACGTTTCAAGTTATTGTGTAACATGTATTAAGCATTGTGTTTTATGTATTAGATAAAAAGACACAATGGTGTGCAAAAAGACACAATGACGAAAAAAACACAATGACGAACAAAGACACAATGACTAAAAAAAGACACAATGATAAGCAAAAAGATACAATGGTGTGCGAAAAGACACAATGGCGAAAAAAGACACGATGGTGTACGAAAAGACACAATGACGAAAAAAGACACAATGATAAGCGAAAAGACACAATGATAAGCGAAAAGACACAATGGTGTGCGAAAAGACACAATGATAAGCGAAAAGACACAATTACGAAAAAAGACACAATGTTGTGCGAAAAGACACAATGATGAAAAAAGACACAATGATAAGCGAAAAGACACAATGGTGTGTGAAAAGACACAATGACGTGATTTTTGTTGTAAATTTTATATAACAAAAATCATACTCATATTAAAGATAAAAAAATGCTTGTTAATATGATGATTTTTTTTTAAAAAAAATAATCATACGAATAAGTTATAAACGTTCTAAAATGATGAGGGTATTAATATGTGTCTTGCACATGGAGAGAGAAAATGTGTATAATTACCTCTATACCCTTTTTCTTTTGGTCCACACTTGACACATGTCAATTATTTATTGCTTCTCACACTTCTCATTTTTGTAACCCTTTGTAGAATAACTTGACCCTTAGGCCATGGGGTATACTCTAACCTCTACATAGGTTAAAGTGACATAGCACTTTAAAGGTGGATTAAACCACTCCCCTCTTGTGTTAAGTGTGTTAAAAATGTCCATGGGTTGGGTTAAAATGAGCAATATGTATTAATGATGTATTGATTACTAGTTGATTTGTTATATTAATTATGGGTTAAACCATTTCCTTTGGATGATATAGAGTGAAAGAGAAAAAAAATGATAATGTAGAGCTTATGTGAAATTAAGATGGATTAGAGTATACTCCATAACCTTATATAATACTTAAAAAAAATTGACATTACTTTCTAGGATTCCATTTTTGAATATCCGAAAATCTTGAGATACGTGAGATTAAAAGACCATACAAAATAAAGATAACAACGAGACAGGCCACAAACTGTCCCCAACAATAAACAAAAAAACAATGCTAGCCTTCCTCTACCTACTAGTTTTCCATCTAGCCGGCACCTATGCTTCCACATCCAAAGTAAAGACCATAATCATACTCGCCGGACAAAGCAACATGTCCGGCCGAGGCGGAGTAATCAACAACACATGGGACGGCGTGGTTCCACTTGAATCCCAACCCAACCCATCAATCCTCAGACTAACCGCTAACCTCACATGGGTCGAAGCCCATGAGCCACTCCACAAGGACATTGATGTACAGGCCACATGTGGGGTGGGCCCCGGGATGGCATTTGCTAACAGGGTGTTGTTAAAGGATCCGAAGCTGGGTCCGTTGGGTTTGGTTCCGTGTGCGGTTGGTGGTCCCATGGGGACCAAGATCAGTGACTGGGGTAGAAAGAGGGTGTTGTATAGGCAGGTGTTGAAGAGGGCTGATGTGGCCCGGAGAGATGGTGGTTTGGTTCGAGGGGTGTTGTGGTTTCAAGGGGAGAGTGATACGGTGAGTGAAGTGGATGCTAGGAAGTATAAGAGACGGTTGGTGAACTTGTTTAATAATCTGCGTCTGGATCTTGGATCTCCTTTACTCCCAATTGTACATGTGAGTGTTTTTGTTTGCCTACAACCTGTTAATGATAAAATTACAAATATGTTGCTTTTGATTTCATTGATGTGGTACATATGACTTTGTGACAATTTTACATCCATAAAAATATTATCTTGACAATTTGAATTTTGAAAGTATAAAAAGGAGGTATGCAGTGTACTTAAAATGGTTATGATTAGTGTTTACTATCATTTGCCATAACTTACAACTTACTAATTAAACTATGCTATGTGTACTTGAAATCATAAATAGTGCGGCTACATGTCGCCGTTCCATTAGCTTTACCACGTGTCGTCACTTCAGTGGATGCAATGTCTTATTTACTGGCGTGCCATGTGTCACCGAACTATGTTTTTTTTTTGTTTTTTTTGTATATCGTGTGGTTAAAAGAGTTACGTTTAGTTTTTCATAGAAGTTATTTTAAAGATAGAAGTGGAATGAAACAAAAAAAATAAATACTGAAATCCATTTGTGTTTCTGACTTTTTTAATGGAAAAAAGTGGGAAGAAAATAAATTATATCTTTTAATGATTCTCTTATTAATAGAATATATATTGTCTATATTTATCTTGTTTTATAATTGATTGCCTCTCAATTGATTTCCTCTCATTCCATTCAATGATACAATATATAAATACAAGGTTTATCCCATATTTTCAGAAGGGATTTGCGTATCAATTATAAAACAAGATAAATATAGACAATATATATTCTATTACTTATGAACGGATTTGAAGAGAACAAGTAATCTTTTCTTCTAACTCCCTTCAAAATTATTGCATTTCTTTTCATTTCCATCGAACTCTAGAACATGAAGTTACAATTATATATTTCCATTTCTTTCATTTTATTTTCTCCCCTTAATTCATTTTCTTTTCTTTTCTTTGTTTATAAAACTTCTTGACAAGTGGTAAAGACATGGGTTGTTATTGATCCAGGTAGCTATAACATCCGGTCAAGGACCCTTAGTGGACACAGTGAGAAAAGCACAATTGGGAATCAAGCTTCAGAATGTTAGGTGTGTAGATGCCAAGGGCTTGCCGTTGCTACAAGATAATCTGCACCTTAGCACCCAGGCTGAGGCCCGTCTTGGTCGGATGCTAGCTGATGCCTTCCTCATGCAAGAACATATGGTCTCACCAACGAACGATACGCCAAGCCCCTAGTAATATGTAGGAGGTCTATATATCTGAATGAATTAGTTTGGTTGGGTCATGGGTGACATGGTTTGTTATATTTCAAATTAATTAAAGAGCAATAGTTATTTTCATTTCATGAAGATTATGCGAGTCTGTGATCCAATGTGTATCATATACATAATCTAGGTTGAACACAACAGGTTCACACAATTTTTACCCCATTCAAGCTATAAAAAAATAGGAACTAAATAGGCTCAAACAACATCATCGCCTATAAATCTCAGGAAACCATCATTGTTTTAAATAATAGTGTTACAAAAGTTACAGTGTTTAACACGTTTACGCTATAAAAATAAGAACCAAATAGGCTCAAACAACATCACCTATAAAGCTCTAGAAACAATCATGTCAGCTAGTGTTGGAACACAACAATCCACCACCACATCACTCCCCAAGGATACCTGCAACTCGTAAATGTAACAGTCCATCGTCGCCTAGGGTTCCAGATTGGAACCCATAGGAAACCGAATTTATATACATACAATTATCAAAGTCGATGTGCAGATGGACTTGTACCTTAAGATTAAACTTGCAGCCAAATACCATACTTGACACGTCCAAATATCATACTTAACGGGTTAAGGATGTCCAAATATCAACAAAAATACATCATTTTTGATACATTTGTTGACCGGCCTGTTAGGCTCAATTTTGTCCATTAGAACGCCATGGCTGCAACAAAGGTTGCAAGGGGAGAATCTCGCCCCTGCCGTCCTCCAATTCTGCCACGCCAATAAATTAATGCTTTCAATGCTAGAACCAAAATGCGAAGGGTAACCTCACATAAAGATCAAGTGTACGCGCACGACCTACCAACTATAGCAGGTCGTAACCAACATCAAAGCACATGGCACGACTCGATCATATAACTACTTTCACTACTAGAAAATGAGTTTTTGCGACAGCATCTCCGTTCGCAAATGGTAGCAAATGCCATGTTGCGACCATGTTGCGACCATGTTGCGACCATGTTGCGACCATGTTGCGACCATGTTGCGACCATGTTGCGACCATGTTGCGACCAAAACTGCTGTGGGAAAAACACACGTCGCAAAAGCCCTATTGCGACCAATTTGCAACCGTTTCTACACATTTGCGACCATATTTGGCTACCAAAAAAACAGTCGCAAATCAGTCACTTTTTGCCACCAAAGAGCTATCGCAAGTCTTGCTATCAAAAAGCGGTCGTCGCAACTTTTGCTACTGTTAGAACGGTCGCAAATCCTGCTACCATAAGAGTGGTAGCAACTCTTGCTACTGTTAGAACGGTCGCAAATCCTGCCACCATACCAAATTATATTTTTATATTATATTTTCTGTTTCAGTAATTTTTATATATTAAATCTGCTAATAGTCATATTATTATAAACATGCATTTATCCAAGTTTCAAAATTATATAAAAAACATTCAATTTAGCATTACAAATTAAAATGTCAAATATGAGTTACCCTAACATATTAAACATCCAAACTAAAGTGTTTAAATTTTTAACTGTAGTTACTAGCATTACTTCAATTTGTCATCATATTGTGTATAGAATCTTTATGTGCCTTATCTTTTTTCCTTTTCATTCATAACTCTTCAATAATTTCATTTAACATTCTTTTCCTCTTTTATCTTTTCCTTGATGAGCTCCTTGATAACCATCTTTAACTTTTCAATCTACAAAACAACCAATGTATAGAGGTTAAAGAAATAAATCGGCTCCTTTTATATTTCATAGAAACATCCAAACAATTTACAATGAAGTGGTAGGTAAGCGGGCAACAAGCTGCGCCGCAACCCCCTTTAGGATAGCAAACCCAATCCGACTAAAAACAAAGTTTTGATTCTTATGGGCTGATACGTTACTATACATAACTTTCTGAACCCTATTCAAAAGGTCCACGGCATCCGGAGCTAAGAAACCAAAAGTGTCAAAGGCAAAGGGGATAAACACGTGTTGATTCTCCAAACAAGCTCTCTCGTGTTTAGCAACCTTGCCCGATGCCGCCTTCAATACTGCCTGGCCTGCTACAAATCCAGTGTCCCTAATCCCAACAAGAGGGGACACTCCTGTGAGGTCGACACAAGCGTGTTTCCC
Source organism: Bidens hawaiensis (assembly GCF_021521415.1). Taxonomy (NCBI): domain Eukaryota; kingdom Viridiplantae; phylum Streptophyta; class Magnoliopsida; order Asterales; family Asteraceae; genus Bidens; species Bidens hawaiensis. The sequence goes on from NW_027491957.1 coordinate 394,348, forward strand.
CCCTACCCACCCAAAAACAAGTATATCGGCCGGTCGTAATGTAGATCTTCCTTCTTGAGGATCCGTAAGAAAGTTTACGGGGGCTTCCTTTTTAGCCGAAATTCTGGCTCGTTTAAGAACATCGCATAGAACATCCCTCACCAAATCATGCCTGTACTTAAACCCAGGCAACTCTTTGCAGTGAACCGCATGCTCGCCAAAAGAATCCAAACAAACCTTACGGCAAACCGGGCACGGGCTCATCTACCGGAAACAAAGGGATCATTAACCGATACTTCAGGATGGCCCGGTACTCCAAATCCGACATATGTTGGCCCAATCCTTCAATAGGGAGAACACTTAAGAAATCTTGAGCCCGAGGAGCCCGAAGACACTCAAACACTGCTTTCTGACGAGGGGATAAATCAAACTTCATTTCCAAACTCTTGATGATTCCACTATAAAGGGCACTCGCCAAAGCATGTTGGGCTTTAGGGGGGGCGATGTCTTTATTAGAGAAACCGCTAATGTCAAAATCGGGAAGTGAAATGTGCAACCGATCTATCGCACTCCCATAATCAGAGTCAAACCCATCAATACCACAACCTCGAAGAATGTGGTCTTGTAATTCCCAAGATTGCGCCCTCGAGGCCACAAACGCATAAGTAGAAACGTCTGAAGCTGAACATAAACCCAAACCTCCAAAACGAGTCGGAAGTGATGCCAACCTTCATTGAAAATCTCCAAAGAAGGGACCACCACAAACCACGATGTCCTCAATCGCCCCCCGAAGGCCATTGTCAAACACGGAAACTGCTTCCCCTACATACACATGTTGGCATGTTCTGAGACCAAACAACAACTTTCCAACTCCCATACATGAGCGGAGCAAAAGGAGCTCGCATTGAGGGTCCCGCAAATGCGGGAGATAGCTCATCAACTCCACAGCTCGCGAAGCCCTTTTCATAGCAAGTTCACTGATGAACCCAGCATCCCGGCTAACGGCTCCCCCGAGGAGTTTCACACCTAGCACCGGTCTTCCAATCTCACAGGGAAACACCCCCTCCTGCACCTTAACCCCATTGTACGACGGCCAAAATACTTCGGTTTTCTTAATATTAAGTTCAAGGCCCAGGCGGGGACCCTCCGACCTGATAATATCTAAATTTTTGGCAACCTCTTTAGAGTCCCCAATAATTGTACCATCATCTAGGTACCAAGCATAAAAGAGAAGCTTACAGGAACTCTGGACTAGATGAATAAGTGGGTGCAGAACTAAGGCGAAAAGAAGAGGTCCCAAAGGGTCCCCCTGCTGAACCCCAGTGGTGGACCAAATGTGGTCATCCCCCACATATAGCCTGGCCGGTTGCCCATATAAAAAGTTCACCCATAAGGAAATAGATGGACATCGGGCCCGAACCTCATTCAGAATGGCAGTCCTATCCACCAAGTTGAAGGCATTACAAAAATCAATAGTAAGCATAGCCAATGACCCATCAGAATGGAACTTACTTAAAAACCTGTTCGCGCTATGAAGAACGGCCTCTGCACCACTAGGGACTCCCACCCCAAACTGAAAGTCGCACAGGTATTTAGTAATGTCTTTCCCAACACCCCTCAAAGCCACCTTAGAGATCAATCTTCTCCAAATGGCACCTACGGCAATGGGTCTAATCCCATTGTCCGGTTTGAGCAACGGTGTGAGAGGAGCCGACACAATGAACTCTGCCAAAACCCTTGGGCATCTCCCCCCCAAACATAAATTAACCATCGCAGTAGTAGCCTTTAGTAACCCAACAGCGATCGGCGACCCCTCTCCACAAAATGCATCCAAAATATGTTGTGCCCTCAATCCATCTCGTCCGCATGACGTCCCTTTAGGGAAGGATTTAATGCATCCAAGCACACAATCTTCATCAACAACAAGAGGAGGCTCAGAAAGCAATGAAGCAGGCATAACCGGCGGGGGAAAATTGGGATACTTAGCCACTAACGCTTTCAAAGTGTCATTGCCGAAAGGTGCAACCCCCTGAAGAGCATAATACTTTAATGGCGGCAGTAAAATGCCCGTCCGCCACTTTTCGTAAACATTGTTTCACATTGGCGCATACCGCAACATCATCGTGCTTAGCGAGAGGCTCCCCATGACTCGAGTTCACCCCTATAGGTGTGGCAAAAAGGGATAAAATAAGCGCATCAAAACCATCCTTAGCACCCCAACTTGCTAGTGCTTGTTGAATACTTTGACATTGCAAAGACGAATCTATTACCGGACCTGCGCTCCTGACGTTTAGAAGGTATGAAAACACGCAGCGTGCACCGCGGTAACAAGAAAAGTTTCACCCATGCCTCAACAGAGTCTGGCATAGCAACCACCTTACCCAGAGCCGTAGTTAGCGCTTGAGCAAATGCCATACGACAACTATGAGGGATGCTCTTAACAGTTGTGATAGGAAGAGAGAAGACGCATCAAGGAGAACCTCATCCACCACTATCCCTCCCAAGGGAGCAACATCCCTCATAACATGTGGTTTATCAATCCCCACAATAAACTCCTCCACAGCTCCCACACCCTCGTTGTACTTGGTGACTCCATCAGCATGATGACACGTCCGTTTAAGAGCATTTGGACGCATACACACCCCACATAGCCACTGGTCCGAGGCCTTAAAAGCCTCCCCAACCGAAATAAATAAATCACAATCCATGGAAATGGCGTCCCGTAGGGTCCCTTTCCGCTCATCCGACGACAAATGAAGTCGTTTGATATGCGCCATTAACCGAGAGATCCCCCTTGACCCCGCCCGTCCATCCGGGCAACAATGGAACCCCCTAAAAGGACATGGCCAAACACCCACCGAACCCACACTATTTTCTAGGGTCTTAGACATAGCACCCTCATCAATTAATCCACCACGAGAAATGATGTCGAACCGACAACCATGTCCACCTCCCGTGCCCACCTCCCCATATGGGGCTCCTTTGACAATCCGAGCCCTTGTCATAACCCCTCACGACAAAAAGGCCAACAAACAAACTCGAGCTGAGTTTTGGGAGTAAAAACCCAAACTCAAGCGCGGGTCATTTTTTATTTATTGATTAGTTTTGGGAGTTTTGGGAGTAAAAATCAATGGTGTTTCTTCAACCCGCATGAGCTCAAGCGCGGGTTATTTTTTATTTATTGATTGGTTTATATATATTATAAATACTTATTTTTATATATAACATATTATATTATTAAGTTATTTTTATCCTAAATTTATATATCATAATTATCATTATATAAATGTATATTTAATTTATTGAATAAAAATTATATAACTAATATACCCGTTTAAGCTCTCGCAAGCCATCTCGAGCTTGATAAGTAAGCCTCATGCTAGGATCGTTTATAACTTATAATTTAGTCTATATATATACATATAGCATGTTATATTTTTTGGTCATTTTTATCCGAAATTTAATAATACCTAAAATGTAAATACAAAATTTAATTTAATAAATAAAAAATTTATTAAAAAAATGCTCATTCAACTATTTAACAAGCTTATTAATAGGATCGAACACGTTAATACCCTATAATAACCCGCTCAACCAGTTCCATTGTAACCAAATGAAGCCACATGACTAAGCAATACCTGTGTTCCACGCAATAACCTCCACACGTAACATGTTCCTTTGTTGTTTGCAGCAACCACCAAGCTTCCGTCCCACATAACCGACAGAGATCTCACTGCTGTATCAACTTCTGGCACCTGAGTCAAAGTCAAACAGCTGTTGATACATGCAATGTACATAGAGAGAGTAAACCTCAACACATGCAAACCAACTGACAAAATCATTAAAACAGCGCAACTAGCCCGAAAAAAATAAATTAGTTTTTTTGCATATTAATACTCCAAAAATACAAATGTATATAGAGCAATTACATCTAAACTATAAAACTTGATGCTTGTTTCTCTTTGAACTTATAAAACATGTTTTTTAATAACAAAAAAACAAACGGCCCAACCTGCGAACCAGTCAGTGTGACCAGACCCTAGCCGTTTAGCTAAACATGTTTTTGGTAGGTTTGACACAAAACTAACCGAACCCGTTTAAACCCATGTATTTTGTGTCAGGAATTCAAAACCCTAAGCATACAATTGAAAAACGTTAACAAGAAGAAAATGAAATGACAGATCGCCTACCAGCTCACAACTGCACGAATTTGCAGTCAAGTCCCATACGCGAATATTGCTATTTTGGTCACCAGATATTAATTTAGTCTTCAGAGCCAACAATACATCACAGAACCAAAGTTAGAAATCTAATAGAAACAAAACTTAATCGAACTGAAAATAATGTAGTTTCAAGAAGGATTAGACACCTGATTATGATGCAATACAACAGTGTTAACAGCAGCACGACTTTCATATTCTCGCTGGCACCCAGGGGCCCTAATGTCATTTCACATTGAAAAAATCAAGATTTCCAAAATGTGGAAGGCAGATGATGATTCTATCAAAAATATTAACAAAATATGCGGGTTGAAGATCAGTATGGGTTTGCGTCAACTGATCAATATGGGTTTGCATCAGTTGTGAAACCAACCTGAATTATATGCATGATAAATGATGGTCATGATAACATCAAACAGTAAAACTAATAATAAACGTTCAAAATTATCCAAGGTTAGTACCTCGGGATACATGTTTTCCTATGTTTCAAACCTTTTTAGCAGCTTATTACTCAGAGAGAGGTATGCCACATAGCCCCCTCTTCTTTCACCTGTATATACCCTGTAGGGGTGTAAACGAGTCGGGTCGCTTGTGAGCTACTCGATATTGGCTTGTTAACAACTCGAATCGAGCTGGGCTCGCTATTATTTATATAAATTTAAATAAATGAGCTCTATATATATTTACATTACTGTATTAAATTTATAATTTATAGTAATATTTATTTTTTATAAAGGTATGATAAAGATAATTAATTAATATTTATTATATTCTATAAAAATATATTAATAAAATAAATAATAAACGAGCTGAGCCCGAGCATGTAAAACTTTTCACTAGCCGAGCTCAAGCTTTAGAAATTGAACTCTAAATGAGTGGAGCTCGCACTGGAACTCTTTTAATCAAACCAAACCGATCCAAATTAGAAATGATTTGGATATTGGTTAATTCTGTTCGGTTTTGAATACTTTTGGCCCTAATTGAAAACCGAATCGATCTAAATTTGAAATGTGTCTATCGAACCGATTAAATAGGTTATTTTTTGTTTCTCTGTTTGATTTCGGTTTGCTTTTGCTTATCCGACTAAGCAAGATTTGTGGAACAGAAAACCGATTTCACACTTCTTTTTGGTTTTTTCCGGTTACAGATGCTGTTTGGTTTTTGTTTTTTTTCTGCACACTTCTACTCACAACTTATTGATAATGTAATTAAATAAACACAACGAGCACCATTCATTGATAATGTAATTAAATAAACACAACGACCACGAACGCACGAACCTGTTGACTATCTTAATGAACGGACACGGACAAAAATATCCCATTCATGTACTGTTCGTGTAACCACCTTCGATCGGGGAGTTGACAAGAAGCAAGAATTTTCGGGTCATCAAATGTGAGTGTTCCTGTCTTGTCAAAACAACAAATATCAACAAAAGACAAGCATATGCATTACTTGCAAAAAGCTAAGGTTAGTGACACTCTCTTTACGTGCCTTATACAATACTAAGAAGAGGGACTCAAGTGCTTACCATTAGGGAGTAAAACGACCCAAGACGCTCGTGAGCTTCTTGAAATCGGCTTACTAAAAGCTCGACTTAAACAAGTGTAAACGAGCTTAAGTCTAAAAATTCACCTGTTTAACGAGCATGAACACTTAGTCCAAGCTTCATTGATTGAGCTCAATATGGCTCGAGATCCTAAACAAGCCTATTATTTATATAAATTTAATTAATATTATAAATATATATTTATGTAATAATGTTATTATGTATAAAATTATGTTATAAGCATTCAAAGTCAACTTGTATTCTGTTGTTACTGCTACATCCTCACCACTAAACATTGATATTATATGTTTGATGTCGATAATTTCCAAATTTTCAACCAAGATAGCAGTGTTTCGCCATGTTTTATGCAAAATTACAAGATATCTACATTCTGTAACACTATTTCGCTAAATCAATTGGCTAAATACCTAATGAATTCAAAATCTTCATTCACACTTAGCTTAAATAATTCAATTACAGATCAATCAATTAAAAGTAAAATTAGGTCAAATATCAATACACAAAGCAATTATACACAAAATTTGATTCAACAATCAAGTAGAAGGCATAATTCAACAAAATGAACCAGAGATTAGAGCTTTGACTGATCTGGATCATGGATATCGCATATGAGCGACACACAACTCCATCTAACCGATGATTGTTGTGCAAAGCATATCTATATTCATAATCTAATCGTTAATGCTAACAATCGTTCATAACCTAATAGTCAATGCTAACAATCGTTCATAAACTAACATGTCAATCTAACAATTAATGATTGTTGTGCAAGAAATTGCGAAATAGTATTGTATGAGTGACTGAGAAAATAAACGTACCAGAAGAATTAATCGGTGGAGAGAGAGATACCGAGTGATGCTTCACGGCTGATGTAGGCAGTGGTGGAGATGATCGTCGGATTTACGGCAGCGAAGATCGTCGGAGCAGATGCTAGGGGCAATTAGGTTAGAATATTTCACCAGAGAACATGATAATAACCGATGAATATGCTGTAATATTATTTTTTATTATATTATTCCTTTGCTCTAGTGTATTGGTTACTTTCCTTTTCTGCGGGCCTTAGCACTTAGCACCCGTGCTCGAGTCGCATTAGATTATCTGATATTTATTTTTAGCTGATCTATTATTGTAAACTAATCTGATAAGTCAAAGACTGCCCAGTAGGTCTGGATTCTGGACAAGAGTAGTGGTGTTGCTGAAGCGTGACTTAGCTTTTGACGTACTCGAGCTCGAGCAGGGCTCATTTTGAGCGCTTTTCTAACACTCGAGCTTTACACTACGGTTGTTAAGGCTCTACGAGCACAAACGATCTTCCCAAAAAAAGCTCGGGTTTAACTAAATGATTTTTAATTGAGGCTCATGCTTTATAAGACTCAGCTTGTTTCAAGTTTTTTCATTAATTGGTCCAATAATTAAATAATTCCAAAAGGGTTAATCGAATAAAGATAACCAACGCAAAGGCCCCCATATTTTTGATTTTGGTGTTGTTTAGGGGTGGAAACGAGCCGAGCTGAACCGAGACCAAGCTCAACTAGGCTCGAGCTCAGCTCGTTTAACCTTCACAAAGACTGGCTCGTATAACCAACTAGGCTCGTTTAACTTTCACAATATCAGATATTATATACACAATATATTTTTATAGTCATTAATAAATCATTATTTATAAACTTAAACATATCAAGATTAAAGTTGTTTTTGTAGAAGCATATCAATTTTTTTAAAATAAACGGTTAATAAAACTCCGACCGCAAAATCACCGGTTGCAAAATTTCCGACCGCCTAGCCACCGGTTGCAAAAAAATTCCGACCGCCTAGTCACCGGTTGCAAAATTTCCGACGGCCTAGCCACCGGTTGCAAAAAAAATTCCGACCGCCTAGTCACCGGTTGCAAAAAAAAACTCCGACTCCGACCGCCTAGCCAACGGTTGCAAAAACTTCGACCGCTTAGCCAACGGTTGCAAAAAAACTCAACGGTTGCAAAAAAAACTCTGACCGCCTAGCCAACGGTTGCAAAAACTCTGACCGCTTAGCCACCGAATATTAACGGTTGCAAAAACTTCGACCGCTTAGCCAACAGTTGCAAAAAAACTCAACGGTTGCAAAAAAAACTCTGACCGCCTAGCCAACGGTTGCAAAAACTCCGACCGCTTAGCCACCGAATATTAACGGTTGCAAAAACTCCGACCGCTCATTGACCTCCATGTTACGCCATGATTCGGTCGCTTCTATGCATGTCCTCATCATGGACTCATCTCCCTCAACCACACCATCTCTACCACCCACTTCAGATCCTCAACTCACCCAATTACTTCAATCCTTTCCCACACTCTTTGAAACTCCCCACAGCCTTCCACCATCCCGTCCCCATGATCATCAAATTCCATTGCTTCCCGACACCAAACCTGTCAATGTTCGGCCTTACCGGTATCCCCATTTTCAAAACCAAATTATGAGCCAGCTCATCTCTGAGATGCTTCGTGATAGTGTGATCCGCCCCAGTCAAAGTCCGTTTTCATCACATGTCCTGCTCGTTAAAAAAAAAGACGGGACTTGGCGTTTTTGTGTCGACTACGCGCCCTAAACGCGGTGACCATTCGTGATCGTTTTCCAATCCACACCATTGATGAATTATTGGATGAACTGCATGGTGCCAAAGTTTTTTCCAAAATTGACCTTCGCTCAAGTTACCACCAAATTCGTGTTGCTGAAAAGGATATTCCCAAAACTGCATTTCGCACTTCCGACGGCCATTACGAATTTCTCGTAATGCCTTTCGGTCTCTCGAACGCTCCGTCCACCTTCCAAGCCGCCATGAATGATCTGTTCCGACCCGTTTTACGTCGTTTCGTCTTAGTTTTCTTTGACGATATCTTAATCTACAGTGCTAACCAATCGGATCATTACTCTCACTTGCGGTTTGTATTTGAAGCTCTTACCACCCATCATTTCTATGCTAAGGCTTCAAAGTGTACCTTTGCGGTTTCTGACATATCATTTTTGGGTCATAAAATATCCTATTTGGGTGTCTCTCCTGAGCAAGATAAAATCGATTCAATTCAAAAATGGCCTACTCCACACTCATTCACTACCTTGCGCGCCTTTCTCGGCCTTACGGGCTACTATCGTCGTTTTGTTCCCAAGTATGCTCACATAGCCGCGGCGTTAACCGATATCTTGAAACAAAAAGAGTTTTCTTGGTCACCTACTGCTCAATCTGCTTTCATTACCTTGAAAAATCATATGCAAAACCTCATTACCCTAGCATTACCTGATTTCAGTCAACCATTCGATATTACCACGGACGTTTCTGGTTATGCAATCGGTGCGGTCTTATCCCAACAAAATCGACCCATTGCTTTCTTTTCAAAAAAGTTGTGTTCCACGATGCAAGGTCAATCGACCTATACCAAAGAACTATATGCAGTCACCGAATCGGTACGCAAGTGGCGTCAATATCTTTTGGGTAGCAAATTTCGCATTTACACCGATCACCATAGCCTCAAACATCTACTCACACAAACCATTCAAACCCCCGAGCAGCAGAAATGGGTCACCAAACTCATCGGTTATGACTTCGAAATTCATTTCAAACCCGGTAAAGAAAACACCGTTGTGGACGCACTAAGTCGGGTTGATCTTCCAACCATGTTGGCTTTATCTCATCCAACAGCTTTATGGCTAAATGAGATTCACTCCTATTTCGCCAACAACCCAAACGATCAGCATATGGTCCAGCAGGTGACCACTGATCCATCAGGCTTTCCTCACCATGTGGTACGTGATGTACTTGTCTTCTTGAAAGGTCGCATCATGGTTCCTCCTCTACCCTCCATCCGTCACAACTTATTGGCTGAATTTCACTCTTCCACTTTAGGCGGCCACTCGGGCATTCATGCGACTTTCAAGCGACTGTCCACTTCCTTTACTTGGTTAGGCATGAAACGGGATGTGACCAAGTTTATCAAAGATTGCTCCATATGTCAGGTTATTAAAACCCCAACTCACAAACCTTATGGCCTTTTACAACCATTACCAATACCAACCAATACATGGCAAGATCTCTCCATGGATTTTATCACCAAACTACCAATCTCGAAAGGGAAGTCTACAATATGGGTCATCGTTGATCGCCTTTCAAAGTTCGCTCACTTCATCCCGTTACCCACTCACTACACGGCAATCACCTTGGCCACGCTGTTTATGCGTGACATTTACCGCTTAAACGGTCTGCCTAAAACCATCGTGTCGGATCGCGATCCGACATTCTTGAGTCAATTCTGGAAAGCTCTCTTCAGCCAAATGGGCACCAAACTTCTCCATTCCAGTGCCTACCACCCTCAAACGGATGGCCAAACCGAGGTCGTCAATCGATGCTTGGAAAATTACCTTTGTGCCTTCGTTTTTGACAAACCATCCTCCTGGGAGCGTTTCCTGTTTCTAGCTGAATTCTCCTACAACACCTCTCATCACACCGCCATCAACATGTCACCATTTAAGGCCTTGTATGGTCGTGATGTCAACACTATCCATGACTACACTCCAGGTTCCAACACAAATGCTTCAATCGATCTGTCTTTAACAACCCATCAAACCATATTGGCAACTTTGAAGTCTTCACTCGAACAAGCTCGTACTCGCATGACAACACAGGCTAACAAGAAACGTCTAGAGAAGGAGTTTAACATCGGCGACTTCGTGTACTTAAAGTTACAACGGTATCGGCAGCACTCGGTTCAACATCGCAAAAATCAGAAGCTCTCCAAACGTTTTTTTGGTCCTTATAAGATTTTGGAACGTATTGGCAAGGTTGCATATCGACTGGAATTACCGCCTACATTGAAGATCCATCCGATTTTTCACGTGTCTTTACTCAAAGAATGTCATGGCACTTGTCATCCTCCAGCGGATTCTCTCGACAAGTTTGAAGCTACTGAAGTTGTTTTGAACTCTCGCACTGATGAGGATAACAAGAAGCAGTTGCTTATTAAATGGGAAAAAATGCCTTTGGAAGATGCAACATGAGAAGATGAAGCTAAAATGAAACAACTTTATCCGTTTTTACCGACATTGAGGACAATGCCAATTCTTCAAGGGGAGGTGATGTTACGAACCTCTCTGGCCCAACAGCAGCTGCTCAAGCCCAAGACGAAACAGATGGATATAATCGGCCCAAGCGTCACACAAGGAAGCCTAACAGATTTGTGGATTGAAGTGCAAGCTACATGATCACATGATTCCCTGATTTTTCTCATTATTTACTAAGTCGTAGGAACATTGGTAGAGTTAGTTGTGCATGTTTCCCTTAGAGTAAGGAACGTGGGAGATGATCCCTGTTTCGTTGCATGTTTAAATTCCAGTTTTGCATTATGAAAAATATCAGAAAATTGCTCCAATTGTTGTTTCCTTTCTCTCACTTTCTTTGGAGTGTAGCCACTAAAACAAGGCCTACCATCTACCCACCTGTTGTGTTGTCTTCGATCATTATCATCAACATCACGATCTCTTGTATTCGATTTCGTTATTCATAGATATGTCTCGCTGACTCTCTCTTCCTATTTTATTATTTTAATTTGTTATCATTGTTTCATATAGGCTTGTGATGATTTAATACATGTTATACTTAAGTTAGAAGTATAAATGTGTTGTAAACAATTGATTTTGAAGGTTTGTTTGTTTAATGAATACTATGGTCAATATGGTTGGTGTAACGTCGGAATGAAAGACAAGTTTGAAATATCAAAAATGATTTTTACTAATTAATCAATTGCTTGGTGGTTATCTACTTTGTTGAAACATTTTTCCCTAAAACATTAATTAAAACACGTACAAGGAGATCGTGAACCACGCTTGACATGTTTAATTATTTAATACTTGTATTTTTTATACAACTTGTGTTATTTAAAAAAGATTATGCGAATAACACGTGAGTTTACTTATTTTAAATTAAAATATAGTTATATTTAGGGTAAAGTTAAAATACAAAGGACAATAAAAATGAGAAGGGTGAGAAGAAATCCAGTCCATTGATCTTAGATTTGAATGGCTGAGATTAATTTAATAAATAAAAATTGATGAAAATGGCATTAAGGTAATAACCCACATTTGTTTACTTTCTCTCTCCACATGCAAGGCACATGCCAATCCCCCATCATTTTAAAATGTCCATAACTATTTCATACGACATTATTAAAAAAATTCACCATAATAATAAGCGTTTTTTTTATCTTTAATATGAGTATCATATTGTTATATAAAAATATAAAAAAAATTAATGGGTTTTTAATTGTTTTTTTTTGTTGTTCATTGTGTCATTGTGTAATATGTTATTTCCAATGTGTTTTACATTTCAAGTCATTGTGTTATATATATTCACCATTGTGTGTTACGTTTTAGGCCATTGTGTGTTACGTATTCGCCATTATGTCTTACGTTTTAGGTCATTGTTTTATACGTATTCACCATTGTGTTTTACGTTTCAAGTTATTGTGTAACATTTATTAATGGCGAAAAAAGACACAATGGTGTGCGAAAAGACACAATGACGAAAAAAGACACAATGATAAGCGAAAAGACACAATGGTGTGCGAAAAGACACAATGAATAAAAAAGACACAATGACGAAAAAAGACACGATGATAAGCGAAAAGACACAATGAAGAAAAAAGACATAATGACGAAAAAAGACACAATGATAAGCGAAAAGACACATTGGTGTGTGAGAAGACACAATGACGAAAAAAGACACAATTATAAGCGAAAAGACACAATGGTGTGCGAAAAGACACAATGACGAAAAAAGACACAATGATAAGCGAAAAGACATAATTGTGTGCGAAATGACACAATGACGAAAAAAGACACAATGATAAGCGAAAAGACACAATGGTGTGCGAAAAGACACAATGAATAAAAAAGACACAATGACGAAAAAAGACACGATGATAAGCGAAAAGACACAATGAAGAAAAAAGACACAATGACGAAAAAAGACACAATGATAAGCGAAAAGACACATTGGTGTGTGAGAAGACACAATGACGAAAAAAGACACAATTATAAGCGAAAAGACACAATGGTGTGCGAAAAGACACAATGACGAAAAAAGACACAATGATAAGCGAAAAGACATAATTGTGTGCGAAATGACACAATGACGAAAAAAGACACAATGATAAGCGAAAAAACACAATGTTGTGTGAAAAGACACAATGGTGTGCGAAAAAAGACACAATGGTGTGCGAAAAGACACAATGATGAAAAAAGACATGATGATAAGCGAAAAGACACAATGGTGTATGAGAAGACACAATGACGAAAAAAGACACAATGATAAGCGAAAAAACACAATGGTGTGCGAAAAGATACAATTATGAAAAAAGACACAATTATAAGCGAAAAGACACAATGGTGTGCGAAAAGACACAATGACAAAAAAAACACAATGATAAGCGAAAAAGACAAAATGGTGTGCGAAAAGACATAATGACGTGATTTTTGTTTTAAATTTTATATAACAAAGATCATACTCATATTAAAAATAAAAAAAACGCTTGTTATTATGATGAACTTTTTTTTTAAAAAAAATATCATACGAAAAAGTTATAAACGTTCTAAAATGATGGGGGTATTAACATGTGCATTGCATGTGGTGAGAGAAAATGTGTACAATTACCTTTATACCCTTTTTCCTTTGGTCCTCACTTGACACATGTCAATTATTTATGGCTTCTCACACTTCTCATTTTTATTACTCTATGTAGAATAACTTGACCCTAAATATACATATGCATATATTGGTTTCGTTTCTTTAGATCTTAAAAAATTAAAAGAATAAAGATAACATAGTTAATTAAACAAAAAAAATATCTCGAAGTAGAAAAGTTGATCTAATTGATTTGAATAAATTTATAGGTAAAGATCTAAGAGAACCCTTTGCAAATTGATTTCTTTGAAAATCATTTTGGACAACTAAAAACGCATTTAAAAAAATCACAAAACAAAAAAATACAAAAATTTTAAAAAAGTAAAAAAACCAAAATTCTTATATTTTATTCCGGTTTCATTAAAATTAACAAAAAATGTCGTATTATACACATATGTATAATTTTATTTAATCTTTAGTTACGCAATATATACATATGTATAGTATCATTTATTTTAAATTATACATATGTGTATAAAAACATGTAAATGTACATGTATGTATATATTATACATATGTGTATATAATTTAGCTAAACCGAGTTTTTTTTATTTTTTATTTTTTTTATGAAACCGGGATGTTAAAACAAGAATTTTGTTTTTTTTTTACTTTTTTCATTTTTGTGTTTTTTATTTTATTTTATGATTTTTTTTATTTTTGGGTTTTTTGTGGTCCAAAATGATTATCATAGTTCTCAATCTCAAAAATGCTCATTATCCTGATCCTAAATTTATAATATCCCAATGAGTAATAAGATCAATTAATCAATCATACCCAGTAAAGTCCCACCAACAGCAAAGCTATAGGTAGGGTCTGGGGAGGGTGGGATGTGAGCACACCGTACCTCTATCCAAAGGGATAAAGAGGTGGCTTCCAGAAAGACCCTTAGCTCTAAAGTACATATATATAAAACAATACAGAGGAAATCCAAGTTCAACAGTAATAATAATAAAAATAATAATATATGGAAAGAATATACTAATATTATATATATGGGAAGAATGATACTAATAATAATAATAATACTATATATGTGACCAAAATAAGGTAAATAGAAGTCCTAAGGAATTCCTTTCTTCCTAAAAATCCTTAACCTTAATTCTACTTCTCCAAGAGTTCCTATCTTCAACATGTCCTCGGAAAGGTTTAAGTCTATCAAATTCAATAACAAAATTTCTAAACTGAGAATGCATTATGTTGATATTTTTGAATGCTTTACACATGATTATAATGTAAGAATAAATATATTTTATATATTTATTTATATGGTCATCATTATCATTTATATAATAATAAATCAAAATAATTTATTATACTTTATTATATATTAGCTTAGTAATTGTTGATGGGTCATATTAATCTTAATAGCTAATAAAGGGTTTCCCCTTGGGTGTATATATAGAGAGAATAAATTAACATTATAACCTAACCTCACACAAATAAGAAATCATGTGTCTCTTCTCTCTTCCAAATTGGGTTCCTCTCAAGAACCCTAACCATCCTTAACTACATCCTAAAGGGGAACTCGATCAATATGACAAACATGTCGACTACATCATACCCTGCTGCGGTTACTACTCTCCTTGCTATAACAGGTTCATAGGTTTAATATTTATCATGTTTTCTATTGCTTACATGAAGAACTAATCAACAACTGGCATCAGAGTGATGTTGATTAATCAGTTCTTCATGTTTTCCCTAAATCTGAAATTGAATCAGAAGACATGGACTAAAACATGATAAACCCTAAGTTTTTCGGTTTCTTTTTCATGTTTTATTACGAAAACAATATATGATATTGTTTAAAATCGCTAAAATTCATATTTAATAAACCCTAATATTTTCGAATTCTGTTAAAATTATGTTTAAAGATTTCGATTCCAGTTTTTGTATATGTTTAATAATTAAAATTTTCAACGATGTTCTTCGTGTTCATCATAAATTTTTGAAAATTATAATATATTTTGGTTCAAATCTGGATTAAAAATCTGTTAAAGTTAATTTAGGGATATAATTTTTCAAATCTTGAATTAATTAAAAGTTTTAGTATTTTCTAAAAAGATTTGAATCCCATTAAAATAGGAAATAGATATAATTGTTAATACTTAAAAGATTTGAACCAAATCTTATTATTATCCTTTTAGATTTCGAAATCAGTTTAGGCAACTAGTTTACGGAATTAATTGTATGGGTTTTATTAATGTTTTTTGTGTTTTCAATTTAATTAGGATAATATTAATTTTTGGATTTTAGAGTTCTCGGATTTTAAACTTTATGGCCTTATACGGGATTTTTTTTTGGAATAGTTTTCCAATCTTTTTCCCGCAAGCACACTAATTTTCCGAAAACTCATTACTTTACCCGAAAACCCATAATACTCGAAAACATATTAACCAAAAACACATATCATCCGAAAACTATAATTTACCCGAAAACGTTATTTCACGAAATCCTTAATTTTACCCAGAAAATTTTTTCTATTAACTCATTAAAATGTTTTGTAAATACTTAAACATTATAAAATTTTACAAAACATAAAGACTTGACTTGAATGAACTTTTGATGTATCACTTCTGCCCAAAGGTGATAGTTACATTTACCATATCATTCAAGTCTAATTGAAAGCTTTTTGTTAGTTTTTGCATAACATGATACAAATGTCTCACTTCTGCCCAAAGGTGACGTGTTACATTTATATCTAGCAAAACTAACCCGTGCATAATTAAAATAATAGTATCACTTCTGCCCAAAGGTGATGGGATACAATTGTTTTGCACACATACTTAAATAAATTTTACTTCTGCCCAAAGGTGATTTATTTTTTGTTTAAGTAGAACTTTTAATTATAGTCTATTAGTTTGATGTTAATAATAGACAAATCACATCTTCAATAAAATATAATGATCCTCACATTAATGATCCTTCATTAATCTAATGATCATAAGTTTTAATATGTATTATCTTAATATCCCGTAACATTACTCACTATAATTTTCTATAAATAATTATCTCATCTAAATAGTCCACTCTAATATTAAAACATAATATAAGTTTTACATCATAAAGAGTTTCAAAAATATTTAGCTCTTCTTAGTTTTAGTTATCCCTTAAGACATGATATGACTATCTTACTGCTCTTTATAATAACAATTATTCCATTGAAAACCGGAGCATAACAAATAGAATGAGTCAATCATAATGTCTCTTACGATAATGATAATCAAGAACTTATATAAATAAATGCTATCACTAGAGTTATTCTAGATTTAGTTTTTCCGAAGACTAATCAAAATAACTCCTAAGATTCATGCACTGCTTAAAAGTTCTAACTATAAGGTTAAATGACATTATTGAATACATCATAATGTATAATACCATGACCCATAAAGTTAAGGGATCACACATGGAAATAAGTACACTTTTCTAATGCATTACATACTAAAAGTTTCTATTATTACAATTTGTTGCCTTAAGTATCAACTATAACACTCAGAAGTACCAAAGGAAAATGAGTGTGTTGATCAACAACATATGTACACGAAAATAAATGTCTGGTGCTAGAAATAAGATGTTATTCAACTCACTGCCACTAAAACCTATAAGAGGATAATTCTAAGGTTAATAGACAAAATACAAGTATTATTTCCAGCTTTAGGTTTCTTAAGGAGAAGTCCCATTGCAAAAATATGCCATTAGATTAGGCATAGACATTAAAAGACTATCCATAATTCAAAAGAACAACTGGCTAAAATTGATAGTTGTATAATAATGATATATAAGTCTGTTAATCCTAATATTCCCATTAACACATGATTTGTTGAGTCTAGTTCTATATGTTTACCCGAAATCAACAAATAACTAACATGAGTGTTAGTGACAAATTTAAATGTTAAGGTTATTAGAACCATGATAAACTATCTTTTAATTACACTTTATGACACCTTAAATATTCTGAAGATTAATCAGAATTTAGTATCAATACTTAAGTTACATTATGACAGTTATAAGGTTTGCATAGCCAACAAAAAGTCACTCTTACCTTAAACTCTTATATTATTTGTTATCAATATCTGGATTGAAACATTTATAAAATAGAACTAGATAATAATATATACTTTCACAACTTTTGTTATAATGCAAATAAAAATTTAATAAAAGACAAATGATACTTATAAAATTCATCCATTAAAACCAAATTTCATGAGAAATCATGACATGGTTGATGAGGGTGATTTTTTCATCTAATCTCATTCTTAGTGATTTTAATCATGTGTTAAATGCCATAAAACATTACTTGGCTTAAGAAATAAGTATGGGTCCACCATAAGTTATATTTCACTGACATTCGTGGAACTTATTCAAACAGAATATTCAGACATAATTCTTTTATCATTTAAAAATCTATTTACTTGTATCTAATATGACTTCTATGATCCATGGTTTTAAAGAGATCCATTTATATATAACTAATACGATTTATTCTAAACATGTCCCTAAGTTTACTATGACATCTGGACGTTAATGAAATCAAATCAAGTCTAACATATATATGAGAAATTCCCACATCACGTACATCATTGAAACTCCTTATGTAGTTTTTCTAGAGATATTAAAGACAGTGGGAGCCTTAAGTGTCTCAATCATATCTTACAAGATTTGCAAGAGGTGGGGGAGTGAAAACTTGATATTATCTCAATTACACCTCTTGTACAAGACACTGCTCACAACACTATTTCATCAAAACTTATCTCTTTAGAATCTACTACTGCTGCTGCTGCTGCTACTGCTACTACTACTACTACTACTACTACTAATCTTACAAAAGTTTCATTGTTGCTTAAACGTGGGCAAATTCAGATTTCTTACTAAACTAATCCTCACCAAGAGAAACTGCAATAACTTATATTATTAACTTGTTTCTCTGTTAGAATCTATTGGTCTTTAAATATTGACCCTAAGCATGCTAATTTCCTAAAGGTTTTTAAGGTCAGTGAGAGCAGTAAAAGTCTTTATAATGACTTGACAAATGTACAAGAGACGGGGGAAGAGAGTCATTAAATTTTACTCCGAATTTAACTCCGATTACGCCTCTTGTACACCATACTGTACCAACTCTTACACACTTAGAATCCTGAAAATGATAGCAACCTAACCAAGAGCTAATTTATGAAACTGAAACTTCAAATAAACTCAATAATCAACTCAGGAGGTCATCAAGGTTTTAAAACCTACTAACTTTGATGATTATGTAACCTCCCTAACTAAGTTGAAATGGATGTTGGAAAGTTTAATGATCTTACCCCTTATAATTAAACCATTAGCATGAATCATAATTGACTCCATAAGTCAGGCTAACGTTTTGAAATTTGGTTGAATCACCTAAAGGTGTTCATAACTAAACTAAATCCTAACACAAACATTAAGACACTAAGAAGCATGACTGATTGTTAAAGGTTATATTCAAGAGGGAATAAATTATCAAAGAATCTTCTTACCTATATTACAAAAGATTTCTTTAAGTATCATTATTGTTCTAGTAGCTTATAATAATAGTTAAGAGCTACATTAGATGAACATTAAAACAACTTTCCCTAACAGTCGGCTTACATACTTATTTGTTTATAAAGCAACCTAAAAGTTATAAACTGAAGGTCAAAGAACATTTAGTCTATAAGTCAATAAAATTCATATATGGGTTAATGCAAACATCAAAATGTGATGGAATCTTTATACAATTATTTTTATCAAAAACTAAGTGGATTAATGTACCTACCTTAAGATGAGTGGGAGCAACTAAAAACAAACTTGTCCTTATATAGATGATATTCTTCTGACAAGTATATGTTACATAAGTCAAAGCATTGTTCACACATACTTTGATATTATAGATCTCAGAGATATTCCTTACACATGTAACAAACAATACTGCTCTATTTAGAGGATAATAAGATCATTGAGGTTATTACCTTATGCTTCATTAAGTAGAAGCCTTATGTAGGTTCAAGTCTATACTCGTTCAGATATTACTTAAAATTGCAACACACTAGATATGTCTAGATGAATGTGAAGCATTTAAAAGAGTATTAAAATATCTTTAAAAGAAACGAAAGACTATAATTTAAAAGAAGAAGTGAGAATTCAAACCGGTAGATTACTCTAAACTTTGTTATATTCAAAGATAACCTAATGTAAATTTCGGGATATATTCTTATGTCAGCAGATAAATCTATCTCATGGAGGAGTCATAATGAACTGATAACAACAACCTAAGTCATAACAACATAATATGTTGATTAATTACAACGTTGTTGTCAATAAATGTTGTTGAATATTTATTAGTAGACTCATAAGTTTTATTAAACTCCAAATAACTTATATATTGAAGACTAATTGTGATAACGTCAGTTACCATGTTTTCTCAAACAGTAACAGTTTGATAGGTGCTGCATTAAATTTTGATATGAAATTAATTATTCGTTTATGAACGAATTGAGGAATCTGAATTTTCATATCGAATAAATTCATGATATGCTTAAGGATCCTATAACTAAAGGTCTATTACCCATAAGTATTATGAAAGCGCTTATAATCATGAGGGGTTTATTAATGACCACGTACAACTGTATATCGTACTATGAATGATTAACTATTATATTTCCTCATCAGTTTGATTTTGTACGTATCTTAATATGTTCTGCATGCATAATGACATATAGACGAATTAATATACAAATCAAACGTTCTGAAGGGCTTACTTGAAAATTTTGATCATAACTACTTAGGTTCTAAATAAGGACTGCAGTATGATTAATGGGGGTCTTGAGCTGATGTTCAATTCAATGACTGTATTTCTCTGCTCCAGTTTAAGTTTAAAGCTAAAATGAGTGTTAACTCTTGATCAGGCTTATCTAATACTCATAATAAATGATTACTCGGCCAAGTGGAAGAATGTAAGAATAAATATATTTTATATATTTGTTTATATGGCCATCATTATCATTTATATAATAATAGATCAAAATAATTTATTATACCTTATTATATATTAGCTTAGTAATTGTTGATAAGCCATATTACTCTTAATAGCTAATAAAGGGTTTCCCCTTGGGTGTATATATAGAGAGAATAAATTAACATCATAACCTAATCTCACAAAAATAAGAAATCATGTGTCTTCTCTCTCTTCTAAACCGGGTTCCTCTCAAGAACCCTAACCATCCTTAACTATACATCCTAAAGGGGAACTCGATCAAGAAGACAAACATGTCGACTACATCATACCCTGCTGGTTACTACTCTCCTTGCTATAACAGGTTCATAGGTTTAATATTTATCATGTTTTCTATTGCTTAGATGTAGAACTAATCAACATATAATGTTGATCGGAGATAGTTAGCATAATGGCACGGCTCGCTAATATTAAAGTTGCATGTCAAGAGATAGAAGTATGGTTTAGTTACATTTATTTCACTATACCCAGTTTCTTCCGATAACCTTTTTATATACATAATTTTATTGGGTATGGTTGTTTTTTATTAGGATTTTTTAACTTTCTGGAGCTTTCTCAAGCCTTCAAAATATATAATGCAGAGCGAACTTGGACATGGTTTCACAAGTCATGGGTTATTCTAGTTAGATTTTTACATTAATACTCTCATAGATCTATCAATGAAATCCTATATAAATATGATGCAGCGCTGGAGCCTGGGGTGTTAAAGTGGTTGAGTTCACACATGCGACATAGTTCGTAATCTTAAAATATATATACTTCAATGCATGCATATCAACGGAAATATATCTTAAAACATACCTTTCAGTGGCGGACTCAAAAAAAGTTTTCACAGAGGTCGGAAATTTTTGGGTCGATACTTAGTTGACTATCGATAATTAAATTTTTTTCAGCCTGACTCAATCGTTCAGGTCGGGTTAAATCGGCAAATAATTTTTTTCCTTGTCCGGTTTGGTTGTTTGTTGGGTCAAATCGGGTGGGGTAATATAAAAAATTAATTAGACAAAATATCATATAACAAAAGAAAAAAAAAAGATTACGTGAAACGTCATTATTAGGACATAACTAAAATACGATAAATCTGAAGTCGTTAACAATCATTCATTTTTAAAATTTAAGCATAAACTATCTAATTTGGTATTCCTAAATAAGTTTTTCTCAAAAAATAAATACAACTATCGTTTAAATATATATTTACATTAAATATTAAAAGAAATTATTAAAAATTAATAAAATGTCTGCTAAATAAAAGATTACATAGTAAAAAATATATGCAATACAAACGGAAAGTTGTATTTCAGCCTAAAAGTTGATTTTCCAGCCTAAATAAGTAAATAAAAAATAAATAATTAATAAATTTTGATGATATGTTTGTTGTTTAAAACAAACTAGTAATCGTATCCGCGCGTTACGGCGAGCCAAGTTGATGCCATTTTAACTGTTTATCAGACATGTCCCTTGTTCTCGGTGTCGTACATATGCGTTTGAAGAAAACGTGACGTCTCGTTTAAAGGCGGGTAAAGGTTGCCAATCCAATGATGCATCCAGCCCTAAACTTTGAATACGACCATCTTTTTGAAATCATCAACCTTACACCAAAAGCTTTAAACATCATCCCAAATATACAAATTACAAATTATATAAAAGATATGAATACCAATAGTTATGGGGTTGCGACAGATCAAATCATAGTTAACAAAAATATATAGTTAAATGCCATAATATAAATTTTGACCAAGAGCCAATATTAATCAGTGAATCAATTTTTTCAATATGATTTTCAGTTTACTTTAATAATCAGTTAACAACAAAGATATATAATCGTTTAATAAAAATTTTTCAATAGAATTTCCAGCTTCGTTTATAATTCGAAGTTTTTTAACACATACAAATAACTAATTTACCCCTAAACATGTGATCAACGCTAAAATTATAAGGGTAAATTAGGTGACTGAATCACCAGATTATCATACAGTTATCAGAATTAACCCCAAACTTCAGGTTTCTCCCAATACTAATGTTGACTATGTAAATGTTAAATATAGCCAAATGATCAAACATGCCAAAACCACAACCAGAAGGTAACCTTATCTTTTTTTTATTATCCTATTTATATGACCTTGCCTCTATTCCACCACCTGTACCACAACAATAGTCACAACTACAACCACAAAGGTAATCAGTTTAAAAATGAAGTTAAAATCCATATTCACAACTACACATAAAAAGAAAGTAATAAAACAGATCATGTTTTACCTTTAAATGCCAAGTTGGATGCTTAAATATCATAACTTCAACATGCAGAGTAAATGTATAAACACCTGACATAAGTATATTACAGTTAAGTATGTAACAAATGGTATAAAATGACTAAAATATCCCAGATTAATATGTATAGTTCGTTTGACTTGAGTCAAAATATACAACGAAATGAGGCTGGCTTGTGTCATTTGAACAAAAAATGGTCTAGCTGACTAAATTATCCCTAAAGTATATGTTTTTAGTCAAACTGAAAGTACACAACGTACGGGCCGAGGCTGACTCGTGTTTCATTTAACTAAAAATAGTAAAAAATGACTAAATTGCCCTTTATTTGTATATTGTTTGGTTTCTTTGACCCAAGGCAAAGTATAAAACGGGCCGGCCTTGACCCATGTTAAGACCATAAAATAGTCTATAATGTTTAAAAGACCACTGATTTGTATATGCTAAGTTTGTTCGACTAAATTCAGCACAACTCGCAAAGCCTGACCTGTGTCATATGTTAGTGCGTTTATAAAACTAATCACACTATAGCTGTCCATATGCAAACAAAGAATCATATAACTTGAAGTAAAGGAAAAAAATTACAGGCGTAATAAACGTATGAATCTCTTGAGCATCACACATACTAAAAGAACGATCAACTTTTGAACATAAATCTCTGCCGAAGCTTGTTAAACTTTAACGTAAGAAATCTTATAAAGTCCACATCCCAAGAAAATAAAATACAAAAACAAAATATAACCCGTCGACTGCTTCTTGCTTGTTTTCATCTTCTGTCCATTGTTTCCACTCTATACGGATTTGTCATACTGGGGGAAATACCCTTAAATCTCAATACCTGGAACAAATTATTAGGGCTTTTTGATATTAGAGAAACAATAAACCCTAAAGCAAAGAAATGATTATCAGAAAGTTGCTGATTACCTCAAAGAATGTTGAACACGCTCGATTGGGGGCAGACGACTCTGAATCGATTTCATCTTCAATTCCTTTTTTTCCCCGTCATTTCTCTCAACCGACATCTGATAGCACAACTGATTTGACTTACGTGAGTGCGGGAAATCATACCATCTTTAGTAGAATCAAAATCGATTCAGGTTTCAAAATTGCTATTACCTATGTGACATTCTGATGAAAATCTAGTGGCTTCGTCAACAATTACATAGTATCCACAGTGAAAGAAACAGAACGCAAAACATATATGTATAGGTGTATGTATATGTGTGCATTGGAATTTAGTACACAAAGCTTTATCACTTGTAAAAAAAATGAACAACGACAAATATGAGAGCACCGACATTTGCATTTTAAATATATATATAATGTTTTCCAGAAAAAAAAAAGAATTAGTAACAAAATTTGATAAGTCTTTCATCATACTTTATCCTACTTTGACATTTACTTTTAGACTAGACTCTCTTTTTGCATAATTTTATTTAATTCCCATAATTAAATATTAAATATTTAAATGTTATGACTATCTTCTTCATCTCTTAACCTATCTCCGACCATTTTCCAGTCACAGGAAAATTTCAGTCTGAGTCCAAATTCAAATACTTAATATGTTTTTCTTTTCATCTTGCATTCTCACGGGTTACACTGGGTCGGTGTTAAAATTTCATAAAGGTCGGCCTAGACTCTAACACATATATATACTAAATATATTTTTTTCACAGGGGTCGCCTGACCCCTGTAGCGTCATAGTAAGTTCGCCTCTGCATACCGTGTCCATCATCTGAATTACAAATCCTTAACTAAAACATAAATTGTCTATGTACAATAAACATAAAGAGATGCCAGTCTCGGGTAGATAGACCACTCCAATGCCATGAAGCCCTCACATATTTTGAAAGGACCTATGCTTTACTTGATATGCATATACTGAAAAGTTAGTGTTGTTCAGTGACTCTAACTTTAAAAGTTATTTAGTAGTCTCTTAATGATTTCATTAAGAGGTTACTTTTGAATAAGTTAGCATTAAAAGAATTGTTGGGCAGCCTCTTAATGATTCTAAAGACTACGAATGAATCGGTCAGAGGTAGATCGAGTATATTTGGTTCATTTAAAGACATCTCTTAATGGTTTATTAAACCTCTTAATGGATAAGTTTTAGAAACATGATGAATGATTCAAAAACCAACTCTTAGAAGTTGTATAGTTGCATAATAATGATTTTATCAAGAATCTAAACTGAAATCGAGGCAGCCTTTTTATACAATCATTAAGAGGCTGTCAAAATCCCATGTTTGGTTCACTAGAAGATTACTATAAGTAAAAAAAACACACACAATTATTTATTATTATTTCTTGATAAGTGGGTTTTGCTTCTATCAAGCATTCAATACACATTGCATCTTAGGGTTCAAGCCATAAACACGACTCATTTGGTAACGCTAAACTACATCTATAATATAGATAATTGTTTTAACGGTAGATAATCTCAAGTGTAAACCTACTTTTTGAGGCTACGTCCAAGGTCGACTCCTCGACCGCCGTGAGACTGTACCTCGTGATGCGTAAGAACCAGATGAAATCTGTAAATCCTCGCCCTAGCTTGTCAGGTTCGAACTCTGAATTAAAACCTTGATTTGTCCATTCATCCTGATGTCATTCGAACTGACTCAAATAGGAATTGAACCTGCATCTCTATGTTAAAAGAGCAAACCTTTTACCACTAGACCAACTTTTCATAACATCCATAAAATACATACGTAGTTAGTTAATTCTTATGCATATTTAATTAATTAACTAAATTATGCACAGGTGTTGATTACATGTTATAAAAGTGAAAATATTGAATCACTTGTATTTAAATGTAAACACATATTTTCTTGATTATTGTAATAAATATCTCAAATAAATGGGATTTAATTTTCGTATTAAATATACGATTTCTTTGGTAATATAACACATGAAAGGTCCCTTTTATATATTTGTTAATTTCTTAATTAAAACAATTACTTTTTATCAACTGTAAAAGCCTTGGATATAATATGATTTTTATAAACATTAAAACAAACAACCATCTTTATTGATTTCACAAGGGGACCGGTCATTCATTAATTAATTTCGTGTTGTACTAGAATTCCGATATATTGCCAACTAAACAATCACATCTTGGCTTCAACCACAATACTTGAAGTTGCCTTTTGAAATATAATACAAGATTATTCACACCCACAATTAATCTTCTTTCTCCAAATTTCCATTCTTTAGTCTTAATGGCCTTAAGCTAACCATGCTCTTTTTATTCATCATAACATACGAATATTGGTCCAGTCATGTGAAACCACCTACCTTAACCAATTCTTCTAGTTCAACCCATCTTATCAAAGATGTTTTCATACTAGCCGGTCAAAGCAACATGGCGGGACGAGGCGGCGTGATCGACCGATACTGGGACGGAATAATCCCGCCCGAAGTTAAGCCGAGTCCGGGCAAGATATTTCGGTTGGGAGGTGATCTTAGATGGGTGGATGCGCATGAACCACTTCATGTGGATATTGATATTAACAAGACTTGTGGGGTGGGACCCGGGATGGCGTTTGCGAATGCGGCATTGAGGCGGTATCCGGTGATCGGGCTGGTGCCTTGTGCGATTGGTGGGAGTGGGATTGAAGAGTGGTCCCGTGGGGGGAGGCTTTATGAATTGTTGACGAGGCGGGCGGGGGCCGCGGTCAAAGGGGGCGGGGCGATTCGGGCGGTGTTGTGGTTTCAAGGGGAGAGGGATACGTTGAACATAAGTGATGCGGAATTGTATCAAGAGAGATTGCATAAATTGTTTATTGATTTGAGAAGTGATTTGAAGTCCCCTTTGCTGCCGGTAATCCAGGTACCAAATTTTGCAGATTTCATAATGTTAATGTTCTACGAATCAATTGGTTGTTGGTCACTGGTTTGGTCGGTCAATGTATCTAGTTGGTCAACGGCTAAGGTTAACTTGGGTTAATAATCAAGTGGGTAACGGTTAGTTTAACTTAAAACGAGGATTTTATAATAATTTTTAAAGTGTTGGTTAAAGTTGTAAGTTTAACGGCAAATGATTAAAGATAACACATGGTAGCACGATTCGCACGCAGTGGATGAAGGGTCCACGGACCACGAGTTTCGTAGGTGTCTTGTTTCTGTCATAGGTTATTATTATTTATTAATGAAAAGCCAAATGAATGCATAAATATCTTGTCTAAAGGGAATGCATAAATATCTGAATTAGAATATATACAATGGGTGTTAATTACTGAACCGAGTTTAAATATAGATTTGTGATAACTGATAATAGTATACATACTTATACATTTATACATACGCCTGTTTAAAAAACTCGCGACTCGTAGCTCAACTAGTAGCTCGCTTGATAAAAGCTCGTATAAATCTAGCTAAAAAATTTTGATTTCAAACAACCTGAGCTAAGGGTGCAAACGAGCCGAGTTCGAGCTACACTAGGCTCGAGTTCGGCTCATTCCGAGCTCTATGTTCAAAGCTTGAGCTCGGCTCATTTACTATATATCAATTAGTTTTTATATAATTATAATTATTTATATATATTTTTTTTCTATTATACTATTTTATGTATAAATTAATATATATTATTTAGTTATATTTAGTGGCGAAGCTTGGAAATACACGTCGAGGGGGCCAGACTCAATATGTATTAAAAAAAATCATAAACTAGAGGGGGCAAGCTTATAATTTCGGTCGAAAACGGGTAAATTTACACTATGCATAAAAATTTTCGGCTAAAAAAGGATAAATATACACTACCGAGCATAAACACAGAGGGGCCGGGCTCAAAATTTCGGTCGGAAACGGGTAAATTTACACTATGTATAAAAATTTTCGGCCGGAAAAGGGTAAATTCACACCACCGAGCGAAAAAATAAACGGAGGGGGCCGGGGCCACCCCTAGCCCAAGTAAGCTACGCCTATGGTTATATATATTTAATTTTTTCATAACATTATATATATATATATTAATTAATGATTATTAAATATATATTTTAAAATAATTGTATAAATGGCAAGCTCGTTTAAGCTCGCGAGCCGGCTTGAGCTCGATAAGTGTAGCTCGGGCTCGTTTATTAAACGAGCTTACTTTTAGGCTCGAGCTCGGGCTTGATTATGCTCGGCTCGATCGAGCTTTTTAACGAGCCGATCTCGAGTAGCTCGGCTCGTTTGCACCCCTAACCTGAGCTAAGTTGTGGCTCATTTCTGTAACCAAGCTAGCTCGATCTTAAGCTTGTTTGCACCCACCTGATCTTAAGCTCGTTTAACTTCAAGCTCATGCTTGAGTTGTGCCGGGCTACCTCGTTTAATTTCAAGGTCAAGCTCGAACTCGCGTCGGCTCGACTTGTCTACAGCCCTATTTATACGTAGTGTTTATCAGATTTAGTAAGACATGTATTTATATAGTTGTAGATTTTTAGTTTAACTTGACTCTCTATTTGATGTCCGAATCACTACAAATCAGATGACCTTCAACAATGGACGTTTTCACCAGTGGTCAGTGGCAGATTTAGAAGAAGAATCTAGGGGTATCCCATTTTTTTTATATCAAGAAAATGTTTTGTCAAATGAAATTGACATATTTTATAGTATTGGGTTATACGATGCATAAAATTGTACTTGATCAAAAAAAAAAAAAAGATCAAGAGGCATTCTAGGCATTACCTGGACCCTGCATAGATCTGCTACTGGGTGGCCCGTTGGTGAACGATGCATATGTCAGTAGTCTTTTGGTGAAGGTCTACGAGGGAAAAGAAGCGTAGTTAAAGAATTTATCCATATATATCAACAATTTGGGTTACCGAAGGATCATAAACTGTGGTTGCCGAAGAATTACCGATAAGCTTATCTTCACAATTTCTGATAGACCACCGCTAGATATTCCCTAACATAAAGCCATGCTGGCTTTTTTGGACCTTATTCGTATTTTGACCATTTTTACATTGATTATCAGCTGAAAATTTTTTTAAGTATACTTTGAATTTATTTCTTTGAGAATTTTACTATAAGCTTATAGTTTAAATTTTCATTGGGGTGTTAGACAGTCAGAGCTATCCGCCGGTGATTTTTTCCGTCGATCAGTTTTCTAGTAATATGTATCTACACACACGTATTTATGTCATTATGTGCATTAATTCAGTACAAAACAACTCTAATTAGCGAATCAATATACATTTCTACATGGTATTGTTAGATGTAGCAAGAAAGAGAAACATATGCATAACCCACCTTGGCTTAAAACATACTCCGATACACGTGTTTATGTGATTAACAGATTATTGCGGTTTCTTACTCAAAAGCTTGTTTTGTATACATACATTTTATAACGGGACAAGTATTCTCTGAATATGTTTGGCACCATATCGCGTGTGTATATATTATATGTTCTGTTTTTTCACGTTTTTGTTTAAAATTACAGGTTGCTTTGGCCTCTGGTGAAGGCCCTTATGTAGAAACGGTTAGAAAGGCTCAACAGGCAATCAACCTTCCTATTGTAATGACAGTGGATGCAAAGGGACTCTTACTGCAACCAGATGGGCTTCACCTCAGCACCAATGCCCAAGTTCAGGTTGGGAAGATGTTGGCTCATGCCATGCTTCAATCTCATTGTGCTAGTTAGTCCTTAAATAATTAATTGTGAATATTATCATCATTTTTATTATACACATTGGTTTCTTTATAATATGATATATTTAGAAAACTTTTGTTAATTTTTTATTGTGTAGTGAAAAAATTGTGAGCCATATCAAAAGTTTTCTAAATAGTTACATGTTAACCATATCAACCGAACTGTCTTTTCCAATAGTTGAATTAACCAAATAGTTATATTCAAAACCGATCAACTTAGAGGTTCGGTCGTAACCCGTAACCGAACCATGATCACCCCTACATTTCTGGACTTGAACCCAGGTGCAACTCAATCTTTTGGGAGTCTACAACAAATTTTGAATTGAAGCCCTCTTCATAAGAAAATATTATTTTGTTTTGGATACTGACACGAGAAAATATGATGAAATTAGCTTATTACAATGTTTATTTGGGATGCTTTAGCTCCTTCATGTGTTCAATATTGCTGCAACTAATTCAGAGGTGACAATTTCGATTCATAGAGTTACAAATGTGCTAAATAAGTGAAATAAATTTCGGTAAATAGACCTAGCAATTTAATATTCATCTGTACTTTTTTATTTTAACAGCTTGACTTGCTAACTTTCTATTAGTAAAATTAAGCCGCTATCCATAAAATTACCAGTGGCTTGACTTGTTAAGTAAAATGGTTTAGTTTTCCCCTTGTAATTACCGTATGTAGTGGACCGTTTTGGGAGGAGAAAACGGGCATCTTACGCATCAACTCTACTTTCAAATTACACCTCTTTTGACAACCATGAAATTTGAATGCACAACAACACCCGTGTGTAAAACAAAACTTATCCAACACCTTGATAAAAGCTACATTAAAGGTCCTTTGGCCCAATATAAACTATTAAACTGTTAAACTTAGTTAAATGCGTTTTTTTATATCAATGTAACGCTTATTTATGTATTGCTAGTATACATTCACATATTAATTTATAGATCCTTCAAATATTTATAAAATGATATACTAATAATAAGTTGAAAAGTATAATAAAACACAATGATACATGTTGACTTATTCCACCAGTAATATCTATAAAATCGTACTATTGTAAAGACTAGCACTAGCTAAATTATTTAAAAGAATACTCATTGAAAGATTAATCAATACAAAAAAAGTACATCAAATTTTAGCTATAATAAGCAAATAGTCATTACCCTAACTCAAATTAACAAACTTTCTTACCTTTTGCCCTCAAAAAATTAAACCAAACGAAAACTTATTGAACTAGCTAGTGTCCTTTTCCACCTGCACCTGCACCTGGACCAGCGTTCTTGATGTTTCCCAAATTTTTAAAATTTGGAGCATCATGTCCCTTACCTCCGAAACTTGAACCCGGGTTATTAACGTTCCCAGGAAATGTAACAGGAAAGTCATGTCCCTTTCCTCCTGGACTTGGTTCAGATTTTTTGATATCACCAAGCAATTTGGCGTTTGAAAATGCATGCACCTTTGCTCCTGGGCTTGGTCCGGAGTTTTTGATATCTCCAAGCGATTTGGCATTTGAAAATGCATGTCCCTTTCCTCCTGGACTTGGTCCCGAGTTTTTGATATTACCAAGCGTTTTGGTGTTTGAAAATGTATGCCACTTGCCTCCTGGACTTGGTCCGGAGTGTGTGATATCTCCATGCGATTCGGCATTTTAAAATGCATGTCCTTTTCCTCCGGGACTTGGTCTGAAGTGTTTGATATCCCCAAGCGGTTCAGCATTTGAAAATGCATGTCCTTTTCCTCCTGGACTTGGTCCCGAGTTTTTGATATCACCAAGCGATTCGGCATTTGAAAATGCATGTCCCTTTCCTCCTGGACTTGGCCCGGAGTTTTTGATATCCCCAAGCGATTCGACATTTGAAAATGCATGCCCCTTTCCTCCTGGACTTGGTTCGGAGTTTTTAATAGCCGCAAGACTTTTATAGTATGTGTAACCGCATCCCATCCCTGCAGGACTAGGCTTGTGACCCTTTCTTCTTAAACTTATATCCTTACCAGTTTCTGCTGTTGCAAGAATATTAATAATGTCTTCTGGAACTGCAACTATTGGTCTCTTACGACGTCAAAGCTAACTAATGAGTTGAGAAGTAGGAGAACAACCGAGAAAGTAAGCATTCTAGCCATATGTGTGGAATCCTTGATAATCAAACTTATAACAGATGCGGAAAGAATGAATTTATGTTGAACATGGCATGAAAATTGTGCTATATATACATATGCATGCATGCAAAGATTGACCAGACAATAATAAAAGGAAAACAATATTTTTGCTTTGACTTCATATTCAACTGTTTGACCCTTTTAAGTAACAAGTCATTGATGAGGTCTTAGTGGTATAGTTTCCCAAAGAGGAAAAAGGTAAAGAAATGTTGTCTTTTTCTTACTACTCTTGGTATCTTTAAGATGACATATTAACGTTGTAAGCCTTTGGGTGTGATCCACTAAGCCTTATGAGCGTCGTTGCTTACATATACATATTTTTTTAGTTGTTAGCAAATTTGCACTTTTGCATGTATTCTCTTATAAATGTATAATTTTATATTCTGTCAAGTATGCTAGGAGATTGATTGATTTTTAATTGACAAAAGTTTCATGCCCAAACGGATCAGGCCTAGGGATAACTGATCCCGTTACAAATGGAAACAATTTTAGGCACTGACGAACCCATAAATTTTTTTCATGGGGTCAGAAAAATTTTATGAGTTGGTTCTATACCACCAAATATTTTTAAAAGAGATTAGATTTTGAGAGCTGGTCTTCTTCTCAGTTGCAATACCCGCGGTTTATTGTGCGCAAGTTCCATTGTTTTTCCTTACAAAATTGTTAGGTTGGTTCACCTACACCATTGGCAATTTCCTTTCGTAATTTATTGCTCGTCCGGTCCTTATACTTTTCAGTGAGGAGCTAACGGCCCCTCACAAAACGACGGCTATGCACCCGGCACCATGCTTCTACCAGACGCAACAAGGTTTGGCTAGTCCATGGGTCGGACCCAATCACCCATCTTTCATTGGCCTCATGGACCACCGGCGCCTTAGCCGCAAACAAACATGGTTTAAATAGCTTCGAGCTCATATTGGTAATGAGTTGAGAACGACACTGGAACTCTATGATATTGGAATCCCATTATTCTTCACTAGACATCTCTATATAAATGTTGGTTATCAAGAAGACGAAGGAATGCACTTCTAATTGTTGATTAAAATCGTCATTTAACAACTCTGTAAGTATATCTTCGTAACAGAATCGAAAGGATCCGATTCAAGCAACTTTTCAATTTAAAAAATTGATTAATGCGTCTTACAACCAAGAATAATTCATGGGGTCATTTGTGTTTTGAATCTAAACAGATTTAACCCTACTGCTATTGGAGAAGCTTCAGGCCATGACTTAGGAACCCGTTGATAATAAGTGGTACATGGAAACACGAGCATCTTCGCACCTAACTACTACGAAGGTATCATCTTTACGCCCTCTCTGGTTCATTATATCATCTCTATACTTGTTGAGAATGAGAATAATGAGAATTACACCCTAACTTACCCATCAAAATCCCTTCACCCCAAAGATATCCCTTACATGTCAATTCTCGAATTTTTGTCTCTGTCATATTCGATCCATTTGGCTTTTCTGTAGAGGACTTCAAGACTAAGGAGGTCCTCACCCGTCACGATAGTGTTAGTCATCTCCAGTATACTTTCCAACATTGCTTCAGCCTTAATCAGGGCCGGCTCAACGAATATGGATGCCTAAATCGAAATAAGATTTTGTAGCCTGTTCATTACAATTGTTAAGAAAAATTATCTACTTAATATAAAAGCTTTGAACTCATGATTTATACTTTAGTAACAACCAATGCTACCACCACACCAATACATTAGATTGAATTTACTTAACCTATTATAATATATCTACAGTGGCGAAGCTTGGACGAAGATGTCGAGGAGGGCGGACGGAAATACACATTAAAAAAACCGTAAACGGAAGGGGCCAGGGTCAAGTTTTCGGTTGAAAACAGGTAAATTTACACTGCATGTAAAAATTATTAGACAAAAAACGGGTAAATTACACTACCAGTCTACCACGCGAAAAAACGGTGGCCTGACCCCAACTATCATTCACCACTGTATATGTATATAATGTTTTTTGGACTTGGAGACCTTAATAAAATATGGGCCTAAAGTCCCAACTTGTTTTTGCTGACACACGGGCTGACTTGGGCTTAATTTGTGTCGCTTTTACACAACTTGATTTTTGACACCACCGGCCTGGCCTTATTGATTTTTGACACCACCGGGTACTGCTATAAACTTAATTGTACTTTTATTTGTAGTTCCTATCAATTTTCAAAACTTAAAAGGTTATCTTTTAGTTAATTAAATCCCTCTACTTAACCGCCTTATAATGACTCAACTTAGTAAAATCGGTAATCTATAATATATATAAACGAAACCTTTAAAAACTCTTTGGTTGCTCCCTATATATTCTTTCAAACCACCAGATTTCATTATTTGTAAATGATGTTTTCTCATGCATTTTACTCGAATTCACGGATATAGGTCTCACCAAATATTTGATATGAAAATGGATATACAAAAAATTAAAATCTGATTTCTTTAAAAAATATATATATTATTTACAACTAAAAAACAATTTTATAGTAAATATATAAGCGGGTCATAGGTCTCATCAAACCCAAATGGCTTTTAAATCGGCTTATAACATCTCATTTATTTGTGAACCCTTTCATCATCAAATACTAAGAGGTAGCGTTTTGTATACAAGAATGAATGACGTAATTGAATGACTCACCATGAGGGAATGAAAAAAAGTGTGTTTGGTTGATTAAAAAAATGAAATAACTCATTACCTAGTTCATTCAACTCATTTTAAAACACCTTAATTTCATTTCATCTATACCCCGTGTTTTTTTTATTCCATTCCCCCATTCACCCTACACCACCACCACCATCACCACCCACCACCACCGCCACCACCACCGCCACCACCATCTCCGCCGTTACCGCCGCCACCATCCACCGCCACCAAGGCACCAACCATCGCATTTAGTTAATCCACCGCCACTATACCCTTCCGCCGCCGCCATCAACCATCGCCCTCACCCCAGGCCCCTCACCACCACCACCCGTCGCCACCGTCACCGTTGCCCACTACCAACTCCATCATTGCCGCCACCACCCACCCCCATCCCACTACCACTACCATCATGCACCTCCAACCACCATTATCTCCCGTAGTCCACCGCCAAACACCATCACTGCCCACCAATGCCACGACCGCCGCCTACCTCCCACAACCATCGTCACTCACTACCGTTTTAATTTAATTTTTTCTTTTTTTCCTACCTACCAAACAACGCAAAGTAATTATTAATTTCATTCCAATGTGGTAACCAAACATCTCATTGGAATGATAATAACCTATTCTATTACTTTGTCTATTCAATTACCACGTTCACTCCATTCCGTCGTTCATTCCATTACCTCATACCAAACAAACCATAAGTATATTATTAACTTTCGTATAATAAATAAATTAAAATCCAAAAAATATATATTATAAACGAATAATGTAAAACAACACTCGTAATACGGGGGATAAAAGATAGTAAGTATTATACGGGTCACATTGATAATTTTATGCAATACTCATTTTTTTATTAAAAAGTCAAATCCAAGACATTCACAAATCTCAAAATTACTTTTCTACATACGACAAAATCAGTAACAAACCCATTAAGTAGTTCAAGAAAGCATATTTAACCCAACAGCATCATATGTATCTAGCAACTTAATATTGTACTACTATTAAAGACGTTAAAACACAATTTATCAATACACAATTCACAAGAAGACACATACAAACATGAATTGAGTTAGTGTAGTTGATCATCTCCAAGAACTCCATTACTCGATTGATGCACTTCTTTAATATTAATAATCTTGTTTTTAATAGCTTAAACTTAGTCTTTGTTCAATCATAAGAACAACCACCTTAGGGTTTTTTTTAAACGGCCGAAATTTTATTAAATACTTGGAACTAGTCAGTTAGGTACTAGCACCATCAAACACCAAAGAGGTCCACACCTGATTGCTACTTGTACACTTGTACCATTAGCCAAGTGATTTTTTTTTCTTGTCCACACTTGATTGCTACATATGTATTTATTCGAAATAGAAGTAGCCCAGACTAACCCAAAACAAAATTGACAATTAGTCAATATATTCTTATCCACAGTTTTCAACACCCTAGAATAAATGTTCTAGGTTTTCGTTTTATTAGAAACGATAAATTATTTACAAAAACTAAATCAAACGCTAAGATCATAATTACACTTAACTTCTCAAAATTGGCAAAAGACATTTTTCACGAGAATTAAATTGATTGATAGGCTTGAACACCAATTGTGTTGGATGTAATTTCTGTTGGGCCGACTCATCAAGGCTATGATGAGTTGGTGTCTTGTTTATCAAATTGAGCATGCGACTTAGGTTACATGGAATAAATCACTTGGTGAACAAGTCGAGGCAATTACTTGGACAAGAATGAATTTATTTATTAATTATTATTTATATTTGTTTTTTACCAATTAATATTTGAATATGATTATGGTATCAGTATTCTACTCTAGTTGGGTTTTTAAATCTTTATTAACATACTAGTTTTTATCCCCCGTATAACGGGGGTTGTGTTTCTTTTTCGTATCTAATATTCATATTTTTTTTGTATTTTAATTTATGTATTATAAAAAAATTAATAATATACTTAGGGTTTGATCATAAAATAGTTTCACAAATAAATGGCATGCTATAACCCGTTTAAAAGCTATGGGTTTGATGAGACCCATGACCCGCTTATTTTTTTACTATAAAATTGTTTCTTATTATAAATAATATATTTTTCTTAAAATATTGGATATTAATATTTAGTATATCCCTACTTTATAAGATTTGCATATCAAATACTTGGTGAGATTTATTTTTAAAACATTGAGATGCTATAACTCGTTTAAGGTTATTTAGGTATGGTGAAACCCATCCTTGAATTCGGGTCAAATGCACTTGAAGTCTTCATTTACAAATAAAACAATATGGTGGCTTGAGTAAATGTAAGAAACAATCATAAAGCTTTTAAATGTTTCGTTTATCTACGGGGGTTGTTTTATATTATTTGTTTCTAATATTTATTTATGTTTTGAGTTTTTACTTTTTTTTGTATGAAAGTTAATAATATAGTTATGGTTTGATAATAAATTGTTTCACAAATAAATGAGATGTTATAACTCGGTTTAAAACCGAAAGGAGGGAATGGGTGGTTCAGGTGGTTTCTAGGATTCATTTTTGTTGTATTTATGAAGAATTTGGTTATGTGTAGTGTATGAAATTGATATGAGTTTGGAGAAGAAGAGGTATAGTATATGCATATATGTATATATTGTTTTAATTAATTTTGTTTTTTTATAAATGATCGTTTTGGGCCCAACGGTCATATTTTAATATAATAATATTTAACGGCGACAAAAACCCCGCCCCCTATCGCCCCTAAACTCGTCAGGGGGGTGTTTGCGCTCCCTATCGCTTCTTTTCACCCTATTTCGCCGCCCACTACATACGGGCTAACACAAAAACAAAACTAACAAAATCAAGAAATAAAAATACAAA
This sequence comes from Bidens hawaiensis, assembly GCF_021521415.1. Taxonomy (NCBI): domain Eukaryota; kingdom Viridiplantae; phylum Streptophyta; class Magnoliopsida; order Asterales; family Asteraceae; genus Bidens; species Bidens hawaiensis. The sequence continues at coordinate 431,406 of NW_027491957.1, forward strand.
AAAGAGAACAAAAACAAAAAAAACAATAAAATAATAAACGAAAGACAAAAAAAGACAAAAAAACACATTTTTTCTAACGAGAAGTTCTACTTTTACTCGGTGGTACCTGAAACTTGGTTTAGAATGAAAAAATATTAAAAATTATTTTTTTTAAGATTAATAATATAAAAAGAAAAGAAATAAAAGAAAAGAAAAGACAACAAACAATAAAATAATGAAAAAAGACAGCAAAATGACAAAAAAAAACACAAGTTTCCAAAACACCCAACCAATATGCGACGGATTGGCCGATCCGCGACTTAGTGGGTGGGTGTTTTGAAAACACCCCATGATGTATCTAAAAAACCCCTAAAAATAGGGCCCTACTAGAGACACCACCACAAAATTAAAAACACCCACCCAATCCGCCACTCATCGGGCGATCCGCCGCATATTGGTGGGGTCTTTTAGAAAAATGTGTTTTTTTTTGTTTTTTTGTTGTCTTTTTTCATTATTTTATTGTTTTGTTGTCTTTTCTTTTATTTTTTCTTTTTCTTTTGTTTGTTTATGATTTTGTATTAGTAATCTTTAAAAAAATACTTTTAAATATTTTTCATTTTAAACCAAGTTTCGGGTAAAAACCGAGTAAACGTCAAACTTCTCGTTTTAATGAGTTAGTCACTATTCAAATCAACAAAAATATTTCCTAACATCTTTAATTTATGTTTCATTTTATATTATTTAAATTTTAAGTTTGTGATTCGTTGGAACCAAACTTGGTTTAATGTCAAGATCGAGTGGATTTACATCCGCTTAAACCCGAGTTTGGGACTTTCATTAATAAAAATTCTCAAACTAGTTTAAGCTACTGATTTTATTGAAGTAATTCATATTTAAACAATATTGTTTGATGAGTTTAAATAATACGAGGATATAAAATGAATTAAACAAAATTAAACAAATACAAGTTTTTATTAATAAGAAAGTTCCGAATTACATTCTCGAGTCGGGTAAACATAAACGAATACAAATAAAAAAATTCGAGATGTCACGACGGTAGAACGATAAAGACGATGATGCTTGGGACAAGCCCACCACACGCAGGTGAGACGACGGCGCGGGTGGTGCTGCAGTTTATATTTGTTTTTGTGTTTTGTTTCTTTTTTTCGAACTCGTTGTTATGTATTTAATATTATTATATAAATTTTGTTTTGTTTATGTTGTTTTTTGTTTCAATTTTAAAATTGTTGTTTCGTTGTAATTTTAAAACCGATAGATTGAAAACAAAAAAATTATTGAAAATAAAAATTGGTTACACCCCACTAAGGCTATGTGTAGTGGAGCGGTTACAAATTAGGCGAGTTACGACACGTAGCGCCCAGTCAGCAAATAGTAAGAATTTGTTTTTGGGGTGTAATGGTGTTGTAGCCCCTCCAGTGTGGCGTCACCATTTTTTATTATATTATATATTATATTATATTATATTATATTATATTAATGTTGTTACTTATTCCCCAACTCGTTTGGTTTTTTCTTTTCGAACTCGTAATGTAATAATTATTATTATTTTATAAATCTGGTTATGCGTTATGCTTATTTTGCTCGTTTTCAATTTTAAAATTGTTGATTCGTTATTACTTTAAAACCGATCAAAAATCTGTTACATCCGACATACAAAAAAAGAAAACAAACATAAGTCGTCATGTACTAATTATTATTATATAAATCTCGTTCATTTTATTTTGTACGTTTTTTATTTTAAAATTATTGTTTCGTTGTCACCTTCCAAAACCGATCAAAAAACGGTTACACCCGAGCAAAAAAAAAACAAAACAAACAAAAGAAAATAAATAAAAGAAAAGACAACAAAAAAACAAAAACATAATAAAATAAGAAAAAAAGACAGCAAAATGACAAAAAAAACACAAGTTTTCAAAACACCCAATCAATATAAGACTGATTAGCCTATTCGCGGCTTAGTGGGTGGATGTTTAGAAAACACCCATGTGTATCTAAAAAAACCCCTAAAAATAAGCAATCACCCTATTAACAAAAATAGGAAAAACGGGAACCAACCGCTAAAATATATTCCACTATAAATACTCCCCCAAATTGTAAAACTAGGGTTTCCAGTTCAATTAGGTGAGAAAGAGAAAGAGGTAGGCGCAGATCAAGAAAGCATGGGCGGAGGTAATGCTCAGAAGTCCAAAATGGCCCGTGAGAAGAACTTGGAGAAGGCCAAAGCTGCCGGCAAAGGTATTCACTTCCATCGCTCAAACCTGATTCATTAATTGATTATGATATATCTTTGATCTCTCTAATTAACTGATTATTTGTTTGAGTTTGAACTTATTACAGGAAGTCAGCTTGAAGCTAATAAGAAAGCTATGAACATCCAGGTTTGCTTTTTCATCTGTTCGATTATCGTTAGTAATAGTGTTTTATGACTGTAAATCAAGTTGTTAGTAGCTAAAACAATCATAGTAGCTGTAATTTGTAGATCTGCTTATATTTGTTGATGAATTAGGTCGAATTACTTGTTGCCGTGGTTTTTTACTTGACTCTGTGCTTGTTAGGTTTAGATCTTAGTTACGCAATTTATAGTTAAGTTGCATTTGGAAAGCCCTAAACTCTTGTGATTTTAACTTATATCTGAGTAGAGTATTTGACTAGGGTACTCGGGCACCGTCAGGTACCCTCTTCGGTTTGCTCGGGTAGTTCGGCAACACTGTCATAGGCAACTCGGTTTGTCCTGTTTCCCAAAAAAATAAAAAAAAGGTTAGCTCAATTTATTTTACCACTATAGATTAACCAGTCTTTTTTAAATTTTTCTACACCAAATAGACACTCTCTTCTACTATATTTCTACAAGATTTTTCAAGAAAAAAAAATCATAGGTTGGTTCAAGCAAAAAAAAACTTTTAGATTAAGAGGCGGTTGCCAAAATCAACCGATACCAGTTTCAGTATCTCCAACCTATATGTTTCCATGGGTGCCCTAACCAATTTGTGTAACTTTACACGGATTTGGTTAAACATGAGGTGGTTGTCTCTCATTGGTTGCTGGAATTCTGGTACTTTGGATTGTGCCCCTAGTACCCTTAATTAGAAATTAAGTAAATTTTATTATGGTTTAATCATGTAAATGTTGCAAATTTAGGCTGCTTCTTTTTTTCTTTTGCTAGTTGACTTGAGGGTTTAATTATGTAAATGATGCAACTTATGTTATTGTACTTGAGTTATTCTTGGGGTTTAGGAATCTGATTAAGTTACTAATTCAATTTCAGTGCAAGGTGTGCATGCAAACTTTCATCTGCACTACTTCAGAGGTGAAGTGCAGGGAACATGCTGATGCAAAGCATCCAAAAGCTGACGTGTACGCGTGTTTCCCTCATCTGAAGAAATGATAACCGATGTTTAAAGGTCTTTTAAGTGTGGTTACTGCCAAATTGTGCTTGAAACTGTATGTTTATAATATCATTAACTCATGATGCTTGTTGTCATTGTGTTTTTAAGTGTTGGGTGAAAAAAGCAAACTTGATTCCATTGTTTGTAATAATGCTTAGAATTAATCTACATAGACGGACCTGAAGTTGTGCACTGTGAAAGGGGCGAAAATTGTTAATCTAGTGTTAGTTAGGATTGTTCATGAGTCAAAGCGATTCGAGTCAGGGTCATTGAGCTAAAAGTTTACATATACGGACCTGAAGTTGTGCACTGTGAAAGGGGCGAAAATTGTTAATCTAGTGTTAGTTAGGATTGTTCATGAGTCAAAGCGATTCGAGTCAGGGTCATTGAGCTAAAAGTTTAGCTCAAGCTCAGCTTGGTTTGAACTTGAGCCTGCTCGATTTGATTTGGTTTGGTTTTAAAAAACAAGTCAAATCAGCATTGAACCTTTTCCACATCTTGCAAAATTGAGCATTAGAGATTTCACTGAACCACCAGCATTTAAATTGTGTTACAGAAACACTAGAGGTACAACATAAATGCAAAGTTTATAAAAACCTCATAAAAAGAAACCTTAGAAATACATAACTATATTATCAAGAAAAGGTTTTTGGATGTGGTTAGACCATACGTACTCGGCCATGTTGTGGCGTTTTAGGAGTGAAAACGCCGGGGGCACACCGCTCGCTCCCCCTGTCGGCGTTTTCGGCAAGCGTTTTCTACAAAACGTTTAAATGGCACAGTTTTTCAAACCAATATGATCGTTATATGTTACCGTTTGATAATTTTTTTTACACAGTTTATTTTACAAATAACACAATAAAACTTCATTTTTTAAACACTTTCTCCACTCATTCTCTACAACAATATCTAAATATGTATTTTCAATCACTAACCAATATGTTTCCGTTCAACAATCAAATACTCGATTTTGGTCAATACGCACGACAAGGCAACCCAAACAATCCGACCCAAATAATCCACAACCGAACCCATCTACACCGACCACTCAATCCCCGTATCCGTTCGACGCGCATATGGCCGCGTACATACAATATCTAGGTTCCGGAGTCCCTAACCCAAATATGATGCCCGTTTTACGAAACCCAACCACGAATTATGATGGCCGGTTCCGGTTCCCAACCCGCCGACGAGACGGTGCCGGAGACAAATCAACTCAGAGCCAAAACACGTTCCGGAGACTCGTGGCTGTTCGAGCCAACGTGGAGGCGGACGTGCGAGAAAACACGCAAAGAAACCCCCCCCCCCCCGACGAACCTCGAACTAAAAAAGATAACTATACAGTGGAAACCCGACGAGTGTGAACTACTTGCTCGGGCGTGGTGCGTTATATCATAAGATCCCGAGTGTTGTAAATTTTTAAAAAATATATGTTTTTTTAATTTCTTAAAGAAACATTAAACAGGTAATATTTTTATTTTTTTAGCAAACTATCAACAATCGGGCGTATTTTGGAACAAAATTAAAGATTTGTTCCATGAACTTGGCGGGGACTCGCGTCGAGAAAAAGATTCTGTAATTTTGAAATGGACCGATATAAACTCCAATGCATGGCTTACCATTCAGTTCACTCTCGGATGGTTTGAACGTGGGGTAGCGGTGTGTGACGCGGATATCATGGAAAGGGTGTTTGTAGAGTTTCAACAGAAGTCGGGGAATTTCAATTACATGAACTGTTGGAAAAACCAGCAGAGGTTTCACTCTAAGTGGTCCCTGTTGCGCCCGCCAACACCGAAAGTTTTAGGCCTAACGAAAGGTCTAAAACACCGTCTTCGGTTGATCCGATAACGCCAAAGTCCGATGCTCGAAACTTCAACTTAAGCGATAATAAAGACGAGAATCTCTATGCGGATGTTTCCGAGATCCCTCGACCGCCGGGTAGAAGAAGCAAGGGAAGGGGGAAAGGTGTCGTGTCGTCGGCGTCAATGGGTTCGAGTGCCGAAATGAAAAGTCATTTCAAATAAATGAACATTCGACTCAAATGTATACAAGAACATGGAGCTCAACGTCTTCAAGTAAATTTGGACGTCGTCGAAGTACGTAAAAGGAAGGATGGACAACGACATCGAGGTTTTAACAAACGAGTTATCCGAAGACGACCTGAGAGTCCAATCTCTAAAAACAATTCGGCAAAATATTTTTTTTGAAAAATACGACATTTAGTCTTATTATTATTCTTATTATTGTAATTTTTATTTTTAAATTTAATGTATTTTTTTATTTAATGTAGTTTTTATTTCTAAATTTAATGTATTTTTTTATTTTAATGTAGTTTTTTTAATTTAATATTTAATTAGTTAATGAATGATTATTTAAAAAAACAACAAAAATATATAAAAGTAATTGGGCGCCATATAGCATAAAATGCCCAATGCTAGATAGTTATGACTACACCCTCTTTTTTCAAAAAAACCAAAATTCTGACTTTGCGTCACATGTCGCAAAATGTTCAACAATGGGACATTATACTACACATGGTATTATATCATGCATCTAAGTATGATGGATCTTATAGACAAAAACACCCCGTTTTTTTTTCTAATCCTTTACTTGAATTTGGATTTGTAATGCACACCCTCTCTCCGTATATCATTTGTTCAATACAAATTTTATAAAAAGGAATTGGTTTGATTGCATAAAACATTATGAAGGGTTTTTTTTTTCTTTTATTTATATATAATAGTGCTCTTGTAATAACTGGTAAATACTTAGAAACCTGACCGTTTTGTACTAACACATATAATCGTGCCAACCAACGGCATCTAAGGCCTATACAAGTTTCAGAATAAATTCGTGTTGGTGTACCGTGTGGGTTGCAACGGTCTAGGCACACAAGCAGCAACAAGACACAAGTTGCGGGTGAAATTTGGCTTGACATGGGCGTGTTGTCTGGTACATTACCAGGTGGGTGGCATCAATCTAGACAAGCATGTCAACACGGACGTGTCAAATCTGTCACGCGGATGTGTCAAGTAATTTTAAAAAAATAAATTTTAATCTTTTAATTTAATTTGATTAATAATAATAGATTTTCATAAGAATTACCATAACGAACCGACACAATACCAATCGAATTCTTACCCGTCTTCACTGTAACACTTTAGTTTAATCAATACCGACCAAATTCTTGCCGTAACACACGAATTAAAAGCAACCGTTGTAAATAAATAAGTTAGAAAATGCAAATACATATATTTACAAGTCATAACCAAAATATAATATTTGATTGATTTTTTTTATGATGGTTGGTATTAGGAAATGACGTTAATCTTGGAGCAATATCCTCCCACACCATTAATTCTTTAAAGTGTAGTTATTTAGTCATATTGTATCAACTAGTTTTTATCCCCCATATTACGGGGGTTGTTTTATATTTTTGTTCTAATATTTATTTATTTTTCTAATTTATAAATTTTTATTGTATGAAAATTAATAATATACTTATGGTTTGATGATAATTTGTTTCACAAATAAATGAGATATTATAACCCGGTTTAAAAGCAATATGGTTTTGATGAGACCCAAGATCCGTTTATTTTTTTTACTATGAATTCGGTTTTTTAATTATAAATAATATTTATGAAAGTTAATAATATACTTATGGTTTTATGAGACCCAAGACCCGTTTATTTCTTTTACTATCAAATTGGTTTTTTAATTTAAATAATATATATATATATATATATATATATATATATATATATATATATATATATATATATATATATATATATATATAAACGAAGACATAAAAATCCTACGTGTCGCGACGTGGTCGCTTCCCCTTTTTTTGGAGTCACCAGATTTGCTTGATTTTTAAATTGAGGCTTCTCATGCATTTGACCCGAATTTATGGGTATGGGTATTACCAAACCCATATATTTCTTAAACGGGTTATAACATCTCATTAAATTAAAAATTATTATTCTCACCAAATTATATATGTAAAAATCCTATAAAATAGGATATAATAAAAAATAATATCTTATTTATTTTAAAAAAGATATATATATTATTTAAATTAAAAAACCAATTTGATAGAAAAAAATAAACGGGTCTTAGGTCTCATCAAACCATAAATATTAGAGGTGGCAAATGGGTTGGGTCGAACGAGTCATGGGTTGAAATGAGTCATGGGTCAAAACGAGTATGAGTCAAAATGAGTTCGGGTCAAAACGAGTCAATTAAAAAAATGGTTGTTTTGGTTTGGGTCAAAATAGGTTAGGGTCAAACCGGGTTTTGAGTTTTTTTTTTTTTTTTTTTTTTTTTTTTGTGAACGAGAATAACGACGGAAACATTTTAGTTTTTTTAGATTTTTCGTTTTTTACTTATATTTTAAGTTATGATTTTTTTAATTCTTTTTTTTGAATTTTTTTGAAGGGTTTTCTATTAAGATCAAAAACCCTCTAAAAAATATTCAAAAATAATAATAAAAAATTATAACTCAAAATATAAATCATAAACAAAAAAAATAAAAACACTAAAATGTTTCATATGTTGTCCTCATTCCATAAAAAAAACATATAAAATAGAACCGAAACCGAAAGAATCGACGAAAGTGAAACAAAGAAACAAAAAGCCAAAACCGGACCACATCAATCGAAATCGAAAAAATCAATCAAAACGAAACCAAAAGAATTCAAACCGAACAAAAATAAAACTAAAAAAACGAACAAAAACGAGTCCGGAATCGACCAGAAATAAACAAAAGAAACCAAAACCCAACACGTCACGGGTGAAAACTCGTGTTGACTTGAAACCTGAACCGAACCCATTCCGATCTGAAACCCGTTTCGTGTTGAAACCTGTTTTGTACGAAAATCTGTTCCGATCCGAAACCTGTCACATTTCCTTAGGACACTAACCCACATCGACCCATTTATTTGAACTTGTCGACCCATTTTGACCCGAAAATAAAATGATGGAATTTCAAATGACTCATTTTGACCAATTTATTTAAAACCTTTTAACCAAACCAACTCATTTAACTTTTAAAACAACTCAAATTGACTCATTTGAAAGAGTTTGGGTCAAGATTGCCACCACTAATAAATATATTATTAACTTTCATACATATTATTTATAATTAAAAAACCAATTTCATGGTAAAAAAAATAAACGGGTCTTGGGTCTCATCAAAACCATATAGCTTTTAAACCGGGTTATAACATCTTATTTATTTGTGAAACAATTTATCATCAAACCATAAGTATATTATTAACTTTCATATAATAAAAAAATATAAATTAAAAAAAAATATATAAATATTAGAACAAAAATATAAAACAAACACCGTAATACGTAATTTAATGAGATGTTATAACCCGTTTAAGAAATATCTAGGTTTGGTAAGACCCATACCCATGAATTCGGGTCAAATGCATGAGAAGCCTCCATTTAAAAATCAACAAAATCTGGTGACTCCAAAAAAAGGGGGAGCGACCACATTGCGACACATAGGATTTTTATGTCTACGTTTATATATATTTATATAGTAATAAAAATGGAGACTTATGCAATAATCTATTGTACATTATGCATTCAAATTTGTATATGTAATATTCTTTTTTATCTAACTTTCATTTTTTTACTTTTGGTCCCTATACTTTTCACAGTTTACAAATATCAATCAATCAATCAATCAATCATACCCAGTAAAATCCCACCGACAGCAGAGCTATAGGTAGGGTCTGGGGAGGGTGGGATGTAGGCACACCGTACCTCTATCCAAAGGAATAAAGAGGTGGCTTCCAGAGAGACCCTCGGCTCTAAGAACATGTGTATGAAGCAAAAAAGGAAATCAAAGTTTAACAGTTATATAAAAAACTACTACTAATTATAATAATATTAATAAAAAGGTCACAGTTTAACCGCAATATAAAAGCTAATAATAATAATAATACTAATTATAATAATATTAATAAAAAGGTCACAGTTTACAAATATGTCACAAAATAATTTTTAGTATTAGTCGTCTACATTTTTCCACTTTCAACTTTGGTCCCCTATACTTTTCATGTTTTATATTTTTTTTATTTGACGTTTACATTTGAATTTAACGAGTTAACGAGCTGCAACGCATGTGTGTGGTTGAATGTTTTTATGTCTGTTTTCCCGTTTAACGGCCTCATTGCAACGCATAGATGTTAAGTTGACTTAGTTATTTTTTCTATATTTTATGTTATAGTATACTTTTTGTGTGTTAACACAATGCAACGAGTGCGTGTGGTTCAATGTTTTTACGTCTACTTTTTGTTCCGTTTTCTTAATGGTTAAGGTTAATTACTGGCTGCGGGAGAGGAGAGAAGGCGGCGGTGGTGGTAACTTCATTCTTTCGAGTGGAGTGGATATGTAAATACACGGTTTTACACCTCCGTCGCAACGCGGAGGATGTAAATACTAGTTATAGATGTATAGAGGAGTAATTCTCTCCTCATTAGTAGTATTCAATTTGTATTTAAATGGGGTGTACAGAATGAAATATCAAGTTGAACCAAATTGATTTATTTCATAGTTGGTGGTTGCCCATCATTTATCTAGAGTGTCCGAAAGATGTAACTAAATGTTGTTTTACAAACACGTTACATTGCTCGTGACTATTTTGATGGACACTATAAATATTCGTACCTACTAATTTCAGTTTTTAATAACAGGGTATTTTTTATTTCCATTAAAGTACTCAAAATCGAATTTTAATATACCACATTCCTAAACTTTTTAGGTGTTTCATGTATATTTGATAAAATGATCACCTTTAATATACTAACCCAAAAAAGCTTTAATATATCTATACAACATGCTATGTAATCACGACCCGGTTTTAAGTAAAATATGTGAGTTAAACACTTAAACCATTAGTAACAATTTTATGACGTCGAAAATCGAAACCGAATCATTGAAAACTGAAACCGAAAGTTAAAAAAAAAAACAAACAAACCGTGAAACTTAACCGATTACCAGTTTAAAGATTTTAAGATTTCAAACCAAATTATAAACACCTATAATTGTTACATTAACACTAGAGTCTGTATTCAAACAACGAATAAATACAAGTATAATATTATAATAAGGATTGGCGATTTGAAAAAGTTATTGTTAGCATGTTTCAATTTTCAAATAATAAGAAGAAAATAACAAATTAATTATATACTGATTATTAATTATAATATGACGCACCTACATACACACGTGTTCCGAGTCAGCAAGGACAGTTACATTCTCTGCTTAATATTCATTCATTCTTCCCTAATGTAAAACCCGCTGCCACGCATTCTTCTCGCCGGCGTACACATTCCGGTCCCCTACCACCGCCTCCGCCTTCGCCGTCGGTTATCTCTAAATTCCACATTAATTTCACACTGCAACTCTCACTCTTTATTTAAACTCATCATACCTTTTCAATTTATTATTATTTGCTGCTGTGGGTTAATAATCATTTAATATAATAATATAATGGTGGCTACTCCAAACCCTAAGGTAGTATTATCACGACCTCCGTCTCCGGCGAAACCCAAGCGTACGCCGTTGTTACCTTCTGACGCTGATAATAATAATAAAAACAATGCTCCGATGCCACGTCGGATGAAATCCAGAGAGGTAAGTTCACGTTACTTGTCTGTTACTGACAATTCTAATTCTAATGCTTCCGTCACTACGACGTCATCTTCGAATTCTGTTTCTACGCCGATGAGACGGTTTCCGTCGCCGTTAGTTACGTCATCATATCTGATGACGCCGTTATCGACGATGAGTGATAGTAGACGAGCTATGTCGACAGAACGACGTCGTCCTGTGACGCCGCGGACTGGTGAGAAGTTGGTAGCTGCGAAGATGTTAATGGCTACGCCGGTGAGGAGCTTATCGGTTTCGTTTCAAGCACAACCAGTGACGGTAAGTAAGGTATCGAATTCACAGTCTACTGGTTTAAGACATTGTGCACCGGATAGGAGGAATGTGACTCCGGTTAGGAAGTTAATGACTCCGAAGGCGGTTGATCAGCAACGGTGGCCGGCGAGATCGAGTGTTAGGAATAGGATTGCGGATTTTACTAATGAGGATATGAAATTGAGTGGATCTGGAACTGTGAGTGCTGTTAGGAGTTTACACAAGTCTATGATTAGTGAGACTAAATTGAAACCTAACGAACCGGATAAGAGTGTTGATAAGTTTTTTAGTGATTCTGATAGTTCGGATCGTGAGAGTGTCGCCTCTGGTAGCACCATAAGAGGTGCAACACCTGGCCGCCTTATGGTGCCAGCTAGATATAGGCAAGAAAGTGTTAATCGTCTCCGCAGGGTACAGTCGGAACCTGTTTCACCTCAAGTGTCTCTATCGAGAGGTATGCCAAGTCCGACAAGAGCCCCGCGGCGGAGTAGGGTTTAATAATAATCATATGGGCAACACGCCTTCGGTTCTTGGATTTGCTGATAAAATTAGGAGGGGAAAAGTAGGAGATAGCGCCATTGATGATGCGCACACCTTGAGACTGCTGCACAATAAGCATTTGCAGTGGCGGTTTGCAAATGCAAGAGCAGATGCTGCTATGTTGGCTCAGAGAGCAACTGCTGAGGTAACTACTTGTGCATGTCCTTTCTGATATAATTACTTTGTTTAGTCTAATGTTACAATCTGTTACAGACAAGTCTATATAATACGCGGGTGGCTATATCAAAAATGCGACAATCGGTTATATCCAAACAAATTGAGATATAAAAGTTGAGCCAGAACTTGAAGCTCTACAATGTCCTCAAGAATCAGGTAAGAATGTGAATTTTCAAATTATCACTTCATTTATATCATGATTATGCTGGACAACCATTTGTCCTAGTTTCAGTCTTATGATTGTATCTATTTGTAATACTTCAGATGCCATATTTGAAGGAGTGTGATCAAGTTGTGAGGGATCACATTGTTTCTTTGTCCGAGATTATTGTGGCTTTGGAGTCTAGCACTCTTCGCCATCCACTTGTTGATGGTGCAAAGGTATTTTGTGTTTTATGCGTATACAAATAATTATTCTTGAGGTTTCATGTTGTGGCTTTGAATGTTATAGAAAAGTATTGATAACTTTTGTTACCTTTACAGGTGAATGTCCAAAGTTTAAAAGATGCTATCCGTTTGGCGGATGATGTGATACATCCGATGGCATCAGTAATACGCCCTTTAGTGACACAGGTTTGTTGACATTCTTTAACCCGAAACTAACCCAAACGCGTTTAGATAAACCCAAACCTGCGAATTACATATAAGGTTTGTGTAGTGTCAGAAATTTGCACCCTTAGTTTGAATATTGGAAAGTAATTTTGTATGATAGGGTTTAGTTAAGTTCCTGAAGAAACTGATATCTAAAAATGGTAAACTTTATGAAGTTTTGGTTTTGTTACCGAAGATATGATATCCAAAAATCTCAGGCAGAATACACTCTTTTTTAGTTTTTTGATTGCTTAGTGTTATTCGAACAGTTTTAAAATAAGGCCCATGAGTGTTCATCGGATCAGTTTTCATTTAATTCGGGTTATTTGGTTCAGTAACTGAAAACCGAACCGAATAAGTTAAGTGTTCAACCAATCTGAATAACTAAATAAGAATGCAGTTCGGTTTTTGTTAAAAATCGAACGAACTGACTTCAACCGAATAAAACCGGTTTCAACTATAAATCGACTCAAGTAACTGATTTATAGTTGAAATCAGTTGTATTCAGTTTATAGCGAAACTGGACCCAATTCTTATTCAGTTACACTTAAACACTTATCTTATTTGGTTCGGTTCGATGATTAAAACTTCTGTTCAAGGCCGTGATTCTTACTCATATTTAGGCAGCGGGGTTTAATCATATATGTATTTTTCTCTTTCTAGTTGTATGTCTTATTCACTTTATATGATTTTCTATTTAATATTAGTAGATTTGTATTTCTATTAATAATATCTCTTATCATATTGCACATATATTGTTTCTAATGTTTCATTGTAATACACGTAAATTTTGATGCCCGATGTCTCAAATTTATGAGTTCGGTGTTATATCTGTGACTCATTTCCTAACAAAAAATAAAATTATCTTAACATTTTGTTAATTAGCCAGTGTGTGTGTGTCTATATCACGTAAACTATACATGTATGGAAGCATTGTAAAACAAAACCTTGTAAACAGGCAGAGCATGTGAACACATTGGTGTCTGAACTTGCAAACACAACAAGAAATGAGCATTCTATGATCGCTGGGTGCGCGAATCTTTTGTCAAGACTGACACACATGGAGGTAACCATCAACATTATTTATTATGTATTTAAGAAAGAATGAAGTGACATGAAGTTGAATGAAAGCAGGTGCAAGACTGCATCTTGAGGGCACACCTATTACAGCTGCGCAATGAGTCAACATCTACCGTCAACAACCATAACTGAAATGTAAAGCTGATGTTCCTCTATCTTTGGCTGCTTACTGAATAGTTGCTAACTAACATGAACGGGAAATTCCTACCTTACCGCTTTGCCTTAAAACGGGTCTTCTAGTTAATAGAGTTTTTCGGAAATTCCTGTTTGTGAGGAGTAAGGTGATTCTATTTTGACTTTCAGTTTTACATAAACGAGCAGTTTCTATGTAGGTAAGATAGAGAATGTATACATGCTTATGGAGACTGGAAATTGATACATGTTTACTTTTAACACGAGTAATACTTTTAACATGAGTAATGTGCGTATGCATATAATCATACATTAACCAGCATATTACCAATATAAAAAGAACATTTTCATCTTCTACAAATCTAGATATAAAAGGGAACATTTTCAAACATGTTGCATATGAAATGTAGAGTGAAAAGCCAAATAAAAAAATGAATTTCGAATTTGATTAAGCATAACCACAGTTATTCTTTCTAAACGGTTATTAAATTATATTACCTTTTCATGGTCAAATTAACCTAAAAACATTATTGTAGCTTTTAGTTTACTGACTGCAACGATAAGTTTATCATCATTTATGTGACTCAACCCGGCCCAAAATGAAATTCGGAAGTCGAATTAAAAGGGTCTTGAAAAAACCGACCCTGATTAAAAAAAGGAAAATTCCCAAAATAACCCAAAAGAAGAGAGAAAATAAAAAAGATCCTAAAGTTGTCCACATTCCCAAACTAACACATTAAATATGTACTGAGCCGACGCTTTGGTAAAATAAACGACGAGATTTTTAAAGCAATCAAATTTTGACATGTGTAAAGCATCTGACATTTCCGATGAGATTTTTAAATATCTTGGGGTTTCCGTCCATATTTCTAAGTTAAATCATTTTGAAAAAAGCAGTCTCTTCAGACGTTTTTTTTGTGTTTCTTATCTGGTCCGTTCAAATTATTATTTTTCTTAACTTCATCTTCTTCACCTTCTTCTTTAATTCTTCACAAATTCATAAACCGATCTTAAACTACACGAAGCTTCCACCACCGAACAACTCGCTGGAGCTTTACCCCGGTTCAATTTCATGGCGTAACGACCGTTATACCCCCACCCTCACCACCACCACCGTCCACCAAATACCAAATGCATCAATTGAGCCCACCGACTTAACCCACACACCCCACCTCGGGCCACACTTTTACATCTGAGCATAATTCAACTCTTATTTGGCTATTTCTCCACCTTAGTCACCGAAATACATTCTCAATGAATAAATCAAGCTGATACACCACAATCTACTCCATCGTCCCACAACCCACTAATATCACTTATATGCCTCGAACTCATTGTAACATCGAGAAAATTTCGAGTTCAAAGTGTCAAGTTTCCCAAGTCAAAAGACCAAAAATGTCAAAACTCCAAACCTAAGGGTTTAAAATAAAAAAAATTCTGTTTTCTTGTCCTATCGCGATACGCGACGGGACATAGGACAAGCCCATCGCGTATCGCGAAGGCATTGGTCAAAAGGTTCTAGAAGGAGTCAACAGCGATACACGACCACTGTTGAACCAACGTCATCGCGTATCGCGATGACGTGGCCTGACACCTCTAGCACAAGTTCTGCCACGTGTTCACATGTGGCACGCCGTCTGCCACATATCCCGACACGTGGCCACACGTGGCACACCGCCTGCCACGTGGCAGACCTATGTGATGACTGGCCAGGGCTACATCGCGATACGCGATGGGTGCCCAAAAGGCCATCGCGTATCGCGAAGGGCTTCCATATTTTGCGTATAAATAGCAAGTCCGGTATCTCACAAATCTCATCCCAAAATCAGTGTTCCAATTTCTCTCTAACATCTCACTAGAATTCCATATCCATATTAACGATCCACCTCGTAAAACGTGTCATAATACCTCGATTTTCATGTTCGTTTCCTCGAAGTTCGTGCCACTCTCCACCAACATACCGACCAAGAAGGTGTTTGTTATATCACGACGTCAAGACGGTGAATCTCGTAAGGTGTGCCGACAACTGGTAAAAGATTGGGTTTGTCGTTTGGCGTGCCAAGGAAAGGAAAACTAGAAGAAGGGTTGAACGAGAAGGAAAGGAAGGTGAAGCGGCGTTGGAGTGCTGCTCGAGTAGTTAGGGTTTCTATAATCCAACCAAGGTAGGCGTAACGCAAATGAATATAATAATAAAATGTTATAAAAGGCTTAAACTTTAAGTCGAGGTTATACTCAATACCTCGATAAAAGAAAAGAAAACATAACAAAGAAAAGAATAAAAGATAAGATTATAAATATCGATAAGTATATATATGTGTGTAAGTATATACAATCTTTGTTATGAAAATATTATTTAAGTAATAATAACTATTCTTAAATAATAAAAGAAAAAGAATACGTTTCTTAGAGAAGAAGAAAAGTAGGGTTTTATAAATAAACTAAAGGTTTATAAATTACTTTTTAACTAAAGGTTTTAAAGTAAAGGAGATTTATGAACTAAAGGTTCATCGAGGTAAAGTTTATAAAATAAGACTAAAGGTCTTAAGCCGGATTGTATATCCGACTAACAAATGTTTATACTCGTACCATAGGTGCGAGATAACAAGGGAAAGACCCTCGGACGGTGTTTGAAGCCGATCCAAATCAAAAGGTGAATACGCCCCAACTTTTACAAACTTGTTTTCAAACGAGTCAAACGTGCTATATGAAAAACTTTACATGAGACTAAGTGTCTCTAAAACATTTATAAACAAGGGTATAAATACTGTCCTCAGGCTATAGTGTACGTTTGTCTGGATCCTTTCATATGTGGTGGGCACACGCCTGTGGGGAGGATGGCCTTGTGTATACGTATAGGCACTCAACTAGTCGAACGCTGCGGTGTTTCGCTGGGGGAACCGAGTATACAGGCTTGAGTTTATAAATTGTATGGTTTTAACTTGATTATTCCTAAGTCACGTTGGGCCGAGGCTTACATAGTCTCGAGAGGTAATTAAGTAAAGAAAATATTTTTTTAGCGTCAGCATATTCACCAGCATTCGTTGCTGATGTATTTTCTTACATTTTTGCAGGTGACCAAGGTTAGCACTTGGAGTGACGAAGTGCGAAGATATTCGATGTCTCGGATCTATTTAGTATAAACTTAAAATATTAAATTGGTGGTTTGTAATTAAAAAGAATTAACACTTTTGCTATAACTTAAAACGGGTATTTTATAATCCCGTCTTTTGTAATGTAAATATTACACTTTAAATCCACAAGTTATAAAGTCTTCCGCTATTAAACGTAACTCTGATTTATTTACAATTGTGGTACCAACATATGTGTCATACGCCTAGGCCGTGGTTTGGGGTGTGACAAGTGTTGGTATTACAAGATAATACCTAAGCTTCGATCCAGGTATAGGAATTAATTGTTCATTTGAAATAGGGATAAGATAGGCTGGTAAACCTTTTCTTTCCCTCCTCATTCTAAACCACCCAAATTGTTAGATGTCATTCAAGAACATGATGGAAAACTTTGTGCGCAAGGCTAAAGAGGCTGGAATTGCCGAACCTTTCCCCCGAGGACAATATGAGTGAAGGTTACCATGAAGCATACTTCGACCAAGACATAGAACATGATCTAACCAAACCCGTATATAACCTCGGAAGCAAACACTATCCAATAAATGTTCCCGATAGCCCACCGAAACAAAGAAGTGAACCACCAAGGCACTCAAGCTACTACCCACCAACAATACCCATGTACCATCCATCTGAGATTCCCACATACTATCCGTCAGATATCCCCACATACCAACCATCAGAGATACCACCCTACTACCCATCAAGCAACCCAACATATTTACCACCAAATCCTCACCCATCCTATGCTTTCCTCTCAAATCGACCAATCAAAGAAGAACCAAGGTCTCCATCCTCTGACTGGATGCAATGCCACTCAGATCAACGAAGATGGCATACCGGAAGCTCTACCTTCAATGAAGTTAAGTCTCAACCCAACAGGATGAGGGTGATGATGCCCTATGAAAGCTTTCACATGCCACCAATCGTAAAAGAGACCGTTCAACCCATGGAAGAGGAACCAGAAGACGAAGAAGAACCTAAAGAAGAGGAGGAACCCGAGGAGGAAGAGGAAGATCCAGAAAAAGAATCTGAGGAAGAACCGAAAGAAGAGTACCCTGATATCCTAACGAGATATCAACACCGATGGAGGAATCACTCACTTCCCAAAACGCAAGCTATGGTCCTGTTGACCCCTATGTTCAATACCTCGAGAAACTTAAGAACCAAGCTTCATCAAGTTTTCCACCTTTTCAAGGCACGGTACCGGCGGAAGAAGAGCAAGCTAATGAGATTAGAGAACAAAACAAAGCTGCTGAAGCTTTCTTCCACTATGCATCCGACGTGATCGCTTCCCCGTATCCAGAACCAAGGAATCATTATGACATGGTGTGACACTCGTCAATTTCAGGTTAACTCCGTTAATCCGAACTCCGTTAATTCAAACTTAAGATCACACGAACTGTACCACATATCTCATTACATTTAAAATAGGGTTTAAATGACGCATGACAATCACTACACAAGTAGTCTTTCGGAATTTCACCGAAACACACAAGAGTCGACTCAAACCGTTGGTGAACAAACGATAAGTATTTGATAATTATGTATTAATCTATGTGTTACTTGATATTTATATATAACACACTAAATTCAAGAAGCAAAAGCCTAGTTTATGCTAGAAATTGATTAACTAGAAGTTCAGGGGGTTAAGTGTAACATAATTAATATTATAATAAAATATTATCCAACCCTAATCTCCCCCCTACCTACGATGGTTCTTCTCTCCCTCTCTTCCCCTTGGCAGCCGTAACCCACACACACACACACACACACACACACACTCTTTTTCAAGCTTCATGGAAGGAATCAAGGTGCTAGATAGGTAATTAACATCCCCTTTAGTCATTCTATGAGTTTAATTATGCTATTGAAGGTGTTAATCAAAACCCTAAATCTTGAAAGTGATGATTGATGATGAGTTAGAATTTAATTATGTGTTTGTTGATGATTTCTAGTGAATTGATAACTAGTTGTGTTATTAGTGATTGTTAATTGCATGTTTCTTGAAATTGAACTTTGAAGTAAAACCCTAATTGTGCATGTAAAGTGAAATTGAGATGCATGGTTGGTGGATTATGCATCTAGAGGGTTGTATGTATGAGTTATAGTGCATAGGTTAATTGTATGTTGAGTTTTGATGAAAACTGATGCTAGACAGATTCTTGAATTCGTGTTTAAATGGCTGCAACTCGATGTTAATATTGTGTTTGGAAGTAATTATTGACTCTATGATATAATACGTCGAGTCTAGTTTCTAGAAAGTCTGAATTTGTAATTTTTGGGCATGTAAAAGTTAGTTTTTATTATTTTACAAATCTGTTGTGCAAGTCTGATTCGGGAAGCCTGCTGGTAGGCTGTTTTGCAATTAAGATATCTCATAAATGACAAGACCAATGGGGTTAATTCCACTACTGGAAGTTAATATTTTGAGTTAGGAATCTAACCCAATTGGTCTTGCATTAATTGGATTTTCCATGTAACGGGAATAACAAATAACATTCTGTTGCGCATGATAATGACTGCTGTGTGTTTACTGTGATGTTTTGATTATTGTGAGAAAACCGTATATGATAAAAATATAATAAAAATATTTTTAGAAACCTAACTCAAGTGTGCTTCTGTGATGATTTTTGGTGATTTATTGTACGTGTATTGATTTATTAAATAGAAAAATCTTGTCGAGTTATGCCTAGATAAAATAGTTGCTGAATTACTTAAGTTAACATGAAAAGTGCATAGTTGATCGATGTTTGCTATGTGTATGACTTAATTGCCCTTGTGGGAGTTAGTTTACTAGTAATGTACAATAGTAACACTTGACACGATATTTGTTCACGCATGTAGCTTATCACCAACGTGTTTGTCGAGTCGCACTTATTTCACAAACGAAACACGAAACGTATCTCATGCATAAGTTTTATGTGCTGAGTCTAGGGACTCACTCGTAGTATAAATACTTAGAAAATCTCATTTTTGTTTTTAGAGCACTAGTGAGGATTTTCTGTGACGCACACCTTTCTCGGATATTTTTCTTATCTTCGCAAACAGTGAGTTTCACGGCCCCTTTTACTCTTTTTAAACGCTTTTATTAGGGAGAGATAACATACTTCACGCTTTAGATTTTGTTATTCTTTATATATCACTTGTAAGGCTAAGTGGCAACAAACCAACTAAAGTCCTTCATAACATCGAACAGGTTAATATTTGGATAATAGCGAGTCACCTTTGAGTAGTACTACTGGGTTTGACAAACCCCACCCAACTCTAAGCTCGACTGTAGGTCGAGTGAGTGTAATCTTGGCTAACACATTACCATGGTCGTGGTTGACATGGTAGCAAGGCAATTGATAAACAATCAGCTTCGGCGTCGAACACTTAGTAATACATGCTTGATAGGTTAGCTACCTATTGATATATAATTGACTTAACACTATCTGGTAACGCTAAAACGCAAACACTTTATTTGTATAAACTTATGAACTCACCAACCTTGTGTTGACACTTTTAGTATGTTATTCTCAGGTAGCCGAGGCGGGCGCGCGGTATAGGACATGCATTCGCTAAACACTATTGCTTTGAAAACTCCTTATAATTTTTATCTTGATAACTTGGGTTTAAGTCGTCTTGTGTGGCGCAACTTTTTTGGTTTACAATTTACGCTTCCGCATTTCATTTTAGACTTGATGTTTTGTTGGTTTTGAAAACTTTAAATATGGTGTATGATTATAACTAATGATTGGAATCCTGATAGTTCACTCCCTCTAACAGTAAAACTCCGTTAGTTGACTTTGAGGGTGTGACACATGGTAACAATGGGTTACCGTGACCCACCTCCCAGATATGAATACCCCAACGAAATCCCGCAGTCACAAGAGGAACACTTGGACCGCGTTTTCCATGAGTCGGACGAATTAAGGAAAAAGATGACCGTTGATGGGAAGAAAAAGAAGAAGATAGGAGAAATGCTTCTTCGGAGATGCAACAAGTTAACCAAGGTGGTGAGAAAGTTCATGAGAGATTTAAGATTGAAGAAGAATGTGATGGAGAAGTTGTGTGTGTAATGTAATCGTATGTGTTATGTGTTAAAAGTGTAATAAAGAACGTTAAGACGTTCTTATGTAAAGATAGGTTTATCGATATATATATATATATATATCAATCACATGATATATATATATGTGTGTTGTAAACTAAATACATATATATATATATCCTTTTGTGATATATATATTAATGTGAAATAAAATCTATGTTTAATAAGGAAAAATTTGTTAAAATTTCAGATATTAAAAGACATATTGAAAAAGAAAAAGATAATGTCTGAACAAAGTAACAACGTAGAGAATGCTCGAAAAGAAAAAGAAATAAGAAAAGAAAAGGGGAAAGTCCCCGTAAATAAACAAGATGAACCGATCCCCGAAAAATATATGAGTCAAATACAAAAGATGATAAAGGATGCGGTTAGAGAAGAATCTATGGCAATATCTCAATCAAAACTTTCCAAACATTCCCAATCTGTTAATCCTTCCCATAAGTCCGTTAAGTCTTGTCCAAAACCCTCCCATGTCGAAGAAAGTGTCCATGAATCGAATGCTGATGGCGGAATCCGCCAAGAATTCAAGAAACTGAATATTGGAGGCTGTTCTTTCAAAGATTTCAAGTATTTCGGCCCAAATGAATATTATGGAGATAAAAGAGCTATCACAACTGTTAGATGGATTGAGGAAATGGAGTCAATTGTCATAATAAGCAAGTGTTCGCGACAAGAAATGGTGCAATACTCCGCGAAATGTTTAGAGGTGAGGCGTTGGAGTGGTGGAACACACTAATTCTAAGTAAGGGACGCCAAGTTTTATACGATCTTTCTTGGGATGAATTTAAGGCGATGATAATGGCAAAGTTTTGTCCCATGCATGAAACCGACCAAATCCAAACTAAGTTTCTTAATCACAAGGTCGTGGGGACAAATCTTAGAGAATACAACACCAAGTTTCATGAGTATTGTCGTTTGGTTCCCCAACTGGTTAATCCTGAATCCAACAAAGTAAAATGGGGACTACCGCGGGAAATCCGCGATATGGTAAGGTCTCATTTACCTCAAACTGCTGATTCCGCAATGGAGTTAGCTGGTTACTTGATGGGCGGAATGATCCGCAACAAGGAAGAAGACAAAAAGATAACAACGACAACCACTCAAGGAAGAACAAGTGGAGGTGCCAACTGTCACACCCCGACTTAGGGCCTAGGCGTGTGACTACGAGTTGGTACCTGTTTTGTAAATATATCAGAGTTATGGGTTAATTTTAGCGGAAGACTTTAGGTTGAATATAATATTAATTTACATTGAAAATTTACTCGGGAATTAAATACCCGAGTATTAGTTTACAAGATGTAGGTTTTATATTACAAGGATTTGTAGTTATAAAAAACGGAGCCATCTTGTACGCGCTTCTATCTTCATTAAGACTCCAATCCTTGTTAATGCTACTTTGCTTAATTACCTGCAATGGGTTGAAAAAATACGTCAGCTATATGCTGGTGAATACGCATGATTCTATAAAACATTTGAATGACATTATAATACAAACATAGTTTTCTTGACAACCCCAGCGGAAGCATTACTACTTCCGGTATATGTACCACTTCCCTACAGCCATAACGGTATTCTCCGAGCCAAACGACCCTGAACAAAGAACTGGTCATGACCGTTTAGTCCATGGCTACCTCACCTTGATTGATTGATTGGACTTAACAGTTATGTTTGGATCCAGACACATGCATATTCGGTCTAAGTTGATTTTATTCTCTACTTTGTATTATAACATTTTAGAGATCATATGACCTCATGAAATCATTGACTGACTCGTTAAGACAAACGCCCGTTCATCTTTTCGAGTATAAATATGTTTTGATTGATTGATTGAAAAGGTTAACGTATTCACCTGTATCGTCGGAGTTGGAAAACCTTGACTCATTGATTGATTGTGAATGATATTTAACCTATACATAATTGGTTTGTATAAATACTTGAATGATGTTACTTGATTAAGCTATGATTGTAAGCTTAACCTTGAAATCGTTTATCCTTTAATTGTGAATGAAAACACTTGATTTTATGTGACGTTTGATATAGCATGCTTTGGCTTAATAGGTTCTATCATGTTGGTAAGTTTCTCCAGGTAAGTAAACGGGTCCCTCAGCTGATTGGGATTTATACGAATTACTTTTCCTTAGGCAAGAAACTTACTACTAGTGATATCCCCCTTACAGTTACTACATGCTCGTCAAATATATCTTTGGTTGACATTACTTTGTTATGAAGTAACGTTTATGAAAACTTGATTGTGAATGTTTATAAAATACGATCAAGGTTAAAGACCATAGCCTCGATTGATAGTCTAAGCTATAATTCAAATAACTTAAACATAACTCCTACCTTAATGCGGATACTTAGATTGATAATAAGAAAAAGGCAGGATCTTGATCTACTCGATTATACGATTGCTAGCTTGATTATAACTTCGTTCCTTGCACGAACTATGAGAAAATGGCACGACAATGGGGCACGCCTTTCTAGGTTAAGTGTGTGAAGATAGAGGTGTGATGGGATGAGGAGAGCTCAATACCCGTCACCCCCTTTTATAGGCTGTTCTGGTGCCCCACGCGATGGGTTCCTTTACCCCATCGCGTATCGCGACGCCGCCATTTTAACATCGCCTTACCAGATTGTGACACGTGGCCTGTCATATTGTACCACGTGCTGACACGTCGTTGGACACGTGTCCAGTGACTGAGCATGGTCATCGCGATACGCGATGATCGTTATGTTTTGGGCCGTAGCGTATCGCTACGCCGCCCATTTATGGGTCTACGTGCAAGTCCATCGTGCTATGTGATGGGCTTATGTTTTCCTCGTCACGTATCGCGATTGGTGAAGTTTTTCAAAACATTCATTTTTAGTCCTTATACTTTCTAAGTTAGTATTTTGGGCTTAATTTTATAGGGTAAAAGACGCTGTGTTACACTAACTACAAAGGCAAAGGCGCAAATCATAGTCGATCTGGGTTCAACTCGAACGCTCCATTCTGCAAGATATGCCGAAAACGCCACCGAGGGCAATGCCGACATGCCTCAACAACCGTGTGTGAATCATGCCAAAGACCGGGCCATGCTGCTGCTGACTGTTGGAAGAATAAGATGACGTGCTACAATTGCAAGGAGATGGGAAATCTGAGTTTCGAGTGCCCAAAGAACAAACCCGTAACTGGTGGTGCGGGTGGAAGTGGCCAGAACAAGAAGGGAAATGCAAGAGTCTTCGTACTCGACACGAAAAAGGCCGCTGACATGCCGGAAACCAATACCGGTACGTTTCTAGTCAACGACACCTATGCTAGAGTTTTGTTTGATTCGGGTGCCAATTTAAGTTTTATAGATTATACATTTTGTAGTCTATTAAACGAACCTTTAACAAAGTTAAATAAAACTCTAAGCATCGAGACTGCTAGTGGCGAAATCGTTAAGATCTCCGAAGCCCTTGAAAACGGAAAAATTCATTTAGTTGGTTATATTCTGCCTATCCAACTCTGACCAATGGAACTTGCTGGTGTTGATATTGTACTTGGTATGGATTGGTTATCCAACAACCATGCTCGTATCATCTGCAATAGCAAAACCGTTGAACTTCAAGCCCCCAATAAACGAACTATTTGAATTGAAGGGGACAAAGACGCTGGCCAAGTTAGCATAATTTCCATGATTAGGGCTAACAAATGTTTAAATCAGCGATGCTTAGCATTCATGGCCTACGTCACTGAAGAATCAAAGCCAAAGAAGATTAAGGACGTACCTGTAGTCTCCGACTTTTCTGATGTCTTTCCTGATGAACTTCCCGGAATCCCTCCCGATCGTGAGGTAGAGTTTAGGATCGATCTTATTCTCGGTACTGCTCCGATCGCGAAAGCACCATACCGTCTTGCTCTAACTGAGATGAAGGAGCTAAAGAAACAACTAGACGAGCTTCTCGAGAAAGGCTTCATTCGACCGAGTTCATCACCATAGGGAGCGCCGATTATATTTGTCAAGAAGAAGGATGGATCTATGCGTATGTGTATCGACTATCGTGCGTTGAACAAAGTCACAATCAAAAATCATTATCCACTCCCTCGAATCGATGATCTTTTTGACCAACTTCAAGGTGCTATTTTCTTTTCTAAAATCGATCTTCGTTCCGGTTATCACCAACTCAAGGTTCAATCCGAAGATATCCCGAAAACTGCATTCCGAACAAGGTATTGACATTATGAGTTCACGGTCATGCCGTTTGGACTTACTAATGCTCCAGCTGCGTTCATGGATACGATGAACCGAATTTGTAAGCCTTACTTGGATAAATTTGTGATCATATTCATCGACGACATATTAATTTATTCTAAGTCCGAGGCTGATCATGAAGTCCACCTTCGAACTTTGCTTGAAATTCTTAGAACCGAGAAGTTGTATGCTAAATTCTCAAAATGCGAGTTCTGGTTACACGAAGTACAATTTCTTGGTCACATCATCAACGTCAATGGTATTCAAGTCGATCCCGCTAAGATTGAAGCTATCTCTAAGTGGGAGATCCCAAAATCGCCAACCGAGATCAGAAGTTTCTTGGGTTTGGCCGGCTATTACCGTAGGTTCATTGAAAATTTTCCCGAATTGTTGTTCCCTTAACTTCTTTGACTCGCAAAAATATCAAGTATGAGTGGGGAACAAAGCAACAAGAGGCATTCGATATACTTAAACAAAAACCCACCCAAGCACCTATACTGCCCTTGCCAGAAGGTACTGAGGATTTTGTTGTCTTTAGTGACGCGTCTTATTTCGGCTTGGGATGCGTACTAATGCAACGCAAGAAATTAATCACCTATGCCTCTCATCAACTCAAAATACACGAAAGAACTACACAACTCACGATCTAGAGTTAGGCGCCATAATATTTGCACTTAAGATATGGAGGCACTATCTTTATGGAGTAAAATTTACCGTGTACACTGATCATAAAAGCTTAAAGCATATCTTCGATCAAAAAGAGCTTAATATGCGCCAACAACGCTGGATGGAGACTCTCAACGACTACGACTATGAGATTGTTTATCATGAAGGCAAAGCCAACGTCGTGGTTGATGCCTTAAGTCGTAAAGAGCACGAAAAACCAAAAAGAGTCCGAGCATTAAGGCTAGAACTTCAAGTCGATCTCTTCGAACAAATCAAATCTGCCCAAACTCAAGCGATCAATGAAAACAAGATCTCCGATGAAAAACGTAACGACACCTTTGACTCGCTAGTCAAAGGTGACGATGGTATCCTTAGACTCGGAAATAGGATTTGGATACCAATCGTTGGAGACTTGTGTGAGAAAATCATGAACGAAGCTAATAAGTCTAAATACATGATGCACCCCGGTAGTGAGAAAATATATCAAAATCTCAAATCGAACTACTGGTGGAATGGGATGAAAAGAGATATCGCTTCGCATGTGGCGAAATGTTTAACTTGTTGGAAAGTCAAGGCTGAACACCAAAAGCCTTCGGGATTGCTTCAGCAACCCGAACTTCCCGTATAGAAGTGGGAGTTAATAACCATGGATTTCATAACCAAACTCCCAAAGACGACTCGTCAACATAATGCTATATGGGTAATTGTGGACCGCTTAACAAAGTCCGCACACTTTATACCTATCAATGAGTCGTATTCAATGGATAAACTAGCGCGTATCTATGTGAACAACATAGTTGATTTGCATGGAGTAACGCTGTCTATAATTTCTGATCGAGACAGTCATTTTTAAAAATTTTGACATGTGTAAAGCATCTGACATTTCCGACGAGATTTTTAAAAATCTCGGGGTTTCCATCCATATTTCTAAGTTAAATCGTTTTGAAAAAAGCAGTCTCTCCAGCCGGTTTTTATATCTTTCTTATCTGGTCCGTTCAAATTATTATTTTTCCTAACTTCATCTTCCTCATCTTTATCTTCTTCATATTCTTCACCTTCATCTTTAATTCTCCACAAATTCATAAACCGATCTTAAACTACACGAAGCTTCCACCACCGAACAACTCGCCGGAGCTTTACCCCGGTTCAATTTCATGGCGCAAAGACCGTTATACCCCCACCCTCACACCCACTGTTGAACCAACGTCATCGCGTATCGCGATGACGTGGCCTGACACCTCTTGCACAAGTTCTGCCACGTGTCCCGACACGTGGCCACACGTGGCACTTCGTCCGCCACGTGTCAACACGTGGCACACCGTCTGCCACGTGGCAGACCTACGTGATGATTGGCCAGGGCTACATCGCGATACACGATGGCTGGGCACCCATCGCGTATCGCGAAGGGCTGCCATATTTTGCGTATAAATAGCAAGTCCGGGATCTCACAAATATCATCCCAAAATCAGTGTTCCAATCTATCTCTAAAATCTCACTAGAATTCCATATCCATATTAACGATCCACCTCGTAAAACGTGCCATAATACCTCGATTTTCGTGTTCGTTTCCTCGAAGTTCATGTGACGGGTGGTCCATGGGACAACCCCTTAAATAATATAAAAGCCGTAAGAATTATGTTTTGAATAAGTTTATTTTGTGGAATTAGATAACTACGGTTTTGTTGGTGAATTGTAGGTTCAAAGATGGTTCCGGGGCTATTATGGTGGATACCGAGGCAACCGAATGGACCGAGAATGTGTGAGAGATTAAAAAATGAAGAAAACAAAGAGTTTTGGCTGAAGACCACCGTGACCCACGGTCCAACCGTGGGCCACGGTCCAAATAAATAATTGAAACAGAAGCCACCGTACCGTGGCCTCTGACTGACACCGTAGCCTCAACCGTGACCCACGGTTCAACGTGGGCCACGGTCCAAAATTTTCAGATCACCACCGTGACCCACGGTCCAGCATTTCCAGAAGAAAACCGTGACCCACGGTTTGAACCGTGGGCCATGGTGCGCAGTCGTAACTGCTGTTTTATTATTGTTTATTACTCGTTTTTTGCTAGACTTTTCATTATCTTTTCATCAAGAACCACCTAGGGGCGATTGGGAGAGAGCAAGAACGATATTTTGGTGATTCTAATCAATTGTTTGGGTTTATGATTTGCTTGATTAACCTAATCGATATGGTGATGATTCAGACAATGTGTGGCTAGTCATCTTTATGTTCTCTTCCAAAGTAAGGTTTTCAATTAGATACTTGTGAATCGTTTATGTTAATTGTGGGATAGTCTTTTGATCTTATGAATATATTGTTTGGTGATTGTGAGTTTGTATTGTAATTGTTAGTATTGTTTGATTTCGTGTTCTTGACTATCCGTTCTTGGTGCCATAGGCAATCGAGATTTAGTAGAAGAGAATTAGGGTTGATAATACTAAACTGATTTTTGAGTGACAACCTTGCGTTTGTGTAATCCAAGTA
Organism: Bidens hawaiensis; assembly: GCF_021521415.1. Taxonomy (NCBI): domain Eukaryota; kingdom Viridiplantae; phylum Streptophyta; class Magnoliopsida; order Asterales; family Asteraceae; genus Bidens; species Bidens hawaiensis. The sequence continues at coordinate 459,847 of NW_027491957.1, forward strand.
CTTAGTCCTCGTTTATCACAATCAATTGGATTTTCACAAAACTATATTCGTGTAGTTTGTTCCATAAATAAACGTTAACTTGATCTACATTGGAAACCTGAAATTGGAAGAGAGCATTGTTTCTCTTATTGTTTAAAAACTTGTTTAATTGCTTTAGTTCTTTTTATTAATCAAAACCAAACAACCAAAATACTTGATTTTAATATTTGCATTTAGTTTAATTTAGATTAATTATCAAACTACTAAGTAACGCATATTCCACAAAACTCCCTGTGTTCGATACCCGCTTACCGCTATTTAATTAGTTGTATTCGGTTTATTTTTGAGTGAGTCTTCGACCTCACGTCAAATTTTGGCGCCGTTGCCGGGGAGTAGTGCGCAACGTGTGTTAGTTTTAGTAGTTTTTGTTTGTTATTTTCGGGTTTACGCTGGTTGTGTTAGTGTGCAGGTACCTACAGGTGTATGCATACTAGAGGCTCTAACAGGTCATCACCGCTAGTAATCGATCCCGAGATTGACAGAACACTCCAAAGAAACCGAGTCTTACTTAGGGAGAATAAGCTTCTTGTTTCTCCAACAGCATCAAACAATATGGATTCACCAGTTCCCACTTCGGGTCAACCAGCCCCGACTACACCTCCACCAAATCCACCTCCACCAATCACTACTACTACATCAAGTGATCAACCACCAATCATAACCGAACATATACCCGCCCAAGCCACCTATGCAACATCATCTACATTGCCACCTATCACCAACCTTTTTCCTCAATTTGGTACGTCATCATCATCTCAACGATATCAACCACCACCATTTCCACAATCACAATCAAACTACCAATACCAACCCCAACCGTTTATGCCACATTCAAGAACACAAGGTGACGGATTTGGATATGGGTTTGACAGTGAATTTGATGGGTATGAATATGAAGGTAACTACATCGGAGGTGATGGAGGAAAGATGGTAAATCCGGGAACTTTCGGTTATGGTCAATGGTAACAACCACTGGTTATTCAAGAGGTTAATCGACAGCAACAACCACCGGCGGTTGTTCAACAACAAGCTCCCATCGGTTCAACAAAAGTTCAACAACAACCACCGGTTGTCGTTAATCAAGTTCAACCACCACCGGTTATTCAACAACCGCAAGGGCAACCTCAAGATCAACAATTCCAACCACAAATGCCCCAACCACAGTTTCAACAACAATATGCGCAGCCAAGGCCGTTTATAGGCAAATGGGTCAACCGAGAGTACCGATGGGTGTACCAAGAAGGCATGCAAGAGAGATGGTAAGGGGGATTGAAGCCCATTTCCGACCAATTATTACTAATAATCCGTCTCCAGTAGTTATCCCGCACAATCAACAAGGGAGGACATTTGAAGTGCGAACCAATGCACTCCAAAGTCTACCTAAGTATAAGGGGCTAGCAACGGAAGAACCATACTTTCATTTGGAGGCATATGACTCCATGTGCAACACAATTGGGGGTCAAGGTTTTTCGGCGGATGAGGTAAAGTTGGTTCTTTTTCAATTTTCTTTGGAAGATAAAGCAAAGAGATGGTTTTACACTTTGCCTTCCGCATCTATTTATACTTGGGCTGAAATGCAACAAAGATTTTTAGAAGAATTTTACACGGCCCAAAAGACTAATGATGCGAGAAGGAGTTTGAGATCTTTCCAACAACAATCGGGCGAAATGTTTCACGATGCGTTTGAACGGTTTAATATGATGATCAAGAATTGTCCGCATCATGGTATTGCTCTTTGGGAGTTATTGAATGCATTTCATGAGGGGTTGAACACGGAAGATGAACAAAACTTAATGTCGATTACAAACGGGTCATTTGGTACAAACTATGAACAAGATGATTGGGCATATTTGGAACAAATGGCGGTTACATCGAAGAGAAAAGCTCAAACCGGAAGAAGGGCAAGACCGGCAATTGGTAGATCGCACGTGCAAGCGGTGGAAGAAGAAAATGTACAAACCACCAATCAGGTAATCAATGTTTGTACAAATTGTAATGAGTTGGGCCATGCGGCGGGGGTGTGTGTGGTTGGTCAAGCACCGGTAGAAGAGGTAAATGCACTTCAAGGGGGAGGTGGTAGGAATTACAACATGAACTCCAACACCTACCACCCCGAGTTGAGAAATCACCCGAATTTTCGATATGGAAACCCGGCTACTCAAGCCAACCCGAATTTTCAAGGAAGTCAAAACAATTACGTTCTTCGTCAACAATATAATAATCAAGGTAATTATCATGGCGGGAATAATCAAGGATTTCAAGGTCAAAGCGGGTCAACGGGTCAAAGTTCATCGGGTGGAAACGAGGTGATGGACATGTTGAAGTTGATGCAACAAGATATGCAACGAAGAAATCAACTTGATGAAGTGAGAATGCAAAAGGATGAGGTTAGAGACAAGGCCATCCAAGCGTTGACCACACAAATGGGTCAACTTGCAACCGAAGTGTCGGATTTGAAGAAGAATAAAGGCCAATTGCCAAGCGACACAAAGGTAAATCCTTCTCATAACTCTTCTCGTAATGTTCCTATTAACCATGTGAGTGTTTTAAGAAGTGGTAAAGAATATAAAAAAGATTTATCACCGGGTGTGGTTGATGAGGAAGTTGAGGATGTTACGGGTAACGAAAGTGATGATGATGAAATAGTAATAACTAAACCCACTAAACATGTCACTTTTGAAAAACCGTTACAAAATCCGGGTCAAACTTCAAATTTAAAAGATAAAGATAAGGAAGTAGAACCAAAGGTGGTTCCATTTCCTTCAGCTTTACTTGACCCGGGTAAGAAAAATATAATTTCAAGAAGGGGTCCTCAAAAAGAAGAGATGTGGGAGGTCTTTAAGCAAGTAAAAGTAAATTTACCCTTACTTGAAGCAATAAAGCAAGTACCCGCTTAAACAAAATTTTTAAAAGAATTATGCACTCAAAAGAGGCAACAAAAAGTGCCTTTAAGAGTGGATTTAACTGAGCGGGTAAGTGCGGTTTTAAAAGGAGATCTTCCTCCTAAGCTTCAAGATCCGGGAACGCCTTTAATTAACATTCAAGTAGGCGATTTTCAAATGTCTAAGGCGTTACTCGATCTTGGAGCCGGAGTAAGTATTTTACCGGGGGGTTTATATGACCAATACGATTTTGGTCCTTTAAAACGAGTCGAGACAACGGTTGTGTTAGCCGATTTGTCTCATAAACTCCCCCGAGGAATTGTGAGGGATGTGATAGTAAAAGTTGAAGAATTTTACTATCCGGTTGACTTTTTGGTCTTAGACTACTCATCGGTTGACTCGACCCAACAACAAAATGTTATATTGGGTCGACCGTTTTTAAACACCGCTCATGCTATTATTGACTGTCGATCGGGCATAGTTGATATGGCTTTTGGAAATCGGAAAATGAGATTAAATGTGTTCACTAACGGATCTAATGCTTTATGTGGTGATGAGTGTTTTATGGCAGATATAGTTGACACGTGTGAACCACATGATTATGAGGACGATGCTTTGGAAGCATGTGTTTGTGATTTTTCTGAACAGGTACATCTTTGTGCATTGAGGATGGAAGAGAAAAATCAAGACGTGTTGGCGGTTAAAGAAGGAAGACCACCATGGACTCATCAAATTGAAAATCTACCGGCTGTGATAGATTCGGGTACAAAACCGTCATTGGAAAGTCCACCAAAGTTGGAATTGAAGGATTTGCCAAGCCATTTGAAGTATGCGTTTTTGGGGGATAATGACACATTACCGGTCATTATTGCATCCAATTTGGAAGAGATGCAAGAACAATTATTGAAGGTGTTGAAGGCAAACAAGGCGGCCATAGGTTGGACAATTGCTGATTTAAAAGGCATTAGTCCATCTATAGTTATGCACAAAATCATCACCAATGAGGAGGCAAAACCAACCCGAGAGACTCAAAGAAGGTTGAATCCCAATTTGAGAGAAGTTGTGAAGTAAGAGGTAATCAAGTGGTTGGATGCGGGAATCATCTATCCTATCTGGATAGCACATGGGTAAGTCCTACACAGGTGGTACCGAAAAAAGCAGGTATACAGGTAATTAAAGATGAAAGCGGTGAACAAATCGCCACCCGACCGGTCACCGGGTGGCGAGTTTGCATTGATTATCGCAAATTAAATGCCGCTACATCTAAAGACCATTTTCCATTACCTTTTATTGATCAAATTATTGAAAAATTATCGGGTCAAAAGTATTACTGTTTTTTGGATGGGTACTCGGGTTATAACCAAATTGCCATTCACCCGGATGACCAACACAAGACTACTTTCACCTGTCCGTATGGCACTTTTGCTTTTCGGCGAATGCCATTCGGTTTGTGTAATGCCCCGGCCACATTCCAACGTTGTATGATGAGTATTTTTTCGGATATGGTCGGGGAATCACTCGAGGTATTTATGGATGATTTTTCCATTTTTGGCCCAACTTATGAAAATTGTCTCAATGAATTAGAAAAAGTTTTAAAAAGATGTGTTGAGACAAATTTAGTTCTAAGTTGGGAGAAAAGTCATTTCATGGTGCAAGAGGGGATCGTGTTGGGTCATGTGATTTCGGAAAGGGAAATGGAAGTGGACAAGGCAAAAGTCCGGGTAATATCATCTTTACCTCCACCTAAAAACATTAAAGGGGTAAGGTCATTTTTGGGGCATGCAGGTTTTTATAGAAGATTTATTAAAGGCTTTAATGTAATCACAAAACCTTTATGTAATTTATTGTTAAAAGATGGTCCTTTTGACTTTACTAATGAATGTTTGCAAGCATTTAATGTTTTGAAGGAAAAGTTGGTGGAAGCTTCCATTTTACAACCACCAGATTGGTCTAAGCCGTTTGAGATTATGTGTGATGCTAGTGATACTACTATCGGAGCGGTATTGGGTCAACGAGTTGATAAAAAACCTGTGGTCATTTATTATGCAAGTAAAACTTTATCCGAAGCACAACTTAACTACACCACCACCGAAAAAGAATTGCTTGCGGTGGTTTATGCTTTGGGTAAGTTTCGCTCGTATATTTAGGGGAGTAAGGTGATCGTGTATTCGGATCATAGCGCGGTTCGATATTTGATGGAGAAGAAGGATGCAAAAGCACGTTTAATTCGATGGGTATTACTTTTGCAAGAGTTTGACTTAGAGGTTCGGGATAAAAAGGGTGTCAAAATGTCGTGGCGGATCACCTATCCCGAATTCCATTGGAGGGTGTTGATGATCCAATGGAGATAAACGAACGGTTTCCCGATGAGCAATTATTAGCCGTGTCGACCACACCATGGTATGCCCATTTTGTGAATTACTTAGCAACGGGATCTATTCCAAGTCATTGGGTGAAGAAAAGAAGACAACGGTTCATGGCCCAAGTGAAGCAATATATTTGGGATGAACCGGACTTGTTCAAAATTGGTTCGGATCAAATGATAAGGAGGCGTATCCCCGATTCCGAGGTATGGGAAGTTTTGGCTCATGCACATGCATCGGCGTGTGGAGGTCATTTTAGTGGTCAAAAGACGGGTTACCGGGTGCTCCAATGTGGGTTTTATTGGCCCACCATTTTTAAAGATTCAAGTGCGTATGCCCGACATTGTTTAAATTGTCAAAAGTTGGGTAGTATTTCAAAACGGGATGAAATGCCATTGCAACCGATTTTGGTGTTAGAGATTTTCGACGTATGGGGAATTGACTTTATGGGCCCGTTTCCAAACTCGAATGGATTTTTGTATATTTTGGTTGCGGTTGACTATGTGTCCAAGTGGGTAGAAGCGATAGCAACAAGAACGAATGACCATTCGGTAGTTTGTAAATTTGTTCAATCAAACATTTTTTCTCGGTTTGGGATTCCGCGGGTTATTATTAGTGATGGTGGGTCATATTTCAAGAATTTCAACTTTGGGAAACTTCTAAAAAGGTACAGTGTGAATCACCGAATTGCTACTCCTTATCATTCACAAACAAGTGGACAAGTCGAAGTGTCTAATCGCCAAATCAAAGAAATTTTGATGAATACGGTGCGGGTCGATAGGAAGGATTGGTCTTTTAAGTTGAATGATGCATTATGGGCGTATCGGACCGCTTACAAAACTCCTATTGGCACGACTCCTTATCGGTTAGTTTATGGGAAAGGGTGCCATTTACCAATGGAATTGGCACATAAGGCGTTTTGGGCGATTAAGAATGTTAATGCGGATTATAAGGAAGCGGGTGAGTTAAGAAAGTTGAAGTTGAATGAGATTGAGGAAATTCGGGATGAAGCGTATGAATGTGCTTCCGCATATAAAGACAAACTAAAAAAGGTCCATGATGCAAAGTTGAGAAAATGGACTTTTGAAGTGGGTCAAAAGGTGTGGTTGTACAACTCAAGGTTGAAGTTGTTTCCGGGTAAGTTAAAGAGCAAGTGGATGGGCCCATATGTCATCACAAAAGTTGGTCAATTTGGTGATGTGGAGATAGAAGATGTCGAAGAACAAACGAAACAAGTGATGAACGGTCAACGACTTAAACCTTATTTGGAAGGAAAGGACATCAATATGCTCGATGTGGACCGGGTGAGTTATTTGTTACGCTCACCGGATGAGGAAAAGAACTAAAAGGTCAAGGTATGTTGTATATTTTAGTTAGGGTAATTTAGATTTTATTTAACTTTGGTTTAAAAAAAAAAATTTACCTCTCCGCTTTGGAGTTGTCCAAATCAAGTGTGGGGAAGTTCTTATGATTTTTATACCGTGTTGAGGACAACTCGGGTTTTTCATGGGGGGTAATTTAATTTATTTTTGATTTTTGTTCTTGATTTTTATAGCTTTAAATTATTTTTGTTCTTGGTTTTTACTAAAAAAAATAAAAAAAAAATTAATTAGGTCGGATTGTGAGCCACGGTTCGGCGAAAATAATTATGGGGAGCCGGGTTTTTGGGTTAAATAAAGAATTAAAATTAACATTTACAACAAATCTACACCACATAAATCACCTAACTTCATTATTTACTCCATCTTTCATCTTCTTCTTCCTAAAAACCCACCTTCACAAACCCTAACTCTCATCTTCAAACTCTCATAACTTCTTCAAATCTCTACCAAATCAATCAATTTTTGAGTCTATTTTGGCTAAAATTTCACAAGGATTTCGAATATACCCTTGAAATTGAAAGAATCTCCTGTTTGGTTGGTCGATTTTGGACATTAAGTGTCCGAAAATTTTTGAAATTTTTGGGCTTTTGGTTTAGTTTGAAGCTTTCTTCACATTCAACAACACAAAGGTATGAATTTCTTGTCATTATTGATGGTACATTGTGTTGAAGTTGTAAGTTTGAATGTTTATAGGTACCCACTTGCTTGTTTGAGTAATGAGTATAATGATTGTATGGTATGGTTGTGGATAATTAACAATTGTTACAAAAATATGTTGTTATATTGATTAATTGGAAATTATTGGTTGAAGCAAGTGTGAAATTTTTGGCCAATTAATTAGCAAGTAATTATCCACAACCATAATAACAAGCAAGTGTGGGGATGAGGTTGTTTATCTAACTTGGTTTGGATGGGTTGTTTGTTGTGTGTAGATGGGTAGAATGGCAGATAAGGGTAAGTCAAAGGCATCAACTTCGAGTGGTCGGGCAGCCCAGTTAAAGAGGCAAAGAATGCAAGAAGAGCAAGCGAATGTTCCGGTACAAACAATGAAACCCACTTGGAGGGGTGGGGGGTTGACAAAGTACCCATTGGAATGGCAAGCGGAGTTGTTTGTTGATAAAATGGCTACGTTAAAACACCGATTTCATGGATTTATGTGTGAGAGTGAGGTAAACGATCCAGGGTTTGAAGTTTTTGGTATAGTCGACAAGTTTAAAGCTTTGGGTTGGGAAGCGGCGTTAAAGTGTTATGATGAGGAAACGAACACTTTGTACGACCAAGAGATTGAAGAATGGGTATCTACGTTACGATGTCCTCCCTACAAAAAGGGGAACGAGATGAAGTTAATTGGGACGGTAGGAGGTCATGAAGTAGTGATGTCATTTGATTCACTTGATGAGATTGCACTTTTTGACACTAAGCCAAGTAAGTCATATGTCTACCCCTCTTCCCAAGAGTTATTCGATTGCCCCGAAAAACACCCTAAATGGCACGACATGGTAGATAAAGTGATTAAAGCAAGAGTCAATAATAGTGATACGATTTTGAGAAAAAATTTGAAGATTGAGGCAAAGTTATTGATGTCTATCTGCTTGCACAATGTGATGCCTCGTCGGGGGGACATTTCAGTAGTGAGGAATAGTGATGTTCCTATTTTGTATGCACTGATGTGTGGAAAGCCTCTTATTTCTTTTCGCTATCTTGTCATGCAAAATATTTGGATTAGTCGAGAAAGTAATAAGCGGAAGTTAATTCCGCATTGTCGACTGATTACAGCTTTGTTAAGAATCATGGTGTGATTACTGATGAGTCGGTTGGAACACCAAAGGTACTTAAAGAGTTTATATTGAAAGATTTGCTGGGTTGTGATTACTCACAAACCGATAGGCATCACTTGCTTGTGCTTGATAATGTGAGATGGAAAGTTTTAAGGGAGGATGTTGAAGAGGATGATGATGATGAGGATGAGGTGATAGAAGAGTTAAGTGAGCCCGAGTACATGGAGGTGGGCGGTGGTAGTAGTTTCCAACAAGGGGGTTGGGACTTTTCGGATGGTTACAATTCTTACGGGAACAATTGGGCCCATGTGGGGTCGATGAATGAAGTGGTGGAGAGGCATAGGCCATCCACATATGAAAACTGGTCAGATGAGTCGCGTTCATTGTTCGATCATCAGACGTTTATGGGAGCTTATGCTGAACGGGCTGCGAAAGAGAGGCATGATCGGTTAGAGATGTGGAACCGCGCCAATGCGTATGGGCGTGAGCATGAAATGAATATGAGATATTTGGATGATCGTAATAGGAGGATGCATGAACAGTGGCATGCTGGTGTGCCGGTTGTAGCGGATCCACAAGTCGTGGATTATACGACTCTTCCTCCGTTTGACGGTTCGGTACGATATCCCGAACCGCCACTTCATCATTCAATGTGGATCGATCCAATGCAATCAATGGCACCTCCACCACCACAAGGAGAAGGAAGCAGCGGCGGTGATGGGGCATTTAATTTTGGCCAATTCCACGATTTCATGACATCTATTTTCGGGCCGGGCCACCCGCCATACAACTGATCGAACCGCATGAATCCAGGTGAACCCCGTTTTGTATATTATGTATAATTGTTTTTACCTTTGTTTTCAGTTAATTTTGGGTGGATGGGTGTTGGATGGAATACTTTTGATTAAGTATTAAGGGATTGTGTTGGAATGAAGGTGGTGTTTAATTAGTGGTTTGTTTTTATTTTTCTTAAAACCGTACATTGGAGACAATGTATCCCAAGTGTGGGGATGAGGAAAATTTTCCTTTATTTTTGTTTGCTTTGAAAAAAATTTGAAAAAAAAAATGAAAAAAAATAATAAAAAAATAGAAAAATGAAGAAAAAGTTTAAAATGTTTTAAAAGAATTGGAAAGTGGTAAGATGGCGGGGTGAAGTTTTGGGTCCCTTTTCATGGTCACAATTCCTTAAGTTATATGTGCCTAGTTGCTTTTAAAAAAAGAAAAGAAAATTAAAATGGACCGTTTAGAGGGGATAACGAGTCAAGGGGACGGGTATACATGTTTCATATCGGCAGCCTATTATTCCAGACATATTGTGAGATGGCCCCTATACTTAATACACATATTATATAATAGATATGAAACATGTCTTAAACCATTGATTGAGGGAAACCGGTATGTTTTACAGACTTAGAACTTGCTTGTCACATGCTTATCGAGATCTTAATACCACCATCTGTATGGAGATTAGGATTTTAGAAAACCTTTACATACACTTTTCCTCCACTAAATAAATTTCCTTACCCGACATAATCCCCTTAGGAGCCCGTTTTGACCTCATTCCTGTTTATTTGTTAAACCAAACATTACACACCATTTCAACTTTGGCCTTCATTATATTTTAACCTGTGTGATGAAATCCAGTTCGTTATCGAGTTGTATATAGTCAGTTGTTGAGTCAGTTGTTGAGCATACTACACAATGTATGTATGTCTCGGTTGAGTTGTAAATATGTGTTTGTCAGAGTTGTATAATTGTTTGATTCAGTGTATTGTCTATCAGTAAAAAAAAAAAAAAAATCCAAAAAGAGAGTTCGTTCTTATTTAGTTATGTAATTAGCAGTCTGTTTATATTTGATTAGTTGTTTGGGTATTTGTAAACTGGGTTTCATTCACCTTAGTCACTAAATATGCCTATTTCGCACCCAACCTATGCCTCAGAAAAACCCTAATCCTAGTCTTTATGCAACCGGTGGGTAATGGGTGGAGATAAGACTGGCCAGCAAGCTTATTTTAAATTGTAACTCATACTTGGTTTTTGAGGGCAGAGACATATACTGGCACATTTTTTTTTTTGCTAGTCCAGATATTAAACCGAGAAGAGTGTTGATAGTGTGAGGGGTATGAACATGTATACTTGTTTAGGCGGTTCCATAAGTTTTAAATGGTAACATCAAATTATTTGGTGGGTTATCAACTTTGATCTAGTGCACCCGATAAAAAAAAACAAAGGAATAGGGTATGACTTGGGACCTTAACTGAACCGGACTTGTGGTAAGATTGGTGGAAACAAGTTGAATGTAATCGGAAGTTGTTTTGAGATGTTGCTTGAGGACAAGCAACGTGTAAGTGTGGGAATGTGACGGGTGGTCCATGGGACAACCCTTAAATGATATAAAAGCCGTAAGAATTATGTTTTGAATAAGTTTATTTTGTGGAATTAGATAACTACGGTTTTGTTGGTGAATTGTAGGTTCAAAGATGGTTCCGGGGCTATTATGGTGGATACCGAGGCAACCGAATGGACCGAGAATGTGTGAGAGATTAAAAAATGAAGAAAACAAAGAGTTTTGGCTGAAGACCACCGTGACCCACGGTCCAACCGTGGGCCACGGTCCAAATAAAAAATTGAAACAGAAGTCACCGTACCGTGGCCTCTGACTGACACCGTAGCCTCAACCGTGACCCACGGTTCAACCGTGGGCCACGGTCCAAAATTTTCAGATCACCACCGTGACCCACGGTTCCGTGGGCCACGGTCCAGCATTTCCATAAGAAAACCGTGACCCACGGTTTGAACCGTGGGCCACGGTGCGCAGTCGTAACTGCTGTTTTATTATTGTTTATTACTCGTTTTTTGCTAGACTTTTCATTATCTTTTCATCAAGAACTACCTAGGGGCGATTGGGAGAGAGCAAGAACGATATTTTGGTGATTCTAATCAATTGTTTGGGTTTATGATTTGCTTGATTAACCTAATCGATATGGTGATGATTCAGACAATGTGTGGCTAGTCATCTTTATGTTCTCTTCCAAAGTAAGGTTTTCAATTAGATACTTGTGAATCGTTTATGTTAATTGTGGGATAGTCTTTTGATCTTATGAATATATTGTTTGGTGATTGTGAGTTTGTATTGTAATTGTTAGTATTGTTTGATTTCGTGTTCTTGACTATCCGTTCTTGGTGACATAGGCAATCGAGATTTAGTAGAAGAGAATTAGGGTTGATAATACTAAACTGATTTTTGAGTGACAACCTTGCGTTTGTGTAATCCAAGTACTTAGTCCTCGTTTATCATAATCAATTGGATTTTCACAAAACTATATTCGTGTAGTTTGTTCCATAAATAAACGTTAACTTGATCTACATTGGAAACCTGAAATTGGAAGAGAGCATTGTTTCTCTTATTGTTTAAAAACTTGTTTAATTGCTTAAGTTCTTTTTATTAATCAAAACCAAACAACCAAAATACTTGATTTTAATATTTGCATTTAGTTTAATTTAGATTAATTATCAAACTACTAGGTAACGCATATTCCACAAAACTCCCTGTGTTCGATACCCGCTTACCGCTATCTAATTAGTTGTATTCGATTTATTTTTTAGTGAGTCTTCGACCTCACGTCAAATTTTGGCGCCGTTGCCGGGATCTCACAAATATCATCCCAAAATCAGTGTTCCAATCTATCTCTAAAATCTCACTAGAATTCCATATCCATATTAACGATCCACCTCGTAAAACGTGCCATAATACCTCGATTTCCGTGTTCGTTTCCTCGAAGTTCATGCCACTCTCCACCAACATACCGACCAAGAAGGTGTTTGTTATATCTCGACGTCAAGGCGGTGAATCTCGTAAGGTGTGCCGACATCTGGTAAAAGATTGGGTTTGTCGTTTGGCGTGCCAAGGAAAGGAAAACTAGAAGAAGGGTTGAACGAGAAGGAAAGGAAGGTGAAGCGGCGTTGGAGTGCTGCTCGAGTAGTTAGGGTTTCTATTATCCAACCAAGGTAGGCGTAACGCAAATGAATATAATAATAAAATGTTATAAAAGGCTTAAACTTTAAGTCGAGGTTATACTCGATACCTCGATAAAAGAAAAGAAAACATAACAAAGAAAAGAATAAAAGATAAGATTATAAATATCGATAAGTATATATATGTGTGTAAGTATATACAATCTTTGTTATGAAAATATTATTTAAGTAATAATAACTATTCTTAAATAATAAAAGAAAAAGAATACGTTTCTTAGAGAAGAAGAAACGTAGGGTTTTATAAATAAACTAAAGGTTTATAAATTACTTTTTAACTAAAGGTTTTAAAGTAAAGGAGATTTATGAACTAAAGGTTCATCGAGGTAAAGTTTATAAAATAAGACTAAAGGTCTTAAGCCGGATTGTATATCCGACTAACAAATGTTTATACTCGTACCATAGGTGCGAGATAACAAGGGAAAGACCCTCGGACGGTGTTTGAAGCCGATCCAAATCAAAAGGTGAATACGCCCCAACTTTTACAAACTTGTTTTCAAACGAGTCAAACGTGCTATATGAAAAACTTTACATGAGACTAAGTGTCTCTAAAACATTTATAAACAAGGGTATAAATACTGTCCTCAGGCTATAGTGTACGTTTGTCTGGATCCTTTCATATGTGGTGGGCACACGCCTGTGGGGAGGATGGCCTTGTGTATACGTATAGGCACTCAACTAGTCGAACGCTGCGGTGTTTCGCTGGGGGAACCGAGTATACAGGCTTGAGTTTATAAATTGTATGGTTTTAACTTGATTATTCCTAAGTCACGTTGGGCCGAGGCTTACATAGTCTCGAGAGGTAATTAAGTAAAGAAAATATTTTTTTAGCGTCAGCATATTCACCAGCATTCGTTGCTGATGTATTTTCTCTAAATTCCACATTAATTTCACACTGCAACTCTCACTCTTTATTTAAACTCATCATACCTTTTCAATTTATTATTATTTGCTGCTGTGGGTTAATAATCATTTAATATAATAATATAATGGTGGCTACTCCAAACCCTAAGGTAGTATTATCACGACCTCCGTCTCCGGCGAAACCCAAGCGTACGCCGTTGTTACCTTCTGACGCTGATAATAATAATAAAAACAATGCTCCGATGCCACGTCGGATGAAATCCAGAGAGGTAAGTTCACGTTACTTGTCTGTTACTGACAATTCTAATTCTAATGCTTCCGTCACTACGACGTCATCTTCGAATTCTGTTTCTACGCCGATGAGACGGTTTCCGTCGCCGTTAGTTACGTCATCATATCTGATGACGCCGTTATCGACGATGAGTGATAGTAGACGAGCTATGTCGACAGAACGACGTCGTCCTGTGACGCCGCGGACTGGTGAGAAGTTGGTAGCTGCGAAGATGTTAATGGCTACGCCGGTGAGGAGCTTATCGGTTTCGTTTCAAGCACAACCAGTGACGGTAAGTAAGGTATCGAATTCACAGTCTACTGGTTTAAGACATTGTGCACCGGATAGGAGGAATGTGACTCCGGTTAGGAAGTTAATGACTCCGAAGGCGGTTGATCAGCAACGGTGGCCGGCGAGATCGAGTGTTAGGAATAGGATTGCGGATTTTACTAATGAGGATATGAAATTGAGTGGATCTGGAACTGTGAGTGCTGTTAGGAGTTTACACAAGTCTATGATTAGTGAGACTAAATTGAAACCTAACGAACCGGATAATAAAAATAATAAGAGTGTTGATAAGTTTTTTAGTGATTCTGATAGTTCGGATCGTGAGAGTGTCGCCTCTGGTAGCACCATAAGAGGTGCAACACCTGGCCGCCTTATGGTGCCAGCTAGATATAGGCAAGAAAGTGTTAATCGTCTCCGCAGGGTACAGTCGGAACCTGTTTCACCTCAAGTGTCTCTATCGAGAGGTATGCCAAGTCCGACAAGAGCCCCGCGGCGGAGTAGGGTTTAATAATAATCATATGGGCAACACGCCTTCGGTTCTTGGATTTGCTGATAAAATTAGGAGGGGAAAAGTAGGAGATAGCGCCATTGATGATGCGCACACCTTGAGACTGCTGCACAATAAGCATTTGCAGTGGCGGTTTGCAAATGCAAGAGCAGATGCTGCTATGTTGGCTCAGAGAGCAACTGCTGAGGTAACTACTTGTGCATGTCCTTTCTGATATAATTACTTTGTTTAGTCTAATGTTACAATCTGTTACAGACAAGTCTATATAATACGCGGGTGGCTATATCAAAAATGCGACAATCGGTTATATCCAAACAAATTGAGATATAAAAGTTGAGCCAGAACTTGAAGCTCTACAATGTCCTCAAGAATCAGGTAAGAATGTGAATTTTCAAATTATCACTTCATTTATATCATGATTATGCTGGACAACCATTTGTCCTAGTTTCAGTCTTATGATTGTATCTATTTGTAATACTTCAGATGCCATATTTGAAGGAGTGTGATCAAGTTGTGAGGGATCACATTGTTTCTTTGTCCGAGATTATTGTGGCTTTGGAGTCTAGCACTCTTCGCCATCCACTTGTTGATGGTGCAAAGGTATTTTGTGTTTTATGCGTATACAAATAATTATTCTTGAGGTTTCATGTTGTGGCTTTGAATGTTATAGAAAAGTATTGATAACTTTTGTTACCTTTACAGGTGAATGTCCAAAGTTTAAAAGATGCTATCCGTTTGGCGGATGATGTGATACATCCGATGGCATCAGTAATACGCCCTTTAGTGACACAGGTTTGTTGACATTCTTTAACCCGAAACTAACCCAAACGCGTTTAGATAAACCCAAACCTGCGAATTACATATAAGGTTTGTGTAGTGTCAGAAATTTGCACCCTTAGTTTGAATATTGGAAAGTAATTTTGTATGATAGGGTTTAGTTAAGTTCCTGAAGAAACTGATATCTAAAAATGGTAAACTTTATGAAGTTTTGGTTTTGTTACCGAAGATATGATATCCAAAAATCTCAGGCAGAATACACTCTTTTTTAGTTTTTTGATTGCTTAGTGTTATTCGAACAGTTTTAAAATAAGGCCCATGAGTGTTCATCGGATCAGTTTTCATTTAATTCGGGTTATTTGGTTCAGTAACTGAAAACCGAACCGAATAAGTTAAGTGTTCAACCAATCTGAATAACTAAATAAGAATGCAGTTCGGTTTTTGTTAAAAATCGAACGAACTGACTTCAACCGAATAAAACCGGTTTCAACTATAAATCGACTCAAGTAACTGATTTATAGTTGAAATCAGTTGTATTCAGTTTATAGCGAAACTGGACCCAATTCTTATTCAGTTACACTTAAACACTTATCTTATTTGGTTCGGTTCGATGATTAAAACTTCTGTTCAAGGCCGTGATTCTTACTCATATTTAGGCAGCGGGGTTTAATCATATATGTATTTTTCTCTTTCTAGTTGTATGTCTTATTCACTTTATATGATTTTCTATTTAATATTAGTAGATTTGTATTTCTATTAATAATATCTCTTATCATATTGCACATATATTGTTTCTAATGTTTCATTGTAATACACGTAAATTTTGATGCCCGATGTCTCAAATTTATGAGTTCGGTGTTATATCTGTGACTCATTTCCTAACAAAAAATAAAATTATCTTAACATTTTGTTAATTAGCCAGTGTGTGTGTGTCTATATCACGTAAACTATACATGTATGGAAGCATTGTAAAACAAAACCTTGTAAACAGGCAGAGCATGTGAACACATTGGTGTCTGAACTTGCAAACACAACAAGAAATGAGCATTCTATGATCGCTGGGTGCGCGGATCTTTTGTCAAGACTGACACACATGGAGGTAACCATCAACATTATTTATTATGTATTTAAGAAAGAATGAAGTGACATGAAGTTGAATGAAAGCAGGTGCAAGACTGCATCTTGAGGGCACACCTATTACAGCTGCGCAATGAGTCAACATCTACCGTCAACAACCATAACTGAAATGTAAAGCTGATGTTCCTCTATCTTTGGCTGCTTACTGAATAGTTGCTAACTAACATGAACGGGAAATTCCTACCTTACCGCTTTGCCTTAAAACGGGTCTTCTAGTTAATAGAGTTTTTCGGAAATTCCTGTTTGTGAGGAGTAAGGTGATTCTATTTTGACTTTCAGTTTTACATAAACGAGCAGTTTCTATGTAGGTAAGATAGAGAATGTATACATGCATATGGAGACTGGAAATTGATACATGTTTACTTTTAACACGAGTAATACTTTTAACATGAGTAATGTGCGTATGCATATAATCATACATTAACCAGCATATTACCAATATAAAAAGAACATTTTCATCTTCTACAAATCTAGATATAAAAGGGAACATTTTCAAACATGTTGCATATGAAATGTAGAGTGAAAAGCCAAATAAAAAAATGAATTTCGAATTTGATTAAGCATAACCACAGTTATTCTTTCTAAACGGTTATTAAATTATATTACCTTTTCATGGTCAAATTAACCTAAAAACATTATTGTAGCTTTTAGTTTACTGACTGCAACGATAAGTTTATCATCATTTATGTGACTCAACCCGGCCCAAAATGAAATTCGGAAGTCGAATTAAAAGGGTCTTGAAAAAACCGACCCTGATTAAAAAAAGGAAAATTCCCAAAATAACCCAAAAGAAGAGAGAAAATAAAAAAGATCCTAAAGTTGTCCACATTCCCAAACTAACACATTAAATATGTACTGAGCCGACGCTTTGGTAAAATAAACGACGAGATTTTTAAAGCAATCAAATTTTGACATGTGTAAAGCATCTGACATTTCCGATGAGATTTTTAAATATCTTGGGGTTTCCGTCCATATTTCTAAGTTAAATCATTTTGAAAAAAGCAGTCTCTTCAGACGTTTTTTTTGTGTTTCTTATCTGGTCCGTTCAAATTATTATTTTTCTTAACTTCATCTTCTTCACCTTCTTCTTTAATTCTTCACAAATTCATAAACCGATCTTAAACTACACGAAGCTTCCACCACCGAACAACTCGCTGGAGCTTTACCCCGGTTCAATTTCATGGCGTAACGACCGTTATACCCCCACCCTCACCACCACCACCGTCCACCAAATACCAAATGCATCAATTGAGCCCACCGACTTAACCCACACACCCCACCTCGGGCCACACTTTTACATCTGAGCATAATTCAACTCTTATTTGGCTATTTCTCCACCTTAGTCACCGAAATACATTCTCAATGAATAAATCAAGCTGATACACCACAATCTACTCCATCGTCCCACAACCCACTAATATCACTTATATGCCTCGAACTCATTGTAACATCGAGAAAATTTCGAGTTCAAAGTGTCAAGTTTCCCAAGTCAAAAGACCAAAAATGTCAAAACTCCAAACCTAAGGGTTTAAAATAAAAAAAATTCTGTTTTCTTGTCCTATCGCGATACGCGACGGGACATAGGACAAGCCCATCGCGTATCGCGAAGGCATTGGTCAAAAGGTTCTAGAAGGAGTCAACAGCGATACACGACCACTGTTGAACCAACGTCATCGCGTATCGCGATGACGTGGCCTGACACCTCTAGCACAAGTTCTGCCACGTGTTCACATGTGGCACGCCGTCTGCCACATATCCCGACACGTGGCCACACGTGGCACACCGCCTGCCACGTGGCAGACCTATGTGATGACTGGCCAGGGCTACATCGCGATACGCGATGGGTGCCCAAAAGGCCATCGCGTATCGCGAAGGGCTTCCATATTTTGCGTATAAATAGCAAGTCCGGTATCTCACAAATCTCATCCCAAAATCAGTGTTCCAATTTCTCTCTAACATCTCACTAGAATTCCATATCCATATTAACGATCCACCTCGTAAAACGTGTCATAATACCTCGATTTTCATGTTCGTTTCCTCGAAGTTCGTGCCACTCTCCACCAACATACCGACCAAGAAGGTGTTTGTTATATCACGACGTCAAGACGGTGAATCTCGTAAGGTGTGCCGACAACTGGTAAAAGATTGGGTTTGTCGTTTGGCGTGCCAAGGAAAGGAAAACTAGAAGAAGGGTTGAACGAGAAGGAAAGGAAGGTGAAGCGGCGTTGGAGTGCTGCTCGAGTAGTTAGGGTTTCTATAATCCAACCAAGGTAGGCGTAACGCAAATGAATATAATAATAAAATGTTATAAAAGGCTTAAACTTTAAGTCGAGGTTATACTCAATACCTCGATAAAAGAAAAGAAAACATAACAAAGAAAAGAATAAAAGATAAGATTATAAATATCGATAAGTATATATATGTGTGTAAGTATATACAATCTTTGTTATGAAAATATTATTTAAGTAATAATAACTATTCTTAAATAATAAAAGAAAAAGAATACGTTTCTTAGAGAAGAAGAAAAGTAGGGTTTTATAAATAAACTAAAGGTTTATAAATTACTTTTTAACTAAAGGTTTTAAAGTAAAGGAGATTTATGAACTAAAGGTTCATCGAGGTAAAGTTTATAAAATAAGACTAAAGGTCTTAAGCCGGATTGTATATCCGACTAACAAATGTTTATACTCGTACCATAGGTGCGAGATAACAAGGGAAAGACCCTCGGACGGTGTTTGAAGCCGATCCAAATCAAAAGGTGAATACGCCCCAAATTTTACAAACTTGTTTTCAAACGAGTCAAACGTGTTATATGAAAAACTTTACATGAGACTAAGTGTCTCTAAAACATTTATAAACAAGGGTATAAATACTGGCCTCAGGCTATCATGTACGTATGTCTGGATCCTTTCATATGTGGTGGGTACACCAAACCTGGTCACAATTAAGCTCGCCTGCGGGGAGTATGACCTTGTGTATACGTACGTATAGGTACTCAGCTAGTCGAACGCTGCAGTGTCTCGCTGGGGGAACCGAGTATAGAGACTTGAGTTTATAAATTGTATGGTTTTAACTTGATTATTCCTAAGCCACGTTGGGCCGAGGCCTAAGTAGTCTCGAGGGGTTATTAAGTAAATAAAATATTTTTTTAGTGTCAGTATATTCACCAGCATTCGTTGCTGACGTATTCTCTTACATTTTTGCTGGTGACCAAGGTTAGCACTTGGAGTGACGAAGTGCAAAGATATCCGATGGCTCGGATCTATTTTGTATAAACTTAAAATATTAAAATGGTGGTTTGTAATTAAAAAAAATTAATACTTTTTCTATAATTTAAAATGGGTATTTTATAATCCCGTCTTTTGTAATGTAAATATTACACTTTAAATCTACAAGTTATAAAGTCTTCCGCTATTAAACATAACTCTGATTTATTTGCAATTGTGGTACCAACATATGTGTCATACTCCTAAGTCGTGGTTTAGGGTGTGACACTCATAAACCCAATACCCATTATCGCAACCCCTATTTTAAACTATATACCGCCTCAAACGGACCGGTAACCAACCCCACTACCGGAACTCTGAATAGCTGTGGTGTGGACGATGGTGGTGGTGGTGGTGAGGGTGGGGGTATAACGGTCATTACGCCGTGAAATTGAACCGGGGTAAAGCTCCGACGAGTTGTTCGGTGGTGGAAGCTTCGTGTAGTTTAAGATCGGCTTATGAATTTGTGGAGAGTTAAAGATGAAGATGAAGAAGATGAAGAAGATAAAGATGAAGAAGGTGAAGTTAGGAAAAATAATAATTTGAACGGACCAGATAAGAAACATAAAAAAACCGTCTGGAGAGACTACTTTTTTCAAAATGATTTAACTTTGAAATATGGACGGAAACCCCGAGATTTTTAAAAATCTCGTCGGAAATGTCAGTGATGTGTGTCTAACAATGCTCTCACAACTAAGCTTTAAATTTATTAAACGAAAATCCTAAAGAAGCCACACAAAACCGGCAAGTGTACCGATCACTGTTAGTGCACGGTTTTGCTGCTAGAGTCTTTGTATTTATCGTTAATGTTTTATTTATTAATTAATGTAATATTTAATGTTTAACTAGTTCGTTAAGGTTAAGTCTAGTTCGCTAGGGATGTTAGCGAACTAAGACATTATAATGTATTCCCTCCTGATTCGTTAGGGGATGTTAACGAATCAGGGGGTGGTTCGTTATGTTAATTTATGTAACGAAGGGGAAGCTGGTTCGCTAGGGGATGTTAGCGAACCAGGTCACCTTCTATATATAGTGAACTACTGTTCACTTTAATTAAGAGGTTTTGAAGAAGAGTTTTTTGAGTAATTGCTCTCTCTGAAGCTTCACCTTAACATTATTCATCTAATATATTGATAATATATACACACACATAACACTAAATCAAGGTTAATTATGAGCTAGATCCTTAAGAGTTCTAATCGGATATTCACAGATCTGAGATCTGTTATTGTTATCGATTGTTAATCCAGGATCCAACAAGTGGTATCAGAGCTGTTGGTGCTCATTACACTTGATTTGGTGTTTTAATTGTTATTGTTATTAAGTTTTTCGGTTTTGTTTGGTTTTGAATCAATTTTGATTTGAATTGATTGAATTATGAATAATTTGGATTGAGTTTGTGTTGGTTAAGGTATTGGATAGGTGTGGATTAAAGGAATTGAGGTGTGGATTGGATTTGTGTGTTTTGGATTTGGATTCGGTTTAAGTCCGAAACAGGGGTGTGTTTTTGGTCAAATTGATTTGGTTTAAGGTGTTAATCGGATACGAGATTATGTGTATTGGATTCGGATTTGGTTTACGAGGATTTTGGTAGGTTATTTGTGCATTTTGGTTGAGTAACGAGGTTGTATTACGAATTTGTTATTGTTGGGTTTCTGAGTTTAATCTTCAAAATTTCTGGAAAAATTGTTCGAAGATTTGAAGATGAATGCAATTCGTTATCTTCTTTCTGGTGATTCGCTATATGTTTCATGGTGATTCATTATCAACTGTGTTACTTCGCTACCTAGTTCGTTAATCAATTCGTGTGAGTTATTGGTTCGTGTTATCTAGTTCGTTAACTAGATTAACCGATTCGTGTGACACGTGTTCTTCTTGGGATTTGTGTTATAACAACCTTTGCCACGTGGCATAAGGTGTCAGAGTTTGTTACAAACGGTTGTAACAACCTGATTCGCTATAGTATGATTCGCTAATCAACTGTAGCTGATTCGTTATATTAATTCGCTAAGCAGTTCTTAGTGATTCGTTACTGATTATCATCTGATTCGCTAAACTAATCCTTTGTGATTCGTTTGGTCAATTCGTTAAGTTGACTTGTGATTCGTTAAGTTGACTTGTGATTCGCTAAACCTTCATCTCATTCGTTATCTGTTTCGCCATTTGGTTGATTCATTAACTTTATTTGTGATTCGTTAAGTTGACTCGTTAAGTTGACTTTTGATTCGCTAAAACACTTACCTCATTCGTTAAGGTACTTCGTTGCTGATCAGTCTTAACTTCGTTAAGGGTTGATTCGTTAAACATTGTTCACAGTTCGCTATAACTGTTCACAGTTTGCTATAACTGTTCACTGATTCGTTAAGCTATTTCACTATTTGATTCGTTAAACACTTAAATTTTTCAAAAATGGCCGGTATGTATGCATTAGCGTCTCAAAACATGTTGATGCAACAGATGTTGCAACTTGATACCGAGATAGGTTCACATTCTAAATGTCCACGTTTGATGAAGTTCAGTGACTTTGCCAAGTGGGAACCTCGGCTTCGTGCACATTTGGGTTCTGTTCATCCTGACTGCTCATATTGTCTTGATGAAGTTTATGTGGCACCAATGATTGGTGATGATACTATTGGGTATACTCCTAAAGCCGTTTCTCAATACTCACAAGAAGAGAAGAAAGCTTTAGAAATCGAGATAAAAGCCTATTCTACTTTGACTATGGCATTACCAGAAAATATCTTTCATCAAGTTGGTAGTATCAAGAGATGTGCGTCTTTATTTCAACATCTGCGTATGAGAAGCATGGGAAACACAGATGAGAGTAAGAAATTGATGCTCAAGTTTCAGTTTCGAAACTTTAATCTATTGAAGGGAGAAACAGTTGAAGAGATGACTACAAGATTTAGTCATTTAATTGCTGAAATGGACAAGATGAAAATGGAAATTTCTTAAAGGGATAAAATTGACACTATTAAAAGTGTGCTTCCAAGTTCCTACTCAACATTTCTAATGGTTTTGAAAGAAAATGACTATTTTGTGAATGAAGACTTGACGGCACTTGAATTTCTACAAAAGATCGAAGCTAGAGAATATGATCTTAAGTGTCAAAAATCCTCCAAAGAAAATCAAGATCCAGCTTTCTATGGTGGAAGTATGCCTCTTAGTTCAACGATCTCTCAAATCACTGCTTTTCTTCATGCTGCAAGTGAAAAAGAATCAACTATGTTTAATGATCCAAAAGTTTGTTTCTACTCTGCTGGTAATTCGGGTGGTTCTGGAAGTTCAACTAATACCAATCCATTTGCTACACCACCTAGTGTTAATATGAAGGAAGCTGAGCAAAACTTTGCTTTTCTGACGGCTTTTATGTCTTCATATGAAAACTTAGTGAGTAGTAAGATTGCCACAAGTGATTTAACAGATGAGGACTATGATCAGATAGATCCAGATGATCTAGAAATCATGGATTTAAAATGGAACATGGCTATGATCGTTCGTAAAGTTAAAAGATTCATGCAGAGAACTAGAAAAGATCTTCCAGCTTTAAACAAGAAGTTGGGTTTTGACAAATTAAAAGTAAAGTGTTATAATTGTCAAGAATTTGGGCATTTTGCGAAGGAATGTGACAAACCAAGGAAAGAATACACTGGACCTCGTGGTCAAAGTCAAAATGCTTCTACACCACGAGGAAGTGATGCTGAAAAGAAACCATCTTCTTCTACAACACAAGCAATGTTAGCAGATGGAACTGATTGGTCACAACGGTTACTATGCAATGATGTTCAAGCAAATTTGGCTACGTTTGGGTTACATAAAGATTGTCAAGATGCTACTGGTAGTGAGATGTCTTTCGATAATGATTCTGGATCTGATTCTGACGACTCTTGCGACAAGTCTTCTGAATCAATGTTTGCTTCCATGGCCAAGATCAATGAGGTTAGTAACTCTATTTCTGCTACTTCATTTGTTAAAGCATCATGTGTTGACTGTGAATCTAACAAATCTAAGTTAGAAGCATTGAAAAATCAAAATGATAATCTTATAAGAGAAATTGCTTCTCTTAAGGATACTTATCGACAATCTTTTGAATCTCAAAGGAGATCTCGAGAAAAGATTGAAGCATTGTCGACAAGTAACCACAATCTCAAAGCTGAGTTATCTATGAAAATGACCATTAATGACCGAAAGTTTCAGGAAATTTTGAAACATCATTCTAAGATAACTGAGCTTGAGAATGAGGTTCTTGAGTTGAAGAACAAATTGGGGAAATTTAGGAATTCATCTTTTCTGTTGAATGAAATTATTGAAGTATCTGGAAAACAAAAAGATTCCAAGAAAGGTATTGGTTTTGTTGAAATTCCACAACCTTTTCATAATGATTATAAAATTAATCCTTTTGCAAGAAAAGAAGAGGATTTGATTAAAAAAGATTCTGTGATTTCTGAAAAACCTAAATTGATTAAACCTGAAATTGTCAAACCCCAAGTTGCTCCTCAAAAACCTCATGTGGAAAGTAAAAAGGTCTTTATTGAAAATGTTGACAAAGTGATTATTGAGGATGTGTTTGAACCTGAGATAATACACAAGAATAAGAACATTCCTAGTTCTAATCATATTCTTTGCGAACCTCAAGAGTTTGAGGAAGCTGTGTATGGTTCATTCAAGTCTCAAGTGAACAAGGAAGAAACTGTGAAAACCAAACCAGTGAGGGCAAAGAAGTCAGTTAAACCAAAGATTTCTGACGAGGACTTAATGCGTTTCATTAATCCTTCGAGTTCTACTTCTTCATCGGCTAGAGTTTTTAAGTTAAAGGGAATGGATACGATGTTCACTGAAAAAGATATTCCAATAAGTATTATCAAACCTGAACTTATTGAGAGTGTTTTTGTCAATAAAACTTCAAAAATTCAAGAACTTGAACGTGTGTATGCTCAAACAAAAACATCAGTTCAATCTGACCCATTGACTAAGGCAAAACAACTTTTAAAACAAGCTAAAAAAATTAACTTTGTGAAGTCAACTGGGACAGATACACTAAAAAGCTTTTCGAACTGTTCTAATTTAGATTTTTATTTAAAGAAGAAATCTGAATTATCTGATGAGTTTGCTAAGAGCATGACTAAAAAAGTGAGTCATCATCAATCGTCTGCATCATTTATTCCAATTACTTCTCAACATCGTCATGTAGACATGCGAAGTTGTTTTCTTTGTGGTCAACAAGGTCATGTTGTGAGGAATTGTAGTCAGCAGAACTATCAGAATCTTCATCCTTTTATCAAGGACAAATCTAAGCCAATTCCATTGGTCAAGGAGATTTTGAAACGACCTGTGTCGTATGCTGATGATACTCATATTTTTTTCTCTAATGTGAATCCTCGGAAGGTTCTTCATGTCAATGAGACACACTGTCAAGTGACACCAAAATTCGTTCCAACTGAACCCATATGTCAAAACAAGAATTCAAACATTGTTCAGGCAGCTTACTTAAGACGAAAGTATAGGAAGCCGGTAACTTATTCCCAAGTGGCTGAACAAAAATTGAAATCTGTTAAAGTTAATGATCAAAGAGAAAACCAAAAGGTGCCCAAGACTGAGGCCTGTGCTGCCTTTTTGAACTAATCACTTTTGTTTTGTGTGTAGGGTTCATCCAAGACCATTTCTGGTGAAAACTGGATCATGGATAGCGGATGTTCTCGTCATATCACTGGAAATCTCAACCTCTTATCAAATGTGAGAAATATTCGAAGGGGTTATGTAGCTTTTGCAGGGAATTCTGGGGGCATGATCACACAAGAGGGTGAAGTTTCAAATGGTCATATTACGTTTGAGAAAGTGAATTATTGCGACAAAGTTTATCATAACTTATTGAGTGTATCGCAGATTTGTGATAAAAAGTAGACTACGATATTTACTGAAAAAGAATGTCTTATCTTGAAACCGGGTTATGTTATTCCCGAGGACATGGTTGTCATGCGATCACACGATCAAATGATATTTATGTCTTAAATATGAGTTCTAAAGTATCCACATCGACCGAAACATGTTTTGTCTCGAAAGAAACCGAGAAAGCCTCGATTCTATGGCATCGTAGAATGGGTCACATACATGTCAGAAAGATGAATTATTTAATGGCAAATGACTTAGTTGAGGGTGTCTCGTTAAAGAATTTTAAGTTATCCGATCACTGCGTTGCATGCAAAAAGGGCAAGCAGAAGAAGAAGACACATCCCTCAAAGTTATTGAATTCCATTGATACTCCTCTTGAATGACTTCATATGGATTTATTTGGTCCAGTGAATCGTGCGAGTATTTCTGGAGACTGGTATTGTCTTGTAGTGACTGATGATTATTCAAGATACTCTTGGGTGTTATTTATGAGTTCGAAGGATCAAACACCGGTTTTGGTACAAAACCTTATTACTAAGATCGAATCACTGTATAAACAAAAGGTGAGGAGAATCCGAAGTGATAATGGTACTGAATTCAAAAACACTATATTGGATTTCTTTTGTATTCAAAAGGGAATTCACCGAGAATATAGTGCACCTTATGCACCTCAACAAAACGGTGTTGCTGAAAGGAAAAATAGAACTCTGATTGAAGCTGCACGCACAATGCTCGCTGATTCTAAGCTTCCTGTCCAATTCTGGAATGAGGCAGTGAATACAGCTTGTTATACGCTTAATCGAGTTCTAACTGTGAAACGCCTCAAGAAGACAAGCTACGAGATCTTAAATAATAGAAAACCTAATTTAAAGTACCTAGAACCATTTGGGTGTCCGTGTACAATGTTGAAGAAGGATTCGGGTAAATTTGAATAAAAAGCTATCGAAGGGTATTTCTTGGGATATGCATCTCCAAAGAAAAGGGTTTTTAATTTCACATCTGGTTGTGTCAAAGAATGGTACCATGTGGACTGTCAAAAGTACACAACTCCTCCTCAAGGGAAAGGTCCAGACTGGATGTTTGACTACGATAATTTATTTAATTCATTTACTCCTTCGACTGAACACATTGATGAAGATCTGGTTCGAGCATACTTTGAAGATCATTTGACCATTCCAAGATCTTCAAGTTCTAATGAAGTTGTAGCTCAACCAGATGCTCCAACTGAAGAACCTCAAGTTGTTTTTCCAGTTGCTATTGATAATGTTTCTACTTCTTCTGATTATGATCTAGCTGAAGTTCAAGTTATTGATCTTGACAGTGATAATGTTTCATCTCCCGAGTTGGGTGAACATTACACTAACTTATTTGATAATGTTGTTGTTCCTGAGAATCCCACTCTTCGGATTCATGGATATCATCCATAGGAAAATATCATTGGAGAACTTGATGTGGGCGTTCGTACACGTCATCAAGTTGCTTCGTCAAGTGATAATAACATATTGTGTGCTTATACTTACTTAAATTCTTCGGGAATTGTGAATCTTGCTAAATTCTCTTGCTTTCTATCTCAAGTTGAGCCAACGACAGCTCGTAAGGCACTTGAAGATCCTTCTTGGGTAGGAGCTATGCAAGAAGAATTACAACAATTTGCACGTTTATGTGTTTGAGATTTAATAGACAAACCTGCTAGAGTCAAGAAAGCCATTCCGACTAAGTGGGTATTTAAGTGTAAGAAGGACGATCGAGGGGTGATTGTCAGAAACAAAGGACGTCTAGTGGTGCAAGGTTTTCATCAGCAAGAGGGTATTGATTACACAGAGATATATGCTCCAGTGGCAAGATTAGAGTCGATTCGAATCTTCCTGGCTTATGCAGTTATAAGAATATCAAGGTCTATCAAATGGATGTTAAAAGTGCTTTTCTCAATGGTGAATTACACGAGGAAGTGTTTATCCAACAACCACCTGGTTTTGAAGATCCTGATTATCCGGACCGTGTTTACCGATTAAACAAGGCCCTGTATGGTCTACATCAAGCCCCGAGAGCTTGGTATGGCACGCTCGCCGACCATCTGACAGATAATGGCTTCAAACAAGGAACTGTTGACTGCACTTTATTTCATAAAACTGTTGGTGACGATCTTCTTCTAGTCCAGATTTATGTCGACGATATTATTTTTGGGTCTACAAACGACGCATTGTGTAAGGAGTTCAAGAAGTCCATGCAAACAAAGTTCGAGATGAGCTCGATGGAGAGATGAATTTCTTTTTAGGGTTGCAGGTTCACCAGTCTGCTCACGGAATTTTTATTCACCAGACTAAGTATGTGAATGACGTCTTGAGCCGATTCAAGATTTCTGCCGGAAAAATCCCTTCTACTCCTCTTCCAGTAGGACACAATTTATTACCGGATGAATTGGAGGATTCCGTTGATCCTACCCTTTATCGTGCCATGATTGGTTCTTTAATGTATTTAACGGCTTCTCGCCCTGATATTATGTTTGCTGTTTGTCTTTGTGCTAGGTATCAAGCAAGTCCATGAGTGACTCACCTAGCTGCAGTCAAGAGAATTCTTCAGTATTTAAGGGGAAATCCAGACATCGGGTTGTGGTACCCCAAGGATGATACTTTCGATCTTACTACCTACTCAGACTCAGATTATAGAGGATGCAAGATCAACTTCAAATCAACGACTGCAGGATGTCAATTTTTAGGAAACCGGCTTGTTTCCTGGCAGTGTAAGAATCAGACAACGGTCTCCACTTCAACCGCCGAAGCTGAGTATGTTGCAGCCTCGAGTTGCTGTTCCCAGGTTTTGTGGATACAACGACATCTTCGCGACTACGGTTTGAAGTTTCTTACTACTCCTATTTTGATTGATAATTTTGCTGCTATTTGTATCACCAAGAATCCCGTACAACATTCTAAAACGAAACATATCGACATTTGATATCATTTTATACGGGATTGCTATGAAAAGAAATTAATCGATCTTGAGAAAGTACATACTGATTTTCAGAAAGCCGATCTGTTTACTAAAGCTTTTGACAAAACGCGCTTTAAATTTTTGCTTGATTTAAATGGATTGAAGACCCTCGCTGATATCCTTAAACAAGTATGACTATCTTTATTTTCTGTCATATTTTTTCTTTTAAAATTTATTTTGGTTTTAGGGGGTGAAAATCTAGAAAATACAAAAAGAGTGTGTTTTTTGTTTGTATAGATAAAATCCAAAAACATTAAAAAAAAAACATTTTAAAATTTTGAAAAACCAAAAAGAATGTGATTTATTTTTTGTACAGAAAAATCCGAAAATCCAAAAAGATTGTGAAAGTTATTTTGTTTATAAGAAATTTGAAAAAAAAACAAAAATATTGTGTTTTTTAAAGTTTGTATAGAGAAAATCCAAAAAGATTTTCAAATTATTTTCTTGCTGAAAATTATGTCGGTTATTTAAGTTTGTGAAGCATGCTTGCATGTCTTGGTCCTATTATTCACTTGTGAAATGATGGTTAGCCATTTATTTATAAATTTAAGTTAACTGGGGCGATTAAATTTATCTTTTCTTTATTTTATGCTCCTCAAAATTTTGAGTTTTTGAAGCAAAAAGAGAACATGATAGTACATTGATTATCTTGACCCCAAATTCAGCAAAAAGTAAGCTTAAAAGACTGTGTGCTTAATTGCATTGGTGCATTGGTAGGTCTTAAAACAACCCAGTAGAGTAAAGTATGTGATATAAACATAAAGAAACGCCAAATTGAAAGGGGTGTTAGTCTCTAGCAAAAGTCTTGGTGAGGATGGCAGAAATGTAATAACCAGTCATACTCAAGCCTTATATTTGTTGATCACCCAAAAATAAAATAAAGAAAATAACAAGCGTTAAGATTCTGGACATTGTGAGTCTTTATGCGGCTTAACCGTATGGGTATTCATAAGCATGAATATTTCACTCGCTTTCTAGAGCAAACCCAAAGTCATTAAACTTGATCACCGCTGTACTTCGTACAATTTAAATTACTGACTAGATCAAAATTCACTGTTAGTCATACAATTGTTCCTCCCTTGCGTGCGTCTTAATATCAATAAGAAACGGACCCCAGGGGATACAATGTATGTAAGCCGACAGATGGACTCGTGCATACTCACTCACAGTAAAGGAAACTTGATGCATTGCTCAAAATTTCAAAATTGGTATCAAAATTTTGATCAACAATATAATGGTTTAAGTCAAGTTGGGGTGATTTGGCAAAAATCAAATTAAGCTTGAACCGAGATTAGAGACTTATAGTTTCTAATATTCTGTACTTTAATTGAACAATTTAATCATATCACAAAAATACTTGAATGTGTGTTATTAGATTTATGTGGACAACAATACCAATGACTGACTTATCGCCAGTCATAATATCGCTGAAATATAAAACTGTGATGGAAGGGCAATTTGGTCAATATGATTCTCTGCTCAAAATCAACAAAAATACAAAAATATGTACTGCTTTTGATAAAATCATTGAAAAACACAAAAAGATTGTCTATTTTTAACGGACCGGATATTTTTTTGTAAATACATTCTTTAAATTTTTACAAAATACCAAAAATATTTTCGTCTTCTTTGTACAAAATACTTAAATAATTTTAAGTTATGTTTCGGAAAACTGAAACGTTTTTAAGGATTTGGTTGTCGGGATAAAAGGTTTCTCGATAACCTAATTTTATTTAATTATTTAATTTAAAAATAAATAAAAGATTTTTTAATTAGAATCTAATTCGTTATTTATGGATAACGAACTAGGTGATTCTTTAGTGAACTAGCTTCTGGTTCACTAACCTAATTCGCTTCCGCACTCTGTAACGAATCATCCCTTCGTTATGCATATTTAACGAATCATGACACAAATCATGTCTTGATTCGCTACCTTTAATTTAACGAATCAAGTAGCGATTCGCCAACATAAGGTAACGAATTGAGTTAGCGAATGGGGTAATTCGTTAACTTTAATTTAAACGAATCGTCTGATTCGTACAAGCTGTACCTCGGGTTGCGTGCAATGTTATATAAGACAAGAAAACGAACAGTCTTCCACTGTTCGCCTTCTTCCTTCATCTTTAAGAAACCCTATTCAAATTTTCTCTAAAATCTCGACTTTCTTGTTTGGATATTTCAAGAATATATTTGAGTTTCTAAGGTATAGCCGATCATGGCGATATAATTTTCATCAAAAATGGCTACGAGTTGATAGTTAAATTATGAACTTTTAAGAGTTTAAGGGTTTCCGAAGTTTTGAAATCCATTTGTGTATAATTTATGTTAATAACTATATGATTTTGATGTCATTGTGATCAGAATCATATTCCGATACCCTTGGTGGGCTTTAATCATGATTTGATTGTTGTTTGCCGGGTTAATTATAGTTTTGTGTTATTGGTGTTTACAGTAGGTTCGTCTAACCTATGTACTTAGAGATTTTGAGTCTTAATATCATTCATCTTCGATTACGAATGTAATTCCGAGTACACCGAGCTCATTATTGCGATGATTCGATGATAGTTATGGCCTAATCGTTCCCGGGTTCATATTGTTGACTATCTATGTTCATCCTAATTTTGACCTTGACTTTGTGAAGTCAAAGAACAAGTCTTAATTATGACCATTCGTTAGTCTTAGCGAATTGGGACTGTTTCGTGTCCATACAAGTATCTGTTGCATGTTCTACTTCATTGTATGAGTGGACGCCGCGGTGGGTTTGATGAGTGTCGCCTAAGTTTGTAGTCGGCGTTTGTTGCCCTAATCCTAAACAAGCCCTTCAACTACTCAGAACTCATCTTTGATCATCTGAAAGAGCAGGTTAAGCAAACTCTACAGTCAAAGAAGTTCTTGATGTATCCTCGCTTTTTACAGCTAATTATTCAGGATTTGATTCCGAATTTGGTGATTGATCGAACATTGGTGAACGATGTTCTTGATATGGAACATATGAAAGCTGAAACGGTACATCGTATGTTAATTTATAGAAAGGAAAAGCCACAGGACAAACGGATGATTGGTCATATAATCAATCCGGATTATGTATGTCTTCCTAATGAGTGCTGGATCCACGATGATTCGGATTCCGAGCGTGAAGGAGGAGAAGGTGGGAACAATAATGATGGGAATGATGGTGCTGGTGGAGCTGGTGAACGAGCTCTTAAAGAACAACAAGATGCAGTCGATGCTGCTCTAGCTGCCACCATGAAAGCTCAGCTGGAAAGAAAAAGAAAGGGTAAAGCTGTAGCTACTGGTGAACCATCAAAGAAGCCCCGTGTGTCTGCTGGGGCTGGGGTAATCATTGGAACCCCACCACCACGTCAATCAACTCCTCAAAGCTTGGCGGTGCCGCTAACTACTAGCACTCTGATGCTTACTTTAATGACGACGTTGGTGTCACACGAGAGGCTCGGTCTTATTCCTCAAATGGCGCTAACCGAGATACCGAGACCTCCTGCTGCATTGTCTACAGTATCTTCTACTACATCAATGAGACCTCCTCCTCCGTCAACAACTACTCTTCCTCCACCTCCGCCTAGTGATGTCTCATTCATGAGAATTACTCGGCCTCAAGGACCTGTTCAACCTGTTCATCCATCCGTATACAACTTGCCACCAGGTCGTCAAACTGAAATGCTGCTAAATCTGCTACATCTATATGAAAATCAAATGGCAGCTGACCGTCAAACTCAAGAATAACTCATGGAGAATCAAGGACGAATGATGAGTTATATATATTTCTGTCAGAAGGAGACTAAGTCGTTGCGTACGATTGTTGAGTCTCAGGGGGTGAAATTAAAGGAACAAGAAGAGTTGATTTTACAATTAACTTGTAAAGAAGATGCCCTCAAGAAACTCAAAAATGATGATGATGATCCTGACGAGTCTGATGCAGGATGTGAGCCTAAACAATCTCATGGTTCATCCTCTGGTGCAGGTGTTAGTGGCGGTGATGATTCGAGCAAGCAGATAATTATTTATCAAGATCCAACAGCAGCCAAGCCAATTGAAATGATTGCAGCTAAAACAGT
Organism: Bidens hawaiensis; assembly: GCF_021521415.1. Lineage (NCBI taxonomy): Eukaryota > Viridiplantae > Streptophyta > Magnoliopsida > Asterales > Asteraceae > Bidens > Bidens hawaiensis. Next base: position 492,384 of record NW_027491957.1, read on the forward strand.
GATATTTGTTGATGGATCAGGGGTGGTTCATAGTGTGGTAAACAAAGATGAGATAGAGGTTGGTGAGTTTGTAGTTAGATGCTTGACATGGGAGCAGATTTCGATTCTGCTTGGGCTGAATGACGATTAGTTGACTGCTTTAGAGACTGAGCCCGATGTCGAAGTGATAAATGAGGAAGATTTGGAAGTTGATCCGTTGTTTATGAATACGGATTTTATTTATGAGAACGAGGAGATTGAGATGGAGGATGTGACTGCTGAAGAGTACCCGGACTTGTATCAACACGCAAACGTTGATCAAGGTGTTCCGGTATTTCATGAAGAAATAATTAAAGAGACTGAGGATGAATTGGAAAAGGTTGTGCAGCGAACAGTACCCTCACTCAAAGAAGTGACTGATGAGGACGTAGAAAGTTGGTTCAAATGTCATAAAGTGGGTAAAATTATCAGTGCTTATCGTTATGTAGATCAAGAAAGAAAAGATACTGCTGCTGCTTGGGTTGAGGCTAATCAGGTGACTACCTTCAAGACTGTTTCACAGGTACACGGTGATATTGTTTCATGGGCTTATGACTCTGACCTTAAAGTATGTATAGTCAAGTGGGAAAAGGGTGTCCAGTATTACGAGAGGATAATGGATGTTTTAACTCTACCGCGTTGGGATGTACGTACCCTCGCGAGACGTCCATTTATCAATCGTGGGGGTTACTGAACGGCTGAGTGGTTTCATCAACACTTACTGTTCGAGGTCAATCATGGTTTCAAATTCTTCAAGCCCCAGGTCCCAAGACGTAAGCACATTGACGAGATTGATCCAAGGACCGGCTGGAAGAAACTTGTCTTGAAAGTGAAGCCGCCAAAGACGATGGAAAAGGTTCCTATGAAGACAATGCCTCAAGATATTTATCTGTCTTTCAACCGTTGGTACTATGACAATCGTACTGGCGAGGCCGTTATTATTCGTGGTCGAGGACTGCAGATCGAGCTCATCAAGATAATCGACCCGATGTGGTTGGTTAATTTATCAGAGACAGACAATGATGTGCTACACAAGAAGCAGATTTTGATCGAACGCCAAGAAGATTACGACCTGGCTATGCAATTCCAATGAGTCGTTCGTGTGTGTCAAGAACATGGAATTCATAGTTGCAGAGACTGGCAGTCCAAGCGCTTCAAATAAGTTAAAGACAAAGAGCTCAAGACGAGGGGGTGTCTGTTAGTGCACGGTTTTGCGTCTAGAGTCTTTGTATTTATCGTTAATGTTTTATTTATTAATTAATGTAATATTTAATGTTTAACTAGTTCGTTAAGGTTAAGTCTAGTTTGCTAGGGATGTTAGTGAACTAAGACATTATAATGTATTCCCTCCTGATTCGTTAGGGGATGTTAACGAATCAGGGGGTGGTTCGTTATGTTAATTTATGTAACGAAGGGGAAGCTGGTTCGCTAGGGGATGTTAGCGAACCAGGTCACCTTCTATATACAGTGAACTACTGTTCACTTTAATTAAGAGGTTTTGAAGAAGAGTTTTTTGAGTAATTGCTCTCTCTGAAGCTTCACCTTAACATTATTCATCTAATATATTGATAATATATACACATACATAACACTAAATCAAGGTTAATTATGAGCTAGATCCTTAAGAGTTCTAATCGGATATTCACAAATCTGAGATCTGTTATTGTTATCGATTGTTAATCCGGGATCCAACAATCACTAATAGTATAGCACTAAGGAAGTCCGAGTGTCGAACACAAGAACACGTGAAAACGTATCTAATACTTAACCCTAAATAAGACTCACCTAAGAATAATATATTTTAAATGATTTTTATATTATCAAATATTTAACCTAACTTAATTTAATTAACTTAAAAGACTTAATTTAAGAAAACCGGATGAAACTGTGAAAATAAGTTTTATCAATGGGAAAAACGTCTACCTAGGTAAGAATCCTATTGAAGGTATAGTAAGCTGTTGGATTGTAGAATCTCACGACACCGGTTCCTAAGGATGACACAACTAAGGTTCACTCGGGAAGCTAGATTACCTCTCGGTCTCACTAACAAACACTAACCTACACTTAGTTGATTTTAAGAACAAACCGGGTGACGAATTGTTAACGTGCTCTAATGCCGACTCTCCTCTCGGTCTCACCGACACACTACCCTAATGGAGACGAATACTACGCAACCAAGGATAGAGGAACAATTCAGTTTAACTTAAACTAGGTCAACTAATCGCTCAAAAACCCAAACCCGACAAGAACCGAACCCGCTCTCGCGCGATCCTAATCCTAACAAGTAAAAGCTATGAGACGAGTTTACTTCCTATCACCTCTCGGTCTCTAGGAAGGTGTCTACCCGCTGATTATATTCAATTAAAACACTCACTTAAACCTTACGGTTGATCAACCCGCAAACAAACCCTAAACACTAAGTAAAGAGTCCTAACAAGCAACAATCAATCAAAACTCATTCAATTAATTAAAGCAAGAGTTTTATAAGTGTAATTAACAAATTCACAGCCACTAAACACAACCTAATTCAATGTTAAACCAAACTTTACATTAACAATTCAAGCCATGATCATCAACAATCCAAACTACTTACTAAAACCTAACAATAATCATCTAACCTAGGTAGAACCAACTAATTTAGCCACTCATTGATTTTGGACAGCAGCAATATATCAAATTAAACATCATATAACTCATCATAAACATAAGAAAAGTCATTCAATGATCAATGATAATCAAACACAAATCAATCTCTAAGTTACTTGCAAAACAATCCAACAAAAAGATCAAGTTTAACTAGTTAGGGTTCTTGAACAAGAGACAAAGTTTAAAGATGAATACTTAGGGTTTATGAGCTGAGATTATGAGATTATAAGACCCTTAGCTGCTGCACAAGACTCTCCTTGGCGTTCTTCTTCTCTTCCAGCCGTCACAGCCACCAAACCCTAGCTGCCACAAGCTTTTCTTCTTTCTTTTCCCTTGCTGCCGATCGCAAATATGGGCAGAATTGGGGCTGCTGAATTCGGGATTTTAGGGCTGTTAGGGTTCTTATTTTATTTATTTTTCTTGATATAATATGCAAGATAGGCTTCTAACTTGTGGTCTTGGGTCAGGCCTTGACTTGTAGTATCCAAACTTGATTAAATAAGCCCCTATAGTCTTCAAACTTAACTCTTTTTTCAATTAAAGCTCAAAACCTACAAGTAATCAATCATCTTTGTAAAATCAAGCATAATCAAACCATAAATCTTAATAATTATACTAATAAAGTATGTAAAACATGATAAAACTCTATGGAAAGTAAGTGTGTTTTACAACTCATCAAACATCTCCACACTTAAGTCTTTTTCGTCCCTGAAAAAGTCTAATGCAGTTGGATCAGAATCGGAAAATACAGTCTTACAAACATATAGGTTAATTTTTAAAGCTCAGAAAAACGCAAAAACCGCGATTACCGATATTGTTGTCCACTTAAACCCATGCCTTAATCTTTTCCGGGACAAATAAGATCCGACAATAATATTACTCAGTGGTTTACACAATTAAGACCCGCTTATTTTCAGCTTTTACCGGACCAGACCACCCCAACTTGACTTAAACCTCAAAATTAGCAGAATTAAAACTTTTTTGCTCTAATTTTTTTATGAATAGTTTAGACGATCAAGGGTATTGTTTATCCACCTAAGCTTAAGCATCAAAGTCTACCAAGCAGCCATTAGATACGATTAAGGTTCAATTAATTAATAGCTAGTGTTCCCCACAACATGACATACCCCCGTTATCAAGCAATACCCCGAAACCATCACCATAGGTGAGTATGCAAAATTTCATCTGTAGAGCTTACATGTAACGTGTCCCTTGTGGTCCGTTTCTTAATGGTAATGAGACGCAAGCAAGGAGACCCCACATGGCTAACAGCGTGGATGATCAAGTCTGTAGTGTATTTGTACTTTTGTGATCATGTTTATAGACTTATAAGGGTTTGCTCTTTGGCTTTATTTTAAATATCCACAACCCCACTTAGGAATTGTGAATACCCAGATGAATAGATTGCATACAGACCCATGGTCTCCGGACCCGAAGCATCCCATCAATACATGATTTAAGGTTATAAAACCATACGCCAATGAGGTGTAAAACACTAAACTAGCAGTTTAAGATTTATATCACAGGCTACACGGCATACTCTAACGTTAAACCTACCCAAGCATCGTATGATAACGTATTCAAATTTTTAAAACTCATGATATTTCCACTTTTTCATACCAAAATTTGAGGCTTGAGTATGGCCCGACCTTTCATTACTTATTTTCCACGGACAAAACGCTTTACCCACAAAAAATTTCCGTTTTAACCATTTTATCAAATTGCCCTTTCATTCTCAATGCGAGCCTACCGAAACATTCCAAGTTAAGTGCTTTTTCTTTTATTTATCTCATATTATTAGTAGTTTGAAAAACCGATTTCCGATAAATATCATCATCTCCCACTTTAAAGCAAAAAGAAAACTAAATTCAAGGGACATTTTTTTTTCTTTTTTTTTAACTCAAGTGAAAACTTTTTATTTTTTAATAAAAAAAATTTCTACAACTAAGTAAAATAAATTCCCATCCCCACATTTAGAACGAAATCGTCATCGATGATAACAAGGAAAAGAAATAAAAATAAATCGTAAAGCATAAAATTAAAACTTAAAAGAACATAAAGTAAAATAGAGAACGGGTTACTCCCCTGGTTTAGATGCTAATTCTTCATCAGCTGTGTATCAATTAAACGAACGATCGCATAGCATTTCATTCGCGGCCACAACCTCGGGTGAACCAGTTCCAAAACGCCATCAGAGCTACCATGCGCATAATAATACCTGTAAAAACTCAAACTCGCTCGCATGTAACGGAGTACAAAACATAAAACAAAAACATAAGAAGTAAACATATTTTTGTGTTTTTGTATTTTTTTAATTTTTTTATTTTTTTTTAATTTTTATTAATTTTTGGAATTTTTTAAATTTTTCCTACAACTAAGTAAAATAAAACTCTAAATCTCGGGCTGCCTCCAGAGAGCGCTTAGTTTAACGGGTCCTCAACCTGACCCCAAATCTCAATTTTAATCAGGTGGCTTCTCCTTTATCCGTTTCCCACTCGACCCGTTTCGTTTTATTCGTTTACTATTAGTTCGGAAATACTCACCAGAAAAATTTAGAGAGATTTTGAAAAACTGAAACGGGTCGGACCACCAAGACTTATACTTACCCGGACCAAACCTTATACGAGTCGTGTAATGAAGGAGGATGTCATCTTTGCTGTGTGTCAACTTTTTATGTTGTTTCGTATGTCGTATCCTCACTTTCAAGTTCGTTTGATCCAAGTATACATGTTCCCTCTTCTGTGATGTCTCCCTGAAAATTAATCTTCCTATTCCTTCAATGTCACCTCCTGGGTCAAATTGGGTATCATCTACTTCCATAGAGGTATCCTCCACAAGCTCTTCATGACAACCCTCGATATCCAAGATAACCACATTCGCCTTATCGACCTCCGTCAAAGTAGATGCAATGATAGCCGGCAGCTTCCTCTCTTCATCTAGAAATGCATACTCAAGGTGGGCAGGCGAATCCTTAATCTCTAAGGAAGAAGGAGGAATCTCGACCGAAGGTCGGTCCATCGGATCGTCTTGTACGATCTTAGCAGAAACGCTAGATTCAGGGGTATGCGACTCGGTGTCGTCATCTAAGGACTGATTAGTTACGGCAACCATCTCAATCTCTAGAATCTCCCTATCGAGAATCTGGGTGTACATGAGAGATGATACAATGAACTTCATCAACAGTATATTTTTGGAATAACCTGGGAGATTAGAGCCAAGAAAAACACAATAACTTGTTTCGAAGCGATGATCACCAGGACAGATGCCTAGTCCGCATAAACATAACCTTGAAGAGTAGTAGCGGGGGAGCTAAAAATAGACAAACTATGTGAGATGCCTTAAAGATACCGAAGAATATGACTACTATTAAGTGATTGTCACTAAGTTTCTGAATAATCTAACTTTAGTCACTAAGATTAAGTTTCCTAATAAGCTAACTTGCTTACAATATGTGCAATCACTTAAAGAGTCGAAACCAAATACTTTTTGTGTAAAGCTCCAATGCTATTATGATAAAGTAATGGATCTCCCATAGGTATTCCGTAATATCGAGAAAGTTGTCTTCATTAGTCTGGTGTAGATAATTGTTTGCAGTGATTTAAACCAGTTATAAAACTTATTAAATTTGATGGTCGGTATGAATAGTATAGCCATCGGATTTTTTATATACATAGCAAATGAACGCAATGAAGGAACAGTTCCCTAGTTGTACACTTGTACTCGGTAGAGAGATTTCATATGGCCTCTAACCTAAGAAGTTTTGCTTTCATCGTCATTATTAAAATTTTAAAAATTATGAACCAAAATAAATTTAAATAATGTTCAATAAGTATCGTGTACAATATTATATAAATGTATCTAATCACATAAAAGAGTCGGTGCATTTTTTGCAATTAAAGGAAAGAAACAGTGTTTAGTTAAAGCAAATACTAACCCGAATGGATATAGATCATGATTAGCTCTAGAAAATAGATGATTGTATGATGATAGATGAGAGATATTTGAGAGAGAGAAACACACGTTAAAAGGTGTAAATGAATGATTGTATCCTATGATTAAAGATACAATTGTATGTTTATACTAGGAATATCGCATCTACAATTGTACTACTTCACTCGTGATCCTCATGAGACCTCTATTGGATTTAATCGTCGGTTCGGGTCAAGTCAACGCGAACCGACCCGAATGTGACCCGGTATGAGTTACATCGAGGGTAACGAAATATAAACCCACTTAAATGTTAATTGGGCCCGACACAATCAATTAGATGGACCGGATGATAGATAAAGGCTTTGTTTTGTTAATTGGGCTCAAGCCCAATTGGTTTAATTTGATTAAACCTTAATAATATTACTATATATAGTATAAGATATTATTATTATATAGAGATCTTATAAACAACAAAACCCTAACAGCCACCATCATCTCCGGCGCCGTTTTCCGGCTGCTCGGTTTTCCGGCGGGTTATTTCCGGCCGCCGCATACCCAACATAGCTACCACCAGTTGTTCTTCAGTCACCACAAGCACCACCGCAGCTCAATACAAGCCCCGGTGCTGTTGAATCTTTAACCCACGTTTTTCCGGCAAACTGGTTCTTTTCCGGCGAACCTGTTTCCGGTTGATTCTGTTGTTGTTTGAAGCGCTGCTGCTGTTCTATTTGTTTCCACTGCTGTCCGCCGCTTTCTGTCATCACCACGAGCCGCTGCCGCCGTCACCGGGAGCTACCGCCGACCGCCGTCAGCCGCCGTTGTTTGCTGATCTCGCCGGATTTCTAGTCGGAGCTCGATTGTGTCTTTATCTAGCTCGTTTTCGTTAGCCTTCGGTGTCTTCCCGGTTTCGATAACCGAGGTACAATATCTTAACTAGATCTATGGTTGTGAGTTTTATTTATTAATCGTGCTCGTGTAACGTTGTAATCGGATCCGGGTTTTGGGTTTCGGTTTTGGTTCGTGTTACTCGTTTAATCATCCGCTGTGTTTTTATAGTTCGTTTATATATTTATATATTAATATTGATTAAAATTTATCGAAACGAAATAATTACTAAAACGGGTTAAAATAGTTTGACCGTTTTCGTTCCGAACCACCGTTGAAACCCAACAACCTCTACCTCTCATTATATTGATATTCAGGTGTAAATCGTTTAAAGTTTTGATCTAGATTTATTTTCGGGTGATTTTGATTTTGTCAAAATTTTGTTTATTTATTTGACCAAGTCAAAACGACCCGAAATTTTATTTATTTTGAATATGTAAATCCGGCCCCGACCTATGTGTGTTTGGTTGTTGAGCTTGTTTTTGGCCATATGGATGGTTCAAAAGTTGTAAACGGTTATTATTTATTTTTCGGTTTTCTTTTGGCCATAAAGATGGTTCAAATTTGTAATAGGGCAAATTGTTGTTAGTTTATAAATTTGTAATAAATAAGACGCGAAGATAACCGAGGACGAGCTCAAGGATTTCTTTGAGTTAGTGGGAGTTCGGGCAAGATGACGGGATGCACGAAGAAGTCCATCCTTGTGGTTGTTTTGTGTTGTGAACCCCTTGACCCGATCGGTCTCCCTAATTGGATCTAGCGAGATCGATCACCTTTTGGCCATAAGGATTTACATATTATTATTTGCTATTGTGGTTGCTTGGATTGTTTATAATAGGATTATAATATCACCGACCTAATACCAAATAAATTTGAAAATAAACATTTTATTAACCAATTTATTTTTTGCAAATTAAAAACGTTTTGATTTCCAAAACTAATAACTTAATAGATTTCTATTAACTTAAAATTGGTTAGTCGTATCGCGACAAACTTAGTTTTTTAATAGGTTTTTTAAAACTAAGTGTCCTGAGAGATGAAAGGTTCATCAAATCGTCCCGAAAATAAATACAGTAAAATTTGACTTTTACTCTATTTGGTAATTTTAAAATTAATCCCAATTTAAAACCAATAGTTTATGCCAATCCTACTACAAGTCACACTTGAGGCATACTGCGAAATTTCGAGTGTTTGGAGCTACAGCACCGCACTTGTTTTCTAGCCTATCCCATCAAGGTGAAAGCGTTTCGTTGACACATCCGGCCCTTTCACACGTCACTGTACTAGGACAACTATTACTTTACTCTCCTGTTACATGCTACAGCTGTCTGGAGACTTAAAGTGGGCAAATATGAGGCTAAACGTATCGATACAGACAATCGTTGTCTCTATTGGCCTCATAACCGAGAGTTGTGCTCTATTTATAATTGGCAATCGTTGTCAGTCTACCTAACCACTTATTAATGTTGTGTGCTACAGCTGCCTTTAATAACTGGAAGCCAGATTCTCATACTCCTATTTCATTAATGTTATTGGGTCATTAATAATAGGACTACTACATCGAAAATACTAATTAAATTTACTTTTTCTTTTTAATCAGATGTCATCAAACGAAAACTCACCCTACGCCCTCAAGTCTATCCTTGAGAAGGATAAACTAAACGGTACCAACTTCATCGAATGGCACCGCAACTTGAGACTTGTTTTCACCATAGCAAAGCGCATGAATGTTCTCGATGGACCTGTTCCAACCGAGCCTGAAAACAATACAGGCGCTGCTCGAAAAGTTCTTGAAAAGCATAAGGATGACTCGACTGATGTCTCCTGCATTATGCTAGCCACCATGACTTCTGAGCTTGCTAAAGGCATGGAAGACTTTGGTGCCTATGAGATGCTTGAGTAACTCAAGGGCATGTTCCAGAAACAAGCCCGTCAAGAACGATTCGACACCATGAAACAGCTCATTAGCTGCAAGATGGCAGAAGGGTCTCCCGTCAATGCGCATGTTCTTAAGATGAAGGGGCACATCGATCAGCTTAAGAAACTTGATTATCCCCTGCCCGATGAGATGGCAGCTAATTTCATCCTCAACTCTCTCCCCAGCTCTCACGACTAGTTCGTAATGAATTTCAATATGAATGCCTGGGTGAAGACAGTGTCGGAGCTTCATAACATGCTCAATACGGCTGAGATGAACATTCCTTCTAGGACCAATCAAGTCCTGATGATCCGATCTGCTGGAGTCGAGAAGCCTAATCACAAGAACCAGGGTTATAAGGGTAAAGGCAAGAAGAAGGTTACCATTGCTGCACCTCGTGCCACCATACCACCGCCTCTTGTGGAGCGCCAGTACTACCGATGCAACCAAATGGGACACTAGGTGCGAAACTGTCCCGAATACCTTGCTGAGATCAAGATGAAGAGAGCCAGTGGTGTAAGCTCTTCTCGAGGTATTTCCATATACGTTATTGAACTTTTCACTGTCTCTAGCAACACATTAGTATTTGATACCAGATGTGGTTTCCACATCGTTAATGTTTTGCAGGAGCCTGAGAAGTGGAGGAAACTGAATAAAGGCAGCATGGAACTCATCGTTGGAGATGAGAAGAGAATACCAGTTCTGGCAACTGGAGTATTTCATTTTACTTGTCCATCTGGCCTAGTTTTTCCTTTGAATAATTGTTTGTATGCTCCTGGCTTGACCAGAAACATCATTTCAGTTTCGTTGTTGTTTGAACAAGGATTTAAGTACGTTCTTAATGGCATGGCTATTTCTGCTTACTTGAATGATATCTTTTATTTTGAGGCTAAACCTCGAAATGGTATTTATGAGATTGATGTTCAAACTGATAATAATGTATATCATCTTTCAAAACGTATCAAGACTAGCATCAATGATACTTTTCTATGGCATTGCCGGCTTGGCCACATAAGCAAGGCAAGAGTTAAAAGACTCCAATCCGAAGGGATTCTTGAATCCACAGGACCGGACTCTTTTGACGATTGTGAATCTTGCTTAGCTGGCAAACTCGCCAAAGACTCCTTCACTCATAAAAGTGAACGAGCAAGTGATCTGTTAGACTCATACATACTAATGTATGTGGACCTTTCAGAACCATGACTAGAAACCATGTAAGATACTTCGTTTCTTTTATCGACGATTATAGTCGATACGCTTACGTGTATCTTATGAAACACAAGCACGAAACTTTTGAAAGGTTCAAAGAGTTTCAAAACGAAGTGGAAAAACAACTTGGTAAAACCATTAAAATGCTTCGATCAGATCGAGGTGGAGAGTATCTCAGCTCAGAGTTCATCACTCATCTAAAAGAGCATGGAATTGTTTCACAGCTCACTCCACCTGGCACACCCCAACTTAATGGCGTGAGCGAGAGGAGAAATCGAACTTTGCTAAACATGGTTCAATCGATGATGTGTAGAACTAACTTGCCTCACTCCTTTTGGGGTTACGCCCTTATGACCGCCGCCCGCATTGTCAATCTAGCTCCAAATAAGAAGATAGACAAAACTCCATATGAGATATAGCATAAGGGAAAGAAGCCCAAATTGTCTTATCTTAGAGTATGGGGATGTGATGCTTATATCATAAGTGAGTCTGATGACAAACTTGATCCCCGCGTCGTAAAAGTTATTTTCGTTGGATACTATAACAAAAGCGGTTATTACTTCTTTCATCCTGATACAAATACGATTTCTATCAAGAGGAAAGGCCACTTTCTCGAGAAGAAATTTCTCAATCGAGGAACTGGAGATAACATTGTCGATCTTGAAGAAATTCGAAAACCACAAACAACCGCTGAGGAAGTTGGAGCGTCTGATCAACAAGATGTTGCTGATACATCATACGTGAACACGAGCGTTCGCAGAAGTAGTAGGACTCCCGTACCAAATCCTAGATACTTATGGCATCTAGATGGTCCCGAAGTCTTATTAGTAGCCGAGTCTGGTGACGAGCCTACTAACTACAAATCAGCTATCTTGGATCCGGAATCCAAGAAATGGCAAGATGCCATGAACGCCGAGATGCAATCCATGCATGATAACCAAGTTTGGAACTTGGTTGAGCTATCCCCCGATAGTCGGGCAATAGGGAGCAAGTGAATTTTCAAACAAGCATCTCATAGCTGGAATCTACATTTTGATAAGGAAATCAAAGAGTTTGGTTTTATCAAAAATGAAGATGAGCCTTGTGTTTACAGAAAGGCTAGTGGGAGCACTATATCATTCCTCATCCTGTATGTGGATGATATACTGATAATTGGAAACAACATTCCTGCTTAAGGAAGTTAAGCATTGGTTGGGATCTTGTGTCGCAATGAAAGATCTTGGTGAAGCTGCTTATATTATGGGAATCAAGATCTACCGATATAGATCTAAGCGGCTTCTAGGGCTAAGTCATAGTACATACAAAAGCAAAGTCATGACACGCTTCTCAATAGACAACTCCAAGATAGGAGCTGTTCCATTGCTAAAGGAACCGTTTTAGCAAATCGCAATCTTCGGCAACGGACATTGAAACAATGCACATGCAAGCAATTCCATATGCTTCAACGATTGGCTCTGTCATGTACGCTATATTATGCACTAGACCTGACTTCTCGTAAGCGTGTTTGGAGGAGTGGAAGAGGAGCTCACTGTAAGGTGTTACACTGATGCTAACTTCCAGAATGACCGAGATGTTTCTCGCTCATAATCTGCTTGGATAAAGAAATTTATAGCCAACCTCGATCTGGTTCCAAGTTTAGGAAAATGATCGACGTAATATGTGATAACACAGGTGCTATTGCTCAAGCCAAAGAGCCCAATTTTCATCACATGGCCAAGCATATTTTTAGTTCCACTATGTACGAGTAATACTGGAACGAGGTGACATCATAATAAGAAAAGTAGACACAGATCAAAATCTAGCTGACTCGTTCACTAAGCCAATGACTCAGGACAAGCATAGAGATGCTATCGGGCTTAGACTTTCTAGTGATTTATTTTGATTTAGTATTTGGATGTATGAAAGTTTAATCAGTTGTACTTCTCTGTTCAATTTTGATTTAATGGTTAAATGCAAACGTTGAACAATACAACTATGTTCATTTTAATACGTTTAATCCGTGAATATTATATTCTAAATTATCCGTAGTCGGTCAGACTCGTGGGAACAATTCTGAATTAAGACTATTCTGACTTTGGACTCAAGGAGTTGACTTCCAAACTCACAGACCTCATTATGAATGACGTTGGATGTAACTCGCATCAAAGCATCTTCATAGATCTTGATCATAAGATGTTTTGATAATAGTATGCTCATTTAGTATCCTTAGACCTGAGATACATATTAGAACTTTCGTTTACCAAGGAATATTCTTTGATCATGTTAACCGCTGTTGCGTAACTGCCAGCCATAAAGGCATTGATTGGGAATGTTCTGGAGTTTAGTGGCAGTTGTATGTAGTCAAGATGGGATTCTGCACTCTTACATGAAAATGTAACAGTTAGACATATTGGCGCCCTCTTTGATTCAAACTGGTAAAGTGTGAGGCCTCACCCAAACTTACTGTGTGTTTGATTGGACCACTTTGACTCTATATCGAGAACTACAATAATTGAACACTGTATGATATTGATTTGATCCATGTCTCATTGTTCAATTGATGTCTTATACAGAAAGGATAGATGACAACGATTACTATGAATTCATTATCTTGCAATAAGGTATTCCAAAATACTTTGGTTATGGATTTAAAAATGTCATATCTGGTTGGGGACAGCTATGTGTAGCTAGAACGCCTCTAGCTGTTAGCGTTGTTATACTTGACCCAAATCCGTCCAAGTGGGAGACTGTTGGATTTAATGGTCGGTTCGGGTCAAGTCACCGCGGACCGACCCGAATGTTTCCCGGTATGAGTTACACCGAGGGTAACGAAATATAAACCCACTTAAATGTTAATTGGGCCCGACACAATCAATTAGATGGACCGGATGATGGATAAAGGCTTTGTTTTGTTAATTGGGCTCAAGCCCAATTGGTTTAATTTGATTAAACCCAATAATATTACTATATATAGTATAAGATATTATTATTATATAAAGATCTTATAAACAACAAAACCCTAACAGCCACCATCATCTCCGGCTCCGTTTTCCGGCTGCTCGGTTTTCCGGCGGGTCATTTCCGGCCGCCGCATACCCAACATAGCTACCACCAGTTGTTCTTCAGTCACCACAAGCACCACCGCAGCTCAATACAAGCCCCGGTGCTGTTGAATCTTTAACCCACGTTTTTCGGCGAACCTGTTTCCGGTTGATTCTGTTGTTGTTTGAAGTGCTGCTGCTGTTCTATTTGTTGTCACTGCTGTCCGCCGCTTTTTGTCATCACCACGAGCCGCTGCCGCCGTCGCCGGAAGCTACCGCTGACCGCCGTCAGCCGCCGTTGTTTGCGGATCTCAGTCAGCCGCCGTTGTTTGCGGATCTCACCGGATTTTTAGTCGGAGCTCGATTGTGTCTTTATCTAGCTCGTTTTCGTTAGCCTTCGGTGTCTTCCCGGTTTCGATAACCGAGGTACAATATCTTAACTAGATATATGGTTGTGAGTTTTATTTATTAATCGTGCTCGTGTAACGTTGTAACCGGATCCGGGTTTTGGGTTTTGGTTTTTGGTTCGTGTTACTCGTTTAACCATCCGCTGCGTTTTTATAGTTCGTTTATATATTTATATATTAATATTGATTAATATTTATCGAAACGAAATAATTACTAAAACGGGTTAAAATAGTTTGACCGTTTTCGTTTCGAACCACCGTTAAAACCCAACAACCTCTACCTGTCATTATATTGATATTTAGGTGTAATGTTGTGGTATTTTTCTAAAGTAAATTTGCAGGTTCCGTTCATTCCTCTCGTACCAGACGTGCCTATAGTTAGAAAGTGGGCAAAAAAAAGAATATGAGCAGGCTTTCTAAAACCGGGCCGTCAGAGGTCACATCATATTTTAAAACATGACATATAACTGGGCTTTAAGTGATGGGCTTGAGCATGAGGATTTTACTAAATAGAAAATTTAGTTATTATACTGTCATGGGATACCTGCTAAAAGAACGGGTTAAAAGCTGGTATAGATAAAATACTTTGCCTAAAACAAAACCAAGAAAATGAAATTACAATGTTTTGAAATCTAACTATACTATTAAAGTAATATGATTTTTTCACATGACATTATTCTCGGAGCCTTCACATAGGATGCTACATACATGTCATGTGAGCAGTTTTCTATTTTATCAAGCTAATCGATTATGTTATATTTGGAAATCCCAATAAATAAGTTATAGAAGTATTCTAGATGAATACACACACACACACACTTTCGGTAAATATCATATTAATATGTTATAAGTTAACCTTTGAATATGTTTAAATATAATGATCTTGACATTTCTCCTAATCACACGGGCCATTATGCAATGTTGTATTTAAAGTGATTTCTAGGGATTTATAATTGTAAATTTTTGTTTATCATTATATATATCTTATTAATCCATAAGGTATGTTATTATGTGTATTATTAAATTTAGTTTTTTTAACCACTCATGTATCTCACGGGTTCTATCTTAGTAACCATTAAGAGGTAGTCTCTTAACCATTTAAGCTTAAGGTTACCTCTTAATCATTAAGAGATTATGAACCACTAAGATGCACCCTCTTAATGACCATTAAGAGACTAACAAACAATCCTTAAGAAAATCCCTAAGGAAAACTAGTGTGACATATCTTTAACAAAATTAGCAAATGGGGCATATTTAGAATTAAGTAGCCAACATGGTAGGCTGTATATCTCTCTTAGATGGAAGATTTTATATTCTAACCTTGGTAAGAGATGTAATTTAGGATAATTTATGTAAAATAATAACAGTAACTTCTGACTTCAGACAAATAACATATTTGGAACTAAGAGTAGTGTACTGTAAACATATGTACACTAAATGCTATAAACATCTTTAGTTATCTACAAATCGTATATATATTTTAATTTTAATATGATTGGTGGATACTAAATAATCTACTAAGCAGGCAACAACATAATTCTAGCTTTCAAACACTAGAGTGGATAATCTTTACTTGTCGCATTTCATAAAAAGTCACAATAAAATCTCATAAAATATTTTTGTAACTATATGAAAAGTTGTTTACCACATTGGGTGCAATGGTGTTCCCGTTTGGCCCTTGATGCCCACTTCAGCATCTCGTGTATGCTGCAGCACGAGTATAACAATTAACACACAACGTAAGTCCTAAGATATGTACCCTAAGTTGACAGTTAAAAGTGTTTCATACGTAGTTGACTCTTCATGATACCACATATTAATGTACAAATGCTTTAATTTTAGTTCTTATAAGAAAACTTTTTATTCTACAAGGGTTTTAATTCTATGCTCCCATGTAGACCCTCTTCCCATGGGTGTGTCTCGTGCGGTAGACCTTCCTTTCACACCTAATTCTATGTTAGTCATGTTCTAAAAAGATATATGCTCATCTTGTCCTACACTCCTACGTATAATAATAGTAAAACACCTTTTCGATTCTTAACTAACCATTATACCCATCATGGACCATGACTTAGACGATTAAGAACGCATATACAAATCCGTAATCAATTAATCACAATGTTCTTCGTCTACGTTAAGTAACAACACACTTATTTTGTGAATAAACTACACATATCAAAATCGATGGATCGGATAATTAAGTAACACAAAATCACAAATAGTAACACAAATATCTTTCTTTTCACTGTCATTTTCTAAAGGATGTGTTAAATATGATTATATATATAACTTAGTTTCTTAGTGCAACTATGGTGTTGCATGCAGTATATATAATTTTAATTTGTACAACTTGTCAACTAGAGTTAAAATTAACTTAAATTAATCTGTTTATAAACATATATGAAAATTACACCACCATATATTAAAAATTATATAATCTTATTTTAAAATAGCTAATGACCATACACCAATTATTAAATTTCTTATTCTGATTTAAAGCTAGTGTTACGTCGGCTGAAATAGCAAGTTGGTAGCGATTGGCTGGCTTCACATGCTTTGTTTACATTATGTTTGTTGGTAGATATGGAAAGCCTTTGCCGCCAACTCAATTAAAATATATTCAACCATATACTCAAAACTAGTTGTTGTAGATGGTTTAATCCTTAAACAAGATATAATATATGGTTAATTAGGATATATCTAAAGGGATAAATTAGAGAAAAGTTATAAACATTATTTCTTAACCATGAGCCAACCCTATAGGGTATACATGGTTAAGCGACCCTAAGTCGTATTTTAAATGTAAGACATACTACTGTTAATATGCTCCGAATTACATTAAATAATGACATTAAAAGTTTGTTGCGTGATTGAAATAAATTATAATTGATGGTTGGAATATGATACCCTATTTCCCTTGAATAGTTGAATGAATTGATCATATCTTTTAATGATTTTTTGTTAGAGAAAAAATTAAGAAAACACTAGGTTAGTAAAAAAATTATCGAATTAGCAATCTTTCGTATTAGTATTAAGGATTAATTTCATATATGTCCTTACAAACAACATAAATATCGTATATACCCAAGCAAAACTTGAAATAGAATATATATGTCCTTACAAAGTAACTAAAATATCATATATGTCCATATAAAACAGTTAAAGTATCATATATATACCCCTATTCATTAATAATAATTTAATAAATGACCATTTTATTGTTATTTTTCGAAAAATTTAACTTTCATATATGCTCATTTTTAACGAATAGATCATTCTACCCCTTCCAGTTACATAATGTGTTTATACCCCGTGTTATTATTTAATTTTAATCGACTTTTCTCACCGTGAACGACAACCAAATCGTCTCTCGTCACTTCTTCAAATTGCAAACTATTCGAAGATTTATCGCATCGAATGGTCTACATTATAAACCTTTTATCGCATCTAATCAAACTAGAGTAATATGGTCATTTTTAAATTTTTTTTTAATAAATTGGGTATAATGATATATTAATAACTTTGTAAGGGCATATATGATATTTTTAGTTTTGCATGAGTATATATGATATTTTTAATATTTGTAATATATTATATGAAATTGCCCCTAGTATTAAAGGGTTTTCACTTTGTATTTGTTTGGAAACATTTTATTTATGTGCCGAACACAACCCGAAATCACTAACTCTGAGTTGATGGACATTTGAACACCAAATATGGGTTACTAATATGCTTTACCAACCCTATTTGCCACCTCCACTCCACTAAATGATATCTAATCGAATCTTTACTCCAATAATTACAAGTTTAGAAAACAATGACTGAAAACGTGTGTTTTGTTAATTTAACATTTATATTTTGTAGAAAAGAGAAAGTTGACCCCAAATGGGGAAATATTTTATGTATCTTGTAAGAATTAACAAGCACTGTAACATTCGTCAATTTCGGGTCTCGTTTTGTATTCATTTTGTAACATGTCAATTCTTCGCGTTTTATTTAATAAATTATACTTCGTATTTGTGGTTAAATTTGTAAACCCCAACCGGCAATTTAAGCAAATCATTGATGTTATAACTCTAGCGTGTGCGAGGTTCGTCAAAATACCATTAATTTTAGTTTATAAGTTTGGTTAAATAAACTTTAGGGGCTAAAATGTGTTTTCCTTAAAACTATACAAGGTTTAATTTAGTTATAAACCAAATACCAAACTTGAGGGACTTTTTTTTTGAAAATATGTAACATATATTTAAACCTAAAAACCCTAACCTAACTCATATTATTCAAGCCGCCAGCCACTCCAGCCGTTTTCCGGCGACCCCGCAAATCCAGCGACCTCGCAAGTCCGGCGAGAAGCCGGCGACGCCATCTCCGGCCACCACCGCACCACCACCCACCTCCAGTCGTTTTCCTCCACCCTCTTCTTCATAACTCCGACCCCAAACACCTCCGTGCCCAACCTCGCTGCTCTCTTGCCCTCTCCGGTCGCTTTTTCGGCGACCGGAAAACCATACCTCAACCGTCTCTCTCTCTACCTTCGTTCTCTCTCTCTCTCGGCTCTAGCTCTCTCTCTCTCTCTCTCTCTCTCAGGGAACTCTCTCTCTCGGCTCTCTCTCTCTCTCTCGGCTCTATCACTCTCTCTCGGCTCTCTCTCTCGTCTCTCTCTCTCCCCGCGTCTCTCTCTTTCTCTGATTTGATTTTCCGGCGCGCCTCCGGTGGCCGGAATTAGCTCCGGCGACAAGGTAGGAAGCCTAGTGGTGGTGACCCACCACGTCTCCAGCAGCCTTCATCTCCGACGACTCGTGAACGGCTAATAGGTAAAAAAATTAACAATTGTGAGTTTAATTACGAGTATAATTAACAAATTATTATCTTGGTTCGGTTGGTTGGTTACGTTAGTTGTTGAACTAGAGGTCACGGGTTTCGAGTCTCATCCTATATCGGTTTTGGTATTGTTTCTTTTTTTTTATACTTAATAAATTTGTTATAACTATTTGTATTAACATAAATACATAAAGATTATTATTATTATTGTTAACAAGATAATTTTTTTTGTTATTATTATTATTATTATTATTAACAAGATAATATTTATTATTATAAATATTATTATCTTTATTATTATGATTATTAAAGAACATTATTAAAATCTAGTATTGTTAACATTATCTACTTGTTTTTGTTATAATTACCATTTAACGTCGTCGTCAATCGACTTATATCTTTTTATCATTAATTACTATTATTAAAATGTTATAAGTATTAGTTATTATTAATATGACACATATAATTAGTATAATTATTATTATTATTATTATTAAAACTTATAAATCTATTAATAACGTATTCAACATTAACGTAATAATTACTATATTTATTATTACTACTACTACTAATAGTTTTAACAACAATTCTCAATTTGTAGTATTACTATGTATTATCATCATCTTTATCTCTTATATATATATATATATATATATATATATATACATGTTATAAAATTATTATTATCATTACTGTCTTTATCATTAATAATATTATTATAAACTTTGTTATCAATTCATTTTTATAAAAACCGAACTCTTGATTTAAAACCCGTCTTGTTTCTATTTAATATTGGTTTAGTTATTTAAAATCCCAATAAAATAATATTATTTTATTTTAAATTATCATTTTAGTACGAGTCCCTAATCATTAACCGGTAATCCGATTTACAACCGAACCTCATCGTTCAATGTTTCCAATATAGTTTCATTATGGTTTCAAGTTCATTAATATATATATATTAGTTATTTATTTTAGCTAAGGTGTTTATCGTTTCAAGCCGAATCTGTTCGTTTGCCGTTCGAGCTTCATTTATTTATCTATTTATTTCTCGGTTCATCAATCGAGGTGAGTATTTTCATACCCCTTTTTCCATCTTTCGTTTTGGAGTGACATTTCATACTTATCAAACTAAATGCTTTATTTACTTGAATCTTTAAACCCACAAACGTGATTGTATACTTTACTTGAATAATTGCTCGATTTGGTGTTCTATGCTTATTTGTTTATGTGTTTATCGCTTTTGGATGGTGGAACTATAAATCCTAGACCATTTGGCAACCCCTTATGGCAAGGTGTCGTTAACGTAATGCAATTAACGATAACTATAAAATCCTAGACTACTTGGCAACCCCTTGTATCTAGGTGGTGCTAATGTGTTTAGCAATTGTCAATAAAATGCTAGACTATTTGGCATCCCCTTATAGCTAGGTGTCGCTAACTTGTTTAGCGTTAACTATTTTATCCAAGTTGTTTCTTTTATTGTTTAGCGATAACTATTTTATCCAAGTTGTTGCTTTTATTTATTGTTTTGTATACAAGTTTTATGGCTTTTTATTACTATATACTTATATGCTCAAACTTATGAATTGCTCACCAACCTTTGTGTTGACAAACTTTATTTTATGAAATGTTACAGGTTTGACCTTTTGTTGACTCGAGTGCTTGACGGAGAACGTTACCAAGACTATTAGGGTATTAGTAAAAACGAACAATATGATTGCTATTTGTTTATATGAACGAGAGGTGTTGTTATTGATTTGTTGAAATAAAATGAGTGTAATAAATATTGTCACTTTAAATAGTGTCTTGTTTATTTGTCCAATCACGTTGCACCCCGGCATGTTCCACAGCCTTTGTTCGGGGTGTGACAGATTGGTATCAGAGCCCCAAGACTATAGGATAGGTGGTTAAACGTAACGACCTAGTATAGTCTTTAGTTTTGGGTTCTTATACGTGTTGCCTATACGTGTCTACCCTACTTGATGGTTCAATACACTTGTTTATTTATATACTTATTTATTTTATCAAATCATAAATATACACATACACACACTTTCATAGTACTCCAAGGTATCCTTACCTTAAAACGCAAAAACATTAGTTTTTATTGTGTTTTATGGATCACGAGCTTAACTTGGATCCCGTTGTTTCAAATCTCCTTGAAGATCATCTCATATGAGATGACCACTTTAAGTAGTCGAATGCGAGCGTTCCGCCCGCCATCCTAATTTTTGGTGTTAAGACAATAGAACTACGGTGATTTCGTGGACTAGTGTTTTGACATGACGTTGTATTTTGATTTATTATTTTTGCTACAATCGTTATTTGAGTCGAAGACATGAAAAAGATGCGGTGGTACGTGCACACGTTTAGACTCCAACATGGTATTTTTGTAATAAAGGTTTTTAGTGTCGGAATATCAAGTCATGGTGGTTCATGCACGATTTTTCCGCCTTTAAATCTTAAAACATTATTATTACATTTCGAGAATTTAAACCATTTTCCCTTTATTTTGTTATAAATCCTTATCACAAGCCTTCATTTATAAATGTTATAATTTTTTTATTTATTGTTAATAATTCTTTTATATCTTGATTTTATATGGTAAAGTTTTACACCACTTTTCTCATTTTGATTTCACAATGATTTTATTACAAGTTTCGTTCATTATGATCTATTTGATATAAGTTAAAAATATATGTATGTATATATATATAGCTGGTTCGATCTGTTCGTAATGATTTTAATATGCCATTTATTTTCATTAAGACTATTTACAAACACAAATCTTATTATATAAATTTTATCATATTAAGAAGGTTGTATAATAAATTTCACCTCAACTTTTCAAGTAAATTTTCCTTTGTGTAAACTTTAAATTGCCTTTAAAGTCCTTGTACAAAAAGTTTATAAAAATTTTATTTTTATAACTATTCCATTTATTTTGGATGATCACTTCAAAATTTTAATTATTTAAACTTCTCACGACATTTTTAATTATACTATATTATATAATACACGTTGTAAAATTTTCACTACCCAATTTTATTTTCATAACAACTTTCATCAGGCAATCTTTGGTTAATTATAAATTTTCGCAAATAAAAAAATTTAAATCATACGATTTTTCGCTTTTTAAAATTCTTATGATAGCTTTGCCATGATTTTTCAAGAAAGTCACAAACTTATAGCTTGTAATATTCTTGAAATTCTCATGCAAAACTTCATACAAATTTTACTTTAAAGACCAAAAATTGTTTACTTGTGATTTCTCGATTTGCAATGCCGGTCATTTTAACTTACTATAATATTTTCGTCACAAGATATTAAGTAACGAACTTGGTAAGAGAAAATTTTCATTTCGCAACTTTGTATTTCCAAAAATGACATTCATCATTTAATACTGAGACCTCATAACAAATTTCGACATTCAATTTACGTATTTTAAATTTCCTCATAAGCAAAAAAAATAAAAAAAATTATTGTAATCTTTATAAAAAAAATTGTTGTGTGATTCACACGCTCGGACCTCAAAAATTCTATTTATATAATATATATTTATACATATATTAACTTGTAACTTTAATTATCAAAATTTTCATGGATGTTTCTAACATTAGTTATAAATTATGATATTTTCAAATTAATATTTATTACTAGTCAAAAATCTCCCCATACACAACCACAAGTTTCCCAAACACCCGTATCCCATCTCAAACTACCACCCTAAATCAAACCACCCTTCCACTTCAAAAGTTTCCGAGCACTCAAATTTTTCCTCAATATGAACGAAACCTAAAACATCAAGTAATACCCTCACCAACTCAAGCCCCATGAAAAATCCAAGATGTACAACATTAACCCAACAAAAAGCCTTAAATACCGACACTCCCACGCCACAAAGACCTATCAAACTCACTATCCTAGTACTTCAAAGACACCGACAAACAAACTCACAAAATGCCTTGAATATATACAAACCAAAGCTTACCCAACTATGACTTAAAATCCTTCGACCCATACTATGTCGAGTCACAAACCATATCGCCACACCGTTCCCATCCAACCATAGAGTTTGATATCAATATAGCAATCCAACCACTACTTACAAAATACATGTATAAACCGAATCTCAACCCAAACTAGTCAATATCGAATTATCCAACCCATCAACTTAACCCTAGCTCAAATAAGCAAAACCTCACCTAAATAGCCAACCATTACTCATACAAATCATCCAAGCCTAAACCACTCAAACGACCTAAACTCAACAAACCTCATAAATCCAACTCAAGAAAAACCCAACTACGCAAGGCAACCGAAACATACTCACTCTTCACCAAATTTCCAAACTATTCACCATTCGAAGCCTAAAACCTCTCCATATACACACAAGCTTCGTTTTACCCTTAATTCTTTTATATATATATATGTATGTATACCTACATACAATTAGTGTATTTATAACGACCTCATGTGTTCAAATAATCACTTTTAAATTATACACTCTAAAAATGTGTGTGTGTGTGTATGTGTGTGTGTGTGGTATTGTCATGACAACAAAATTTGATTATGAGGATTTGCTTTCAGAGATTATTAAACGATTATATGTATGATTTAAAGATTTTAAATATTGTCACCTAAAGTGATAAATCTCTTAATAACTTTATAAATACGAGGTTTTATTTTAAATGTTGAATGCGGGATTTATTTAGTAATAAATTACAACTTTCACCGTATTGCATAAGCTCAATGACCATGGCTTTGCAAATCTTTTGGGACGCGTTTACAAATACTTTATGCTTCGTATTATGACATGAATTTTGTTCAATAACGATTTACGCAACTATTACCTCTTATTATCGCAAGCATCATCACTTTATATAATTCATTCTCATCACAATAACCTTATGTATACAAACTCCTTTAACAAATTGGGTTACAAGATTTGCATTCAATAATGATTTAAATATTTTCCCTAGCAATGCGTTACCGTGATGCTCTGTTATTATGTACATTTCTTAGAAACAATAAAACAGCCTTACTTAAGACCTAATTTTCAATTTTATTCTATTATACGCTACGCGATTTACGTATTTCGACATTAATTCGAGTCTCACAATTATTACGATTTTATTTTCATTTGATGAGATGTTTCGATGGTAACTTTACGCTCATGAGATTTCATTTTGTGTCTTGATTATTCATGGCCAAATCCAACTATTCAATAACAATTTGTGTAATACTTTCATAGCCTCAATTTCGCTACAAATTTTGTTTATATTTTAAACGATATTTCCATGACTACGTTATTCATATTTGAGCATTTATGTAAACGCGATTCTATACATTATTTTATACCATTTCATCTAATCTATTAACGGCCTAGGTGTGGCTGTCTACAAGATTTGGCGCTATCAGAAACCGTTATTATAATGACAATTATATAAATGGTTTCACAATAGTGGCCGTATTCACGTTTTATCGCATTTCATCGATGGTTTTGGTTGTTAACTAGATGCTATTTTATTTATATTGATACATGTATGCGTCACCCCAAAGAAACTCACCTCATTCTCGTGATTTCACGCAATCGAAATCCTAATTACTTATAACCTCAAGTTTGTTCATGTATGAAACTCATCGTACGCTATTATTAATTGTAACGTTGTTTACCCCGACCTCATGTACTCACTTTTGGGTTTTCTCATTTACACCTATTGGATTTTTTCATTTTTCACTCTTTGGATTCTCGTTTCCTTTATTGGATTTCCCATTTACATCTATCAGAGTTCTCATTATTAAAATTCAACAGATTCATGCACGTTTCTAATGTTTAAGATTACAAAATAAATATGTCTTTTAAACCACGCAATGGAACGAACCATGTGGACCATAAGACGATCTAAATAATTATGGGTGCACACTTAATTATCAAAATCCCCGTATGGAAGCCATAGTAACTACACATGTGTGCGATAACTCAGGTCCGAGGATGATAGCGGAAAAACGGTAGAAATACGAGTTATGATAAGGGCATGGTGGATACGCCGCTGGTACTTCCTATATATAAGTGCCTTTATTATATTCTCATTTGTAGCGTTTTTCGTGTCATGCAAAGATTTAACGTTATTCTTTTGCTTAAATTGTTCATGCAATTATCTTACTAAAGGCAATATTCGTTAGTAATTATATTTTTTTGTTTATCTTAATTTCGGGACAAAATTTTCTAAAGTAGTAGATACTGTAATATTCGTCAATTTCGGGTTACGTTTTGTATTCATTTTGTAACAGTCGATTCTTCGCGTTTTATTTAATAAATTATACTTCGTATTCTTAATTTCGGCCATCACCGCACCACCACCCACCTCCGGTCGTCTTCCTCCACCCTCTCCTTCGTAACTCAAACCCCAAACACCTCCGTGCCTAACCTCGCTGCTCTCTTTCCCTCTCCGGTCGCTTTTCCGGCGACCGGAAAACCATACCTCAACCGTCTCTCTCTCTACCTCCGTTCTCTCTCTCTCTCTCTCTCTCTCTCTCTCTCTCTCTCTCGGCGAACTCTCTCTCTCGGCTCTATCTCTCTCTCTCGGCTCTCTCTCTCTCTCCCCGCGTCTCTCTCTTTCTCTGATTTTATTTTCCGTCGCGCCTCCGTCGGCCGGAATTAGATCCGGCGACAAGGTAGGAAGCCTAGTGGTGGTGACCCACCACACCTCCGGCAGCCTTCATCTCCGACAACTCGTGAACGGCTAATAGGTAAAAAACTTAACAATTGTGAGTTTAATTATGAGTATAATTAACAAATTATTATCTTGGTACGGTTGGTTGGTTACGTTAGTTGTTGAACTAGAGGTCACGGGTTTCGAGTCTCATTCTATATCGGTTTTGGTATTGTTTCTTTTTTTTATACTTAATAAATTTGTTATAACTATTTGTATTAACATAAATACATAAAGATTATTATTATTATTGTTAACAAGATAATTTTTATTGTTATTATTATTATTATTAACAAGATAATCTTTATTATTATGAATATTATTATCTTTATTATTATGATTATTAAAGAACATTATTAAAATCTAGTATTGTTAACATTATCTACTTGTTAAAATGTTATAAGTATTAGTTATTATTAATATGGCACATATAATTAGTATAATTATTATTATTATTAAAACTTATAAATCTATTAATAACGTATTCAACAATAACGTAATAATTACTATATTTATTATTACTACTACTACTAATAGTTTTAACAACAATTCTCAATTTGTAGTATTACTATGTATTATCATCATCTTTATCTCTTATATATATATATATATATAACATGTTATAAAATTATTATTATCATTACTGTCTTTATCATTAATAATATTATTATAAACTTTGTTATCAATTCATTTTTATAAAAACCGAACTCTTGATTTAAAACCCGTCTTGTTTCTATTTAATATTGATTTAGTTATTTAAAATCCCAATAAAATAATATTATTTTATTTTAAATTATCATTTTAGTACGAGTCCCTAATCATTAACCGGTAATCCGATTTACAACCGAACCTCATCGTTCAATGTTTCCAATATAGTTTTATTATGGTTTCAAGTTCATTAATATATATATTAGTTATTTATTTTAGCTAAGGTGTTTATCGTTTCAAGCCGAATCTGTTCGTTTACCGTTCGAGCTTCATTTATTTATCTATTTATTTCTCGGTTCATCAATCGAGGTGAGTATTTTCATACCCCTTTTTCCATCTTTCGTTTTGGGGTAACATTTCATACTTATCAAACTAAATGCTTTATTTACTTGAATCTTTAAACCCACAAACGTGATTGTATACTTTACTTGAATAATTGCTCGATTTGGTGTTCTATGCTTATTTGTCTATGTGTTTATCGCTTTTGGATGGTGGAACTATAAATCCTAGACTATTTGGCAACCCCTTTATGGCAAGGTGTCGTTAACGTAATGCAATTAACGATAACCATAAAATCCTAGACTACTTGGCAACCCCTTGTAGCTAGGTGGTGCTAATGTGTTTAGCAATTGTCAATAAAATGCTAGACTATTTGGCATCCCCTTATAGCTAGGTGTCGCTAACTTGTTTAGCGATAACTATTTTATCCAAGTTGTTGCTTTTATTTATTGTTTTGTATACAAGTTTTGTGGCTTTTTATTACTATATACTTATATGCTCAAACTTATGAATTGCTCACCAACCTTTGTGTTGACAAACTTTATTTTATGAAATGTTACAGGTTTGACTTTTGTTGACTCGAGTGCTTGACGGAAAACGTTACCAAGACTATTAGGGTATTAGTAAAACGAACAATATGATTGCTATTTGTTTATATGAACGAGAGGTGTTGTTATTGATTTGTTGAAATAAAATGAGTTGAATAAATATTGTCACTTTAAATAGTGTCTTGTGTATTTGTCCAATCACGTTGCACCCCGGCATGTTCCGCTGCCTTTGGTCGGGGTGTGACAAGCACCCTTGCTTTAAAGGAATTTGTGACTTTGTTTTAATGACACTTAGCGACTCATGTAGGTCACTTTGTGCCTAGGTTGACTGATACACTAACACCCACTCAGAGAGTGTTGCTCCACCCTTGCACCGCCAACCCCCACCTAGCAACCGCACTCGGCTGTTGCACCATCGATCTTCTCTTGCCCTATTAGATCTCTTAACTCCCCCTATTAGACATTGAATACATGTATTGATATAAATTCTTACAACCTCAACCCTGCCACCCTGCCATGTGTGTGAAGCTAGAGGGAGAATGATGAATAGACAAACAAACCTATGAATACAAAAAATATAATCTAGTCTATAGCAATTTATAACAAACCAACTATTCTATAATGAAAACTATCTATCTTTTTTTCTTGGTGTGTATTATGTGTATTCGTTAGAGACGAACTCAAGTATCTTGATGAAAAATAAGACTTATACTTATATCTTTAAACATATCGTCATCAAATGATAAGAAGTATAGAGAGGCCTAATTAAACAGATTGTTAGTTATTATTATAATTTATTAGTTTATGGTTCGTAACAGGTTTCTAGGTCTCGTTAAGGTTTCTATCTAATATACTGAGGTTCCTCTCCTTGTAATTTCTTTCGGTTATTCAATCAACTTGCATGGTATCAGAGCTAAGGCTCTCAGTATAAACCCTAGTCACCATTGCTTATGGATCTTGTTGTTTTAAAAACCCTCGATTAGCGTCCTATTCCCACATCTGTCCATTGTTAATATCTATCATGGCCCTTCAGTGTTCATCGTGACACATCCCAATTCATCACAACATGTCACTACTTATGTAGGCCATTATTGGTCTTCACTGGCGTTAGTGTTCATCGTGACCCAACATTGTTCATCGCAACTAGTAATTGATCACGTCATCAGTTTGGGTATCTTTTTTTGTGTAGCCACCATCGATGTGATTTTTTTATTTTAATGGGAGAGAAGAAGACTCATACTACTATAGAAAATCATATTGCTTTAGGTAGAATCAACTTTGTATTGGTTTTAAGCATCCCCTTGAAACTCGATACCTTAATCGGAGTTTGTGGAGTCTATTTGTTCAGTAAGGTCTTGCAAGCATGGACAAAAAAGACCATTTTACTAAACAACCTCCTGACCTGATTTTCTAGAAATGGTATATTGATGAATGGAGGATTCAAATGGCTTCGCTATGGAGCCATAGATACTCAATACTGCTCAGAACTTTCTCAAGTTAAAAGTAATGTGGGACCATGTTTCTTCATCTTTCTCAACAAATGAATCCTTATCTTATGCATATTATGTGGTTTAGGCCTATAGTTGACCTGAGCAAGGTGATTCTACATTCTTTGATTACTTTAATCGATTCTTAATATTTTAAGATGAGCTCAATGGCATGTAAAAAGATGCTTCTTTATAATTGTTAAGCTTCAAAACCACTTTTTCAGTCTCAGTTTGTAGTTCTTGTTTAAGTGCAACATTTTAATCAATGTATATGTTTATGGTTTTCTCTTTTGATTAATATTTTCCCACAGCCTTTTCGCATTTTTGAAGTTGATCTAGTACTCAAACCTTGTTGTTGAGCAACTCTGCCGCTATTTCATATGTGCCAGACTGCCATCCACATATCATCTTTTATGAGAGACATGCGAATTAGATACAACTGCTATTACACATATGCTATGTATAGATCTACATGTAAGGGTAGAGCTCGAGATTCTCATGGGACTCACAGAAACGGTATATGAAAAGGTAGTTAAGTCAACTTTCAATATTGCAAGAAGGTTGGAGATATATAGTGGAATTGCCCAAATTGTTTCCTCGAATCTCAAACACCTCTTCATCCATACTAGATTGTTGCTACTCCAACTTACAAGCTTAGATAAGAGTATAACAGATATCAACAGTTGTTGACCTGTCATTTAACCGCTCCCGATCCATAAGTAAACTCGGCTCATTTAGAAATTAAGGATGAGCCGAGTGATTAGCATCATTTTTTGACTCAGATTAACAAAGTAGTTGAGCCATCTTTTTGTATTGCAAAGAGGATAGGCACACAAAGTGGAATTGGCCAGTTTGTTTCCTTTAATCTCAGCCACCTTCTCGTCCTGACTAAACTGTTGCTGCTCCAACTTACAAACTTTTAAAGGATGAGTATAATAGACTCTAACAATTTCTAACCTATCATTTGACAGCACCCGATCCACAAGTCAACTTGGCATTTAAAAATTAAAGATGAACCGAATGATTAACATCATTTTTTAATTATAGATCTTTTGAATTTTCATGTTCCCATTGTTCAACTTGATGTTTTTGTTATTCATGTTCCCGATCTTGATCTTTCACATCTTCGTGTTGAAGATTTATGATCTTGATTCGATTTCTTTGTTCGAATTTCCTGCTCGTGTTCCAATTTTAGGCTACTTATATTTGTCATGTTTTATTTGTACCAAGTTGTCATGATTAACATATATGCTCTAACTTGAGAAGGGGTGTTAATTATTATTATGGTTTATTAGTTTGTGGCCCAAAGGCCCGTAATAGGTCTCGTTAGGGTTTCTTTCTTATATACTAAGAGTTATTTCACTTGTAACTTTATTAAGTTAATTTAATCTAGTTCACTTATAAAAGAATCACTTAAAATAAGAAAATTGCTAATGTTTCTTACATATTTAATAGTACATAATCTGCCTAATTATTCAAATCTTGGTATAAACATTTCAAAATCTTTTTACTTTGCAACTCATTATAAAGTATGATACATGTCCCAGGAGGTTGCATAAAGATTGTTAAACTCCCACAATGACTTGAAAATTGCAGAGTTAAATGTTATTAGATGCATTCTTTTCTCCCATCTGATCTTCAAATTCGACTTTGACATTATGGTTGTCTTTTGATAGCTTGTATAAGAAGTGAGACTCTTAGACATAAAGGCTCAAGAAACTCAATTCATAAATTTGTTAATTAATTAACACATAGCTAGCCACAACATATTATGGGTCACTAGGTCAAATATATAGTAATAATTTCTCTAAGTTGATTAAATTCTACTCATAACCTTTTATCTTGTAAAGCACTTTTGGTTAACAA
Source organism: Bidens hawaiensis (assembly GCF_021521415.1). Lineage (NCBI taxonomy): Eukaryota > Viridiplantae > Streptophyta > Magnoliopsida > Asterales > Asteraceae > Bidens > Bidens hawaiensis. The sequence continues at coordinate 522,845 of NW_027491957.1, forward strand.
ATAACAAACATTTTACGGATCAATGCATAAAACACTTAAGATAAACCCCTTGCCTTTGGTAGGGGTGTGTAAATCACTTACATAAACCTTTTCTTTATGTGTCACTATAAAGTATTAACACTTAGTAAAATTATTTGTGTAGTAGATACCATATATCTAGTCATTGACCTTATAAAGGGTGTGTATAGAATGCTTATGTGAATTTCTACATGTATTTGTTCGGAAATAACCAATCACTAACATATTAAAGGCTTAATCATGTCAATAAACTAAGTAACCAACTAATGTGTTAGAGGTTAAATCACACCTCCTAACAAATTCAAAGTCTATACAAGTAATGTGCTTTCATCATGGCTTGGACTAGTCTACTTGTGCGTTTGATGTATAGACACATCTAGGCACATTTACGTTCCAGATAATTGAGGTCGTCTCTAATGAGATCTGGACGCACTAGTAAACCCAAACGTTCAAACACAATAGTAAGAAACAACTATCATCAAACATATGGTATGCCACATTCTCCCACCATCATATTATGAATATCCTCATGCATTTGTTCAGCTTGCATGGCAACACCCCTAAAATTGACTTCACGTATGTTTGAGGGATATTGCTCGTTGTACAAATTCCAGCATCTTGCAACCACCCATCACCAAATGGTACGGCGTCCTGAATTATGTATTTGGAATCGCATATCAAAGCCACAACTAAGCACCCCAAACTCAAACACAAACAGAGGTCCAATACCGTAGTCTAATGGTGCGCGTGAGATGGGTATAGAAAAGTTGTTAGTTTTTCAAAAGATTCATTTCACACAATGTCGAGTTTTAAATTTATAAAAATAATTTGTATCTTAACTAAACCACACACAAGTAGGCAAGTGTACCTATCGTATATGTAGTATATAGTATAGGTAAGAACCAAGTAACGATACACAGACAGACTTGTTTGATTTTTACTACTAAATCGGTGTGCTTGTTTTAACCGGAAGTGAACATCATAGTACTTTTGATTTGACAAGTAAGTTTTTAAAAGGAATTTAAAAGCATAAATTAAAAACAATATTTTTGGAGTTCTATAGTGTGATAAAAATGATCAAGGATATAAGTGTATCATATTTGTTAAAACTTCTCTTAACTTGGTTTAATAATTAATTAGTAAACATGTAATGTAGGCTTGCTTTGGTAATAAAATTCGGGAATAACACATTATTTCTAAGTCATATTATTCCATAATAATTAAAGAAAGAGATATGCATAACTTCATGATCTCCAACTAAACATCATTTTATGTAAGCAAGTGGTTTATATTAAGTATTTGTGAGGTAACTTACTTTAAAGATGAGACAATCTCTTAAATTATTAAGTGAATTGTCATTGATAGTTTAGTAAAAATAACATTTGTATTATACTTAAAATACTAGTAAGATTAGTTAAGCTGTAATGATCAACTTTCAGGCTCGGCTCTTGGGTGAGCCTACTAAGGCAATTGCCTTGGGCCTCCTATTTGTAAAGGCCTTATAATTTTAGCCCTCTAGTTTCTTTTTTGTCAACACTAGTCTGTTTGTTGTCTCTTTTGAATTATTATACCTATGAATAAAATAGGTTAACTTTTTCTAACTTAAATGTAAATTATATTATTTTTTCATCTATAAACATATTTGATTTTGAGAATGGTGCAACCTAGTGAGTTAGAATTATTGAGTCAAACACACAGTTGCTGATTTAAGGTATGCTATATATTTATTTACTTACACTATCTAGTCAAAATGCATATAATTAAAGTGTTTATCTTCTTGCCAACTGTAATAATATTTTTGAGCAGGCCAATATTAACTTAGATTTTTCTGCTAACTAAATATTTTAGTTGATTGTTAGTTCTAAATCCAAATAAACAAAGAGGATTACAATATTGAAATTTTAAAAAGACCTCAATTTTAAGTTTCGCTTTAGGCCTCCACTACGGTTGAGCCAGCCCTGTCAACTTTGAATTACCACGTATTAACTCATACAACCTCTTGGATAAGTATAGAACTCATGTAATAACCATCTAAGAGTTCTTTAAATTAGGTTATGTTGCACACTCACTTGACAAGCAATTAACCGATTTTAGTGGATTAACATCAACAATCCATTTTAACAACATTGTCAACATTCACATTTTAAGATGATCAATTACTACTAATATTTCATTTGGTCCATATTCATATTAGGATTTATGTTTTTTTCTCAACCAAGCCTTTACAAGAATGACAGTTTTCCGGCTTATCAACAAGCTCGGTACTTGGTGTCTCTTTAAAGTTTATTAACCAAGGCCTCACAAGAGTGACAATTCCTCGGCTTATCATCAAGCCCAGCGCTTGGGGTATATTTTAAGAGTAATTTACATTTCTCATCAAGTGATAATTACAACATAACATTTACTTTTTATAAACCGATCATTTGTTTAACCAACATTATTAAACTTCAATTAAGATTCATTATAAACCAAGATGATACTATGAAAGTTTAGCCAATACTAAGCATAATGTTATACATCAGAGTGATACAAACAAACATGACCAAATTAGAATAATCTAACCAATTTGGATGACTAATCTTTGATGCTAATGAATTCTTTCAAGAGCTTAATCTCCTTGATCTACAAATGATGGATGGATGAGATAATTCTCTTATTAATGGTGATGAAAGTGAGTGGGTGGAGTGTATTAAGTGTTCCTCCAGGTCCATTAAATGTGGTGGATGAGCATTCAATTTATAGGCTGAGATGGGCACTACCATGTTGATCACTTTGTTTTACTGTATTAAATTCTCGTTGCCAGATGGTACATGTTGACCTCTGGATACGACAGTGGTGAGCCTAGAGGTGTCCTTTTTTGTCTCTTCTCTTGTACTATCAACATGGGCGTGTTAAGGGTCAACATGGTTAGTGTTGAGCTTCAAAATATTCTATTTTGTCTTTTCCTCTTGTACTTTCAACATGGGGTGTATCGGTGTCAATATAGGCCATGTTGTGACTTTTGAGTTTTGACTTTTCTTCGTATGTTCTTAACATGACCATATACCTTGCTTCACCATGGGATGTGTTGAGTCCGTTTTCACAGTTTTTCTCCGTTTTTCTTCGTATATCAGTTCATTTTATTCTTTAAGGTTATATTTACCTAGAAATAGAAATTATAAACATTAGTGATTATTTATTCTAATATAATTGTCGATATCACGCTTATTCGGAGATATTATAATGCTGAAAAGATGTATAAATTTATATACATCATCTAGCAATCTGTTCACTACTAGAAAATATACCTTTAATGACGCGCAATGTGTGTCATTAAAGGGGTAGATGACACGCCACACCGTGTCAAGGAAGGCCATTTCATAAAGAAAAGATGACACATATTTGTGTGTCATTTATTATAAACTTTTATTGACGCGCAATACGCGTCATAAAAGGGGTTGATGACATGCCAGAGCTCGTCAACGATGATCGCGTCATAAAGGAAGATGACAATCACTTGCGTGTCATCTCTTATAATGACATAAAATGCGTGTCATAAAATATATACTAATTTTCATATTGAATTACAATTAATAATTAATGTCTAATAACACAAAATACAAAGATATCAAAACAATTCATATTTAACAATATTTAATACAATATTTCCTAAACTACTTTTTGATACAAAATTCCACCTAATTTAAAAAGGAGTTTGTCAAAAATAGAGCATATCACTAGTCATGTGCTATTGAATCCTTCCCCACGGCCAGCCTTAAACCAACAGAGGCCCTGTGCCCGTCTAAGTCAAGAACATGGTCCATTAACCAGTCCTAAAAAGGCATTATAGAATACATATACAAAGAATACCATGATGAACATTAACAAGCAAGCAATTCAACAAGTATGTGACTCTGCCTATGTATGTAACTTATATCAACAGTCAAGTATATGACTCTGCCTGCTATCCCGGAACAAATAGAACCGTTCGTAAATCGCCCCGCTCATCCGATAACCCGTTATCTGATGTGATCCGAACAAATATTATTCATAGGCAAACCAAATAATGATCACCCAACTTAACCCCTACATGATTTATTGAAAAGTGAAAGCTTTTATCTTAATTTACAGAGAATTTCGAAACCGAATGGGCTTCTTGAGTCACCACAAACATAATAACTGACACAAAATTGATATTAATCCATATTCCCTTGTATCCACTTAAAATCAACTCGTATTCTCAACCGTTTATAAAAGAAACACTAGATGTTGTTATGGGACGATCAATAATCAATAATAAACATGGTTTAAGCTAACGATATATTAATAAACGGGCCAAATGTTTAGTTTCATTGATCAATACAAAAGAGATTAATGATTAACAGACAAGATCAAGGCAAGAAAGCTTATTAGTGAGTAGCAAACTAGATAACAGCTCACCCTATTCATTGCAGGAGCATTGTTCCACATACATCGTCGGCAAGACCTGTTGCCCAAGCATTTACTAGATCATCATCAAGATTGTCAGGCTCCGCAGGTGCTGGTTTAGTAGCCTCGTATATGAGTTCAGATATCCCTGTAGCAACAGCAACATCTCTCATGCCACTTGATGCAGTTATATTATGCCGGTTCCGATAGATCTCAATAAGCTTTGCACTGTTGTACATTGAAAACAACACGATAAGTAAAACAAACAACTGATCAAAAGACCCAATCAAGGTCAACACTCAACAGCATTGTTACGACTGAAGTAAGTTAGGGTCGGCAGTGTCAAATAGTAAAGTAAAAGAACTAAATTGTAATATCTGTATAATTGTAAATGGTGATGTCCTTTATATACAGATTGAGCTAATAAAACAGGGTTAGCTTGAAATTTGGATTTGGATTAACTTCTCTCTAGTTTCCTTATTTCAATTCTAAGCCTAACAAGCATAGGTCAATGAAGGTCAACAAGATAGGCCAACGAAGTTCAACAGCATAAGACAATTACCTTGTGGGCCCAAGAGGTAGATATTTTGATCTTGGGACATAACAGAATAGTGAAACAAGATCGAGAAGCCTCTCAACTGTCTCATAGAGCTTCTTCAGTTCATCATCGGTCCACTCTTTTTGGGCATTATCATGGTTACACATGTCCCTGCCATCACAAGTACAAAAAATATTAGTTGCACGATTAAAAGAAAAAAAATTTGAGAGGAAAAAAAGTAAGAAATAGTAATAATGTGTGCGCACTTTATGAGATCATCTTGTGCACTGTACATGTCATCAAGGACCTTGAGCATTGGACTGAGCAAAGATCCAAGCCCAGTACCACTAGCTACTTGATCTTCACCATTGAGCAAAGTCGGTATATCCTCTAATGCGCCTACGAAAAACACAATAATCAACCTAAATTACAATAATACATTCAAACAAATCAGCAGAAAACACAAAACCGTGCACCAAATTAACGATCTACTCCACATTAAGGTAAAAAAAGGGCTGTTAAGCACAACTATGAACCAACATTAAAACTCCCCTAAAAATCAACATATAATTAAACCCGAGATTTAACACATAACCTACTAAATTAGTGAGATTAACTAACTAAACAAGAAGATCACACTAGGTATAACGCAAAGAAAGAGAGTGTTTTCTGCACTTATCAATGTTACCATATCTATTTGATGATATATACATCAATGACACAATTTATGATCATCCATTACACAAGCACCATCATAACAAACACTAAAACCCTAAGTGAATGTTAGCAGCCATCTATAGAGTAGGAAATTGATCTATGAAACAATTTGAGCTAATAGACTTCAACATACAAACAAACTATCAAAAATCCCCAAATTAGAGAGCAAAATAAGTTGAATTAGAATCAAATTGGTAGCACAGAGCAATTATTCTGCTATGTTCTATGAAAGGTGATCGTTCCACGTGACCTAGGGTTTCCAATTTCAGTCCATACAGCTAGCTTATTCAAACACAAAACTCTGAATTCGCAACCAATTACAACATATATTGAAATATAAACTCATATTGTTGCAATAAACAAAAAATTATACCTGTCTCTGCTTCAAAATCGTAATCAACCAAAAACACTAGGGTTTGTTCGTGTTTTGGGCATTTCAGAGCTGTAATCGAAGGAATCAAAGCCGATCTGGTTCGTGTTTTGGGTGAATTGACGGTCTGAAGGCGTCAATCAGTGATGTTATCAGTTCCGGTGAGATCAGTCGCAAGTAATCGTGAAGTCGTGACTTCGTGCCCTAGTCTAACAGAAATTATAAGGTGATGTTAAATTGTGACACACAAAAATAAGTGCAATAGTTTTTTCAGATTTTATAAATGATGACAGTTTTTTATGACAAACATCTTTTACAAAGTCATAAAATCAGAGTGTGTGTCATAATTCGCGTGTCATTAAAGGTCTCTTTTCTAGTAGTGGTTGGTTCAAAAACAACATGGCCAAAATTCTTCCACGACCGCTTCAATAGTGTGTTAGACTTACGGGGTTGATTACCTTTAAGATTTACGTCTTTAAATGACCAAATTTAAGCTCTCCCAGCACATAATATTTGTTGTCGGTTTTACTGTACAGACTCGTTAAGTGTTTGTACATGATTGCCTGGTTCACCATACTTGTTTTCTAGCAATCGGATGAGCAAAGCAACAAACTTTATGCTCTTTTACTTCACATGATATCCAATAGATTGAAGATCAGTCGCTCTCTGGCAAATCCTCAGACACCTTCGCCGACTTCAGGCGTTGCCCATCAAAACCAAGCAACCAATATGCAAACATTTCAGTATTTTGACACCAACATTGTTTAGTCGTCTTTTCAAACCTTTTAGAATAAGCACAAAAGCAAGCAACGTGTTCGACCATTGATCATAAAAGACTTTGTAATACGTATCAATGTTTAACCAAATATGATGTGTAATTTCAAGGTATAAAATATATTAGAAGAATTCTTCTTTCTGTCGATCAGTTTGTTTAGTATACTTTAATATTTTTAAAACTTTGATTCATTTTATACTGTATATTTTCAGTATTTGAACTTCGGTTTCCTATAATTACACTTTTGAACATGTACAGTAATTAATCATTGTTTATTTAAGCAAATACAGTCATCATCTTGACCCTATCCTACTCAAAGCTAGTTCAAGTGTTCAACTATTATACTTTTTGTACAAGAATCAACAATTGCAACTTAACCATAACCGACGCTTTTATTCGTTGGTTGACTTTTCTTATTCCTAACTCCTATGTTCAATGTATTTTAACCTACTATAACCGATGGACTAGAATAGTAAAATCACTAATCAAGCGTGCACTACTACATCATTTCTGGTTAGAATCCGTACATAATTACCAACCAAACCAACTAAAAAGAAAATGTTAAATATTAAATAACCGTTACCGACTGAATTCGTAACTCGTGAATGCTCGACAAATACAATCATCGACGGATTGCGGACGGACATCACACATGTAAACCAACTTAAATTTCATCTTTTTTCTTTTAACTTTTTCCCAATGGATATTTTATATTCGTAAATTCATTTATAAATAATAAATCCAACGTCAACTCTCAGTAGTCACTACCCAAACACTACTATTATTATACAAAGAATTGAACAACTCCACTCAATTTCCTAATCTAATTAACAAAAGTAGTAAATCCAAACACTCAAAATCTGTGTATACTAATCAATCAAATTATCCAATCACTAAAACTTATCCGAACTAAACAGCCGGAATTTTTTAGCCGGGTGAGGACTCTCCACCTCATCATCGTTAAAAACATTTTCGGGCAAGGCCGGGAGGTTCAAGTCAAACCCCCGTTGACTATGATTCGACACGGTACCTTCATAGTGACACCTTTTATGCCCACCCAACGCTTGTCCCGTAGGAAAACACCTATGACAAATAGAACACTCATGACTCTTCCCACCGCTTGTTGAGGTTGTTACAACCACCAACGACTGCTCCACGTCAGCTTTACTAGCCCCGTTATTATTATTATTCTTCCGGTGACTAGCTTTATGTCCACCAAGAGCTTGATAAGATCCAAAACCCTTGTTACACACGTTACACTTGTAAACATGCCTCGAGTCATCAGGACCGTGATCATGATCACGTGTGTTGCCACGTGCGAGAAGCATGAGGCAGAGAGCAAGGTATTGTTCTTCGGTGTCGATACGTGGTCGTTTGGATCGTTTGCCTTTGGTCCATGATTCGTGGAGATGGTTAGAGGTTGGAGTTGGAGAGTTTAGAGCTTCGAGTGCCATTGAATTGAAGCTGTGAATTAAGGATAGGATGGATATATGGTGAATTGGGTGGGTGTATATAAGAGTGAAGGTATAGGGGTAGAGTGTGGGGAAAGTTGAGTGACAAGTGGTGCAAGTGTAGTCGGTTATGAAGCTTTGCGTGTTGAAGTCACTTGTGTGCGTGTGATAAACGGCTGGCTACCCAACTATCTCATAAATAAATTGACAATAATAAACAACTAAGTCTTGCTTTCCAAATTAATAAGATTAGAAATAAGCGTGTGATACATACATACCATGTCATTTTAGTAAAGAGGACCTAGTCCTTTATGCAACATCAAATAAAATTGGAACGGCGCATAGAAGATTAGCATGACCCCGGATAAAATTGGAAAGATACAAGATGACACGCACAAATCGAGATATGGTCCAAAGTTTTGTCATCATGCCTTTGGTCTGGTCCGGTGGTCAGGATGTTTTCCCTTTAAGGGTTTTCTCCTAGGTGGCCATGGGTTTAAATCTTTGAAACGTCAAACTAATAATGAACGGTTGAAATTCTGTCTTATAGCTCAAACTCGGGTATTGGTGATTGATAAGCCTAATGGATTACCGCGGAGTCGAACATCACTAAAAAAAAGTAAAGAGAATCGAGAAATCGTATACACGGTTATCCTATGATTTTAGATGTAATACATAAGTCAGTCTTTTAACTTTTCATCATTTTTTTCTTTTACTACGTGTGTATATCTTCAATATATTACGTACAAGTGTTTATGTTGTTATTGTAGTTCGGTAGTTATTAAATCAAAATTGGTTTTCATAGTGAATGTGTGTAAATAAGGGAGAAAATAATTGAATTATTAAAAGTTATATATTTCTATAATATGGTTAGTAATTTATGTCAACAATTGCAATTGGTGTGTGTGTGTGTGGGGGGGGGGGGGGGGGGGGGGGTCTTAAGAAAAGGGCAGCAACTTGCACGTTTTTCTTATGTCTAACCCACTTATGTGGCATGAGTTAGGCCTTGGTCCTTATTAGTTTACCACACCTCCCTTCTTTATCAATTGTTAGATTAGCAATTACTCAACTAGCTTATAGATTTGAGCATAAAGTAAAATAACATTATATTCATATTCATTTTGCTTATTGGGAGATTACGACTTTGTATTTTAATACACAGGTTAAGACTTTTGAGGGTATCAGTCATCCAGAAGCCCTCTTCATCCGAAAGCCCATATAACTGTTAGAATTATCAATTTAACCCCTATCAAACCATACAAAACACGTTGTAAGGTTCGCATAAGGTAGGAAAGAGCCCCTATCTATCAATACACTTGAACTCAAATTAATATGTTTATATAGGAAGCTTACATAACTTTTCATCACTATTTACAAAACTGAGTATAAACTTTTTTGATTGCAAAAGTGTCACATAGCTAAGGCTTTGAAACATGATGATGTACATCCACCAAAGTATGAAAACAATCTTGATCCGTGTCACTATTGTAAACTTATCGATCAATAGTTTTTGTCAATTATTTATAGGGCCTATTTTTCCCCTAAACATTTTGCTCTCTTCAAATAGAGCCCAGTTTCCAAATACCATCTGGACACTAATATACAACTTTTGCAAATTTTGTAATTATTATATTTGGAGCTAAATGTCTTATTATAAACACTTCTACTTATCTGCTTTCAAAAATTTGGAAGTATGGTTGTAAATAGATCTCTAGGTACTAATAATGTATATCATGAAATTGAGTACTAGTCATTGAACCTTTGCTGTCTATATGCACTAAAAAGGCCATCATTCTTATAAAATGTTTGCACTCTCCCTTTTCAGTCATAGAATTTTAAAGTTTAAGAGAAAATAGGTAGAAAAACAGTCATAATCAAAAAGCTAATCCATGTGTAAATCATCATATTTATAAACGATATTATCTTTTAAACAAACAATGTGATCCTAATAAATTACTTTAACCAACATGTATATCTATAAAGAGCCATCAGACATGATATACAAACACCAATATCAATCATGACGCCTAGCGGCCGTGTCGTGTTTGGGTTGATGGGTAGTGTCCAAGTTTACACAAACTTTAATATAGTGTCGGGTTTTACTCATGTCACTTAAAAAGTGTTTGAAACACTCATGTGATCAACATCTCAATATAAATCCCAAATAAACTGCATGATACTAAATCTGAAACAAAAAAAAAAAATCAACGGTAATCTATATACAATCTAATCAATGTCACAATGACCAGAAACTAATGCGAGTACCTCGTATCGAGTCCGTACTAAACTCGACATCCACATTAGCGAACATTAAGTTGCAACAAAATGGTACCTGGAATCCACATAGCTCTCAACATCCCACAAAAACGAACCAAATGTAACAGCCTCCAACACAAGTCTCCTCAACCCACCAAAACTAATCTTAATAACCTCATCTTTAGACGAATCAACCCTCCCTTCAGGAGTAATCACAATCTCGGGTCTACCAAACAAAGCCTCCGTATGTTTCTCAATAATACTAACCGCCTCTTTATACCTAATCGTCGCATACCGTTGAAGCGACTCACCATCAAACGACATCACATAGTTCCTCAACCGAGACGATTTCGAATCTGACCCCGAGTTAGCGATTTCCGACCACGAACTCACTTCAGGGTGAGTTTGTGGGACCCGCTCGTCTCCCGCCACATGCTGTTGGATGTTACTGGTTTCTATGTCTAAACCTTCTGGAAGGATCTTTGTGGTTTTCTCAAGCTGGAACCGTTGGTCGACTCGTTTAAGGAAGTAACCGTACATTACAGATGCTGCGTATACCTGACCAACTCTGAGTTTGCTGATCTCAGCAATGGACGTTGAGTCACTGACACGGCTTCCAAGTATTAACGCCAGGTGGCTTTGAATCATTTCAAGAGCTTCGGGTGAGTGAAGAAGCTCCAGCTTGTCATCTTGGGTGGGCCATGTGGGAACCGTGAACGTTACAGACGGGACTAATGGAAAATTTGCGTCCATGAATTTTTGCACCACTAATGCGTATAATATTTCCTCGAGTGCCTTCTTTCTTTCATTGGCTTTCACCTCAGCTATCCTCCTACAAAAAAATAAGTTATTATAAGAGTTTGGTTGTGTTTAGCCCGTGAGCCTGAGTTAGGTAACTATTCGTGAACTATTTGGCAGAAAGTTCATTTATGTTTTTCTTTTCATTTATTTAACGCACGGATATGAACACAATTTTTTGTTCATTTAATTAAACAAGCGAACATGAACACATGCATCGTTCATTTATGTCAGTTCAATTATCTCTGTTCGTTTATGTACGTTAGTTTAATTTGTTTAAATATTCATTCAAAATTATTTATTACTAATACTAACTTGAAATCAATGTTAATTTCATATTAGAAAACCTGTATTGATTGAATATCTTTGTTTTCCTTTTAAAATGTTGGATGTGATGATCATGGCATTTAAGACTTTAATTTAAAACTACGCTTACTTTTAGTAGGTGTTCGTTTATGGCTTTTCATTTATGTTCATCTATGTTTGATTATGTTCATTTGTGTTTTTTTATGATGTTTGTGTAGGTGAAACGCTCGTTCAGAATATTAATGAACTAACATAAGAGAACACAAACACGTCCATTTTCTTAACATACGATCATGAAAAGGAAAACCCATTCGTTTAAGTGTTAAGTGTCCGTTCGTGTGTTCAGTTAAAATTCAACAAACCAACATGAACAAACCTTGTTTGGTTCGTTTAAAACCCTATCAATGCCAACAAATCATCAGATAATCACTCACCTGTACAACACAAGATCAGTGCTTGCAGAAGACGGTTCTTCATTTTGTTTCTCAGCATCACGGTCAGTTTGAAGCTGTTCAAGTTGCTGTTCAACTGCCGCTGGTACCAGATGCGGGTGGCTAATTAGGATCTGTGAAAGAAACTGCCCGATTGGAGACTCGAGTTCAAGTGGGGCAATTGGAGCAGTCGGTCCAGTAGAATCAAAAGATGACGATGAAGCTCTAACTACATTTCTCTTCTTTTGAGTTTGAAAAGATACGCTTTTGAGTCCGACTCTCGGGTGAGCAAATGAAGTAAATCCCTGCTAAACCAACCAATTAAAGATTAAAAGTTAGATTTTATAATCTAGAACCGATGATAACACACAAATAGATATGAGCAAATGGTACAGGTACGAGTACTAAAGAGGTAGGTCCCAGCAGAGCCCAGTTGGACCCGCAAGACTCACCTCAAAGAGGGACGTCTGCGCAGTTGAACCCGCAAGACTCACCTTCAACAGGGACGTCTGCGCAAAGGCTAAACTCGCAAGACTCACCTTGAAGAGAGACGTCTGCGCAGAAACCAACTGGATCCACAGGACCCACCATGCTCAGAGACGTGACGTCCTTACGCGCAGTACGCAAGCTGTTCCCGCAGGAAAAGCCTCCCAATGGTCGACGTACTCCGCCTGTTCCCGCAGCAACGGATACTAGCCATCAGGGAAGGCTACCCGCGCAGCAAGGCTACACGCACAAGGCACTTAACTCTTAAATAATTCAGTAATGTCACCTGAAGAAGGAGTGAGCAAGCCGGGAACACTCCCGCACAAAGCCGGGAACACTCCCGCACAAATGAGCCAGTCCGTACGATGCTGGAGGATCTTTTGTACTGTACCTGACGAGGTATGGACAAAAGATCTGACCAAAGATACGACAGCTCACTGACAACAGTATGACGAGCAGCACGCTCTTGTACTGTATGTCACTATCAGCCGCTGCCTACTCACCAACCTGTCGGAGGACGTGCATAGCCTGCAGTTGATGGAACAGGAATAGTACACAGCCGGCCTGGTCACTATCAGCCGCTGCCTACCCACCAACCACTAGCATGGCATGTGCGTAGCCCACAGTTGGCAGAACAGGAATACTATTCAGCCGCTGTACCTTCTTGGAAACCTATCTTCGGCTATAAATACTCCAACACCTTGGAACGGTATTATCATCTCATCTCATACCATCATATCTGCTCTAGTCATTTCTCTTAATATACACATATTCAAGAGCAACCTAGTCTGATTCTCACGCCGGAGGGTGGTCACAAGGAGGTACCCCCCCTTCTCAGTGACGAGCTCACGGTGTCTGTTTTGCAGGTCATCTGAAGAACCATCTTTGCCGGATCTAACCCCTCGTGGGAAACATCTATTTAACCCTCAGATTATCCGTAATCTGCCCGGGGTCACTTAGTGTTTCTTCATTGGCGCCATCCGTGCATAAAAGCTAGAACTAATTCTCTCAGTTTTTTCAAAACCTCCGAAAAGATGGTTAACGTTACTCCGGTCCCCAGGCCAGGGAGTAACCAAGAAACCCCGGCAACCACAACCCCAGCTACTGGGGGGAACACCGGCGAATACACACATTTTACGAACACTACCCCGGTTACCCAAGCCGGGGCAAGTGCAGTAAATTTTACGAACACTACCCCGGTTACCCGAGCCGGGGCAAGTGCAGTAAACAATCCTCCCTTGGGATTCATTGATACCCAGGTGGAAAGACAACAGACGAGGCACCCCCGCCAAACACTTGAACAAGTTAAAGCGTGGGCGGAAAAACGTCAAAGGGAATTCCAAGCTGAGTTGGATGAACGCTTACGCTCACTCCAACAGGCTGACGAATTCGGATGCACTCAACAGCTCAACATGAGCAATGAGTGCGAATACTTGGACGATGATTCGGAGGAATCCGACACCGACGTAAACCCTCGCCATAGGGCGAAAGGGAAGCGTAAGGACACGGACTTCCAACCGAGAAGGAATTTGGGAGAAACTTTCAAACCAAAAAACGCGGGTAGAAACCCACGTGACTTCTCCAAAGCTTTTAGACCAACTGTTGCAAATGCGGGAACGTCCAAGTTTGCAAGGGACATTGCGGAAGCAATCGCCACGAAGAGTGCCAAGCAGATGCCCAACATCGGCACTTATGATGGTATATCCGACCCAGACGATCATTTGAACAGATTCATAGCGGGGGCAACCGTCAGCAATTGGACGGAACCCACGTGGTGTTATATGTTCCAGATGACGCTAGTTGGAGCGGCTAGAGCGTGGTTTGACCGTCTACCGGTCCACCACATCTATGATTGGGCAGACTTCCAACAGAAGTTTAGCCAACACTTCAGCCAACAAAGAAAGTATACCGAAGAGCAATGGACAATCCTCAATTGCATTCGAGAGGAAGATGAATCTTTGCTAGACTTCATCACTCGCTTCAACTCAAAGAAGCTAAGTCTGGGTAGTATTAGCGAAGATCTTGTTCGCGCTGCTTTCATCCAAGGCACAAAAGACCCAGAGCTCATCCGCACCTTAACGGGTAAAGATGGCATGCCATCCATATGGGATGCCATCATGACAGCAGCTAAACTCTTCGCGGAAACGGAAAAGCAACTGGGTAGAGATCTTCCCCAGAGCACAAACCTCTACACCCAGAAAACAAGAGAAAACAATGTCCTTACCGCCCGACTAAACAAAAAGAGGAAGCTAGGCATTTGGCAGTCAAGGGTAAACTTTGACACCTCATCCGGCTCGCACCCTCGGTTAGGCGGAAAGGATAACATGCCGTCGTCAAACCGAAACTCCAGATGGACGCCACTCACCAAAAGCGTCACCGAGATATTCGACACCGAGAGACTCCCATGGCCAAAGGCTCCAATAATCCGAGAGCTTCACAACGCTGATCAGAGCAAATTCTGTGACTTCCACAGGACAAGAGGCCACAACATCGAGGAATGCGTAGACTTGAAGGACATCGTCGAAGCATTTGTCAAAGATGGGACGCTCACGCACCTCGTGGCGTAATGAACGCTGAGCAGGCTAATGCGTGTAGAACCCCAGTTGGGAAAAAC
This sequence comes from Bidens hawaiensis, assembly GCF_021521415.1. Lineage (NCBI taxonomy): Eukaryota > Viridiplantae > Streptophyta > Magnoliopsida > Asterales > Asteraceae > Bidens > Bidens hawaiensis. The sequence continues at coordinate 538,012 of NW_027491957.1, forward strand.
ACGAATAAAAATGCAGCTTCAATGTCGGAGACTACATACTGCGTAAACAACGAGATTCCGAACCAAGTGAATATCGGCTCGAAAGGCTCGATGACACTCCCAAGAACATGGAAGGGAGCTCAATTACACAGTCTGCATGTAGATCAATTCCAAACTTGTAAAAGAAAAGGCCCAAAGCCACTTCTAATGGAAATGATTCTCCTTATCACATTGACGCTGATGGTCTTACATTTATACTTAATGAACTTTCCACACTGATATGCCGGTCTTCACCGCATACATAAGTGGGAAAACAAGTCGTTGCATGTGGAAGGCGGCAAAACCCGCATAAACACAAAACGACAAATTTTTAAAGAAAATATAAGGAAAGCCTTCACGCAGGTCAGTCATAGGTAAAGTTTGATCATCCTACTAAATGAAAGTGCCGGTCCTAACCGCACAAATCATGATAGAGGACACCGAACTAACCTATTGACAACCGCGCGTCGAACGGTTAAAACACTGATATGCCGGTTTTCACCGCATAAATAAGTGTGAAGAAATTGTTGCGTGTGGAAGGCGGCAAAACCCGCATAAACACAATAAACGGCAAACCTTCACGCAGGTCAGTCATAGGTGAAGTTCGGTCATCCCACTAAATGAAAGTGCCGGGTCTAACCGCACAAATCATGATAGAGGAAACTGAACTTTAACCTATTGACAACCGCGCGTCGAACGGTTAACTTATTCAGAACACTTAGAAAATATCTTCAAGGAAAAAATGAGGAAAACCTCCACGCAGGTCAAATATAGGTAAAGTTTAGCCATCCTACTAAGTTCAAGTGACGGTCTTACCCGCACAATCACGAAAGAGGAAGCAAAACTTTAACCTATTATCTGCCACGTTGATAGGTTAACTTATTCAAAGTACTTAAGAAATTGCTAAGTTAAACTAAAGTATGCACAAGCGAATCATATATTGTTTATGCGGCAAAACAAGTGCCAAATTAAACTATAATATGCATGAGCAAGTCGTATAACGTTTATAAAGCAAGAGTGACGGTCCTACCCGCACAAAAGATTTACATTCCATAAAAATTCAAGTATTACAAGAATGGCCAGGTATCTACCCGCCTACAAGAGTGTAAATCTATACAAAAACATAAACCTATCCTAACAGTGGGAAGGGATCTAAAGGTTCAAGCTTCAGGACCACTCCCTCCAAACCCACTAGTACCCGCACCATCAGTCGGCTGTGGCGATTCAAGGAAGGTCTTGAGAATGGTTAACCCATCATCAGCAGCAGCAACTTCGTTCACCTTCTCCACCACTGGATGCAGGAAGGCAGCATACTGGTTCACTGCTTGGTCATAAGCAGCTTCAGTATCCATATCATATAAAGGGAAGTTGGAAGGCGGGATGCCCTTCTCAACGAACCCTAGACCAAGCAGGAAGCCAGCCTTTTCCCCATCCTCATGAGAAGCGTTGAGGGCTGCGCTCATGGCATCGTCATATGATGTGTCCGTGAAGACCCGATGCACAACCTACAAAACAAAAATACAAGTATCAAAACCTTTTCTAAGTATAAAGAAAAGCGTGAAGACATTATGAAGCTAAGCTTACCTGCGACAACGCTTCTCGTAGAAGCCATTCCTTGGTAACCAGAGCTTCCTGGAGGGCAGCTTGAGCTTGGTTATGGGCGCGTTTGGCTTCACTTTTGTTAAGGTTGGCAAGCAACACTTCCTTAGCAGCAGCCTCTTCAACGCCCTTTAGCTTACGCTCAGTATGGTCAAGCATACCCCTCTGGTCCAAGATTTCTTGAAGCTTCTTGGCGTCTTCCATGGCCAAGGCGTCATGAGCCTGCTGGAGCCTCTCTAATTTGGCTTTGAGCTCCTCATTCTCGGTGCGTAGAGGCTCAGCAACAGCTTCAGCCCTGGTGGCCCTCTCAGTTGCGTTCCGAGCGGTTTCCTTAGCCAACCGAAGCTGTTCGTTAACAGCTTGGGCAGCCTTGGAACGGGCCTCGAGACGGGCCTGAACTTCAACCTCAAGGGCATTGAAGGTCTTCTCCTTCTCCGCAGCAACGGCGGAGAGCCTCCTGTTCTCCTCCCGGACAGCCCGCGCCTGAGCTACTTCTTGGATACGAGCTGCTTTTAACTTGTCGTTTTCACGACAAAGCAGCTCCACGCGCGGCTGCATCCGGGCAAGGAGAATTCAAAGCTCGTTTGTCAGCCTACCCTCCTGGTAGCTTGACATAGCTTCTCCCAGTGCACCACTGGGGGCGGCGTGGCGCGCCCACTCGACGCAGTCCACAGCCGTCCGAAGGGTGGTTCCCCGGCGGATGTTCCACCGCGGAACAAACACCTCATTCGAATCCGACACTGCAAAAACAAAAAGCAGTTAGGAAAAGATGATAAAAAAAAAAAAAAAACATAACAGGCCAAAATAACCCTACGCACCTGTAGGGTCGACGACAGGCCTGTAGCCGCCAAACCCATCACCCGAACCTAACGGATATCCATCCAAGAGGTCAGGCAGATGGGAAGGAGGCAGAGATTGGCTAGACGCCCCAACCCCAAACATACCTGCTGAACCGGCCGGGGGCGAGGTGGTCGCCGGTGCCGGAGGCGCGGTTGAAGCCACCGTCATAGGAACCAACGGAGGTGAACTCACCGGAGGTGAACTCACAACCGTGGTCGCCGCTGCGGAAGAGCCCGCAGAAAAACTCACCGCCGGATCAGTGAAGGAATCAGTGAATATGGCACTAACAGCCGGCGGAGACGACGTCACAGTTGGAACAGTTGCCTCAACCGAGTGAGCAACTGAACCAACACTTGAAGCAGGTGCAGCCGCCTGGGTCATCGCCTCGGGTAGGTTGACCAAACCTACCGCCATGGGTCCAGAAGTGCTCCTCCCCGCTCCACCCTGGAATGCGGTTGCATCCACGCCTTCATGAAGACAACATATTTAAATATAATGGCGGAAAGATATGAAGTTAAAGTTAAAGTTTACACTTACGAGTCCTCTTGAGCATAAAGGTGCGAATAGGCGGGGACGAACCCGATGGAGCCGGCCTCTTCACGCCGGTCACCGTCGTTGTACTAGGCTGCCCGGAGGTGACAGCTGTCTCAACCTCCGGAACAGTGGTCTCATCACCACCAGGGTTCCCCGCCACCTCTTCACTCTCGGTCTCCGACTCTGACCGATTCCCCTGATCGGCAGTGGAGGCAACCTTCGCCTTGCCCTTCCCGCCGGCAGCCTTCTTCTTCCTCGCCAAGAAAGGACCATCTGCGGATTCCTCATCAGAAGATGACAAAATTAGAGGAATTCCCGCAGAGGCTTGAGCATTGAGAGGGCGAGGGTCAAAAAGTTCTTTACCTGGCCGCCTGGCGCTCAGGATCTCGTGGCCTGGCGGGTAGACCTCCACGAACCGATCCGCCGTTTGCTCAAGGATGGGCAACTCGTTCTCATCTAGAGCACGAGTACCCATCCGAGCGGGACCATCACTCTCCCGCGGCTGCAGGAGAGACTGCAAGTCGTTTCCCTCTGAAAACAAAAAGAAAAAACGGTTAGAACAAAAACCCTAAATTAACGGATAATATGAAGCATACCGTAAGGGACAGAGTTCAAACCATATTCGAGGACGATGGGAATCTGTGACGCCTCCTTCCACACCCGGCTCATCCCGAGCATCACCATCCCGGACTCCGCAAAGCGGTAAACCGGAGACTGGATCCGGGAAACCTTGGAGAACCATTCCGCCTCCTGGTAGTTGGAGGCGTGAAGGTTCGGTAGAGCTCTCCCGTTCTTGAACGTCATCGCTATGGGGATGACACGAGCGGGGATATAGAAGAACTCCCGAATCCAAGATCGAAGACTGCGCTCGGTAGCGCAGATCTTCAAACCCTTGATCTGATTGACCAAGGTATACCACCCCTGGATGCACCTCCAGGAATAGAAGGTCATCAGGCGGTCAACATGGGACTCCACACCCAGAATGAGACACACCCACTCGAAATGGCGGATCTTGGCGATCGCCATTGGGTGTACCTCAGTCAGATGCACACCGTGTCTCTCCAGAACACGGTATACAAACTTCGTCAATGGGAACCTGAGATTCCCATAGACGAAGAATGCAGCGTACACCCCTATCTTGCCCTTGGGGGCATCGTACACCGTCTGATGAGGTGCAGGAAACTCAGGCTCGAAAGGCTCGAGCATGAACTTCCTGACGACGTACTGATAGAGGTCGACCGGAAGAGCACACTGGCACTCACCAGCAGTACTCTTGTCATCCTTGTCCGACGTGGACAACGGATTCTCGAGGTATACATCGGACTCCTCGACAGTAACCTCAGGATCATGAGAAGACATGTTTGGGATGTAAACAAGAACGATTTCAGGAGAATGCTCGACAGAAAAGTTAGAGTATTCGCCGGAAATCGTTTAGAAGAAGAAGAGAGGTGAAACTGTGAGTTGAGATGCAACCTCTCCTCCCTTTATATACTCATCGCAATGAATGCGATGAATTTAATGCGGAAGAGAGAGGAAAACGCTGGTGCAATGAAACTATGACACGTGGAAAAAGCAAGCTGGCAACAGCTGTTGACAGGACGCGTGCCGTAAACTTCGCGGCCACGCGCCCGAAAACTTGCGCCCACGCGCCTGAAAAAGCGTCTGGAATGACCATATACTGTCACGTCGTCATAACTTCCTGCACGTCCTGACACTGTCAGAAGAAACCGTCGGACGACGTTTCAACAGTTTGGACGGTTCTTATCCTTTCACCAACTCTTCGAATTTCAAAAAGATTCAAAAAGATTCAAAAGTAAGCGGGACTATACCCCTTACCTTGGCAACCAAGTAACTATAAGACAGGTGCGAGTCCAGTGTTAAGGCAAAACCCTTCACATACTTAGCACCTGCAGGGAATTGAAGCCAAGAATACCTCGGCGACCAAGTAACTATAAGACGGGTGCGGGTACAGTGTCAAGGCAAAACCCTTCACATACTTAGCACCCGCAGGGAATTGAAGCCAGGAATACCTTGGAAGTAAAGTAACTATAAGACGAGTGCGGGTACAGTGTCAAGGCGAAACCCTTCACATACCTAGCACTCCGCAGGGAATTGAAACCAAGAAGGATCTTCTGGGCCATGCTTGCGGAAACGGGAATAACATCCCAGCATAGCGGGAACGTCGAGAACTAGATTGTTTGAAGCTCCAAGATGGAATTGGTTGTTTTAACATAATTGATCACTATGTTCAAAACTACCAAAACCTCATGGAGAATCTATACAAGTGGAACTCAACGCTCCTGACTTGCGAGGAGGTTACAGACCTACCCGCATCATACCCAAAGATCAAGCAGAAAAGTCGGGAATTTCTGCGTGACATTAAGACTTCTGCGGGAAGAATCCCCATAGAAAACCTTAAAACTAAACCCTTTTCAAAACCCTTTGCTTAAGTCCAAAAGTTCACCTCACTTATTAACAATTCATGAGAAGAACATTGGACTGGGGGGACTTGAAGAGGTAGGTCCCAGCAGAGCCCAGTTGGACCCGCAAGACTCACCTCAAAGAGGGACATCTGCGCAGTTGAACCCGCAAGACTCACCTTCAACAGGGACGTCTGCGCAAAGGCTAAACTCGCAAGACTCACCTTGAAGAGAGACGTCTGCGCAGAAACCAACTGGATCCGCAGGACCCACCATGCTCAGAGACGTGACGTCCTTACGCGCAGTACGCAAGCTGTTCCCGCAGGAAAAGCCTCCCAATGGTCGACGTACTCCGCCTGTTCCCGCAGCAACGGATACTAGCCATCAGTGAAGGCTACCCGCGCAGCAAGGCTACACGCACAAGGCACTTAACTCTTAAATAATTCAGTAATGTCACCTGAAGAAGGAGTGAGCAAGCCGGGAACACTCCCGCACAAATGAGCCAGTCCGTACGATACTGGAGGATCTTTTGTACTGTACCTGACGAGGTATGGACAAAAGATCTGACCAAAGATACGACAGCTCACTGACAACAATATGACGAGCAGCACGCTCTTGTACTGTATGTCACTATCAGCCGCTGCCTACTCACCAACCTGTCGGAGGACGTGCATAGCCTACAGTTGGTGGAACAGGAATAGTACACAGCCGGCCTGGCCACTATCAGCCGCTGCCTACCCACCAACCACTAGCATGGCATGTGCGTAGCCCACAGTTGGCAGAACAGGAATACTATTCAGCCGGCTGTACCTTCTTGGAAACCTACCTTCGGCTATAAATACTCCAACACCTTGGAACGGTATTATCATCTCATCTCATACCATCATATCTGCTCTAGTCATTTCTCTTAATATACACATATTCAAGAGCAATCTAGTCTGATTCTCACGCCGGAGGGTGGTCACAAGGAGGTACCCCCCCCCCTTCTCAGTGACGAGCTCACGGTGTCTGTTTTGCAGGTCATCTGAAGAACCATCTTTGCCGGATCTAACCCCTCGTGGGAAACATCTATTTAACCCTCAGATTATCCGTAATCTACTCGGGGTCACTTAGTGTTTCTTCAAGTACCAAACCGAATACTTTCGGTACCAATTCAGTACCCACTTTTTGAGGTTTCAGGATCGATACGGTACCGAAATTTTACTTATTTTTTGCCTCACCGGTAACCATTTTTGGTATCTACCGTACCGCCACGGAACTCATCCCTACTAAAACTAAAGATGGTCAAATCTTCTGAGTCCCTTAACAATTTAAACTCTAAAACCCTAATTTACAATTCACTGAAGATATTATCTTCTGAAATCAGCATAATTTGATTTAACTAGCAACAAATTTCATAAATTCCACTTAAAAATCAAAGATTAGATTAAAATTTGGCATAAAAAATGTAGTACTGGCATCTTCAAACAAAACCAGAATTACCCATAATTAAAAAAATTAATAAAAACCCATTACACAGATCCAAGTAAATAGCATAAAGTTTCAATTTTTATTGAATTACAAAGTAGCACGTGTATATACCTTATGAAAACAGTAGCAAAGGCGATGGATCGATTGCCAGAGCGGTTAAAATCGGTTTTACTGGATGGTTTGATGCAAGTACTGAATGAAGATCGAAGACCAGTTGCTGTTTCCATCATGGATTGAACAATTACAAACCCTAGATGCTAGAATTAGGTCCCGTTGGGAAGATTCGGTGACGAAGCCACAAGATATTGATAAACAAACGGGATGATGGATGGATGGATTGATTACCAGCTAATGGAGACTAGTATTTATACTGCTCATCTAGTCATATGTCTACATGTATTTTCAGAGGTTTTTGTTCTTAACCCTGAAATATTATGTATATACATATCACCCTCAGTTTTCTTTAGGTTACGTGTTGTGGGGCTTCAAAATATGACATAGTAGGGTTTTACCGTCCCAAACACCGCGTTGGGTTGCATAGATGGGGCGGCAAGGAGGAGGGCTTCAAAATATTAACAGGGCGGCAAGGGGCTTTGTTGATAAATGGGGGGGATCAAATCTAAAGAAGTGGGTTTTAATGGGTTTTAAACTACAACATGATTTTAAAGTTAAAGCCCCCACTGTTTATATGATTCTTTAACATGGGCTTTAAAGCCACAATACATAGTCTTAGGGGTGTTTGGCCTAGCTTTTTTAGCTTATTTTTTACAAAATAAGCTTAATTTGGTGTTTGGTTTAGCTTTTTAAGTTTACTAGGGTATAGCCCGTGTTACACACGGGTGGAAAAACATGTCAATAAACATAATAAATTTAAACAACAAATTCAAGCAACACAAAACTTCTTCAAACTTTCGGACTAAAACGTTAGCCATTTACATGTTCTAGATATTAAAAGTTAAAAGTTACAATAAGTTAATGTACATCGAACAACCAAAAAAATCAACATAAGACATAAACATGTTCTTTCATATTAAACCATCATCAACTTCTTCAAACATTCTACCAAAAGAAACTCATTTTGCTTCACCACCTGAAAATATAATAAAACAATAGCATCCAAATTAAATATATTTAATAATGAGTAACATTTGAACATTAATAAAGTTGTTTTTATTAAATTGTTGTTTATATTAAAACAAAATAACAAACAACAACAAACAAAGTAAAATGACAACATAAAACATTTTTATAACTTAAACCATTAAACCGAAAAGATATATCAATAAAAACTTTTTTGGTCGTAATTGTATAGATAACAAATTTGATACTCTTTTAAAACAACCCGTTTTGAAATATTTCAAAATAGTTACAAAATATTAAAAAAATGGAATTAGTCAACTTAAAAATTATGATTTTTTTTTAATTTTTTACCAACCTTGCAACAAACTTTTAAATCAATGATATTAATATTTTGTAAAACTTGCAAAACATAAAAACGTTTTACAATAAATGAATTTTCAAATAAATTTGGAAAGATTAAAAAACTTTCTGTTGAATTTAAAAATATTTAAAGGTGAAAAATATGATACAAAATATATATACCATATATACACGTATTTTAATAAAAAAAATATATTAAAAACATGGAAATTAATTGTTATATTTAAATGAGAATATTATTAAAGACATTACCAACGAACGTATATGAATATATCGTAAAAACAGAAAATGTAATAGACACGTATTTAAGAAATTGACATTTTATGTTGAGTATATATTAGGAAAATGAATTAAATTAGAATATATTAAATGGCTATTTAAGTTATAAATCTTTTTATCAAAATTTCTGGAACTATCAAAACTAATAGTCGGTCAACAATATTAAATGAAGTTATTAACTTTTAAAATTTTCTAAGAAACAACGAACCACATAGTCAATTCCAAAAATAAATAAATTATAGTCAACTTATTTATTTGATATTTGAATTATTAATTTGAATACACGTAAAAAATAATAATTACAAATAATGACTTTCAACTTTATTATATGATTTGATTAAATTAGAATATAATAAATTTTTATTAAATTATAAATATGTTTACCAAAATTGTTAAACGAAATTTGTTATAGTCAAAGATCCTAAATACAAAAAATATTACAAAAACCATGGCATAATGTAACCTTGAAATTATTACTTTTTTTAGGCGATCCATAATTAATACTATTTTATTACAGTCTTTGAAATTTGCATTCAATTTTGTTACAAACTTATTATCATTAGTTGTGACATTTATGTCTAATTATAAATTAGTCAAACGTATAAGATAGAAAGATTGTGGAGATTGGAAACTAATAAACATAATAATATTGACAATGGAAACAAAAATTTTCCATAACCAATTGTAACATATCTATTTTTAGAATTTAATTTCAAATAATATTTTGAATTTTTATAGTGCATTAATTGTTAAACAGTTTCCATAACCAAATGATGACATTTATTAGCATTAATTGTGACATTTATGTCTCATTATGTGTGAAAATTAAGAAATACTCAAAAGTTAGGAATTTGAAGTTTGTGTTGGTAATTTTAAACATTATGAATGTGTGTTTAATCAGCCATTTAAAAAGTTCAACTTAAAGTTAAATTGAACTTTAATGTTTGACCAGAAAATTTAAAAATGTTTGACCAACTTAAACGTTTGACAAGCAATTAAATAAAAAAATCAACTTTAATTTAAATTTGGAAATTTAAACTTTTTAATCAAATCGTTTAACTTACCAACTTAAACGTTTGACCAGCAATTAAATAAAAAAATCAACTTTAATTTAAATTTGAAAATTTAAACTTTTTTAATCAAATCGTTTGGAAATTTAAACTTTTTAAATTAAATCGTTTAACTTACCAACTTAAACGTTTGACCAGCAATTAAATAAAAAAATCAACTTTAATTTAAATTTGGAAATTTAAACTTTTTAAATCAAATCGTTTGGAAATTTAAAATTTTTAAATCAAATCGTTTAACTTACCAACTTAAACGTTTGACCAGCAATTAAATAAAAAAAATCAACTTTAATTTAAATTTGGAAATTTAAACTTTTTAAATCAAATCGTTTTAGAAAATAATAAATTGTAATGATGGTAAGTTTAGACGTTTTGGAATATTGACTTACCATTTACAAATTTCAAATCTAACTTAAATTTGGAATTTAAAATTCGAAATTGTAATCGTTTTAGAAATAACAATTAAAATAAATATAAAACCATGTCAGAAAACCTTACCGGAAAAAGATATTACCTTGCCGGACAACCCAATATTCACCTACAACAAAGCCAAACCAAACACCATCAACAATGAACAACAGTTGATGGACTCTTTATCTTGGATTTATCATTAATTAAAAATACAAAATTGCCTCGCAAAGATATTACCTTGCTCGATTTTTGTTACGCGGCATTTCAATTGATGCTCGATTAGCCATGTGCTGCCGCTGTAAAACACCACCGGAGCACCACCACCACCTAGGGTTTCCAAAGAGAATCCAAAAGCAGTAGATAAGTCAGTCGCGTACAGCCGCCGGAAAACACCGCCGAACCACCACTGCCACCCAAGGTTTCCAAATAGAACCCGGCACAGTAGGTTAGCCGGAAAACACAACCAGACAACCACCACAACCTAGGATTTCTAAATAGAACCCGAAAACTGTAGGGCGGTTGCGTACACTCGCCAGAAAACACCACTGAATCACCACCGCCACTTACGGTTACCAAATAGAACCCGGCAGCAGTAGGTTAGCCGGAAAACACAACCGGACGACCACCGCCACCTAGGGTTTCCATAAAGACCCCGGTAGCAACATGTGGGATACCAAAGATGGAGTCGGCAGTGGAATGAATTAGAGAGGACATGGTAAATAGTAAATGGTGTATGTGGTTTATTTTGAGAGAGAGAAAGAGAGAGAAATTAAAATGATTAAAATGATGGTGGAAAATTCTAAGGTTTAAATAGTGTGTGAGATGACACATGACAGCACATTAGAGAGTCTTAGAATGGAAATGAGATGACATGGAGGCCTAGGTGGACACCCTAGTAGAAGGACATGTGGCAAAATTTTATTGCTTTAATAGTATTTAAAGATGCTTATTAGCTTATATAAGCTCATTTGAAGAAGCTTATTTGAAAATAGTTTTTTTAACTTATTTGAAGAAGTTTATTTGTGTAAGGGTGTAAGTTACTCATTTGCAGTGGCGAAGCTTGGACTGAGGCACCGGGGGGCGAGCTCAAAACGTATACAAATTTTCACAAACGAGGGGGCCGGACTCAAATTTTCGGCAAAAAAAAAAGCTAAACTTACACTACGTATAAAATTTTTCGGCCGAAAACGGGTAAATTTACACTACTGCGCAAAAAAACAGGGGGGCGGGGCCACTCCTGACCCCAAATGAAGATTCGCCCATGCTCATTTGTCCTCAAATGGTGGCGAATTAGTAATTATTGAAGCAACTTATTACTCTAACAAATTAAAGAACGATGGTTTAACAACTTATTAAGACACATAATTTACTTGTAGAATATAAGCTAATCTAAACATTTAAAAATAACTTATCAAATAATAGAAAATAAGCTATAAGCATAAGCAAAATATAAACATAAGCAAAAAAATAAAAGCTAGGCCAAACACCCCCTTAGTATTTATTCATATACCTACAGTCGGAATGCATAATAGTTATGACATAAGAATGTTATTTGAAACCATAAATAATACAAATGCTGCATCTACATGTTTTAAAACTTTTTTCATTATATAGAAACATAGATATTACATCAACATAGCAGGCAGGCGGGCAACAAGCTGCGCCGCCACCTCTTTCTGAATTGCAAACCCTAACCTGCTAAGATAAAATACTACCATACATGTATATTTTTTTTGTTGAAAAAGATGTAACATGGTAATTTATAAAAGAGATCGCGTGTTCATTTTTTAAGCCCTTTAGGTTTTAAATAAAAGGTTTCTTTAGACCTTTCACCTGAAAGTAATATTTTTATACAGAGTTTGCTTAAAAATAACATAATATAAAACTTATTAGATATCATGATTATTAAAAAACTTATGTGTTTGGTATACCTATTTATCTTTTTATTCAAAATCATTCATTTCACTTGCATTTGATATCTAGTATTAATAATGTCAATTAACTTTAGGGTCTGTTTGGTATGAAATAATGAAATGGAATGAACGTGAGAATGGAATAGACAAATAATTGGAATAGGTTATTACCATTCCAATAAAACGTTTGGTTACCACATGTGAATGAAATGATTACTTTTCGTAGTTTGGTATGAAGGAAAAAAAGAAAAAATAAAATTAAAACGGTAGTGAGTGGCGGTGGTGGTGGGAGGTAGGTGGCGGTCGTGGCATTAGTGGGCGGTGATGGTGGTGGTTGGTGGTGGTGGGGTAGGTGGTGAGCGATATGAGATAATGGTGGTTGGTAGTGGTGTTGGGGTGGGTGGTGGCGGTAGCAGTGGTGAGCGGTTGGCACTAATGGCGATGGTTGGTGGCGGTGGGTGGTGGTGGTGGTAACAGTGGCGGTGAACGGCTGTGGTGGTGGTTGGTGGCAGTGGCGGTGGTGGTGGTGGTGGGTGGTTAATGTTGATGGTGGTGGTAGGAGGATGGTGGAGGTAATGTAGGGTGAAAGAGTGAAGGAATGAAAAAAAACATGGGGTATGGATGGAATGAAATTGAGGTGTTTTAGAAGAAATTGAATGGACTGGGTAATGGGTCATTCCATTCCTTTGATTAACCAAACACACTTTTCTCCATTCTCTCACAATGGATTATTCCATTCCGCCATCCATTTCTGCATACCAGACGCTACCTTAAAGAAATCTGTTTTGAGGATATGGGTTTACACAATTAGGTTTAGAAAGTAAAACTAACCAAAAAAAAATAATTAACATGTTTTGGAACAAAAAACAAAAGCTAATTATTCAAGGACTAAGTTGTAATTTACACAAAAGCCGAATCCGATGGTCAAATAAGAACCATTCCATTCACAAATCAATTTAGCATTCCACCTACAACGAAAATAACAAGTACTTTATAGATTTAAAGTTTTGTATTCTAAAAGAACTTATTTAAACAATCACATAAATGTATAATCTTTCATTTTTGTGAATAAGAATTAAAAAATAATTAAATATATTCAATAAAGACATAAGTGTTTTGAAATAACATATAAAAGTAGGTATGAACCTATTATATAATAAGTTTATTATTTTTAAATGAAATACTAACAAGTCTCCTAATCATTTGATATGTTTTTATCAAAACTGAATAACTGATATAATTTTATAAATGGCATAATATATACATTATACATTTGGGTGACTACGTAAAATTAAAATAAACAAGTGACGATAATAATAATAAAAATATACCAAACATTTGTGTGACCTTCATATATCAACCCTTAAAAACTGACATAATTAAATTAAAAGTTTTCTAGCTTTATTCTAACTTTTTAATATGTCAAATAATCTATAAAACAATTGAAAGATAAATAATGGTTCTTACAATTTTTGCATTTTGTCATATTAAAGTATATTCTAGATTTGTACTAGCAACTACAAGTTTTTGTTAAATTATATAAAATATAAATATTATTATTTGGATATTCGGTACAATATACGGTGAGAAAAGACAATACAATGGTCTTCTAATAAAGTTTAGTTTCAAAGAAATTATTTTGTCGACAACCTCCTGCCTGATTTCTTTGTAACATTTGATTATTAATATTTAACTCTTTAGATACGAATAAACAATAATATTTAATAAAAGTAAAATGCTTTAATTTTTTTTATTATTATATTGAACAAAAAGAAAAGAAAGTATCTTGAGGCATGAGGCTGCATAAGGTGGTACGCGTCCAACTTTGAACAAGACGCTTGGGTTTGTGGCCCTTGTTGCCTCTCTTCTTGTGGTCAGTGTTTGCTTCACCATGTTTGTTTATTTGAAACCAAAATGGCAAAATAACATTATTGTTCGTATCTTACATTCTCGTGTATACATAGATATTGTTTAATTAACGACAAAAAAATATCAAACTTTTTAATGAACTTTGAGAGAAACTTCAAAATAGATACAGTTATTATTAGTATTTCATCTATTTTGTTAAAGAGTTAGTTAGTGTTTATTGTAGACTTGGTCATCAAGACAACATCATGTTTATGTGTGGACGGAGTGGGATGGGCAACATCAAGATAATTAGAGAAGCATAGCGGTAGTCATATAGCTCGTATTAATAGTGGATGCCCTCCTGATGAACGAAAATGTGTTCTCATTTAATTGACCATGTCGAGCGACAGAATCGCAAAGTAGGAGGATCCAAACAACGATGGGGATCTTTGTGTTGATTTATTATAACCAATAATACACAAGAGATATTGCAAGTCAGCTTGACACTTAACCATATTAAATTATGAGCTTGAGCTTGGATTATGAGAGGGGGGAGGGGGGTTGATGGAATGATGGTGATCCTCCGTTGTTATGGAAGTTGTCTCGATTGGACTAATAGAAAAATGGAACACAAGCGAGGAGTACTACTCTATGGAACCAAAAAAGAGTGAACGATTGAAGGTTGATTATCAATTTTTTTTTATTTTTTATTTCGTGAACAAGTATTGTGGTAGTTTGAGAAGAACTTAAGATGTTGTGGTCTTTTGTCTTGAACAATGAGAGAAAAAAAGTACGGGTAAGTTAGTATTTATGGTTCGATTATTGGACAAGTGGGTTTATTGTTGGACCAACTAGCTAAAAATTCTAAGCTTGCCGGATTTTCAGCCAAAAAGGTTTCTTATAGTTGACCCTCTTGTAATTCTACATAAAGCATTTAAGATATAAGGGGGTGTTTGGTACAGAGAAAAAGAATGAGAAGAAATGGAAATAGAAATGGAAGAGAAATGAAATTGGAGAGAAATAGAAATGGGTGAAGAATTGACAATCATTTCCTTTGTTTGGTACAATAGAGAAATGGGTGGAGAAACGGGAGCAGAGACGTGATTAGGGTTCCGCCTCGGCATCATCATGGTGGAAATGGTGGCTCAGAGACGCGTCGCAACACCGCGAACGGAGTAGAGCGTCATCATCATCGCCGCGCAACATCAACACCGCGATTTAGGGTTCCGCCTCACAACACCGCCTCGCGATTTAGGGTTTCGTTTTGGCTCAGAGACGCGAACGGACGTGGCTGCGGCGTCGGCCGCCGTGCCGGACGTCGGCATCATCATCACCATCGCCGGTCGGAGCATCATCATCATCATACGCGAACGGAGTAGAGCAGAGACGCGATTTAGAAGCAGAGAGAATTCCATTTCTCTTCCAAATGGAGAGAATTGGATTTCTCTACTTTTTGCCTACACCCAATTCTCAGAGAAAACCAATTCTCCGCCCAATTCTCCGCCTAATTCTCCCAAACAAGAGAAACCTAATTCTCCACCCTCAAATCTCTCTACCAAACACCCCCTAAGAGAAAATAGAAAAGCTTGAAGGTTTCCGGTTGATTGGCGAGCTAAGCTCTGACGAGAGTTCTGTAAGGAAAGGTCTGGAATTGGAAATAAAGATAACAAAGAAGATAATGCTTGGTGGTCATCTGATATTTTATTATTGGGTTGTGGGCTTAATAAAAATATATAAAAATAAAAACCAAATCAGACCCAACTTAAAGTACAAATCTATCTATATAATAAAAGAGTGGATTTTAAGCAACCATCTTCTACTTCTTATTAAATTTTTTTAAATTGCCACATAAAATTTTCTTAGTTTTTTCTTTAATATTAAAATACATTTCATCAACTCTTTTTAAATTGCTATATTGCATTTTGACAATTTTTTATTTTTTTCTTTTCAATTAAAATACCTTTCATCAAATATATTTAAATTGCTACATAACATTTTATCATTTTTTTTATTATTTTCTTTTCATTAAAATATTTTTCATCAAATCTCTTTAAATTGTCACATGACATTTTGACATTTTTTTATTATTTCATTTTCATTAAAATACTTTTCATCAAATCTCTTTAAATTGTCACTCGGCATTTTTTTATTTTTCCTTAACATTAAAATTAAAACTGCATATAGCGGGTTCTGTAAAGTTTGTTAACTATTACAAAACACTAATGTCTATTATGTGTATGCTATTGATAATTTTATGATATCGACAAACATGTTGTAATTGTTTATATTATCATTTTTTATTGTTTTTATTTTATTATTACCCTGTGTACTACATGTGTTTTTGTTATGTTTTTTTTTTAAATTTTATATTTTTTTCTAACCCGTGTATCACACGGGTTTTAACCTATTACCTAATATTTTTATTGTATTTTATTTACTCAAAAATGTATTAACTCGCTCTAAAGCTCTGCCGCCTAGTAATACTCGTTTGACTATTGACTTGTGAGCATTTTCCCATCTTGAATCCGTTGTACATACATAATGGACAATGGGTTTGCCAAGTTCATCATGAAGTAACTTTTTTTTTCTTTCTTGTTTTTTTTTTCTGGAAAATTTGTTTTAAATAATTCCAACTATGTCATATTGGTAAATAACGGTCCCAATTTCAAAGTTGGTTGGTGACGGTACTAACTAAAAGGGTATTTGTTTTAAACGGACCGCGACTAACGGAGATTAACTCCGTTAGTGATTTTCTGACGTGGCACGCCTACTTGTCAAAAACTTATTACATAGGCAGCTTACTTGGCGTCTGATGATGATGAGTAGGCACATCATCTTTATACATTTGTCAAAAATCACAAATCAATATAAACCCTAATCATTCAAGCCCAAAATCGATGAATCAAAAGCCCCTATCAATTAAAATTGACGGAGGGTTTTTGATCAGGGAATGAAGACGACTAGAATGCATAAACATGTTTACCCGATTGAAAATGAATCGAATGATTTATGGCTCGTTGGAGCTCCGATGGTGACGGTGTATCAACACATGGCAAATCAATGGGGTTCATTTGAGTGGGGGGAAAGTGGATGGTGAGCGAAATTGGTTGTGCTTGAAAACGAGTGACAACGTCTGCTTTCATAGTGTAAATCTCGTGATTCCGTCAGTGATTTAAGACTCATTTAGGAAACGATCTATAGCTTGTAAAAGCGTAATAGAGGTCGCGTCCATCTCAGATTGGGGTCACGAATCAAAAGATGTAATTAATTGGTCGTTTCAGTCTTTAATTTGTCGTTAAAATCTCGTCGGAGTAGATACCGGAATCATTGGCCGGAAAATCGTGGATGAAATGATGAAGATGGAAGTTATAATTCAAAATTTCATTTTATACCCTTGGACCTTGAAAGAAAACCAAAACCACCCTCAACTTTTTACATGTAAGCATCCACGTATTCGCCACATAAGCATTTTTTGACAAGTAGGCATGCCACGTCAGAAAATCACTAACGGAGTTAACCTCCGTTAGTCGCGGTCCGTTTAAAACCAATACCCCTTTAGTTGGTACCGCCATCAGCCAACTTTGAAGTTGGGACTGTTATTTACCAATAGGGCATAGCTAGAATTATTTAAAACCAATTTTCCTTTTTTTTTTATCCTTTTCTGTTATTAGTTATTAGTTATTATTTTGATACAATTGTGAATAGGGTTGAGCAAAATACGAATGTTTCTAGACTTTATTTTATATATATAACTAGTTGCTCAGAACATTATTCTATATAAATGTTATCATAATTTTTCTATTATATTATATGTATAAATGTAGCAATATTAAGGTGTAAAAAAAGAGTTTCATTTATAACGATTGAGAGTTTTAGTATAACTGTGGACAAAAATGTGAATTTAGAGTGGCCTCAAAAGCGTGTGAGCTAGCCGGTCTAAAACATGTATGAAAAATGCTTGTTTAGAATACAGAGAGATGCTTTAGTTTAAAATAAACCCCAAACCAAGTATGAAGATGATGTGCGAAAATATATATATAAATAAAACACGAATCGCAACTAAGCTTTAAAAACCAAACAATCTATCTTAGTTCACACAAACGGCAAGTGTACCGGTCGCGTATAGCAAAGATTAGGAAAGTCCAGATATCGAACTCGAAGACACGTGAGAACGGCTTAGATTATAAACCCTAATCCAAGTCCTGCCTAAAAATATTTAATTGATTTTATTATTTTTTTTATCTTATTTTAATTAATTTAACTAACTTGTTTAACTTTACGAAACTAACGAGAAAACTTAACGGCACTTACGGAGCTTTTAACAAATATGGAGAAACGACTACCTAGGCAAGAATCCTATTGACAATTCAACGGTTAACGGAATTAACTAATCACACGACACCGGAATCTTAAAATAATCAACTAAGGCTCATTAAAGTTCGCTAGATCACCTCTCGGTCTCACCAACTAACCCTCACAAATATAAGAAGATTGAATAAATGCACCGGAAAAAAAAGATTACTAAGGTACCCAAATGACGCATCTCCTCTCGGACTCAACGACACAAAACCCGCTAAAAATTGGTACTAGCAATTATAGGGATAAAGGGGTAACAATATTTAATTTGATCTAAGACACTTATTTGCACGCAAAACTAAACCGGACAAGACCAAAACTCGCTCTCGCGCAATTCTAACCTAACCGAATAAAGACGCGAGACAAACTGACTCCCTATTACCTCTCGGTCGCAAGGAAGGTGAAACTATTGAATTTTAATAATTAATTGCACTCAAGATTCTTATGGTCGCGCTAACCACAAACAAATCAAAAACACCAAGTCTAAGACCTAAACGTAGAACCCTAACCGAACGACACACAATCAATCAATCAAAGTAATACGCTGAATCAATAAGCAATAATTATATAAAGACAATATTTAACATATCAAAGATTAAATTATATAAAGCTTTCAACAATAATACGTCGTGTAACTAGTCAAAACTAAATAAACCGTCAAACAAAATCAATATTCATCTTAACCTAGGTAGTTCAAATATTTAGCTACTCATAATAAGAAACGAAAACAAATAAATTCTAGTAGCAAAACTCGTGTTCACAATATTCATAAATTAAAACTTTTAGTTTTTTTATAATATTATAATATATAATAACATGTAAGGCTTTCTTCTAGTGGGCTTGGGTTGGGCTTCAACTTGATTCTTCAAGTTTTGAACAAAAAGGCCTTTAAGTCTTGCGAAAACTCGGTTCTTTTTTTTTTGCTCTTTAAAACCCGCAACCTACGAAAGATAATAAACTTTGTAAAATCATGTTAAAACAAGCCAAACCATTATTTATTAGGTAGTTAGACAATAAAAAGATGATAAAAATGTGCGGAAAATAAGTGTGTTTTACAACACATCAAACATCCCCACACTTAAGACTTTTTCGTCCCTGAAAAAGAAATCTACACAGGATTATAACCAAGTGAAAAGCAACAAACTCCCAGATTATTTATCATTATCAAAGCATAAGAAACAGCCTGACATATTGACCGCGATTGCCGATATTGTTGTCCACTTAAACCCAGCCACCAGCCAATCAAGCCTCCCTTTTGCATTAAACATTTTAAGTTAAAAATTAAGGCTACACCTACCCCATCTCAGACAAAGAGAGCTAGAAGACTAGAGTCGAAGCAAACTGGTTCGACAAATCACCATAAGCCAAGGACTCGTTGATGGTACTAATTAGATGCACTCGGTGAAATTTTGATGTATGAATGGTCATGTGGAGGTCATACGAGCTATTCCTAAATATTATTGGAATTTGTCCTATAAATTCCTAATTTCATATTTATTGACTAAGAACCTTCGAGCCCCAATAGTGTATCCTCAGAGTCACCATCCTCAAGGTAACAGTAAACTCTAAGTCCCGTCTAATATGTGCATCATTGGCCTCTTTTCCTAACTTTAAACAATGCTCATTTGGCATTTACAATACGTAACTTTCTTCATAAGCATTTTGCTTGTCTTGAACAACTTTGGATAATACAATACATAACAAACTTTCAAAGCATGCTTTTTTTTTTCTTTTTTTTTTCTTTTCAATCTTTTATATCACCCTAAAATATATAACTATTTCTAAGCTCGTAAAAAGATGGACATGTGGTGTGTGCTGGTTTGAGTGCAGTCAATCATTACCATCTCAAAGTTTTCAGATTATGGTAATCCTCCCTAAGCATCGAAATTCGATTTCACCGTTTGTAAATTATTATATATAAAAAAATTGCTAAAGAGGACTATTAAAGCTAGTTGGGCCTACCGACACATCCCAAATCAGATATGCAAACCATCCCTTTTATTATTATTATTATTATTATTATTATTATTATTATATGTTTCAAAAGTTCCGAGAGTTCATTAGCACATTGATAGTAATATCATTTCCTGCTTAACGTAGAACAAAAAACAATTTTCAAGGGACATTTTTCTCTTTAAAACTCTTTATTTTTTATTTTTTTATTTTTATTTTTTAAAAATTTTTATTATTTTTTTAAACTTTTTTTTTAAAAAAAAATTTTCCTACAACTAAGTAAAATAAATTCTCATCCCCACACTTAGAACGAAATCGTCCCCGGCAACGGCGCAAAAAACTTGATGTACGAAAATATATATATAAATAAAACACAAATCGCAACTAAGCTTTAAAAACCAAACAATCTATCATTTTTCACACAAACAGCAAGTGTACCGGTCGCGTATAGCAAAGATTAGGAAAGTCCAGATATCGAACTCGAAAACACGTGAGAACGGCTTAGATTATAAACCCTAATCCAAGTCCTGCCTAAAAATATTTAATTGATTTTATTATTTTTTTTATCTTATTTTAATTAATTTAACTAACTTGCTTAACTTTACGAAACTAACGAGAAAACTTAACGGCACTTACGGAGCTTTTAACAAATATGGAGAAACGACTACCTAGGCAAGAATCCTATTGACAGTTCAACGGTTAACAGAATTAACTAATCACACGACACCGGAATCTTAAAATAATCTACTAAGGCTCATTAAAGTTCGCTAGATCACCTCTCGGTCTCACCAACTAACCCTCACAAATATAAGAAGATTGAATAAATGCACCGGAAAAAAAAGATTACTAAGGTACCCAAATGACGCATCTCCTCTCGGACTCAACGACACAAAACCCGCTAAAAATTGGTACTAGCAATTATAGGGATAAAGGGGTAACAATATTTAATTTGATCTAAGACACTTATTTGCACGCAAAACTAAACCGGACAAGACCAAAACTCGCTCTCGCGCAATTCTAACCTAACCGAATAAAGACGCGAGACAAACTGACTCCCTATTACCTCTCGGTCGCAAGGAAGGTGAAACTATTGAATTTTAATAATTAATTGCACTCAAGATTCTTATGGTCGCGCTAACAACAAACAGATCAAAAACACCAAGTCTAAGACCTAAAGGTAGAACCCTAACCGAACGATACACAATCAATCAATCAAAGTAATACGCTGAATCAATAAGCAATAATTATATAAAGACAATATTTAACATATCAAAGATTAAATTATATAAAGCTTTCAATAATAATACGTCGTGTAACTAGTCAAAACTAAATAAACCGTCAAACAAAATCAATATTCACCTCAACCTAGGTAGTTCAAATATTTAGCTACTCATAATAAGAAACGAAAACAAATAAATTCTAGTAGCAAAACTCGTGTTCACAATATTCATAAATTAAAACTAAAATAAAGATGAAGACCAAACCAAGTAATTAATTCATCCCTCCAAGAATAATGGTTGCGACTGCCTTCAGAAAATATATTACTCTCGTCTCTTCTTCCGCCTGAATCTGCAGATCGTTACTAACTATATACGGGGACGGGTGGTTTTATATTCTTTTCTTTGCTGCTACTGGTCTCCACGTATGACAAGCCAATTCCCTTTTTTTTCTTTTATGACAAGCTACTGCCGACCATCATTAATAGACCACAAGTTAATTTGTTATATTTCTTTTCTTTTGCTTTTTTTCACAAACTGTTGATCGGACTAACAACTTTTTAGAGAGGCTTTAGATTTTTTATAATATTATAATATATAATAACATGTAAGACTTTCTTCTAGTGGGCTTGGGTCGGGCTTCAATTTGGTTCCTCAAGTTTTGAACAAAAAGGGCCTTTAAGTCTTGCGAAAACTCGGTTCTTTTTTTTGCTCTTTAAAACCCGCAACCTACGAAAGATAATAAACTTTGTAAGATCATGTTAAAACAAGCCAAACCATTATTTATTAGGTAGTTAGGCAATAAAAGGATGATAAAAAGGTACGAAAAATAAGTGTGTTTTACAACACATCATAAAACTTTATCAAATTTGCTCAATTTAGTGGGGATAGTTATAAAATAAGTCAAGGGAAAACATAAATTATTTAAAGTTATAATTGTTGGTGACCCAACCTTGCATAATCTAATTAAAGATAATGAGGTTAAAATAAAGACAGAAAAAAGTGATTGATGTACACTAATGGATGTAAAAATAGTTTTATTATGACCCTCCGATTAAAAGCTTCTGGTTCCGTAACTGCATGGAATGGTAGTAAAGGATCCAATTGCTTTGTTTGATTTCTTTACTATTTGATGGCGCCTAAGTTGTTAATTCATAGTAAACCTTTATTTATTTATTTGGACCGTTACAAAGGTTGTAGAACATGGTTTTGACTTTTAACATTTATCTGCAACTGTTTTTATAAAGTTAATATAGTAGCAGGAGTTAAGTTACAAAAGAATCAGATGAACAAGGCTATCTTTGAGAATTTTAATACATCGGTCGAGCCAAAATTAAAAGGCTTATAGGCCTTAACGAAAATTTTTTATTCGCTAGCATACATGGACAAAACTTTTATCGACCGATTTTGTCACACCCCCATCTAAGGCCTAGGCGTATGACCAACAGTTGGTACCACATTTGTAAATAAATCAGAGTTACGTATTAAAAGCGGAAGTCTTGAAAACATGTGGGCTTGAAATATAATATTTACATTACAAAAGAAGGATTATAAAATACACGTTTTAAGTTTATCACAAAAAGTATTACTTGTTTAATTACAAACCACTATTTTATATTTAAGTTTATACAAAAAGATCCGAGCCATCAGATATCTTGAGCACTTCGTCTCCCCAAGCTCTAACTTTGGTCACTTGCAAATTGCTAAAAAATACGTCAGCAGCGAATGTTGGTGAATATGCTGACGCTAAAATATTTTCTTTTTTATTTGATTACCCCTCAAGACATAACTTAGGTCCAGCCCATCGTGGCTTAGGAATAATCAAGCTTTAAAACAAACACACTTATAAACTCAAGTCTCTACTCACAACACCCCAGCAAACACCGCAGCGTTCGACATTACTTAGGTACTGTATGTATACACATGGTCATTACTCCCCGCAGGCGAGCGTGACTATAACCAAGTGTGGTGCGATGTGCCCATGGCATTTTACCATATATGTAAGGATCTAGACAAACGTATACTACAGCCTAAGGGCAGGGTTTATACTTTTGTTTATTAAATGTTTTTAGAGACACATAGTCTCATGTAAACCTTTTTCATATAACACATTTGACTCGTTTGAAAACAAGTTCGTAAAGTTTTGGGCGTATTCACCTTTTTGATTTGGATCGACTTCCAACAACGTCCGAGGGTCTTTCCCGTTGATATCTTGCACCTATAGTACGGGTATAACCTTTTGTTAATCGGATATACAATCCGGCTTAAGACCTTTAATCTTTTATAATCTTTACCTCGATGAACCTTTAGTTCAAATCTTTATTTTCTTTACTTTAAACCTTTAGTTAAAAAATATTCTTTTATAAGACAACCTTTGGTTAAATCTTATTTTATTTAAACCCTACGTTTCTTCTTCACTAAGAAACGTATTCTTTTCTTTTCTTTTACTATTAAGAATAGTTATTATTACTTAAATAATATTTTATAACAAAGAATCATATATATATATATAGGTTTAAGTTCAAGAGAGAAATGGTTTCATTGTGAGAAATGTGAGAAATTGTTTTAGGCAATCATAGATTTTCCTTTTTGTTTTCAATTTATTTAAAAATAAGGGTATAGTAGTAAATTATATGGATTTGTTTATTTTGGTAACTAATAATCAAAATAGAAAGTTACAAATCATATTTGTTATTTTAATTTGTTTTTCTTTTCATCATTATTATCTTGACTTAGTTTTTCTATGAACCTAACTATTTTTTTCCCAATTTCCAGAAAAAGCTTAATGTTGTTTTTTTTATTTCATGGATATCAAAATATATTTTAATAAAATTAAAATAAAGACCATATTCAATGCTGTTATTTTGATTAAATGGTAATAAATAAAAATAAATCCTATACATATATTTTTGTGTCGTTATCCCTTCCAACTTTTCATTAGTATTCACAACATATATACATTTGTTGTATTCAGTTATAAATAGTAAAAAATATACGATGTAACATTTTAGAATTTAGTTTTTTAAAACACCATAAAAGTTTTGAAATCATGAACAACTAACAATTTTCTTACAAAAAAATCATGATATCCTACATAAAAATACATGACGACTACATATGTAATCAAAATTAAATCTTATATAACACATATGATATTCTACGGACTACACAAAAACATGAAGTCCCACATAAAGTAAAACACAATAGCTACATAAATAACAAATTGTACCTACACATATAAAAATCATATATCCTACACAACAAAACAGGTTGATACAACACATGCACTTAATCCGAAATAACCTACACAAATATAATTGTATCACGTCAACATATCTTTATGTAGCTAAAAGACCGTAACATATACACCACATACTAAGATTAAATAACATGTCCCTACATAACAAACATATTCCTACACAACAAAGGTATCCCTAACCAACATACTCATACACAAATTTTTAACAACCTACACAGTTGATACATTTTGAGCCAAATTAACATATACATTCACACAAACTTCCAACAACCTACAGAGTGTATATTTATTTGAGGAACCAAATTAACATATACCTTCACAAAAACTTTTAACAACCTACACAATTTATATATATATTTGCAAAATAACATATACCGTCACACAAACTTTTAAAAACCTACACAATTTATATATATTTGAAGAAATAAATACATACCTACACAAAATTTTAACAATCACACAGATTAAATGTTTGGTCATAACAAGATTAAACATAGAATAAAACTATATCTACTATTATAATAAAAGATTACTCACTTGTGCCACTTGTCACTCCCTTAGCCATTCTCTTCTTTTTTTAGCTTTTTTTCAAAAAACATAAATTTCAAAAAACATAAATTTGAATCTGGTTAACTCATTCACCATGTTTCCTTAAAATTCGAATTATTTGTTTATTTGGAAAGATACAATCATGATTTACTATATTTAAAACTTTTCATTATATATCTTTTTTTTCATAACTAAGATACCATTAGTTGTTTTTTTTCATTATTAATATTTTTGTTGATTATATTTTGCTTAACGTGCAAAGTTTAACAATTTTATTGAAATCACTTTATATTATATTTTTAAAATTAAGAGAATTTTAGATAAATATTAAAACCATTATTATTTTTAGCTAAAACTTTGAAAACCTGCAATTATAGTTTTCCTGTTAAAACTCTAATAATACGAATAATTATTAGTTTTAAACCATAAAATCAAGTATTAAATTATATCTTTTCCTTATTAATACATATATAAGTGTGGATCATGGTTTACTCGGTGTTTAATATTTCAACAACTTTCCAAACGAAATTAGCTAATCACACAGGATATGTATCAAATTATAAATATTAATCATTTAACACTTATAACTAAATAACTAATATAAATGTGAGTGCTTTGATTTTTCAGTTTTTCCTAAATATAAATCAATATATTATTTTAGGTAGATTTTTTAATGAAGAAATCAAGGGTATAATATGATTAAGCTATAATTACGACTTTTTTATTTAATCTGGTTAACTCAGTTATAATTATGATTGTTTCATATAAATCTGAATTTTTTCATTATTTTGAAAACTACAATCATGATTTTTTAAATTGTTTTAAATAATTATAGAGATGAAGATATATCAGTTTAATTAAATATTGCAACTTCTTAAAATAATCACTAATCACATGAGATTAGTATTCAAAGTTTAAAACATTATTTATCCAATATTTTCAAGTACTATATATAAGACACATCATGTGGTACTTTGCTAACTTATACAGTAATCAACATTTTACAAGTATGGTAAACAGGTATGTCTTTTTCATATTTATGCCATTTGCATTCCTTATGTAATGCTTTCAACTATTTCATATACTCATTGATTATATATGACTTTTAATTGTAATAAATTAAAAAAAACTTGAAATATTTCAATACAGGTCGATTGGTGACAACAAATTTATAATGCTCAATCAACTTCCAACTCAATTAGTATAATACTTTGTATTAAAAGTCTGTTAGTATAACATTATTAAAAGTATCAAATTCAATAAATAAATAACCAACATATATGTTATTACTTGAAAGAACCCGTGTTTTTACATGGACAGTTATACGTTGCCTTGTCAAGAGTTACAAGTTATATACTAAAGAATTTGATTCTTGATAAACAAGGTAATCTGACCAATACAACTACAAATGTAGTGTACAAGGAATTTTTCTTATTTGTACAACATTTGTGTAATTTTTTTTTTAATTCATGTAATTTTAAAATAAGTTGTAATTGTATTAATAATATATGATAATTTTGTTGTTGATTGTATATTTCTTAATGTTTAAATTTTTAAAAGAGAAAATTATGATTTGCCTCCCTATGTTTTATGGGCGGGAGCACTTACAGGTCCAGTCCGACTTTGTGCGTTGCGTGCCACTAAAGTACAGTGAGGCAAATCATAATTTTCTCTTTTAAAATTTTCATCAATTACTCGTGTAATATACGGGTCTCAAACTAGTTTATATATATAACGTAATATGTATGAGTATAAAAAGACTATATACATGAGCATACCCAAATAACCTAAGCATCCACGAATTATATGTATACCTTAAAAGTACTCATTTAATTCTCCAAAATTGATGTGTAATGGAGCAATTTGATTTTTAAACTCATTTAATAATCATTACTGAATTAAATTTGTATAAGTGTATGTTAAACTGGGGAAAAAAAAAATACTAAAATCGAATCCAGATTTCTAAAACCAATATATATTATAATAAAAATTGATGATTTTTCACCATGTGTGGAGTTGATCTGGACCAATCCAGATTGATGAAACAATTCATATTTAGAGTGGTCAAAAGCATTTACTTGATTAATTGGATCCAAAATGATCGACGAATAGATTATTTTAATATTGGAATGTTTGATATTGAGAGATCACGATGCCTAAAAATTTGAGATTTTATCACGTTTCAAACCTGGTTTCTATAAATTAAAATACTAAAATACCCTTTTGTATTAAAATAAATAAAAAGTAGAAAGCATATAATTACAGTATTGCCATGTTAAATATAGGCCATAGATTAAACTTAATCAATGGTTATGATTTACTTCTCGCACTTCTCGCAATAAAATCACTTCTCTCCTGAACCATCCCCTATATATATATATATATATATATATATAATCACATAGCCCTGCTTGCGGTGCGCACATATGATGTATATATGTGTGAACCCTCGGGTGGGCAAAAGTGAAATTGCACTAATTTTGACGTTATTTTACTAATCTCGTGAAAATAACGTTAAAAGTGAAGGACGGTTAATCAGGCATCATGTAGTGGCGTTGATAGCTGAAAGATAAGGGTACATGCACCGATCAGCCGGTGTCCCGATGATTGAGTGCCATGTGCCTTATGTCCAAGGCTTGATGCAAAACTACTATCGAGCCGGGGGTCTCACCGGAAACAGCCTCTCTATCCCTATGGGGTAGAGGTAAGGCTGCCTACATCTTACCCTCCTCAGACCCTACCATAGCTTTGCTATTGGTGGGATATACTGAGTACGATGATGATGATGATGATATATAATCACACATATATATAAATATTCATAACTTCTTTCTTTTCATTTCTATGTTATATTTTCTTTTATTTTTATCGATGTATCGAGTATAACCTCGACTTAGGGTGTTAAGCCTTTCATAATATTTTATCATTATTTTATTTGCCATTATGCCTACCTTCGATAGCTTTACAAACCCTAAACACTCGAGCAGCACTCCAACGCCGCTTCGCCTTCTTTTTCTTCTTGATCAAACCCTTCTTTCGCCACTCTTTCCTTGACACGCAAAACGATGTACACCTTTGTCGGCACGCTTCACGAGGCGGGTTGTTGGTACGTCGGGAATGGCAACACCTTCTTGATTAGAACGCCGGTGGTATGCGGCACGTATTACGAGGAAACGGGCACGGTAATCGAGGAATATGGGCACGCTTTTCGATGTGGGTCTACTAGTAAGTGAAGAAAATAATAATTGTTTATTAACAAAGAGATACGCAATGATATATAAATATTTATATATCATTGCTTACCTTCGTCATTAAATTCAAAACCTCCGGTTTCCCGGCCTTTTTCACGTCCCTGTGAACTCGGCCAACCCTTACCTCGGCTACCGGACTGATCATACGACTTGCCTTTGTAATTAATTTCCGACCGATTGAAAAGTAACTGACCTTGTGAATTTGAAGCGCGTTCTCTCCCTCGTAGACATTCCTCAAACGCCTTAAGTATTCCAGCAGCATCTTCAAACCTCATACTGTCGAGATCAACTGTTTGCTCGATTGAGGCTTTCAAGTTGAAGTAATTGTCTGGAACCGCGTCACGTAATTTTTCACATCAATAACCGCACCCTCATTCGGTTGAACAACTTCCCATAACTCTTGATCATCCAAGATCGATTCCACCACAATTGCCCATGTGATGTAGTTAGTTCCATTCAACTTTGGAACCTGCAACGATATCCCCCCACTCGTTTTGGGTTGGATTATCAGATCTACTTTGTCACCTACCATCGACGTCGTCAAACCCCCTTGCTCCACTACGTTGGAAAAAGTACAAACCAATCAGTCTGAACAACTTTTCAGAACCAAATTTGTTTGCTCGCAAACACCCGGTTACGAATAGCTCTCTCTAAGTGCTTTATGGCTGTACTTCAAATATTATTTGCTGTTGACTTTTGTGACATTTAGTGATTGATCGGAAATTCGTGAACTTAAGGACCAATTAAAAACAAGAACCCCTTTCTTTCTTCTTTACCTTTTCCTTATGCACAAAATCAAACAGTTGTAATGGGTTAAATCACCCTGCAACACAACCTCACAAATCCGTTTGTCGCCACCGACGTCGGAATATACAACCACAACTTGGCTGTTGTTTTTCGACTCCCGATCACTGATTGCTTGATCTGCCTCACCGCCGATCACAATCAACTTAGATTATCGATTTCTTGAACTTGGCTCTGATACCAATTCAAGTCCCGTATCGATAATCAACACACAAACTAAACGAATAACTTTTGTTTCGGTCAAAAATTAACAAACTAACTTTTGATCAAATTAGTGCGTGAGGCGAGGTGCTTAATGGTAAAAAGATTGAACACGAGGATATGATTACGAGGGAAAAAACCCTTGATTATGATAATCTTCGTTTCGGTCAAGAGTTTACAACGTAATCTTTAGCCGAATCTCTTCGGTTAAATATTATGAACTTAACTTTTGGTCGAATTACGCTTGATTATTATGATCTCCGGCACAAAAAACCACCGGACGGTGAAAACTATCACCGTCGATATTATTAATAACAAAATCGGTGATTACAAAGGTTGGAGGTGATTAGTAAACGTGAGCTAAGTGATACAATGAGTACTAGCAGCTAAACAAGTGAGTTGTGTGTGTCCTATCGATATTATCAGCTCAATATATAATAAGAGATTTACAACTGTTATCCCGAAATATTCGGAAACCCTAGACCATTTCTTCAACAAGCCGTTGCTGCCCACGCTCTTGGTGACAAAGTTCAAGTAGTATTCCGTTGCAATCCACGTTCTTATAAACATATTTAACACGTGCTCTTATCTGCAAAACAGTTAGATAATATAGGACAATTGAATTAGTCAACGTACCTTCCTCAGAATAACCACTCAAGTCAACATCCTTAAGTTAATCTCAATTCCGAGGATAAAAATCCGCACCCAACAGTTGCCCCCAATTTTTACCGCGTGACAGCTGTAAAAATTTTGAATTTTAAAATCAATGTTATCTCTGCAGTTTGAAATGACGTGTGCGGGAATCGAGGAGACTCTACAACTGTTCCTCTAGGTTATAATTAAAGCATTCCAATCTTCTACACCATAATTCTCTTCCACCGATTCATAACCAGGTTAGTTCTCATCTCTCGTCTTCTTAATCTCTTGAAGTTTTTCTTTCAATCCACACAAAAGATGAGGAAAAGAACCCCTCGTGCGCCCAATCCTTTTTCCTTCGCAACCTCAGATGATTTCGTCGATCAAGGTCTCATTCTGGCGACCGACGAAGATTAATGCCTTTTCAAAGATTTAGATATTAGGTTTCTGAAAGAATCGGGTTTACTACCTGCCGGAACTGTTATTAGGCCATATGATCCCAAAGTCAAGGCTGATTTTTCTTCTAAAACTTGGACCTGCTTCTTCTATTACCCTTTTTGATTGGCTTTTCATATCCGTTTTCCCCGCTCATACAAGAGTTCTTTGATGTGACCGGATTCTCGTATTCACAAGTCATGCCAATGGTGTGGAGGGTTTTGGCAACGGTAGATCGTTTGAACAAAACCCGTGGACTATCAATAGGTGTGCCTGAGATTTTCGCAAATTATAACCTTCGAACCCACGGATCCTTTCGCTATTTCCTTCAATCCAAGTCCAGCCGTCTTTACATGGTTCCCAAGGTGTCTGCTAGCGACCCTGATTGGAAAAAACACTTCTTTTTCGTCAGCCGGGATTCTATTCCTGATGGGATGAGCTTGCCTACTAAATGGGTTCATAAGGGTAGGAAATCTTAGGATAGGATTTCTTTTTGCAAATGATTTATCTTGATATGGTTTCTTTTTGTTTTTGGCAGTTGTGTTTGAGGATTTGATAAAGTTTAGGAAGGATACGAATAAAAGGCTCAAGGCGTTGTTCAAGATTCCAGCAGAGAAAAAGGAGTTTTGGTTAGAGGAAGAAACAGGAGAAACAAGCGTGATTGCTGCAAAACCCGCTGAGAGCATGAATTCTGGTAAGTGTTTTGGGGATATTAGATTTTCTAGGGATTTTGTTATCTTGAAAATAACCAGATAAATCATTGTGTAGGGATGTCGAAGCCAAAATCTTTTAGCTTGGTGGATTTGGATGATCTTATTGAGGATAGGACAGTGGTGAAACAAGAACATTCCAAGACACTTTCCTCTTCGGTGAGAGTTCCAACTACTCGCCAGAAAAGTGCTGCACAAAAGAAGAGGAAAGCCATCACTTCAGCCGAAATCGAGCCCTTTGCTGACATGACCACCACTGATGCTGTAGAGAAACTTCAAGCTCTTGCTAACTTCCTCGGAACAATAAGTATTCTCGTTTATCCTGAAAAATAGTAATCTGCAGAAAAACTAATATTAATTTGGGGATAACAGAAAGCCGAAAGTTACCGTCAGATATCCCAAGATGCTGAATTGTCCAAGAGAGAGGCTGAAGCCAAGCTCGCCGACTCCTACAAGCTGTTGACACAAAGGAAAAACTGCTCAAAAAGAAGGATAAAGAGATTTCAGATCTTAAAGCCTCATTTGAGTTGGAGAAGGCCGAGTTTCTTGAAGTGGCCAAGAAGTGTGCAGCTACCAGCATTCTGGAGTCGATGATTAGGATGTCAGAGGAAGCGCAAGCGAAAGGCCACGTGATGGATTCTTGGAACTCCGTAGCTTGGAAGAAAAACCTCAAGATGCTAAGGGGGGAGAAGCTTGAAGAGGATGAGAAGGCTGGGACTTCTGAGGTGAACAAGGATGCTGGAGCTGGTGAGGATGTGAAGGAGACTGAGGCTGGGGAGGCGACGGATTTGGAGAAGAAGGAAGGTGACGATGCTGAAGGTGGAAAAGTTTGAACCTGGTTTACAGGTTGTTTTTTTGTGTTTTCAATGGTTGTTTTGAATAATTTCTATTTTGGTTATGTAAGGACAACGTAGTAGGCTCAGGATAATGGTTTGGGTGGAGGGATCCTGGTTTCAGGACGAAACCCAAACCGTCTTTTACTTTCTGCATTTAGAACAATTATGATAGTTCAGGTGGATGGGCTCCGTTTTGAGTGAAACCTGGACTATCTTTTCCTGCATCATAATATTAGTACAACTTTCTATGACTTATACTGGCATCCTTTCACTTTTTCCATTCTTAGAAAAAACCTAAGTTTTATGAAAAATTTTTAAGTAATAGTTTAAGTTTTACCAATAAACCAATATCAAGTCATTAAATGATATGAAAGATAAAATACTTGCAAATAGTAATTCATAACAGGACCATGTGTCAATTAACCTGGAAATCGTCTAGACCGTCTTATCCTTGCAATAAGATCATTGTTTTGAATATCCTTCAAATCCTGGGGATTTAGCAACAGAATTGTAACATCAGCATTATCCTGAAAATATTTTTAAAGATTCTGGCGACAAGGCCTAATAAACTGGCGATAAGGCCCTTTAGAAGAGATGAAATATCTCTTAAACCATTAGAAACGAACTTGCAACAAGGCCTTTTAGAAGAGATGTAAATCTCTTAAACCTTAAGAATGAACTGGCGTCAAGGCCCTTTAGAAGAGACGAAAATCTCCTAAACCTTAGATTATGGTACGTCTACCATAAACTTGTGATTCAAACCAATAGCCGAGGATAACGAGGTAACAAGTCACTATATTTCATGTGTTGGCCCCGCCTCTCAAACTAAGGCCGAATAAATCATGCGCTACAGGCGTCTTAAGAAGAGATGAAGATCCCTTAAACCTCAAGATCCAAACTAATAGCCGAGGATAACGAGGTAACAAGTCACTATATTTCATGGGTTGGCCCCGCCTCTCAAACTAAGGCTGAATAAACGTGCTCTACGGGCGATCTTAAGAAGAGATGAGGATCCCTTAAACCTTAGAAGAGGTGAAAACCCCTTATACCTTAAGGATAAGCTGGCAACAGGGCCCTTAGAAACTGGCGACGAAGGCCTTGTTAACTTTATTCCATATGAGAATCCCTCATATCTTCAAAACAGTCAATTCTAAGTGAGGGGTGGGTGTTAGCCTAGCTAACACCCCTCCGATGCTTAAGTCAGTACCATGTTTGAAGAATAATAATATTAAAAAACAAATAAAAGTATAGGTTTAAGTACATACCTTGATTGTTTAGTATAACAGTTATCCTCGGGATAGAAGTCTTACATGAAATATTTTTTGAGATGTATAGCATTCCAAGCCCTTGGTAGTAAGTCACCATCCAAAGTAGATAATTTGTATGCCCCCTTTCCTGCTTCCGAATCGATCAGGTAAGGACCTTCCCACTTTGGTGCGAGCTTCCCATCCGTAGGATTGGAAGTATTTTGAAAATCTTTTCGGAGAACCAAATCCCCTTCTTGAAACCTTCGAACTCTGATATTCTTGTTGTAGGACTTTGCTATCTTCTGTTGGTAAGAAGCCATTCTGATCTTTGCCAAATCCCGGAGTTCTTCTACCGCATCTAGGTCTTCAAGTAGACTTCGAGTGTTATCTTCGGGATTTTGATGAGTGACTCTGGCAGTCGGGATAACCATCTCTGTGGGGATAACTGCTTCAGCTCCAAACACTAATGAGAAAGGAGTCTGACCAGTAGCATTCTTCGAAGTGGTTCTATCTGCCCAAAGAACGAAAGGTAGTTCCTCGGCCCACTTTCCTTTCTTAGACACCAACTTTTTCTTCAGGTTATTGATAATGATTTTGTTGCTTGATTCGACCTGTCCATTAGCCTGAGGGTGGACAGGTGTTGATGTGATCATCTTGATTCCCCAACTGGCACAAATGTTAGTTGTTCTCTTGCCGATGAATTGCTAGCCATTGTCACACACTATCTCTGCCGGGATCCCAAGTCTTGTCAGGATATTGCACTTGATGAATGAGATAACTTCTTTCTCTCGGACTTGAACAAAGGCTTCCACTTCGATCCACTTCGAGAAATAATCTGTCATAGCCAACATAAAGACTTTTCCTCCCAGAGCTCTTGGTAGTTTTCCCACGATATCCATTCCCCACTTCATGAAAGGCCAAGGGGATATAATAGGATATAATGGTTCTGCTGGCTGGTGCAAAATGTTGCTATGTCTGGCATGCTTCAGATTTTTGAGAATAATTCATAGCATCCTTCTTCATCGTTGGCCAGAATACCCCGTCCTCAGGATTTTTGAGAATAGTGCTCTGCCCCCAGTGTGATTCCCACAATCTCCATCATGGATATCTTGAAGAACTTCTTGAGCTTCTGCCTTCTCCAAGCACCTAAGATATGGTCCTGCAAGAGACTTTCTGTATAACACATCATTCATTATGGTATATGGGATTACCTTTGTGTGAAAAGCTCTTGGGTTTTCATCCTTGGGGATAAATCCATCCTGAATATATTTCCTGATCGGGATAATCCAAGAATCTTCATTATCCTCTGGATCCGTGACTCCCATATCTCTACCATCTTCTGAAATTTCATTGACACCTTGTTCTTCTATTGCCGGGCTCAGGATATGTACGATAGGGATCTTGACACCTTCTGGTATCCTGAAGGATGAAGCTAAATATGCTAGGGCGTCTGCTTCAACATTCTCTTCCCTAGGTACCTGTGAAATATCAAACGTTTTGAAATACTTTGCTAGTTTTTTTACTAGCTCTAGATATTTCATTAGTCTTTCTCCGCTAACAGTGTAAGAACCATTAAAGTGATTAGTTAATAATAATGAATCAACATGTACTTGAATAAACCTGATTTTCATGTCGATTGCTAATTGTAATCCTGCTATCAAAGCTTCATATTCTGCCTCATTATTTGGGGCATGAAATCCGCAGGATATGGATTGAGGTATAATGTCCCCCTATGGCGATTTCAGCAGAATCCCGAGACCTGTTCCTCTAACATTTGAAGCACCATCAGTGTATAGATTCCACTTATCTTTGGTTTCTTCAAGTTGTTGGACTTCCAAGTCTGCCTTTTCTTTAAGTTCACTGGTGAAATCAGCCACAAAGTCCGCTAATGCCTGGGATTTGATAGCAGTCCTAGGTTCATATGTTATATCATATGCACTTAGCTTTACTGCCCATTTTGCCATTCTACCTGACATTTCTGGTTTTCTCAAAACAGACTTAACAGGATAGTTAGTTTTAACACGTATAGGGTGAGTTTCAAAATAATGTCTAAGTTTAGTAGATGCCATAATAAGGGCTAAAATTAATTTCTCAAGATAAGAATACCTGGTCTCAGTATTCAAAAGACTTTTACTTACATAATATATGGGGTGTTGTTAACCTTCGAGATCCTTAGCCAAAACTACACTTATAGCATTATTTGATTCAACAAGATATAGAGATAGAGATTCACCTTCCTCGGGTTTTACCAGTAGAGGAGCAGAAGAAAGATAAGCTGTTAAGGATGCTAAAGCTTCCTCATGTTTACTGGTCCACTCGAACCTCTTGTTTTTCTTCAAGATATCATAAAATTCTTTGCACTTTTATGAGGATTTGGATATAAATCTGTTGAGCGCCGCTATCTTGCCAGTTAGCCTTTGAACGTCCTTGACTGATTCTGGGGATTTTAGATTCAGGATAGCTTGTATCTGCTCCGGACTCGCCTCTATCCCCCTTTTGGTGACCATGTATCCCAAGAATTTGCCAGCCTTTACTCCGAAATGGCATTTCGAAGGGTTCAGCTTCATGTTGTATTTGTCGAGGATATCAAATGCTGTCTTGAGGTCTTGAAGGTGATCTTCAGCTTCTTGGACTTCACCACCATATCATCAATATAGACTTCCATCGTGTCCCCCAGTTTCTCTTTGAACATCATGTTAACTAACCTCTGATAGGTTGCACCTGCATTTCTAAGTCCAAAGGGCATAGCAATATAACAATAAATACCTGTGGGGGTCATGAAGGCCGTATCTTCTTGATCTGAGGGCTTCATCTGGATTTGCTGAAATCCTGAGGATGCTTCCATAAATGTTAGCATCTCGTGGCCAGCTGTAGCATCCACCATTGAATCGATGTGTGGTAGAGGGAATGGATCTTTAGGACAAGCCTTATTTAAGTCTGTGAAGTCTACACAAACTCTCCATTTGCCATTATTTTTCTGTACAACCACCACATTTGCTAACCATCGGGGATATTTAACTTCCCTAATCATTTTCGCCTTCAAGAGTCTTTCTGCTTCTATTTGAATAATTATGTTTCTTTCAGGTGCAAATTTTCTTCTTTTTTGATGGATTGGCCTGAAAGAATTATCAATTCCAAGTTTATGTGTTATAATATCTTTGGAAATACCTGTCATATCTTCATGTTTCTATGCAAATGTTGACAGCCTTGATTTGAGGAAATTGAGCAATTTTGACTCGATATCCTCAGGAATGCTAGTTCCTATCAGCACTTTGACTTCAGGATCCTCGGGATAAAGAGGTAGTTCTTTGATTTCTTTTTCCCTGGCCTCCATTATGCCTCGTGCTGGCTTTTGTAATTGCTACGCCTACTGGGGTTTGGCAGTACACTTCATGGAAGAGGTGTAGCAATTCTTTGCGTCTTGTTGGTCACTAATGATTTTGATAACTCCCCACGGACTAGGGAGTTTCACGCATTGGTGATAAGTGTATGGAACTGCTTTCATGTCATGTATCCATGTCCTGCCTAATACAATATTGCAACAAGATAAACAGCCAATAACACAAAATTTTTGCATTTTATTTACCCCTTCGACATATATTGGGAGCTTAATCTCCCCAATAGTGTTCTTAGTTTCTCCACTGAATCCAACCAATACTGAGGAACTGGGGATGATCTCATCCTCAGGAATATTCATCTTTTTCAGCACGTCTAATTAAATGATGTTGACAGAGCTTCCGCCATCTATGAGGATCCTGCGAACATAATGGTTAGCCACATATAAAGTTATTACCAAACTATCATGATGAGGATCTTGAACATCGACTCTATCGCTTTCATCAAAGGATATAATCATCTCTTGAGTGAGAATTGATGTCTTTGTTGGCCTGTCAGCCACTTCTAACTTTCTTTGGTCAACATTTCTCTTTGCAGCAGAATAAAAGGTTCCACAGATGTCGGATCCTCCGGATATGATCATGATTGTTCTTGCATCCGTTGGTGGAGGAGTCGGCTTTTCAGGAATTTTCTCGGGATCTTGTTCTTTTCCCTTCTTCTTGCCAAGTAGCTCTTTCAAGTGGCCCTTGCTGAGAAGATAGCTGATCTCCCTTCTGAGTGCAATGCAATCATCAGTCAAGTGCCCAAAGTCTTCGTGGAAGGCACACCATTTTGATTTGTCTTTCCAGGATCCTGGTCTCTCCACTTTCCTTGGCCACCTAGCTTTCTCACCTAAGTTCTACATGGCACACATTAATCCACCAATATCAACAAAAAAACAATATTCAGAGATCTTAGGATATTCTTCATCATTTTCCTCATATATTGTATTAATCTTGGGTTTATCATGCTTGTAGTAAGGCTTTGCTCGATATGATTTTCCCGGGGATTCGAATTTCCTGTTCGTCTGATCATACTTCGGGATATCGACTTTAGAGTTTTTCTTGTCGTCTTCTAGCCTGATAAACCTCAGAGCTCTGTTTCTTGCTTCGTCTAATGACCTGCAAGGAGTCATAACGAGATCATCATAGAAAGAGGAGCCTTTTTCTAACCCCAACTTGAGAGCTTCCACTGCCAAAGCTGGGTTTAGGTTCGGAATTTCCAACGACTCCTTACTAAACCTGGTAATAAAATCTCTCAAGGATTCCCCAGGATTCTGGGTAACCCTATAAAGATCACCTGTCATTTTCTCAAAAGTTCTACTGCAAGAAAACTAGTTATTAAACATGTTAACTAAATGAGAAAAAGAATTGATAGTGTTAGGAGGAATACTCAGTAGCCATTTCATGGCTGCTCTGGTTAAGGTAGACCCAAACCCTTTGCAGAGACATGCTTCTTTGATTTCCATAGGGATTGGATTGATCTCCATACGTTCTCTATATTGTGTGACATGTTCCTCAGGATCCATTGAGCCATCATACAGTTTCATATTTGGGGTTTGAAACCGTTTTGGGATCTGCACGTCGCTAATTGATGGCACGAACCGGGATATCCTGTGACTATCAGTGGGAACTTCAGCTATGGGACGGATTACACCGGGGACATTCGATATCATGTCCTTAAGTTTTTGTAATTCTCGGGCTAAACTCGAACTTATGTATGCATCCTTCAAAAATCCTTGATTACCATTAAATGGAATCGTATTGAAAGAGTTACCCTGATTAACATTCTGAGGAGCGGTCTGGGCGTTGTAGCTCGTATTCCCAAACATAGTATTTCCAGGGTTGGTAAGCGGAGCAGTTGGAGTATTGGCCTACATCGGGATAAAGTCTCCCTGATGCACATTAGAGGATCCTGAGGGCTGCTGAGCTTGAGCTAATCCTGAAGATACCGCATGTTGATGAGGACCAGCCTGATGGAACAATCCTGAGGATCCAGACTGTTGAAACAATCCTAAGGATCCAGATTGCAAGAACAATACTGAGGATCCAAACTGTTGGAACAATCCGGAGGGTCCTCCCAGGTACGACATTCCTGAGGATCCTGCATGTTGATTAGGCCCAGCATATGACGCATACGGGTATCCTTGGGATCCAGGTAAGTGCAATCTTGCAGACCTCAAATGTTGGAAAGATGGGGGTCCAGGGTTGTACGCCGTGGTCGGCTCTGGATGCACCAATCCTGAGAATCCTGGAGGAGTGAAATCCAGAGATCTCGGGATTAGTGGTGTGAATTCTTTCGCCGGCTTCTTGGCTTTTCTGATATCTTCAAGTTCCTTCACCAGCATCTGGTTGGTCTTGTTCTGGCGATCCATCTGTTCCTGTAACCGCTTATAAATAGAAAAAAGTTCATTATTAGATACCATAACGGGATCCTGGGGGAATGGTCTCGATCCCGAAAATACTGGAGTAGCAGCTTTCTTCTCAATGTTATCAGGTTTCTTCGGAATAACAACAACAAAAGGAGGAGGAGGCATGGAAGGTTTCCCGGAGGAATCTGAGGCTGCGGCAGAAGAAGAAACAATCTTTGGTTGGGAAGGCATGTTGT
The DNA here is from genome assembly GCF_021521415.1 of Bidens hawaiensis. Classification (NCBI taxonomy): domain Eukaryota; kingdom Viridiplantae; phylum Streptophyta; class Magnoliopsida; order Asterales; family Asteraceae; genus Bidens; species Bidens hawaiensis. The sequence goes on from NW_027491957.1 coordinate 577,287, forward strand.
GGATATTGAGAGTAGGGTTTCGTTTGAGAATGAATAATGATCAAAGCAACGTTCGCCCCACGGTGGGCGCCAAATTGTTTCGGTCAAAAATTAACAAACTAACTTTTGATCAAATTAGTGCGTGAGACGAGGTGCTTAATGGTAAAAATATTAAACACGAGGATATAATTACGAGGGAAAAAACCCTTGATTATGATAATCTTCATTTCGGTCAAGAGTTTACAACGTAATATTTATCCGAATCTCTTCGGTTAAAGATTATGAACTTAACTTTTGGTCGAATTACGCTTGATTATTATGATCCCCGGCACAAAAAACCCCCGGACGGTGAAAACTATCACCTTCGATATTATTAATAACAAAATCGATGATTACAAAGGTTGGAGCTGATTAGTAAACGTGAGCTAAGTGATACAATGAGTACTAACAGCTAAACAAGTGAGTTGTGTGTGTCCTATCGATATTATCAGCTCAATATATAATAAGAGATTTACAACTGTTATCCCGAAATATCCGGAAACCCTAGACTATTTCTTCAACAAGCCGTTGCTGCCCACGTTCTTTGTTGACGAAGTTCAAGTAGTATTCCGTTGCAATCCACGTTCTTATAAACATATTTAACACGTGCTCTTATCTGCAAAACAGTTAGATAATATAGGACAATTGAATTAGTCAACGTACCTTCCTCAGAATAACCGCTCAAGTCAACATCCTTAAGTTAATCTCAATTCCGAGGATAAAAATCCGCACCCAACAACTTTTGTTTATATTAATCAGAAAATCTTACTCAAAAAACTGATTACAAATCTCTCGGTTACACCAAACTCACTCTCTCTAATGTCTAACCATAACTCGGTTTATATAGACTAACCCTAACTTGTTAGCCAAGACATTACCAGATATAATAAAACATAATTATTGGGTTGGGCCTTACACTTGGGCCAAACAACAATTGACCCAACAGACACTTATTTGGCAACTCTTTAAGTTATCTAAATCTCAGTTTAAGTTTAGAGACTAAATACAAGCATCTAAATCTCTAAACTATGGGCTCTGATACCAACTTGTGACACCCCAAAACTGGGGCGTGGCAAAATGTTGGACAAAAAAACAAAGTCTATTTTTTAATTAATCACAGTGAAAGTTTCAAGTATTTAGAAACAACCGTATAATGAATTTGAATAAGGCTTTGTTTATTAGAAATCTTGGTTATTGCAAGTACATGGTGATGAAATTGTTGCGGCTGTTACCATCGAAATGGATATGATGAATCGCTGGTAATTACTAGCACTAGAATAAAGTAACATTTCCAGATATAAACTCAAATAGAAGGTTTAACAAGTAAACTTCCCTGAAAACGACTAAACGAGCCAAAAATGCATAAATATGTGTTTGAATGTTCAAAAACTTTTAACAAAGAAGAATATGGTTTTCTTGAGATAAAAGAACTTAGAACAACAAAAATTTACCCGAAATTGATTGAAATGCAAGATTCGGTTTTGTTGACTTTTTATTTATTTATTTATATTTTTGGTGTGTGTATGTGTGTGTTGAGGTGGGGGGGCGATTCCAAGAATTCGGGCCGGGCTCATGTAGTTTGAAGCCTAAATGTAACGATTGTGTATGACAATTGCTAGGTAACAACTCAAAAGATGCCCACCCTCGTATTTAGGGATAGCAATAGGCCGGGTATTGCTAATCCCATACCCATACCCAGTTATAAAATTTAGTCCCATGCCCGGCCCATTATCCGTCGGGTATGTTATAGAGAGGATTTTTCTTGATAAGTTCAGGCTCCCTACAAGATGAATTCAAATATTATATGTGAAAACGTTCAAAATAACCTTTTAAACCATCAACGTTTGTCACGCATATAAAGTGATACTAGTAATTTTAACATGAAAACTTTTCAAAATAGAAAACTTGGAATGCTTATGAGAGCGTTACTTGAAATTTAAATAGGGGTGTTAAAGAACCAATGAAAACGATTAGACCTTCTAAATGGAAGCAAGGTCAGCGGTTACTTAGTTTAGGATCAACAGTTCAAAATAGTTTGGTTTATGATTGGGGTTGAAACTTGAGACCAGCAGCTTAAATTTTATGATTTGTACCATTTTTTTCCTTTTAAGAATATGTGGTTGTGTATGTTATCTTTATCATTTAGAATATTTTTATACAAACTAATTATTTTGAAAACATAAAGCTAAACAAGTCGAGTTTATAGAAAACACCTAAAGAAAAGAGAGAACATCTCATTCTAACCGGAACATGTTTTGACTGTTCAAAGTAATTGATATCTGACCCAAACCAAGACAAAAGCAGCAACAAAAGATTGCGTACTTTCAAAAAAGAAAAAAAAAACATGATAGTGAATGCTTTAAAATCACCCCATAGTACCTTTACTCTTGTGTTAAAATTTGTTATAAATATCATTAACTGTACTACTAACCAGTCAAGCCAAGTTCAATGGAACAGAGAAATCTTGTACTCCTGAATATATTCGGTTTCAATATATTTGGTTTTTGGATTTTGTTCGGTTTCAGGCTTTAGTTTCGTTTCAGTTCAGTTTCAATTTTTAGGTTTTTATCGTCGCTTTTGTTAAAGGTTTTCAATTTTTGATTTCTGGTTTTTTAGTTTTCAGTTCAATATTTTCAGTTGTCGGTTTTGTTTATATTTTTTGGTTTTTGGATTCAGAATTTTCGTTTCAGTTAGCTCTCAATTTATTAAGTTTTTATTTTCAGTTTCCGTCTTTTACTTTCGTTTCAGTTCAGTTTTAGTTTATTCGGTTTTTGACTTTTTGGTTTTGGTTTCGGGAAAATTAGGAACCGAAATTATGTTTGGTTTTAGTTTAACCCACAGTCAACAAAACACCCTCGCATTGCGCGGGTTTTGACTACTATATATATATATATATATATATGAACTATTACAAATTAAAATTTGACACATTACACACACACACACACACACACACACACATATATATATATAAAAAATTTTATCATAAATAAACAATATCACTATAATTTATATCTATATACTATATATAAAGCATGAGTGAGGGGACTCTTAATTTTTAAGAGGTACCAAATTTGTTGCTTTTAGTACAAACTATTTTAGGTACAATTTTGTCTTTTAGCAAAAACAAAATCTTGTTACGGGTTATTTTTAATTTATTAAAAAATAATTACAAGTTTGGTCCTTTAACTTAAATTATATTTTTGTTAATTTATATAACAGTTACATATATACCCCTTATTTAAGCCAACTACCCCGACGACGTTTAAACGTTTATAACTTTTTCAAACGCTAATATTTTTTTTTAAATCATCATACCATAAAAATGAGTATTTTATTTTCTTTAATTTGAGTATGGTATTGCTATACTTTTTCATTTTTAACCTTTAACGTGTTACGTGAATACCATTAAAGACCCGCAAACAAATCGGGCGGGTTCGGCCATTCGAGTCATGAGTCTAAAAGGTTAAGGTTAGAATGAGTCAATACAAACTAGGGCTGTTCACGAACCGAACCGAACCGAACGCGGGCATGCTCATACTTGGTTTGGTTTGAAAGCGAGTCGAACCGAGCGGATTGAATTTACAGAAACGAGCGATATATTTATGCTTGAACTTGGTTTGGTTTTGAAACCGAGCGGCTTGGTTCGGTTTGGTTTTGCTTGATTTAGTACAAAGTTTCCAATATTAAATTTCTAAAACTTCAAAATATCATTAATTCAAGACTTTCAACTCTAAATTGTCTAAACTTTCACCTTTAAAATGTATAAAACTCAAAGTTAACAACAAAACATATATAAAACGAGCGGCTATGGTTTAATACTGAACTTTGAATTCAACACAAAAGAGGGAAATTATAAAAACTTAAAAAAAAATAGTATACTTTTATAAATATACATAAGGTTTATATATAAAACTAATAGATAAAAAATAATTCGAGCAAAACGAACCGAACCAAACCGAGCGAGGCTTTGCTCGAGCTTGGATTGTTTTAAAACCGAACCGAGCCGAACGGCTCACTTCCAAATCGAGCCGAAATCGAACGAACATTTTTCGAACAATTTTCGTGCGAACGACGAACGAGCGGCGAGCGACGAGCAGTTTGGACAGCCCTAATAGAAACAGGTTAATTTGGTTTGGGTTGGGACGAGTTTGGGTTGAAAGGGGTCAAATCATAACCAATTTCGGTTAGAACATTGTCAAGCAGAACGGGTTGCGGGTCAAGACAACTTCAATGTAGCTTTCCGTGTTCACCAACACCTGAATGAGCGTGCACAATAGTTGTGTGACGTGCTTACTAACACCGATTAAGATTTCAATGCCGCAATACGAGCATGCTATCGTCGGGTTACGCGCGTACTGTTGTGAAGTCACGCACATAACAGAATAGTAACACCGGTTACATATAGGATGTCATGTTTGCGTGCAACCCGCCACATCACGCGGGCACGCATCTAGTGTAACTATACGTATAAACTTGCTTAGCGTGTAAAATATTAATAATATATTTTTAAATACATATCTTAAATGAAAATATTTTTTTTCTCTTTGTATAATGAACTTAAAAAAACAAAAATGAAGTGTTATTAGATAGATGTTAAGGAAAAATAAAATTAATAGTTTGAATTTATCTGGTTTATAATTCAGGCATATGGGTTTGAGTAAACGGGTATGTGGTTTGGGGTATTTGGGCCGAGTATCGCCAAATCCCATACCCGGCTTGTACCCGTGAAAAAATTGTAAAGCTAATCCATGCCAAGGTCAATACATGTCGGGCTTTGGGTATACCCGTCGGGTTTAGGTTAGTTATTTTGCTATCCCTACTTGTATTTGTTAGAAAGCAAGTAGAGGGACTAAAGTTGTGATTATGCAAAAGTGAATAAAAAACAAAGAAAAGAGGCGGCATAAGGTTGGGGGAAAAACATTTTCACATTCATTCTCTCTCTCACACACACATAGGGTTTCTTTGTCTGTCAAATTCCAACACCTACGACCATAAATAATCATTATGGCGGCCCTTCAATTGCCTATGTTTCGTCAGATCTCTTTGGATGAGATTCGGGCTGCAACAAATGACTTTGCCGAATCAGAGAAAATCGGGGCCGGTGGCTTTGGCACAGTCCGCCGTGGTGAGATCTTGTATGGAACAAACCACGTCCATGTTGCAATCAAGCGTTTGAACGCAGCATCAGTTCAAACGGGGTTTAAGCAGCGGCGGATCCATGAATTTTTATCAGTTGGTGCACTACTTTTAGACGCTTCAATTTCAAAAAGTCAGGTATAAAAAATTCCGAATCGGTTCGAGATTCTGGTCGGTTCAATGATTCGAGCAAAGTTTATTACAAGCTAACAAATTAAAAACCAACAAATTAACAAATTAAAACTAACAAAACTTAACAAATTAAAACTAAAATTTAACAAATAACTTAACAATTAACAACATCAAGAACGGTGAACAGCAGAGGTATGCTGTGACTCAGTGAGTGCATGAGTATGTGGAAGCCAGAGAAGTAGCCTCTATGTAAGTGTGTTTTATAAAACCCTAAATTGATATAAGGTTGAATAAAAAAAAGTTTTAAAAATTTGCTTGCTACAAGGAATAGAGCATGTGAACTCCTGTTGACAAAGCCAACAGATTACCAACTAGTCCAACTCTTGTAGTGTAAATAAGGTGGGTTCTTCCTAATTTATAAAGTGGTTCCTCTAATATTTTCTATATATCGATACAATATTATTTCGAAACTTGGGTGGTTCCGGGGAACCACCCATTTGCAATACAGATCTACCCCTGGGTTTAGGACTTCTATGCAGAGGTGAATGCTCTTTCCAATCTACGCTACTGTAACCTTGTCTTGTTGACTGGCTACTGTGATGAGGCAACGAAGAAGGTACTGGTGTATGAGATGGTGGAGAATGAAAACCTTGATGATCACTTGCACATGCATGGAACCGATCTCTCTTGGATGCAGAGGCTTCAAATTTGCATCAGTGCTGGAAGAGGGCTACAATATCTGCACGAGTTCTCTTCAGACGAGATTGGAATCATTCATGGGGACTCCAAACCCGCTAACGTGCTGTTAACTCAAAACTGGACCTCTAAAGTGTCAGATTTCGGTTTTGCCAGATTCTGCTCAAAGGTTCCACTATCCGAAGTTCCTACCCAGGTTAAAGGCACCGACGTCTACATTGATCCCACATTTCTTCAAACACGCATGCTCTTTGAAAAAGTTAACTAATTATTTGGATTAATGTCTTGTTGTGAATCTTGAATTGTTAAATACAAGGTCATGATTGTTTCCTCTTAATATGGCATTTGTTTCATTTCTTTAAAACTCTTTACAAATTTTTCGGGTTTTGTGGTTGTTTTAGTTGGTTCTTATGTGTGGTATTTGTTTGACTCGTACATCTTTTTGACCATATATATTCTTGTTTTCTGGTTAGTTAAACGGTATGGTTTATGTGTTTTTAACCGGTTTTGTCATTGAGAGTATTCCTAATAAGTATTTTAACTGGATCACAACTTATTCTTTTTACATGCATTCGGTTGACCAATTTTCTTTTAACTTTTGAATAGCTTTTTGGATCACAATTACTTACATGTAGTGATAAAGAGAGAGTTCATGATCTGAAAATGGGTCATATTTGTCACCACAAACCAAAAACAATGTTCGTTTGCGTTCGATTATGAAATTAACAAACAAACACGAACAAATTTATATCTTTAATGAACAAACATAAACAAGAACCCCGTTCAGAAGTGTTGTGTTAGTGAACCCTTCGTTTGTCCGGTAAATTGCTAACGAACGAATGCAAATAAGGTCTCATTCGGTGTGGTTCGGTTCGTTTACAACTCTAACTATCAGTGTCTCCTGCCTGCAAAACATCAAACTAAACATGTAATTTTCAAAAACAAAATGTATGATCCTTTATAGTGTTTGACTTTTCGTTTCTTCGTGCCGACATTTACGATAATCACAGCCGTGAACTTGATATTTTCGTTCACAAACGGGTCGGATTGGGATGGGCCTTGTCGACTACAATTTCAAGTGCCAAAAGCATGGTGTGATCGGGAACTAGATTTCTTCAACGGGGTAAAAAGTTCTTGAATGCCATTTTATCATTCTATCATATCATGATTTTTAATGAATTACATTTCCCATTCTTTATGTATGTAGCAAATTTCACTTTTCGTCCTTAAACTAAAGAAACTACAAGAAGCATCCTTTATGTTCAAGTTTTTTTTTCTTGAATGTTTTGTAAGCTCTAAACTGAAACCATTAAAGGTTTTCTTTTCTTAAACTAAAAGCTAATGATTTAGGGTGTCACGGAGGAATTCGGCAAAGAAGGCGCATGTGAAAAGACGATATTTCCCTATACAAGCATTGTGATCGATAGATGTCAATTGATGGGTAATTTAAGTCTTGAAGGGGTAAGTAAAAATATTTTAACTTTTATTGTTGGATAAAAATTCCTAATTCTGATAAAATGGTTGGACAATGAGTTTCATACCGGTTACAGTTTCTATGGCTTTTAGTTTTCAGTGAGTTTGGTTTTGCCATTTGGACAATGGACATGAAGTTTTTAAATCAAAGAAAAGGCCCGGAAATCCAAAATAATGAGTTTGGACATGAAACTTTGGGTCGAAAGTTTTTTGTTAATTAGTAATTAATTGGTTATTACACATCTGGGACTAAAATTTTTGTGCTACACCATTTATTAGTGTTTTAATAAATTATTGAACGTTCAAAAATAAAATTTATAGTTTATAATACAATAACAAAAGTCGGTATCCCCCCCGCACGTTTTTGACGGGTTCGTTTTGCTTATTGAAGTTGGTACAATCTGGTTTTTCTTTTTATTTCGGTACATGCAAAACCGGAACCAAGCCAGAAATTTGGTTTATAAAAAATAACATAAGGCTGAAGTAACCGGCGGTTTTGGTTTGGTTCAGTTGAAGCTGGTTAAGAGTCAAGGATGCCGGTTAAATAACCAGAGATGTAGACTAAGTTTAGCCGCCTTTGACATGTGTTGAGTTTTTATAGACTAAAGGTGAGTCCCGTTTACTTTTCACAAAATTATGTGTCCATAAAGTGGCGGCTAAGCTTAGCCGGCTTCGATGACGTGTCACTTGTTTATTGATAAAAAACTCAATGATTGGAGAGAAGTAAACTATAAATTAGACATGTCTATTTTGGAAAATATCGGGTCCAATTTTTCTATTTTGGTAACTAGTAGTTTACCCGTCCGGTGGACAGGAACATCAACTCAGGAATGTGACCTACATGATGCAGTGTCACGAGCCAAACATCTTAAATCCTTATAATCCTTAAAAATTTCACACAAGATCCATGCAATTGTTGTAAGGTTGTCGTTAATATTCTTTTTTTTTTTCTTGCTATTTAATCCGTATTTCAAAGCATACAAAATGGGATTCGTACTTTTTTCCCATTTTCCTACATGTTCAATAACATATATTCAACAATCATATATGATACATCAAAATTTTAAAAATATACTAAAAGCAAAATAGAATGACAAACGCGTTGACATGGGATGAGAGGAGTACATCAGTCTCTAAGTCTCTAATAGATGCATACCAAATAAAAATGTATCTAGGCTTCTGTTGGCCATGTATTTGTGAAGCAATATGATTTCTTGTTTTTGAGCCAAAAAACTTGATAGAAGTTTTAGATGACTGCTTCACTGCTAAGTTATTTCTTACTCATCTTCCATTACGCCCTAAAAATTTGACCAACATGCCCCTGTTGCAAAATGATCCTTTTGCAGCCTATAGACCCGTTACCTGTTGTCTTTAAAACTTGTTATTTCCTTTCAAGTTTTACCTATAGATTAACACACCCCATGCCATCATTCATGCCATCAAAACTGTAATATTTAACTCGCTTTGGTAGGAGTAAATGTTCACAAACACAAGTACACAACATTAAATGAAAACTAACTACTAAACTACGTGTTAACAACAACAATACCTTTTGGGAATATCACCTGCTTATTGCACCAAAGCTTTTCAAAAGCTACAAATCCAAGTTAATTGGATAAGTTTGTGATGTAAGATTAGTTAAATAATATACTTTATGCAAAAACCTCCTCTAATGCAGGCTTGTTCCGGTTATCCATCTGCAGTGAAGTTAAAATATAAACAATTTCAGTTAATATTCATCCAACATGGCAATATTATCAATATTCTGCTCATTTTCTTTAAATTAAACAAAGCCTATAATATGGTTATTTAAAATAGTAATTAACAATCTATCGTTCCAAAAGTTTGATATGTATTCTGCCATAATAAGATTCAATTCAATGGAAGTCTATATTTGTCAGAATGTAATTTAATTTAATTTAATCTAGCATTCTATTATATAAAAATGGGAGGTTTGTTTTATCACAATGGGATATGCTACGACGTTTGATCAAGGGACGAGATCAGTACTATACTGATACCGAGCCGATACCGTACCAAAAAAAATTTGAAACTATGCAAATACTTGTTGATGAATTTGAAGTTTTGAACCAGTTCAACATAGTTGAAAGCATTTAAACATAAGTTGTTTCTAAAACGACTGACCGATTTAACCCAAACCAATTCGTTACCTTTAAAAAATGACCCGTTTTAACCCTTGCCATCTTTAAGTTTTTTAAAATGACTCGTTTTAGTTTTGAAGTAAGCACAACTGTCTTTTGAGCAGTAAAATGCAACAGAATGTTATGAATTGAGGTCTAATTAGATATCATACTGTAATATGCAAAGTAAATCTTTTACATCATAAAGATATTATTCATTGTCGAACTTATAGTAATATATTTTAAGTTTCATAGCAGTCCCAAAAATACGTTTGTCAGCTTTTGTTAATAGATGGGTGTCAACGTGTCTACACGCATTGTTAAGCACGAAAAATAAATGGATGATTAACAAACAAACATATACCTATAGTTAGACATAAAATAATTAACACAATCCTTTTATAATAAAAAGTTAAAGGTAATTACAACATTTGAAACATAAACGAAAATGAAATGTAAAAACTCATAAAAGGTTTCCAAATATTTCCTTATACACAACGTTTTTTGTTTCGTTAATCAGCTGAGATTCTTTATCTAGTAAAACGATCTTAATACCTTCTCGAGTCTTAACTCTAGACAAAGCAACATAAAGCTGGCCATGAGTAAAAACTGGGTCTTTTAAATATAATCCAACACGCGATAACGATTGTCCTTGACTTTTATTTATAGTCATTGCAAAACAAACGGATATAGGAAACTGTCTTCTTTTTAACTTGAATGGAAGCTTCTTATCAGAAGGTGTAAGACTTATTCTGCTAATTAAAGTACGAAATCCGATATTTGTATCGGAAACAACCTTAGCTTCAATGACGCGTTTTCCCAAACTAACAACTTGTAGTCTAGTTCCATTGCACAAACCTTTTTTCTGATTAATATTTCTTAGTAACATAATAGGAACTCCCACCTTAAGTAACAAACGATGGTTTGGCATTCAAGACATCTTTATACCATTAAGGAAATCAGGAGAGTACAACGTGGGATCAAAATCTTCTGAGACACTTTCAACCTCTTCGATACTATCTGAACTTAAGTATTCCATTTCTTGACCGGGAAAATATCATAACATACGATCATTAATTTATTGAACCACCTCATTTAAGGGAGCAAGCAACACCCGTTCTTGAAAGTAACTAAGATCGTTAAACCTTTCTAACATTGAAGGATAAACAAAGTCTATTAAATCAGACATAGGATTAAGGGAATGTTTTATTAGAAGGTCATCTGGAATTGATATAGTTGCTTCACCATCATTCGGACCACCAAGATTACCTTCACCAATATCCAACAACCAATAAGCAAATTTTTGAATCTCTAAAGTGTTTGTCATTTGAGAACCAACAGTCAACCTCATGTTCTTTGTTAGTTTCAAAACCTTACACTTTGACCATATGTAAGAAGAACTAATTGTGGCATTGACACACTCGTTTCTTGTTCCATTCTGTACAACATGTAAAATCTGTCTGAAATCACCCCCAAGAACAACTACCTTACCTCCAAACAATGATTCAGAAGTGTTGGCCAAATCACCTTTCATAACATCTTTTAGCGTTCTGTCCAACGCTTCAAACGCATGTTGATGAATCATTGGAGCTTCGTCCCAAATTATTAATGATGTTTTCTTCAATAAGTCAGAAACATCAGTATTTCCCTTAACCTGAAAATGTTGAATATGTAAACATTATATTAAATATAATAATTAAAAAAGATAAATTAAACTGTAAAATAATAACTACCTAATAAAATTTATAATATTTACCTGACATTGGGAGTCCTCGGTAAGATTGATTGGAACGAGGAATCTTGAATGAGCAGTTCTACCGCCTTCTAATAATAAAGATGTTATTCCAATTGAAGCAACATTAAGAACAATTTCTCCCTTAGACCGAATTGAGGCGGATAAAGTTTTCCATAATTATGTTTTGCCGGTACCTCCATAACCATAAACGAAAAAAACACCACCTTTTTTACGTTTCCATGAGTCAAATATTTCGTTGTAAACGCCTTTTTGTTCAGAAGTTAGAGATATGTACAAATGCTTAAAATCATTTGTCAAAGCATCGGTATCATAAGCTAGTTCTTCCATCATAAGAGGATTCATTGAGGCAGATATAGATTCCTGATCTGGAAACGGCATGTGCGAAAACCTACGTAGAGATGAATTGTTTGATACCAAAAACTCTTCAATCTCAAGTAATGCCAAGTTCTTAAGTTGGTCGTCACTAAGACACAAATCTGAAAAATAATTAATTAATTTACTTTAAACTAAACTACAAAAACAAAATATCACATATATAACAAAACTAACCTGGATTTTTGTGTTTCTTTTGTTGATAATAAAGAATCCCGTCGACTAAGAATTGCCATGTATTATCCCAAACGTAATCAGGTCTTGATAAGGAGAATGTTATAAGCATTGTTGCAAACAAATTCCTTAGATAATATCCGTTTGCGGTATGGCTTGCTTCCTCTATTGCTTCTATGTACTCCTTATCATCATCTAAAAGCCCTCTTCTATAACATGCATCGCTAAAAGAATCACAAACAACACCATATACCGTGCGAATATCTTCGAAACATTGGGGTCTTTTAACCTTGTTTAAAAGTATTCGTAAGTAGTAGGCCTTGTCAAAAGATGCAGGAACGGCATGAATTCTACCAATAGCAAATCCCTTTACCCTTGGTACCCATTTAGGTGGTGCTATTTTTTTCCATACAAACTGTGTTGGAAACTCAGCATATGATAGCTTCCTTGCATGCCTATAGTTTTTATTGGCTTCCATCCAATCAATAAACATTGAAGCGGCATTAGAAGGCTTCGTAAGAACGTCTTCAATATCTTCCTCAGGTCCATAAATTACTTGTTGTTGACCAGGTAAATGGAAAGGAAGTCTCGTAACAGCCGGGACCCTGTAATGAACATCAAAAGCAAATATCCTCCAGACAGCCTCACATGCAGAAAGATATCTACAATTGTAAAATGCTTTAATCTCGTCCGCATTAGGATCTTCATTATCGGGGCTGTTATTTTGGACAAGGGAAATTGTAGCACGATCTGGACCCTTATTTATATATTTAAACAAATACTTGATTGATCCTTCTTGATTGCACCACTCGACATTTATATAGGCTTGATACTTTCTTAACAGAATTTTGTTGTAAGGTACAACACTTCTATTATCTAAATTTATTCATTTCTTAACGACGTAACGTCCATTATCTCTTCTTTTATAAATTGGAAAACCTTTAGAATCTATACTTGTCTCACTTTGAAATCTTTTTGGAAAATTCTTGGAACATTCTCTATCAATCATGCAGCTACAGCTCGGATTAGCCTCACCACACGGACCATGAAGCATATGATCGGACACAAGCTGGTATAGGTCTGGTTCAGTGAAGTTGTCTGGAATTTCACTTGAAACAAAGTTATCTATATCTGATGGATTATGAATTTTATTATCTGGATGAATGAATAAGCAAATATGGGCATGAGGTAGACCACGTTTCTGAAACTCAATTGTGTAAACGGCTGCATTTGGAATTAAAAAGAAAAATTAGAATAAAATAATAAAATAAAAATCTTAAAAATTAGCAGGACAAAATATGAAAATATAATATTTAATGGCGAACCGAACCTGCTTTAACCTTCCCAAACAAAGACTTATCCTTCAACAACTTAATCATTGAATCAAGCTTCATCTTAAAAATACGACATAATATAGCGGGCCTGTCTTCAGAATTTAAACTGGTATCCTTCAAAAAACGCTTGACTTCTGGCCAACCGGGATTGCACGTATTGGTTAAGAAAAAATCTGGATAACCATACCATCTACAAAGACACATGGCGTCCAAATAATTTTGCATCATATATATACTTCCACCAGTAAAAGATGATGGAAGAATTACACACTGACCAGATGTGGAAACATCTGAAGTTCCTGATATCTTAAGGTTTCGTAGGCTTTCGTATGTGTCACACCGAAGTTCACTCTGTTTTGAACGTATAAAATGCAACCTTTGACTCTCAACCATGGTGTATTTGTCTACCAAAAGCTGCTGAAAAAACCTCCTACCATTTAAGGGTAGTGAGAATTCGTTCGGCCTATCTTGTAACCTATATGCAAAGAACTCTCGCATGGTGCACTTCTTACGGGCAGCAGTAGATGAAGGATCGACATTCCGATGAGGAATGTCTATCTTATAACCATCCTCACCAAAAGGATAAAGCAAAGGAAATTGGAGAGGAGTATAAGAAGGATGAAGCTCACTAATTCGTCGAAGACCTCCAGACCTCAAGTTAACTATTATATCTCTGTTGTCCAATGCATCACCAATATCTCCAACTATCAGAGCAGCAACCTCAGAGGCCGTTGGTAAGTTATAGGTCCTAGCATCGTATTGCCTTGTTCCAACAATGCGTAGTTTTAAATCATTATGAGGATTTTCTTTAAAAGAATCACGTACCATCTGATATGCCTGAACCAATGGATTTTGTGAGTCTAACATTTCCTTCAGATAATTAATAATATAATCATCAAACTTTTTGGCATCTGAGGATAATTGACTGCAAGAAAAACAAAGGAAAAAATACACTTTGAAGTTAATATGAATGCAATATATGATAAAATAAAATGTTTAGAAAAATTAAAAAAATATACTGGTTAAGGTAAGTCTTACCCAAATACTCCCTATTGGTTTGAAACTCCGTTCTCTGTATCATAAATGTATAATTGAGCAAACTGAGGTTTGTTACCATCTAATGGAAAAAGAGTTCCTATAGAATGGTAATTTTCTCCACTTAGTCTAAACGTGTATGGGGCGTTTCCTCTATTAATGGAGTTGTCAATTTTGCCACCCATTGATGTAAAGGAGAACATTGAATTGAATTGTCTAATATTTTTCAAAAAATACTTGCTTAAATGATCCTCGCCACGAAATAACTTAACATAACTTTCATGAGGCTGTTTTAATTCCGGCAGTTGAACATTCCCGTTGCGACAACATAAAGAGAAATTTGAATCGGCACTACTATGTTTTCCTCTCCTAGATTTGGCTTCCCATAAACAGGCTTTGCATGAATCACATTGGAAAGTTTGATTACCAAGATCAAGGTAATCTGTACAACAAATGCAAAATAAGTTATGACATGGAATTAGAACATACTATGTAGAATTACATAATGTATTAACAAATAACCTGATGATATGCCTTTAAAAACATCAACAACAAACTCAAAATCGTTTAACGGCTGCATAGGTATAGGAGTAGTATTGGTTGTTCTCCTTGGTCTTCCTTTACGCCTTGTTGATGAGGTACTTCCAGAATTTATGTAGGTAGAAACAGAAGCGCTATTACTCAATATTGGATTAGTGTTGATGTTAGAAGAAGTAACACAACCTGTTCAACATAATATTATACAGAGTAAAACTATGGATACAACAAATAAATATAATGATTAAAAGAAAATACGCGATACTTGTGATAGACGGGCTTCTTTGGGAAGTTTTGTTTAAAAAATGTTTTATTTTATCACGTTTCCCATCTAGAATATCCTTTCTTTGTTTTCGTTTTGATGAAAACGAACTTTCAAGTTGAGTAGATGTATCATCTGCAAATATATATATATATATATATATATATATATATATATAATGTAAAATGAATAATGAAAATAACAATAATAAGATAATTACAATATTGTACAAAAATGCAAATAGATACGTACGTTTGTTATATAGCGAATTATTGTTTACGGTTGGTAATGTATACGGATATAAGTTTTCCTTCCCCTTGTAAGATTTAGACAAATAACCGCTTTGAACTTCAGACGGAGTATAGGTTCTGTTATTAGAACCTGCATATAGGATTTTAATATAAATCAATCAAAATAATAACAATAAATTTAAACAAATAACAAACCATAATACATTTAAAACTTACTTGCAAGAGAATTACACACATAATTACTTGGTGTGTTGTTTTGGAGTATGCTAACTTGTGTATTGTTTGAAACATAACCAAACTGGCCGATTTGAGGTTGACATTTGTTTCAACAAATATACAATCGAAAAATAAATTAAGAAAATAGAAAATACCAAATTAATATTACAAAACAAACGTATTAAACTTGATTATAATTATTATTAAAAATTTGACGGCTACATATTATACCGTATTGATTGTAATGATAGATTGGAGATGAGTATCTGTTCAAGAAACATGTATTAGGAGGATTAACATGAACACTTTGAACATTAGTTGGCTGTGGTGTGTTTGAAACATTAGACAATGGTTTTCTTGGAAGATTACCTAAAAGAAAAATACAAAATACAGTTTAAATCAAAAAATCAATACCGCTAAAGAATAGGTTTGGTTGATAGCTTCTTAAGGATTAACTACAATACCATTTGAATCGTGGTTGTTGATCTTTGAGGTGGAGGGAATAGATTTTCGTTTCTTTGAAGATGAAGACATTATTAGAGAAATAAGAGTGAAAATTGGTGAAACAGATGTTAATAAGTTATAGAAAAGGATACAAATGGAAGATAGTTAAAATAGAATATTAACTGATTGCATGAGAATAATCATATATTTTGATATGTGATTATTATAATAATTTGGAAAGTATCTTTAATCATTGAAAAAGATTATATATTGTTAAATTTAAGATAATATTTAGGAAATTAGGATAATATCTAATGTAAGTCAAATTTAAATATTCAATTATCTCTAATATGTTCAAAGTTAATAAGTATAAAAGATTTAACGAATAATATTTAAAACATGATAGATTAGTGTTATATACAAGTTTTGATTTTGGTGATTATGATAAAAAATAATTAAATATCAAGAGAAATGAATGAAAAAAATAACAATACAATAAAACATTATTCCAAAAGCAGACAAAATTAAATTTAAAATACCATAGTTATTATAATAAAGTTTTAATAACGACAAAATTAAAAAAATAACAAAAAAGAAAAATAAAACTCATCAACCATCAACTTCAACCACAACTAAAACATCATCGTCCTTATAATAACGAATAACTAAACTTTTGCCAAAACATAATCGATTGTTGATTACGTAATCCTTCCATCCAACTAACGAAAAACGACCCTTCTCTTTTTCGCCTCCGTTTTTAACTTTGAAGATTGTTTCAGAACCGGCCAAACTCCTTAACTTAATTAAGCGTTTCTTTTTCAGATTTTCAAGTCTCCCGACTTCAGCTGGTAATCGCTAAGAAAAAAATATACAAATTTTATATGATTATTTTTACAGTTAAAAAAACATAACAAAAAAATAAATGGGTAATTATATTTATTACCATACGATATTCAATCTTCTTACGGAACTCTGAATAACAATTAGAGTTTTCAGCCTTATTTTTTTTATCATCATTCAAACCTGTATTGTGAGAATAACCAACTACCGATTGGCAATATGGAGAATCCACGGTATGTTCACCATTCGGATTGAAGTTTGTTAATTGATGACAAACAATTGGTGGTAAATGTGGAAACAATAAAGGAATACCGTTATTGTCATACACTCTTAAATCAATCGTAGAATTGTTAACATACTTTAACCATAGGACGTCACCATCTCTGAAACATAAATCTTGAACCAACTGTTTCCAACCGTCACCAAACAAATAGTGTTTTTTGTAAAATTTAAAACTGATCTCTCATGAATGGTTATGATAAAAAATAAACTTAATTATTCCGATATGAAGCGCGTCTTGAAACTGAGTTTCAATATTCTTCTTTGAAACAGACTGTCAAGAAAATAGGAAAACATAATATATGTTAAAACAATTTACAAATTTATATATTTGGAACACTGACTATTAAGTAATAACAGAGAATAAGAATTTTACCAATTTATCCGTCATTCTGTTATGATCGTATAAAACAAATGCCTGTCGATAACCAGTAGAAATTGCCTTATTCGAAGGAGTTCTAAGTAACCATTTACTTTTGTAACATCCTAAAAATTTTAATGATGAATAAAGGAAGTTATGTTTAGTGATTTCGCGTAATTAATTAATATCGGGTAGGGAGCGGGTCTTGGACGTGGATTAATTGAGATGGGTTAAATGAGAATGGGATTTCAGGGATATAAATACCCCCAAAATCCCAAAATATCTTCATTTTCACCAAACTCCCTAACACCCCAAAACACACACACACACCACACGCATACCGCCGCCGGCCGGCCGAGACAAGGGAAGAGTCGGGCAGGTCCGAGAGAGAGCGATTAGTGTACTAGCAAGTAAACGAGATCCAAACAAGCCCAAAAAGGTATGATTCTTGATCTTTGAAGTTTAAAGATCCAAGCTTTTTTTAGTGTATAAGCGACCGAAAATGGTCGGGAAGCGTAGTGGGTGATATTGAACCATAGCAAGGGTGTTAAAATCGCTCAAAATGCAGGAAAGAAACCGAACAGCGGCTGTCTGGGCAACTTCGCCTGCATCTGGGCAACTTCGCCTTCAAAGCGATGAACTTCGCCTGCAAGCTAAGTTCGCCTGATGAACTTCGCCTGCAAGCTAAGTTCGCCTGATGACAACTTCGCCTGAGGCCAAGTTCGCCTGATGACAACTTCGCCTAAAGCCAAGTTCGCCTGATGACAACTTCGCCTAAAGCCAAGTTCGCCTGATGACAACTTCGCCTAAAGCTAAGTTCGCCTGAGGTTTAACTTCGCCTAAAGCTAAGTTCACCTAAGGTTTAACTTTGCCTAAAGCTAAGTTCGCCTAAGGTTTAACTTCACCTAAAGCCAAGTTCGATTAGGAAGTAAACTAAAAATCTAATGAAAAATGTGTTAAGACAGTTAATGGAAATAAAATTTTTCCAAGCTGACCTGGTAGCTCGACCCCAGCCAGGGGCTCTGCCCCTTGGACCCTGCTAGGGGCTGCCGCCCCTAGACCCCGCTGCCAGGGGCGCTGCCCCCGGACCCCCGTTCGTTGTGGGTCATATAAAGATAGAAATACATTATGAGAAGTGATAGTTAATTGATACGTATACTTGTTATACAGTCAGCCGTGCACAACTGAAGAAAGGGATTACGATTAACGGTGAACGTAACCGTGTTCAGGTGAGTTCTAGCCCCATTTATGTGTTATGTTTTCGGGGCTGTGTGCATACTCGATATGTTTGTTAATACGCTTATCCTAAGAGATAAGTGTATGCCTTATGTGAATGATATGATATGTAGGAATGATTGCTTGATGGTACGTGAACGATCTTCGGATATTGCACGTACTGTCAGTTTGTAACGCTATGTGTAAGGTAAGTATGATATGTATGCTTATGTGTATGAACGTGATAAAGTTAATAAAAGAAGGAAATGACGGTTGCATGGTTGTATGGTTACGAAAAGGGTACCGAGCCCTAATAATACTCGAGGTATGATGTATGGTTGTATGGTAACGAAGAGGGAATCGAACCCTACTAATATTCGAGAACTAGGGAACCGAACCCTACTAATATTCGAGGAAAGAGGGAAACCGAGCCCTAATAATACTCGTGGAAAGAGGGAAACCGAGCCCTAATAATACTCGAGGAAAGAGGGTACCGAGCCCTAATAATACTCGGGGAAGGAGGGTACCGAGCCCTAATAATACTCGAGGATGGAGGGTACCGAGCCCTAATAATACTCGAGGAATGTAGGGCGTAATGCTCTTTATAACGTAAGATATGAAGGTAAGTTAATACAAAAGAAAGAATGAAAGTATGAAAGAATGAAAGTATGATAGTATGAAAGAATGAAAGTATGAAAGTATGAAAGTATGAATGAAAGAATATAAGTTTATGTGTATTGTATAGTGTATGATTAACTAGAACTCACTCAGCGTAGCTGACTTTTAGTATGCACGCAGGTGAGTAGGATGAGGCAGCTCGCTTGAGGAGACACGTGGCATTGAATAAGAGCCTGGCATCTGAAGACTTATGATGTTTTAATTTTAATGCTTTAATGTTGAAAGACAAAGGATGTTTTGAGACAAGTTATGAATTATGTAATGTTTTATGAAAGTTTTATATTCCGCGTAAATGTTTTAATTAACTCTGATATTTAGAACTGTGTTTATGAGTAAATCCAACAAGAAAGTAGGGCTACCAGTAACGGGGCCTTACAACTTTCATCTTCAAATAAAATAAAAATAATTCTCTGATAAGGACGAATCTTCAAAGAAGACATTAGATCAATAACTCCATAACCCAAACAAACTGTATTTTCAAGCTTTTTTAACTCCACTATCGATGATCCTTTTTAATGATGAATTTCTACTGTTTTAGGCAACACGTTAAACATCGAAGAATTTCGCAAGATAAATTCTTTGGGAATTTCCTAAACAAAAAATTAAGATTTCCAACAATTAGGTATTGAATGTTTAAAGAAATATATTAACATAGAATTTTAAGAATACCTGAATAGGAAATTTGGGATCTTCAATAAGCATGAGAAAAGAAGTTGTCATAACAAAAATAATCTTTCTACATCAAATCAAACACAATAATGTTTATGTAAAATTTTAGTTATTGACGTATTAATCTAATAAATAGAAGTTCTATAAGAATCGTGAAAAGTTAATCTATACATTATAAGAAGAAATTTAGAAAGTAAGGAATGGATACATACATGAAAGGTGGCAGGGAGAATGAAAAAGAAGATGTTAAACCTAAAAGATGATTAGGTATTTAAAACATTTTTTAAGTTAAGATTCTAACTTAGGTAATAGGCGGCAATATTGTTAGAATACAAATTAACATAAATTGAAAATAGAAGGGGCGGGTATTGAAATTGAAATAAAAATTCTAGAAGAATCATATCAACTTAACAAATTAAAGACATTTATTTGTTAGTTATAATCAAATATGGAAAACATATACTATGAAAATATAAAACATCTATTAAATAAGTAAATTTAATATAAAATTAATATTTATACTAAACATAAGATACTATAACATTTATAATAACAATAACACCACATCAACATGTATGACAAAGGCCAAGATATGATAAACATAGGTTCTATAAGATCTATTAAGTTTATACAAAACATTAATACTTAATAAAGATATTAAACACAAAACATAAAAAAGTGTCATGGTAGCATAACTTAAAAAACATAAACATAATATTCTTGAAATCCAACATTGATAGCGGAAAAACTTAGTTGAAACCTATTTAAAGACTTGGGACATGATTAGAGAATGAGTCGGACGGTTGTACTCGAGTAGACATTTCTTCCCAAACTCGAGTGAATTAAGACGAACAAATTCTGGCCAGTCATGAACTCTAAACTTGTAATTACCATGATTGTGTTCCAAGTGGATTTTAGTCATCACATCTTCACCATTTGGGTTTATCAACACCAACTCAGTCTCCTTATTCAACCCATTGGCACGTGCAAAATCAACACGTAAACGCTATAAAAAATATAAACAAAAATATTTAGTATTTATAATAATACATACTTAAATAAATAATACGTATGTATACCATGACAAATTTATGACAATGGAAAATAACTTACCAAATGATCCCTAATAACAACTTCAACAAAATTGTTACTGACATGTTCATCTTGAATTCAAACACGCTCACCTTGTAGATCAACAACACCAAAGCTTTCATCATCTAATTATAAAAACATACAACAAAAGTTAAAAAATAAATATATTTTCTGGAATATATTAGGTGAATATTGGGAAATTAACCTGAAATAGTAACTATATCTAGACCAACAACAAAACTTTGTTGAGCAAACTGTGTACGTTCAACACCACGACTATCAAACACGTATAACCTGAGAGTATTCTCATCAACCGGTAAAAACACAAGATAATCATTAACTTGTAAGTTAACATGGCTTGCTAAACTGGGCCATTCACCAACAAATGCGTATCTATGTATACTGCTTTTCAAACTTTTAAACACAAGAGTCCATTTACTTCCATCAACTACAGAAACATCCCAGTTGGCAGATGATCTACCACGCTTCAGATATGAAAGGTAACATACAAGCTGATCGTCTCTTAATTGCTGAAAACAATTTTATTAAACATTAATAACAAATAAGTAAAAGATAAATTTTACTTATTAACAAAAATATAAAAAAGTTTAAAATTTATATATAAGCACGAATAATAATACGCTTTAACATACCAACTTATTCATTGTTGGATAAGAGACATAGACATCAAAAACCTTATGCCTCCAGTCCGGATGTTCTGGAACATATAGCAATCTCCACTTGTGTGGCTTAGTTGGAAAGAAAACAAAAACATCTCCAAATAAGAAACCGTTGTCTTTTACAAATGGGAACCATCCATTGCCAAATACATACTTATCAATGCTCAAATAAATATCAACAATCCACTCTTGGTTTAGATGTGTGATGGTAATAGTCTCATTGACAGGTTCATGTGAAAAAAGAAGCTTAAAAAAATCTTCGGGAATTTTCTATAGAATAAATATAACAGAAACTATATTAGAATATACTAACCTAAAAATTAGAAGTACATGATAATAACGACTACTTGTAAATGGTAGATGCTGACCATATGTTCAATGGATGGTTGATTAAACACAGCAAGTGCAAAATAATACATCTGATTAACAAATAACAATGGTAATTAGCCAAGACAAAAACTAAAAAATTAACATTAATGATGAAGAATATGAATAATTATGAAGAAAAAACTAAAAAGAGGGATTATCTAGGACAAAATCAAAAACTAATTAGGGTTGAAGGAACGAACTTATCTTTAAAACCTGGAAGAAGAATAAAAGACTGATGTTGTTATTGATCGGATTGTAAAAATAGATTAAAAAAATTAAAACTTTGTTATAAATGATACAAAAGGTCGGTTTTAAACCCGGGTTATTATATGGTAAACGGGTTTCTTGAAAATATAAACATCACATTTAATAATTGGAATATATTTAAAGTGGAGTATAACTTAAGTACAATATCTTTAATATTTATATTTCTCTTAAATTAAAACTTTGGGAGAAGTTACTTACATTTTTTAGAGACCTAATACAATTCCACCAAATTTATTGAATTAAATTTTAAAAAACATACCATAAAATAACTAAACTAAAATTAGTGAGTTGCAATAAACAATAGAAACAAAATAAGGTTAATCAAAATATAAAGAAATAAAAAACCACCATGATAAATGTATGTGAACAAAATAAAAAACCAACAATGAAGTCTTCAAAAACACCACCAAAATTAAGTCTTAATATAGAAATAACACCGAACAGACTCAGGTGTATTTATTATTAAAATGTGAAAGAAATATTGAAGTCACTTCTCGACCTTAGGAGTAAGAAGTTTAGCACCATTCTTGTTTGTTCCAACAGAGCTAAAAACTCAGAATCACCTTGAACATCGCCTGTCTTGGACTTAGTAGAATAAAATGCCGATGGTTGATCACCATCAAAAACATCCACAAGTTTACGCTTAAGTTTTTCATCGGAATCAGTACTTGACAACTTGATCTCATTCACTTCCTCATCAATCAAAGGATAAGAAATTGGAGTCTTGTTATCCCCATTCTCAGAAATCTGTAAAAAAAGGTGTAAAAACAAATATAAAAACAAACCAAAAAACAAAAAAAAATGTAAAATAGATAGAAGTGGAAAAAACCTTAAAAGAAGCAGAGCTTGTAGATTGAAGATCAATTACAGAATTTCCAAATATAAGAGATCCAGAATCAGAAGGCTACAAATATAATACAAAAAAAAATAAGATATAAGGCTCTAATGTAGTTGATACTTCATTTTAAAGACAAATGAATTTACCACTATAAACTCAGGCATTAGTCTTTTCTCAATAGCAGAAATTATTTTTTGATCATCTGTTAGCTTTGATATACCGTATATCTCTACATTATTTCTAAAGTTGAAATCGGCAATCTCAACTTTAAAAGCAAACTTCTTTTCCAACAAACAGTTCAACTCACTGGGAAATCCTCTATGCCCAACATCATCCTAAAAATTTATAATAAAAACATGTGTTACATTAACAGTGTTTTATATAAATAAAAAAATAAGCAGTAGAATATGAAAACATAATAACATAACCTCATCTTTAGTAGCAAGCAATTCAGATGCTGTTTTGTTGATAATAAGTTTGGCATCCCGATCAAAAAGTGTCAACGAAACAACACCACTGCCATCTTGAACTCTTAGCCTAATCTTAAACCTGAAAGAAATTTTTTAATCAAAAACATAGCAACATTTATTATTAAAACAAATTTACTTATACAATATACACCATACCTAGGAGTAGGTGTAACACCCAAAGTGTTACATCTCTGATTCTTGCATTCATAAACATCTTCGCCTTCGACAACAATCACGCTCACCTTACGACTACAACTATTGCAAGAGACATAGTACCATTCTGAGTCGGGACAACCCGCCTTTATGGTCCCAAGTACTATAATACTCTTTGGCTGAAATAAATCAATTAAAAAAGATAACATAAGCGTTTGGTAAATGTTAGAAATTATAATTATATGTTATTATTATAAATTACCCGCAATATAGTGCAAATTTCACAAATGTTGAAAAATGATTTAGCCATAAGAAACTCTTCATCAAGAATAGACATCAATTTAACAGGAATCGGCCTACGAACAAGACCATCAACAGTGAAGTCCAAAAATTCAAACAAACAGCAAAAAACAGTTAAAAATTTCAACAAATAAATCATTGAAGAGACATTCAGGAAAACTAATAATAATATTACCGTGTCTTATAATCTTCAATCTCAGAAATACTATCATTCATGAAACACGAGTAACATCAGAACCGTAGGAATTAGACACATACGGTTTCTCTAAAAAAATAAAAACATTACAGTCATTATGATATAATATTAAAATAAGAAAGTGACAATGACAAAATAAATGACAGATAAAAAAAATAAAATAAACCTTTATGGTATTTAACTCTACCAAATTGCATGAGAATAATCATATGTGATTCATCAAAATGCTCAACAACATACTTAGAGAACTGTGATACGTAATCCCCCCAAAGAGTAACGTAAACACTGTCACCGTTTGTAAACAAAAATAAAAGAATTGTTATCTGAAAAAAGAATATTAATACAAACAGACATATAAATTAATAAAAAATATTTACCTGATATCAGAAACCTCCATAGTTAATCTTGCACTTTTTTTAACATCTCTCATATTAGAATTGTTATCTTTAAAAACATGAACAACATGTCCAATTATATCTAGAAAAGATCCGATTAAAGAATTAGAAATACAAAAAATGTTCATAAATAATAAAAACAGAAAAGTATGTAAATAACACCTATAGTAGCTTTCGACGGGTTCTCTTTATCAATAACTGACTTGAATGAGTAAAACTTAAAACCGAATGTAGGACCATCAAACTGATTACAAGGATTAACATGGGTACTGGAGTTTAAAACTAACTTATTAGGGCAGTCGATAACCTTGTAATTAGATGCATTAGATCCAAGGCTAGGGTTGACTATAGTTAATGTAGCATTCTCGTTTAAATAACGTTTGAAACAGAATATATCTTGTTTAAAAACTGTAGACTGCATTCGGGTACCTTGAATTTTTAAAAATACAAAATAGAATTATGAACCTTAAAAAAGGGGACAAATCATCATAAACATAAATGGTAAAAAAAATAATATTACCGATTCATCCATAAAAACCATTTCAATCAAGAAATCTTCATTAGGTTTATTATTATCCTTGACGCTCCAAACCTTCAACACTTTTACCTTAATGGTTGATGGAGTAGATTTAAGCACATCAATCTCGTGTAAGATAGTAACATTCTGGGCCTCCATTGACCTTAAGAATTAAAAAAAAAATAATTAGTAACGTATATTGAATGTAAAAGTTGATAGATAAAACAAATAATATTAAAAGTTAAAATGACATTAACTTGGATGAACAAAAACAATGGATATTGTAATGTTTGAAGGCGAGGAGAAAGATTAAGAAATGAAAGACTATATAATGTAAAATAGTTAGTTATTTAAGTAAAATTTAATATAAATAGTAATGATTGGGAATAATTGAGAATTATAATTATGGAAATCATCTAAATATTCGTTATGATATAAAAATTGTTGATAGTCAAAAGAAATATTTTTAGAATAATTGATTTGGATATTTACTATATTTATATAATTAGTAATAATAATAATTACTCCGTATAATTCATAATCTCTTAAGTTTAGACTTTATTAAAATTAAACTTTATAAGTATGTTATTAATTGTATTTTTATTACAATGTACAACTAAAATTTTAATTTGTAATTAAATAATTATTAAATAATTTTATATATTCTTTGACTAAATAATTATTATATTTACTATGTTTAATATAATAATAATAATAATAATAATAATAATAATAATTACTCCGTATAATTCAGAATAATAATTTATATATATTCTTTGACTAAATAGTTATTATGTAACCCTACATCAAATAAAAGTTTGAACTTGATTAGTATTATTTGCGAATTATAATGCTATGCAATAAAAAATTGATAGGGTTACAAAAAAGATTTGTCATGTACATTGTTTTAATCAAATAAAAGATATGTAATCACATACATAGTAATACTATGAACTATAAGTTTAAAATTTATAACAAAAATACAATTAATAACATACTTATAAAGTTTAATTTTAATAATGTCTAAACTTAAGAGATTATGAATTATACGGAGTAATTATTATTATTACTATATTATATAAATATAGTAAATATAATAACTATTTAGTCAAAGAATATATATAAATTATTATTCTGAATTATACGGAGTAATTATTATTACTATTATATTAAACATAGTAAATATAATAATTATTTAGTCAAAGAATATATAAAAATTATTTAATAATTATTTAATTACAAATTAAAATTTTAGTTGTACAAATAAAGGAAACCTGTTAAATAGGAAACCTATAATAATTATTTCATAATTATTGAGTCAAACAATAATTATGGACATTTATTACAAATTTAAATCAAAATTTAAATAATATACAAAAAATGTATAGAGATACTATAGATAAATTATATAACTTGATTTACCTATTTATGTAAATTATTAAAGTTGTTACTCCGTATTATGTATTATTATTTATAGATTATGGACATTTCATTTTACAGAAATTATTATTATGTATATTACGGATATTAATCAAACTTTTTCGTGTTTTTATTATATATTAAAATTATATACCATTAGGGTAAACTAAGATTAACTTTGAGTTTGGTCAAATAATTTTATTTGGTTAAAGTAATAAAATTATTTTATATGTCTAAATGTTATTTTATTTCGTTAAAGTAATTAAATTATTTTATATGTCTAAATGTTATTTATAATTAGAATTGATATTGTATAATTAATTGTAATTTAAGGAAACTCATGGTGTATAAATATAAATGTAATTAATTGTATTAACACTACAAAAATTAGGAAATACCTAATTGAGGAAAGTCAATGTATAATAACTAATTCGGTTATGAGGACACATTAGGTAAGTCAAACTAATTAATTATAATTAATGGAATAGTCAATGGTGTATTTTATTTAAAAAAAAGGAAAACAAATATTATTAACTTTTAACTAAAACATATGAAATAAAATATTGAAATACATGAATATTTAAAAATTTAAATCTATACATGAATATATATTAAAAATACAATTACTACAGTCTTGATCAATTGTGATATTAGTACAGATGAGTCGGACAATAACCTGAAATAATAAATTCGAGAATTATTATTGATAATATGGACTTTTGAACATAATTAAAACACGGAAAATTTAAAAGGTGTTACCGGAAAAACTATATTGTCAGAATTACCATGGTATACCGGAAAAGCGAAATGACCCCAAGTCTTGACATTAACCTGAAATTATAAAGTACAATATTAATGTGGAATGTCTTACCGGTAAATAACAAATATGATTATTAACCATGAAATCCCAGTTTTTGATTAACAAAGTTAAATGAATTATTCAAACATATATAAACAGAAACATCTTATCAATTATCAAAATTTAATCTACAACATAGATTAACAGGATGTGAAACAAAAGCACAACAAAAATAACAAACGACTTTTAATCATTATTATAAACATAACCGAAAAAAATAACCGGCAACACTTACCGGAGAAAGGTAAAAAGGTCCAAAAATAATAAACAACGCCCATTTGTATTAAATAAACGAATCTGATTTAAAAGAAACATAACATAATTGGATGAAACAATAACCGGATGATAATATATTGTCGGAAAAAAATATATATAATACAAACTTACCATATATTACAAACTTACCGGAAAATAATATTATATTGCCGGATGATAATATAACAATACACATTTGGAGTGGTCGGAATATAGAAGACGAACAAATAATATTTGGGTATTTGGCCGGAATATAGAAGATGGATGAAAGAAGAGCCGGCTCTTTGAGAAATAGAGAAAAAAATGATTAGGGGAAAAAATATGAAATATTATGGTTTAAATATAGTTAAGTAGATGACATGCCATTGATAAGAAAGGTAATGAGTGACATGGCCTTGAGGTGGCATTGATGTGGATGCCCTAGAAGCTTGACAGGTGGAAAATGCATCTTGCTTTAATAGTATGTATAGATTTAATATTATACATTTTTTTTACAAATATGCTTTATAAATTTTTAGATCTTAGATTCAATCCATGGTTAAGCATTTTTTAGAGAATGTGAGTTTTTTCTTTTTATTTTTTACTTTTTATGTTATAGTTAATGTTTACTTTTTTTTTCCTAATGTATATATGTTTTAAATTTACATAACGTTTATTCTTTTCTATTTCAATTAATGTGTATGACATAAGACATTTTGAATATTGAATTCATTAGATGATTAAGTTTTAATTAATATGTGTGTTTTAATACTCATGGTATAAGTTGTAAATATATTTTAACTTTTCATGTATCTCAATTAGTCTTTGTATGTTTTTATGTTTGAATTAAAATAACAATGTAATGTCTTAGAGGGGAAGGGGCACTAGTATCGGTAAGGTTTATGGGTTGTTTACCACATAACAAACCCACCCCTAACTATGTTTGCCAAATTACAATTTGTGACAAAGGTTTACCACATAGCAAACCCATTGGAGGTTTTTGATTACATTTAATTGTTTTATATTTTTAAATTAAAATAAAAAAAAGTTTTAGGGTACTTGTGGGCATGTGTTTCCAGTTATTTTATTGTTTGTGGGTACTTAAGAGTATAAATGAAATAACTGTGTATGATTGGTCGGTGCATGAGTACTACCCATAAGTGTCCCCTACCCTCTTATAATCTATGTAAAATTATCTTTTTTTAATATATAACACTTGCATTTGATTCAATTTAAACATATCTATCATATTTATGACGTTTCAAATATTTTACACATGTGTGTAACAAAGTATTATCCTAATAAGTATTAATAAATAATAGACAAAATGGCAAAACTCGTCCTTTATGTTTGTACGGTTTTTCAATGGACGTCATTTGACAAACTTAATGACATAAATCATCCTTTATGTTCAAAAAACGTTGCACGGTTCGTCTTTTCACTAACGAGGGTTAGTTTTTCTCGTTAAATCTAGTCATATGCATCTCATGTGAGGGCAATTTAGTCTTTTTACCTTCTCAGAGGTTATTTGTGTAATTGACTTAAAATATTAGGATTTAAATAAATAAAAAAATTTTCTCTTTTTCAACCATCTTCTTCCCAAATATTCAAAACGCACCATTAACACCACTCACCACTCACCACCCATCATCTCAGAAACCCTAGATCTACCAATCCTTACAAAGATCTAATCAATAATCAATTTACTCAACAAACCAACTCCCATCATCATCCTACCGATCCGACAAGAACTCGGACACCAAAATAAACGCAGCAAACCCCATCATCACAAAGAAAAAACTCAGACCCCGTACCGACCGCGGGTCTCACAAAGAACCCGCCACCTCCAAATGGTGTCGGAGCATAATACGGCACCGAAAACGATAACTCAGGCACGCAGGTTCAAGTACTAAAGCTTATGGAGGACGACGGAGCCGACGAAAACGACCGCCCGCCCGAAGCAGCCATGACATGGTGGTGATCATACAATAACAAAAACCTCAACAAAAGCCTAGTGATTAGGGGTTTTTGTATTAACTTGAAAAAAAATGTTAATTGATTTGAGAATGAGTTGATTAAGGTGGTTTTTAGTGTGAACTAAAGTGGAATTGTGTTGCTTTTGGAGTTTGGTGGGTTGAAATTAGTTTTGCCGTTTTGAATTAGGGTTAGTGAAGAAGCAATTGACTCTGAATTTGAGGAAATGGGGAAATTTGAAGGTGTGGTGAACCAACTACTAGATCTAGGGTTTCTGAGATGATGGTGATAGGTGGTGGGTGTTGTTAATGGTGGGTTATGAATATTTGAGGAAGAAGATGGTTAAAAAGAGAAATTTTTTATTTATTTAAAGTCTAAAATTTTAAGTCAATACACAAATCACCCTAAGGGGGTAAAAAGACTAAATTGCCCTCACATAAGGTGCACATAACTGGATTTAACGAAAAAAATTAACCCTCGTTAGTGAAAAGGACGAACCGTGCAACGTTTTTTGAACATAAAGGATGATTTATGTCATTAAGTTTGCCAAAGGACGACCATTGAAAAACCGTACAAACATAAAGGACGAGTTTTGTCATTTTGTCTAAATAATAATACAGTGGCAATATCGTCAATCCACTAAAAACCCACTTGCTAAAAACAAAACCCTCCATCTCCGGCAGCCGCCACTACCACTTGTCTCCTATGGCGGCTCCTACTTCCGACGGCCACCGTGATGGCGTCGCCAAAGACGACCGCATCTCACGTATCACATCCGCCATTCGCGTCATTCCAGACTTCCCTAAACCAGGTACACAAAACACTTACAACTTCTTTATTATATGTTTCAAAGATATTATTAACTAATAAGAGTTTGAATTGTGTGTTTGTGTAGGGATATTGTTTCAGGATATAACGACTTTGTTGCTTGATCCAGTGGCGTTTAAGGACACCATCGATCTGTTCGTTGAGAGGTATAGAGATAAAGACATCTCCGTTGTTGCTGGTAATAATAATATATGTATCTTCATCTTGCTAGTTAGCGTTTATATGTTTTCATCTGTACATATTTGTTGTAAAAAGTTACAGAGAAGCTTTATTTTGTTTCAGATTTAACCTTACCTGCTTTTAGGGCTGTAATCGAGCCGAGCCAGGGTGTGCTCGAGCTCGAACTTAAATGAGCTGAAAAATCAAGCTCGAGCTAGGCTCGTTTAAACCTAGAGCCGAGCTCCTATATTTTTTTTGTTTGTTGTTTATTTAACTTTTATTTTTACAGATTTTGATATATAAATGACAAGACAAAGATATAATTTTAACGTTATATGTTTTATTTTTGTTCTTTTTTTTTATAATGTTTAAAGATTGAGTGGCATAATATATAATTTATGTATTATTTCTATTTTTTATTTTTTTGGTATGCGATAGCTATATATAGACATTCAGAATTTGAGTTTAATCTAAACGGGCCGAGCCGGCTCTTTTAAAATCGAGCTTTTTTCGGATGAGCCGCGAACTCTTTGAACAGCCCTATCTGCTTCAAATTTGAAATTGGCATTTACACTGTTTTCCTTCTCTATTTGTATGAATATGATATGAGCTGATTATAGTTATAATAATGCAGGTGTTGAAGCAAGAGGATTCATTTTCGGTCCTCCGATTGCGTTGGCCATTGGTGCAAAATTTTGTTCCTATGCGAAAACCAAACAAGTTACCTGGTACATTAACTTCAAGTCTTTATTTCTTTGTGTATTGTAGTGTCTTTGTGTGTGTAATTGTGCATAGTTGAATAATATGTGTCAAATCATGAAGCTCATACAGATACAGATTTTTTGATCTTCTGTAGTTTGCAGAGTTATGCACATGTAGAAATGAAGATACGGGTTTTTTTAATAAGGTGTTGACTGTTGATAATTTGTGTTATTACAGGAGCTGTTATATCAGAAGAGTACTCCTTGGAGTATGGAACAGATAAAATCGAGATGCATGTTGGAGCTGTACAAGAAGGTGAACGGGCTCTTGTAATAGATGATTTAATCGCAACCGGAGGAACCTTGTGTGCTGCAATCAATTTACTCGGTAATATTTGTTTTTATTTGTTATCATTATCCTTATTTTTATATAATCTACAAAGTCTCGTCCTTCTGATTTCAGAGCGGGTTGGAGTCAAAGTAGTCGAGTGTGCTTGCGTTATTGAGTTGCCTGAATTGAAGGTATAGCTTTTGATTAACTTAAAATAATATTATTAATATATGTTCTCATACTTGTGGTTGGATTTTTGGTTTGTATTTTGTGACTATGAAATGGTATTAGTTTGCATCATCTTACTGGTTTTAGGGTCGGGAGCGATTAGGAGACAAGCCGCTGTATGTGCTCGTGAGTTGAATTTGTTCTTATTGTTTTCTACAAGCTTTAATTGGTTCAAAAATGGGTTTGTTTTTTGCAACCAATACTCACATTTGTACTCTTTGTGATTTAACATTTGATCGATGAGCGTTCTTGGTGTTATTGGCTTTGTGAACCTTAAATAAAATGGTTTAGGCTTATGATTATATAAAGCCAGTATATGTTAATTTGTAATCTTTATGCATAGGTCAGTGGTAGTGCTTACAAGTTAGCAAGATATTTGAGTATAGACAAAGTTAAAAGAAAGATTAGATTATTGGACAAAGGTGCAACCATTCTAATCTCTTTTTCACATGGATGATGCATGCTCATTGAGTTGACTCAGTTAGCTCGTGGCTCTAACCGAGTTTTCGTGTTTGTGACTTGTTTTATTTGAGATTGTCTGTCTTTAAATTGTTATTCAAAGTTTAAATAAGAATCTATAAGATCATTAAAATAAAAAAAGAGTGTCAACTCACTGAGCCATAAACTGGCTAGTTGGATGCATGCCCAGCTTCTAGCGTAGATTGAGATAACAAGCCAAGCCTGCTCGAGCCAGTGTTGATGCTTGACCAGCTTGCTTGTTGAACATTAATGTACTACAAACACAACATTATAAGGTGACTTAAGTATGTTTGTAATACTATAAGAACAAGATACACCAATCTGAACTTTTTAGTGTCGATGCACGAACGAATCTCTAGAAAATCACCATTTAAACCCATAAATTTCTTATACAAATCATCTTTAGGTACCTGATTGTGTAGCACTTTTTGACACCACAACCTTTAATGTTCATCAAACCCAGGTTTCTGGAGTATAACCGTTCTAGGTATCGAAAGAAACGCCATGTTTCCGTTGAATCAGTTCATACAACAGACTCTCAGTTGACCCATTTTCCAAACCACCTCATTTTGCCGGCTCTAAATTACTTTATTTAAGATTTCAAGGATAGAGGATGACTGGAGAGACAGGAGTGTTTCACTGGTTCTTGATATTCTTTTTGGCTGAACATCCTCATCCACCTCAGCAAACGATTCCAGAATAGATTCAAGACCTTTGCTTCCGATCAATATTGGAAACAGTGATATTATTTCGCCTATGTTATGTTGTAGTGCGTCAAGTGACATCCACATGATAGTTTAGGACAATCGGACATTATTTTGAACCACTTAGGATTATAACCCTAATCTTAATGCATCAACACCTTTCACCATACAAGTTTAGACGTTTAGTCGTTATGAATTAGTCAATACGAATCTTCATTTATTTAATCACAAAGTTTGTTTATGTTTGTTAATTTAAGAATTTCAAGCTTATATCTCATTAAACATGTAGTCATTTGTGACATTATTTTAGGATAAGTATGCTTACAGTTATTATGTCGAAGTTTTTGTGATTTTGTATTTTTGTTTATGTTGCATGTTGGGCTCTTAATCTAATGAGTGGGCTATGTTTGGATGCGGGCTTGTCTTGAGATGTCTCCTTGAAGTCCATCTAGGCCTTTATCGATCTAGCCTCTAGTCCTCTACATTCCAAATACACGATTGATTAAAGTTGGAAAGAATTCGTTTCTTAGTTTAACAGTTACAAGTTACAAGTTGTTCAGTTCCTTAAGGAAACTTCTCTTGATCTCCTCGGCTATAAATTTCGATCACCCTCTGATGTTCGGTGGACCTGAGGAAACATTAGTAATAATCACATAACTTAACTGACACGCGAACTTTTAGTTAATCAAATGCATTTTAAGACATTGTTTAAGCAATTAAGCTGTTAAGCACCATGTTTGGTATACTACTATACTCTTGAACATGCTATTGTGACTTGTTTCTAACATGATTATCAACGGGCATGTGTCAATCTTGATATTATCGATATAATTAATTGATTATTATTTTTTTTTTCTTTTTCTCTTTACTTCGCTCCTTGGCATACATGATCACATATTTAATTTTGTAAAAATCATTGAAAAAAAGATTAAATAGTTAGAAGCAATAATTAATAGATAAGACTTATGATGAGTTTATTACAAGGTTAATAACACATGGGTTTATTGAAATATAACAAGAACATGTGAAACTCTATAAATTACACGACGCGCCATTGCTAGATTGACTTGCACTGAGCCACAATCTTACTTAAGAAACATTAGTTAGGGAAGAAGGCCTTAAACCATTTCTGCTTAACAATGACTTGTAACAATACTTAGTATATATACTTGTAATATCATGCAAATCAGGTCATTCACTCTTTAAATGTTCTCTCTTATATAGTTATTTTTGGTGATTGCATATATATACACCTATTCACACGCTAAGGATGGTCACAAATAGATTTGTTTTCCTCCGACAAGATTGACAACGTTTTGGTTGGTGCATTTAGGTTTTTTCATGTGGAAGTCGGTATCAAGACCATTTAGGATTTAGTGTTTGCTTATTCATGAATAGTTATAATTTTCTTATAATAAATACAAGTGTGAAGTGTCTTTTCTATCATGATAGAGACCTAAAACTGGATTGAAATTATGTTACTACTTTATAACCACAAATCAACGTACAATAGAAATTTTTTGACGTTGGAAAATACTATGCATATATATAAACATAAAAAAAATGTAACATTAAAAAAGAAAACTAAAAACACAAATCACAGGTATACATCCCAGCCTATTGTTTTATTCCCATAACTGTAACTATTGTTTATTAATTTGTTTGTTATTTAATTTTGGTGTGGGCAAGTGGATGATGCTAATCTGACGAATCCTCGCTGTGAACGGCGTTGCCGGATCTTGGTCGCCGTAGAAGCTCAATCAGCGTCTCCCCCTGTCCACCATACAAATCATTCTTTTTAATACGACAAAACCACCCACACTAAAATATAGCTTTGCTTTCATTAATTTAATCCAACATATTTACATGTTTCTAGAATATCATACTTACTTTATACAAAAGTATTATTATATATTACTTAAAACTTAAGGTTGAGTGGTATACAAAGGTGGCGTTTGGTACATAATGAGTAACGACTTTCATAAACAATTAAACATAATACTTTGAAACCACATAAACAATTAAACATAAATCCTTGTAAAGTTAAATAAAATAAAATAAAATTATGTATTTGTTTAAGTTTTTGTTTCCATACACTATGCATGATCTATAATGTGGTTTTCATTATTAAGTTTTAAACAATTCTTTTGGTAATTTTATATAGAAAACAATTAATACAAATTGCTATAAATATAAAAAAGTAGAGAGTTAAGTAAATTAGTAATTTTTTTTTTAAAAACGACAAATTTGTTTTTGTCGTCTGAAAGACTTGAATCCAAGATCTCCCAATCTAAGATATTTTAAGTAAATCAGTTACCTTTTGTTTAGCACGACTAGTACCAGACTCTGACAATGCCACAAGAGGCGGGATCGCTCCTTCACGAACCACCATACTCCGGTACGCCACACTCTCATCACACAACCGCAACAATATCACCACCGCAATCTCCTTCTGCCATTGCGTTCCCACCTCCACAATCTCCACCAACACCGGAATCCCACCTTCCTCCACCACCGCCACCTTTGCCTCCACCAACTCCACCAAAACACTCATCACAAACGCCGCCTTATCCACCATATTCATCCCAAAATCCGCCATCAACTCAACCAACACCTTCATAACCCCTGACTCCACAGCTCTAATCTTATTCTCATTAACCGAACACAACGAATACAACGCGGTACACGCATCCTTTTTGCCACGTGTACTTCCGGTTTCTAAAAGGTTCACAAGTAATGGAATCACTCTTAACCGTCCGATTGACAATTTGTTTTCGTCAGATTGAGATAATCTCAGAATCGCACACGCGGCGTTCTCTTTAGCCGTTGATGTTCCAATCATCAACGCGTTAACCAACGGTTTGATTACATTTAAACAACATAACTCCTCTTTGTTTTCATCGCATAGAGATAAGTTCAAAACCGCTGTGACTCCGTACTCTTGAAGCTGTAAATCCGACGACGAGATTAACGAAATCAACGGCTGGATTGCACCGGCTTTAGCGATCTTCAATCGGTTATCGGGATTGTTCTTTGCTAGTAACCGTATCTCCATTGCCGCTTGTAATTGATCGTGGATTTGAGTCCGGTGACTAGGTTTTTGATTAGGTCGTCGGTGGCGCGTGAGAGGAGTACGCGGCGGTTGTCCAACGACGTCGTGGTGAATTCGCCTGATCGGTCGCTGTTGCAATCGCTGAAGGCAGT
This sequence comes from Bidens hawaiensis, assembly GCF_021521415.1. Classification (NCBI taxonomy): domain Eukaryota; kingdom Viridiplantae; phylum Streptophyta; class Magnoliopsida; order Asterales; family Asteraceae; genus Bidens; species Bidens hawaiensis. The sequence continues at coordinate 613,707 of NW_027491957.1, forward strand.
GGAATCATCGGTTGTGGTGGTGAGTGTGAGATTACGTTCGAAGTATGAGTAGTTCGTTTGGAGGAGTTCAGTCTCCGTCACCATTACCGGAATATGCTGCCGGAAGTTGTAACTCCGATGGGATAATAATAATATTTAGGGGGCAGGACACCCTGTACGGATGCTAAATATGATTGGTGATATAGAGGAGCCGTACTCGTCTTATCACGTGCAAACCGTGTGACTCTTTGAAACGCGTGTATAGAAGCTTTCTTTTTTTAAACAACGAATTGTCCACATGTCCCGTATGAGATTACCTAAGGTAAAGGTCACCGTCAGCTAGCCTAAAATAGTTATACAAAGTTTTTAAGTGTTTTCAAGTTATTTTAAGTTTGGGGAAAACTCACATGCATTAATGCTCACTAGTGGTAAAACCCAAACATAATCAGATTCGAACCAGGGATCGCAAAAATCCCGACCTTCCTTTATTAAGCCACTTATACCCTCTCCTAAGTGTTGTTTGTGGGGATCGAATCTGGGTATTCATTGAAAAACATAGGCTTGCTACCACTACACCATATTGAAAAACACTATAGAAGCTTCGATAATTTGAGGACAATTTCAACTTCATTCTAATTTTGTTATCTTAGTTTTTAAAAAGGCGAAAAATATATACATTGTAATTTGCTTCAATCAAACAATAAGAAACTGATGACATAACAATACATTCCAAAAGTTGTGGAATAACGATGACGTTGAGTAAAGAAATTGTCAAGATGCGTCAAAAATAGACATCTCTTCATAGTTATCAAATACTTTGTAATTTACTAGATGCGATCAAGATCATCCACGATTGAATTCACAACGTTAGTTGTAACTTGTTGATGTCCTTGTCTGGAACTTTTGACCAAGAATGATGTAGTTGTAACATTTTACATTAATTGTCGTCATGTTTCTTTAGTTTAATTCAATACTTTTCGATCAAAACCTTAAATTGTAAAATTAATTATGTTTCTTATGGTATATTGTTTTGTCTTATTTGCTTTATGACTTTTATAAGTTGCTAATAATCTCTGTGATGGTAAAGATAAAACTAAACCAACTAAAAATTGAAATATGGATTTTACAATTTGAAATAATAAGCAGCAAATCAACTTTCAAAATGGAGGTTATCGTTTACATCCTTGTAAATATACAAGATAAAAGGGATTTTAGGTGGAAAAGAAATTTGCTATTCTAAAAAAAATGGTAAATCAAAACATGGTCAATCCTCTACAATCGTTTATTGCTTTCAAACAACAAGAAATTGATGACATAGCAATACATTTCAAAAGTTGGGGATTGATGATGACGTTAGAGTAAAGAAATTGTCTAAGATACGTCAAAAATAGATATTTCTTTACAGTTATCAAATACTTTGTAATTTACTAGATGTGGTCAAGATAATCCACGATTGAATTCACAATGTTAGCTGTAACTCGATGATGGCCTTGTCTGGAACTTTTAAAAGTAAAAAAAACGTTATAGTTTCTTTGCAAACACAAATAAACCAAACAAAACTCACCAGAGGTGGACCATGTCAACCCTAGGGGCATTCTTCGGGTTCGTTTTTTCGATTTCAGGTTTTTCGGGCGGGGTTCTTTGGGTTTCAAAGTTTTAAATCTTGACTCGAAACCCAACCCGAATCTCTCATGAGTTTTTCGGGTCCGGGTTTTTTCGGGTTGGGTTAATCAGGTGTCAACAATCTTAGAAAACAAAACAAAAAACAAAAAAAAATTTAAAAACTACAATCTCAAAATTAAAACAACATATTATTATTTGCTCGTAACCAAATAAACAAATAATAAACCAAGGGGTGTTCTTGATAAAAACAATCCAAAAGAAGAGTAAAACTAACTTGAACCATAAGCGCCTTCAATCGGGCGTGATTTGGTTGTTCGATTACGATTGCTATTAGTAATAAACGGAAAACATAAATTAACAATAAACAATCGATTAGGACCATATTATAATAATCGTAGTGGCAAAGACTAAGCCTATTATATCTAAAAGTATATTAAATTTCAAAACTAAAGTGTATTCAGATTGGGCCGAAACTTATAAATCAAACCCGAGAACCAATCCAGATTACTTCGGTTCGGGTTCGAGTTAATCATTTCTCGGGTTCAGGTTTTTCAGGTCGGGTTAATTCGGGTTCAAATACGTGTTTTCTTGGATTGGGTTTCAGGTAAAAGTGACCGCCCTAGTAAACCCTCTACAATCCCAATTGACCACAAACAAACACATTATAATTTGTCGTCATGGTTTGGGAAAAGCATTATTGTTTCCATTTTAGTGAGAGAGAGTTTGATTTCATGTATATAAAAGAAACCTTGACCCAAGAAGATAAAAATTAAAAAATTAAAAAATTAAACTAGAGTTAGTAACATCACTCTAGAATACATAGTTTAGGTTAAGGTCGTTGTTTAACACGGGCCTTTAACAAATTTCAATGTTTATTTATATGTTTTCTAAATAAAAATTAAATAAAAAAACACGGTTGAACCTCTAAAGATGCCCGACAAATCTATATGTTTGTGGGCAGACGGTTAATATTTTATATTTAAGTCAATATTATCCGGTCTTTGAAAGTGCATTGATAATATGGGAAATGTTAACGTATAAATGAAATTAACGTGCTAAACGTGAAAATCAAGTAGAGTAATTATATATACAAGTAGAATAATTATGTAATTAATCTATAATTCTCATGTTTAGCATGCTAATTTCATTTGTATTTGATCCAAACCCTTGATAATATTTTGTATTAATATTTTTTTTAATAAATAAGTAGTTTTCTGTGATTCGGTCAAATCTGATCTAAAAGGGTGTTTGGGATTTCTTCTTAAAAATGTTTTTTGCTTTTTGGAGAGGTAAAATGTTCAAAATGCCCCTCCAAAAGCACCTAAAAGTTAATTGGTACTTTTAGATGCTTTTGGAGGGGCATTTTGAACATTTTACCTCTCTAAAAAACAAAAAACATTTTTAAGAAGCAATCCCAAACATACACTAATTCATTGGAATTGGACTACAACCAAGAATTTATTTTATCTTTCATCATTGTGAATTGTGATGAAGAATTTGAAATAGAGTATATTAGTAGAGTATATGAATATACAGAAATAGATACAAGGCTTCTGACTTAGAAACAAAATAAGTAGACGGGCTCAAATAAAAGAAAATAAGGGTTTGGTCAGGAAGCCTCCGTTGTCTTCAATCTCCGTTAAGATCGGTGGCGGACCTAAGAATTAATTTCTTGGGAGCGACATCAGGACTTAACACTAATTTTAATGAAAATGATCAGGATTTTCACATACAAATAACAATAAAAAAAATTAAGGTGAGTGACCGTACCTGATTAAGGCCACGAGTTATCTTCTTGTCTTCCTTTAAACCGGGCTCAAACCAAGAATGCACCTCTACAACCCAACAATAGAAGCCTAAAAATTTTAGCATCCTTAATTCAACAATTCCACCCAAATTTGGCAAGTTGTACATCCAGTTTTTCCAAAAACTCAATTAGAGGTGGCAATGTGAGTGGATTGGGTTGGATTTGGGTGATGAGTCAGGATGAGTATAGGTCAGGATGGATATGAGGTCAGGATGGATATGGGACAAGATGGGTAAAGCTAACCCATCTTAACCAAAGTAAATGTTGACATAAAAAGGGTTTTAAAAACCCCTCAAAAAATATTCAAAAAAACTATTAAAAAACTAATAACTCAAAATATAAATAAAAACACAAAATGTAAAATAACTAAAATGTTTCCAACATCATTCTCGTTCATTAAAAAAAACGTTATGTACCGGTTTAGGTTCGAGTTTTTCGGGTTTTTTTTGTCGGTTCGTTTTTTCATTTCGGTCGGTTTCAGTATCTGCTCGGTTTTTTCGGTTTCATTGTTGTTTTGTTTTAGTCAGTTTTTCGGTTTCATATCGTTCCTTTTGTTTCGTTTCGATTCATTTTGTTTTATTTTGGTTGGGTACGTTTCAGTTTTTTTGTTTCGTTTTGGTAAGGTTTTTGATTGCATTTCGTTTTTTTTCGTTTTGGTCAGTTTTTCGGTGTCATATAGGTTTTTTTGTATCGTTTTGGTCGTTTTTCTATTTTGGTTCAGTTTCGTTTCAGTTTTTTTGTTTCGTTTTGGTCGGTTCAGTGTTTTTGATTCGTTTTGGTCAGGTTTTTAAATTGCATTTAGTTTTTTAATGTTTCCTTTTGGTCAGTTTTTCAGTTTCAATTCAGTTTTTTTGTTTCGTTTCGGTCGTTTTTCTATTTCGGTTAAGTTTTGTTTCGGTTTTTTTGTTTCGTTTTGGTCGGTTCAGTGTTTTTGTTTTGTTTTGGTCAGCTTTTCAGTTGCATTTCGCTTTTTTTTGTTTCATTTTGGTCGTCTATTTCGGATCAGTTTCGTTTTGGCTTTTTTGTTTCGTTTTGGTCAGCTTTTCGGTTTTATATCGATTTTTTTGTTTCAGTTTGGTCGTTCTTCTATTTCAATTCAATTTCGTTTTGATCGGGTCGGTGTTTTTGTTTTTTTTTCCAGCTTTTCAGTTGTATTTCGCTTTTTTTTGTTTCGTTTTGGTCAAATTTTTGGTTTCATATCGGTTTTTTGTTTCATTTTGGTCGTTTTTATATTTCGATTCAGTTTTGTTTCGGTTTGGTCGATTCGGTATTTTTGTTTAGTTTTGGTTAACTTTTCGATTGCATTTCGCTTTTTTTGTTTCGTTTTGGTCAGTTTTTCGGTTTCATTCCATTTTTTTGTTTTGTTTTGGTCGTTTTTCTATTTCGGTTCAGTTTCGCTTTTGTATTTTTGTTTCGTTTTAATCGGTTTGGGGTTTTTGTTTCGTTTTGATCGTTGTTTGGGTTTCGGATGAGTTTTGTTTCGCACGTGATAGTTTTGGTATTTTGAATTAGATAAATTTTGGATAACTTGGATATTTTATTTTGACCCATTTTAACATATAAATAAAACTCACTTGTATATTTTCAACACATCCTGACCCACTTGAAGAATTTTTATGATCTATCCTAACCCATTTTACTTTTAAAGTCTATCTACCTTGACCAAAAACAATCCATTTAAGTTGAGTTTGACACCGTTAAATAACATTATCATTATCTATGTGGAGTCTATGTATTTAGCTTCTTGTTAACTTTAATGTCACATAGACTCTGTCTATGTGGAGGTCATGTATATAACTTTTTTATTAGCGTGAATGCCACATAGACTCTTTTATTGACGTGGAACGTCACTTCATTAATTCAACTATTTAACTGCTATAAATACAAATGAATATTATCTTGTATATTTAAAAGAAAGAGTGCATGAAGATTTTGAAATGCTTGAAATGTCACGTTATCAAATTTAAACCTGTTTAAAGAGTAAAAAAGTCAATTTAAAACCCGTTTAAAGAGTTAAAAGTTACTTTTTAAAACACTTTTACGTCTATATATGTTTTAAACAAGTTTGATGTCAGAGAAACATACCAATATTGGGTTAACTAGACGTGCATAAATCGGGTATTGTTAAAAACCCGAACTGGTTCGGAACCGAGTTTTTTTACACCGGGTAGATAATGGGACCGGTTCCAGTCTGGAACCGGTTCAGTTCCGGACCCAAACCGATCACATGAAATGGCAACTTTTAGGAACCGGGTAGGGTAGGAACCGGAACCGGGTATTACGTAAAAACCGGTTCCGCCGGTTTTTTTTGAAATTCAAATAATATAGCCGTTAGGAACCGGTTCCAACGGCTATATAGCCTTTTTTGATCGTTGGAACCGGTTTTTTACTATATAAACCTTACCAACATACTATAAATAGTAATGTATTGTGTGTTATCAAGTTAAACCACTTTCAAAAGTATAAAACACACTCTAAATCACAATTAAGGTTAAACCGAGAAGAAATGACAACTAATGATGACGTTGTTATGGTGATCGAAACAACACGATGCCCCGATGTTTGGGTTCATTACTATTTGTGTGTCATAAACAACGCACAAGAGATGGCTCTGTGCAAGTATTGCTCGAAGTTTCTTAAAGCGGGGTCGAACTCGACATTACGAAAACATACGAACAAGTATTGTCGTGAGAAAAGAAGTTTGGATGCCAAGAAAGCGGAAGTGGGGAAGTCGTCCAGCTCTACAACTCAAGCATCTACCGCCGTTGACAACGCTTAATCGTTGAAGAACGCCGGATTAACACGACGGACGTTGTTTTTTAGTTTAAGTTGTTATGTTTAGTATCGTTTATGTTTTAATAATGTTTGTAATAGTTATTGTTTAAATAAATAAAATGTTCGTCGCTATTAAAAAAGTAACAAAAAATTAATCATGACTAATAAGAAATAAACCGGTACTAGTAATAAACAAAACAAAAGTAGTTATTAAACAAATCAAAACTAAATATTAGTTGAACTTGTTACAAATAATTTTACTAAAACAAATAAAAATTACAACTCTTCTTCGTCTTCACCCTCGTCTTCATTCTCGTGTTCACCTCGTCTTCATTATCGGAAGAAAACCCGTCCTCCGCCTCCTCATCATGAATAGGACGCTCTATTGGTATTTCGTCTTCAAAGTTCGCCTTGTGTTGTACACGATCCACCACATACAAATGGTCCTTTAGGCAAATGCAAACCTCTAGCGACCGGGAGTTAATTTTGTTCTTCGCATTAATAATACTCTCCCACTAAGAGAAAAAACCGATTCGGAAGCAACCGTTGAGGCTTGTACGGCAAGCAAATCACGAGCCATGGCGGATAGAATAGGAAATTCGTTTTGTTTTCCTTTCCACCAAGCCAACAAATTAATATTGCGAATTTCGTCGACCGTTGCGCCCTCAACATAGTTTGCTCCACTATATCGACCAAGTTCGCTAGTTGGTGTGTTTCCTCTTTGCCTCTTAGATGCCGATTCACGAACCACATTCAATAAGTTTATAAGTGGGTCCTTGCACGGCCTACTAGTTGTTGTTTTTTTCAAAAAAGACGATCTCGTGCTTGGACCATACATTTGAAAATAATGGTCATAAAGGTCTTGAAGGTTTTTGTTGAACTTTTCCTTCGCTTCCGTCGACAACTTCGGGTCGATCTCGTGCATACCCATGTTGTCGAATATTTCCTCGATCGTTGTCTCAACCCCATGAACATTCCAATAGGGGTTTAAAGCGGCGACACAAGTAAAGACCGACGGTATGTTTTCAAAATATTTTAAAAACTTTTCATTCATCGCCACAACAATATTCTTGAAGAGTTTGTTCTTCTCCTCAAACTTTTTAAAAGTACAAGACATGTAGTATAATTTTTGCAAAACCCAACAACTAGTAGGGTAATAGACTCCCGATAACATTGTTGTTGAGTTTTTGAACACGTCAAGATACTCCAACAAAAAACCGACATTGACCCAAACACTTTCCGGAAGCATATCGGCCTCGCGTACGTCAACAAGATTGTTATGAAAACTTTGTAGAGTTTGGCGTTGGGCGAAATCACACTTGAGCATATGACAAGTTGAGTTCCAACGGGTTGGAATGTCCCAATTCGGCCCCAAATACTTTCTTTCAACCGACTTGCAATAGTTCTTATATTCAAGATGTCTTCTTTTGTAAAGCCCCGTTACCGGTGCCTCACATTGGACGTTGGATTTACTCATAAACACAGTTCTAAATATTAGAGTTAATTAAAACTTTACGCGAAATATAAAACTTTCATAAAACATTACATAATTCATAACTTGTCTCAAAACATCCTTTGTCATTCAACATTAAAGCATTAAAATTAAAACATCATAAGTCTTCAGATGCCAGACTCTTATTCTTCTGCCATGTGTCCCCACTCAAGCCAGCTGTCTCATCCTACTCACCTGCGTGCATACTAAAAGTCAGCTACGCTGAGTGAGTTCTAGTTAATCATACATCAAACAATACATTCACTTACCTTCAATCATGCATCCGAAGATACATAATAATTACTCTACCAATTTACTTTTATTTCATACATACATACATACATACTTTATTACTTTTATACATTTTCTATCTCAGATATTATTAGGGTCTGATCCCTTCCTTTTCTATCTCAGATATTATTAGGGTCTGATCCCTCTTTCCTTTGTCTATCTCAGATATTATTAGGGTCTGATCCCTTTCTTGTCTATCTCAGATATTATTAGGGTCTGATCCCTTTTTACTTCTCTATCTCAGATATTATTACGGGTCTGATCCCGTCTTCTCTATCTCAGATATTATTAGGGTCTGATCCCTCTTTCTTCTTCTTCTTCGTTCATACTATCTTTACATACTCATACATATACTTTCTTTATTCATTATTACATACTCATATATCGTACATATATTTATATCATACACATTCACCTTTCATGTACATACCTCCCTTGTCAACACGTACAATATCCGAAGATCGTTCACGTATTAACAAGCTTTCATTCACAATGTACATACCTCCCTTGTCAACACGTGCAATATCCGGAGATCGTTCACGTATTGACAAGCTTTCATTCACAATCATAACATAATATCTATCACATAAATCATACATGGCATACACTTACCATTTAAGGTAAGTGCATTAACTATCACATCGAGTATGCACACAGCCCCGAAAACATAACAAGAAAATGGGGCTAGAAACTCACATGGATTCTGTTGCGTTCACCGTTAATCGTTATCCCCTTCTTTAACTGAGATCGACTAACTATATATAAGTTATACGTATCAAAACTCGTCCTATCGTATCAGATTACTTTAACTTAGTTTTAAGCGAACTTAGTATTAAGCGAACTTAGTGTTAAGCGAACTTAACATTAAACGAACTTAACATTAAGCGAACTTATTATCTAAGCGAATTTATCTTTTAAGCGAACTTATCATTTAAGTGAACTTATCTACAGTAGCGAACTTATACTGCGAAGTTGATCAGTAGGCGAACTTGCTTGCAGGCGAAGTTGTACAGTAGCAGTTTCGGGTTTGGTTTTGAACCCATAAACATCTCAGTTTTAACGTGAAATCCTTTGATACGATGTTAATAATTCCCGTGAACATTTCCATGGTCATTTTCGGATAAGACTCGGCCCGAAAACGCATAAAGTTTGGATCTTTAAGCTTAAAACGTTTAAAACTAGATCTAGGGTCTATTTTAAACGAGCCGTTCATAACCATGAGTTCGTTAAGTCTATTTTAATCTTCAAGTTTGCAACTTTACGATTTATCTAGACCCGATCTATCATCCTACCAATTTTCATATAAATTCGGTCATGAAAAGTAAACCTTTTTAACAAAAACGTACATTTGAAGTTTTTGTCTAATATCACTCGAGAGGCCCAAAACCATATCAAACGAACTCCGATTTGAGTGATTCAAGCGGCCACGGAACCGTCTCGTCCCGATCTACAAACCCATCAGCTCAACTTCGCCGGAAACGGCTGCTACAGTAGCTGGAATAGTGAAACAGTGGCCGGAAATCTTCATGTTGAGCTGCTACGGTTTTGCTAATAAAAGACGTACTTCTCGACCTATGATCGAAGATCTAATCGGTGGGAATCTTCATTTATATACCATAAACACTCGGTTAAAATTTGAGACCGATCCGACGGCTAGATCTCCGGGAATCTTTCTGTCTTGGTGGGTGGTTTTCTCAAAAACAGGAATTGGGTTAAGTGTGTGTTTTGATGGTGTAAGCTATGGTGCAGAGATGTATAAAAATGAAAAGGATTATGGTTTTAACGGGTATTTATACTCCCTTAAGCTCATGGACCTTAGGCCATCTTTCCTTTTTGGTCCATAATTAATTACATCTAATTAGCCTACATATCCTTCCATCTTTATTATTTTACTATTTTTCTATAAACTCAAGTAAACTTTTCCGTCTTAAATAAATAATATATTAATTATTTATTCTTGTAAATTTCGGGATGTTACATCTTTTACCACTTTTGAAGACATCTTGTAACATAAGTCTAAAAATTTTTAAATCGTCACAAATGTTTTCATTGTCGAGACATTTTTGAACAACCAAGTTGATGATATGTGCAACACATCGAACATGAAAAAAATCCCCGTAACAAGGTGGTGAATATTTAATGATAAATTTTTCTGCCGCCTTAGTATTGTTTGATGTGTTGTCAAACGAAATCAAAAATATTTTATTTCTCAAGTTGTAAGTCGTTATAACTTCATTAAGCAATTCAAACAATTTTTCGGCGGTATGTGGGAACGGGAAATTTTCAAAAGCGATGATGCGTTTCATCAATTGTCATGTCACCGGATCAACCCAATGAGCGGTGACACATATGTATCATTAGGGCAACCCGTGTGGTGCCGACCAAAATCGGTAGTTAAACTAACCATCGCTTGTAAAGAATGAATAAACTCGATTAACTCTTTTTTAGCACACTCCCACAACTTGATACAATGACGTCTTAAGGTAGTACGACTTACATGTGTGTATCGCGGTTGTAGAGTTTCTCGAATCAACGACGTCAAATCCGGGTCGTCAAAGTGGTTAAATGGCAAACCTCGCTGAATAACGAACTTTGCCATTCTATCTTGAACTTGATTAATGTGTAACGAAATAGTATACCATCCTTACCCAAGTCAACTTGATCGGTTCCGCCAATGCCTTTCAAGGCCTTGCAATATGGCTTCTCGATGTGCTTTCTCAAAGTCGAGTTGGAATCGTGCTTTAATTGTGTTCCCCATAGTTTGCAACGAGCCTTTTGATCACCATCGAGATTGACAACCAAATCCCAATTCTTCCATATGTCTTGGTTGCGGTTATGGGTGATCACCGCAACAACTTGTGGGTCATCTATAGCACGAACGGGTTCAATAAAAACATTCTTCTTAGCCTTCTTGTTAGTTTTTTTGATGGGTGCCATAATAATATTGAGTTGGATGGTCGGTTTGCTAAAGGAGAAGTATTTTAGTTTGTTTTTGAGTTTGGTGGTGAAACAAGTGGTGGAAAACAACTTATATATAGGTTTTGGGCATCAAGAACCGGTTCCAACGGCTATATTACCGTTGGAACCGGTTACAACGGCTCTTTTTTGTCTCAAAAACCGGTTCCAACGGTAATATAGCCGTTGGAACCGGTTACAACGGCTATAATTCTCTCAAAAACCGGTTCCAAAGGCTATATTACCGTTGGAACCGGTTCCAACGGCTAGTTTGACCTGCAGTTGACCTTTTTAAAAAAAACCATACGGAACCGGTTATTTCGGGTAGGAACCGGACCGGGTACAATTTGGAACCGGGTAGGAACCGATTGGAAAATACAATTGGTGGAACCGGGTATGAATTTCGGGTACAAAAATACCCAAACCGGGTATGAGGTCCATCGGGTAGAAACTGGAACCGGTTTTTTTGTGCACGTCTAGGGTTAACTATTCCTCCCCCCCCCCCCCCCCCCCCCCCCAAGGCCTCAAACTTATTCAACGTAGTAGTTTCAGCTTATAAATTCTATTTTTATGGTTAGCCTATTTCGTAGGCAATAGAGAGAACCGGAAAGAGATTTTTGGCCAGATTTAGCCTATATTAATCTGATGCCCGATTCTGTGTTAGTAAAGCATGTGACGGGTCAAAGGAATTCTGTTAATCAATATTTACATAATTTCTTTTGTACCAACATCTCTTTGGTTATACAAAATAAAGTTTTTTATTTATCAAGTTGGCAACTTCTGGGCTTGTTATTTGAAGCTCAATATTTAAAAAAAACACTTATTGCCTTCTCAATTTCAATATCAACAAAATCATATTATATCCAACAAAAACAACCAAACCCATAAAAAAAATTCCACTAACAACAAGGCTATTTAGCAGGGTCTGGTAATGGTAGGAAGTAGACAAATTGTTCCTCTATCTGAGTTTTCTTCCAAAGAGACCCCAAACTCCAAAACCATACATAAAGGTAACACAGAGTTCAAATCTAAATAGTTGAGAGAAAAATATATAAATAAATAGTATTAGTAATAATAGATAGACAAACAAAGATAGTGATAATAGTAAAAATAATATAACATTTACTAAAAAGTAAATAAATAAATTGAGTTAAGTTAAATAAATAAATACAAAACAGAAAACTTAGAGAAGTATGAGGATATGAAAAAATCATCAGAGTGACACGAGATAAAAATAAGGTAAGCATAAGCCCCTAAGGTACATTTCTAACCAATGCTATACCTTCTCCCTAAAAGTCCTTAAACTTGATCCTACTTCTCTAGTAAGTCCTACAACCAGATTATATTTCAAGTATAATTTCAACCAAAGAAACAATAATGAAAACATCATGGTCAGAACCGTCTAACCATGATGCACAGTGCCCGGTTTGATGCAAGATAATCAAATGTGGTGGTCACCTTTTTGATGTATTATAAATTACCAACCTGTTATTATTCCCAGATAATATACAACAATCCGTTATCAAATTACATCGTTCCAAAACAGGCAACTTCAAAACTGATGTTACAATAAACAAATTCCATTAAAACAACAGCAACAATCTCTTATTAAATACAAACAGTCGAATACTACTTACAAATGTACTTGATGCCTTGATGGCGAGCGTTGTGCTTATAAACGCCAAGACAACAATCATCCCATCTGCCACTGCACCGACAAAACAATAAGCTCATCAGATGCTAAAACTAAAATAAAGAAAACACCGAACGACTTACAAAAAATTGTGAAAATAAATTATACCTTAAGAGTCGGTTCGCCTTTGTTAGTATGCGAAGCCTGTTTTGCAGCCGCTTGCATCTGAGCACGTGCAGCTCTACCTGCAGCCGATTGTGCAAATTGTTCTTGCCTGCAAATTTAGTCATCAAACATAGAAATCAAATGTCATATTGATCCTTCAGTTAATCCATAACCGAATTAACAAACTATAATCGAATTAACCAACTTAACCTAACCGAACTGAACAATTGACCGATGTTCAGTTAAGCAATAACAGCTTAACCAAAAATTAAGGTTTTGTTTCGGTTTCAGTTAACCGTAACCGAATTAACCAACTTAACCGAACCGACTCACTCACAGATTCCTAACAAAGGTTTTAGTTTATATAAATTTTATAGGATCATCAATCAATTAAATAACCTACTGTAAAAATAGCCCTAGAACTAGAAACAGTAAAAAATAATAAAATTGCAAGCGATGATAACAAACAAGTTAGGTAAAATAACAAAGACTGATCGGAAGTTCCTAATAACAAACATATCAAATGAAAATGAGAAATAATAATAATAATAACCTTTTTTCTGCGGCTTCAGCGGCTTTCGCACGAGCTTCTTGAGAAGCTCTTTGTTCTTCTTCCAATCGCTCCTGTTTGGCTAACCCTCCGCCCAAGCAATCGAAGCAACCCATCTTCTTCTGATTCTTCTCTTCTCTTCTCTTTGTCGTCTCAATTTTGACCGGTCATACATACACAATATAATAAAACACCCAGATCAAACTATTTAAGTTGTTTTCTAGTAACCTTTATCTTTTGTATTGTTTCAGCTTCAGTCCTTGTAATTGTAGGTCAACATGTGAGGACCGAGAATAATAAGTGGCGGAACTAGAAAGTTTTTATGGGGTGTTGGAACTTGGAAGTTTTTGGAGGTCGGTTGTCTATTACTATATATAAATTATTATTTTTTCATTTCAATAGGATACTATACATACAAGTTTATCACTTGATACGTGTCAAGTTTACTGATCAACATATAAGAAAACGAAATAATGAATGAAATATTAATATATACAAGCTAGATTATGGAGCGGATATTCTGTTTCTCATTATTTTAGTTATACTAAACATATATTATTTGTTTTTGTGTTAGAGTTTTCTCTTAAAAATTTAGTTGAATCAACTGATGGAAACTAGAGTTGATTAAGTTGGGATTGGTTTGCAATTAGGTGGAAGCTTTTGGAGCATGTTATTTGTAACTTTGTCCTTGATTTGTGACATCTAACTAAACCACTACAATTTTTTTAAATGGCGCAAAATCCTCATTTATAAATAGTGTCTTTAAGTATTTAATATTTTGGATGTCTTTTATCATACCATGAAACATGATCACTTGATGATTTCTCAGTTACAAATGATGACCACAAACGATAATCCTGGGCAATGATGATCATATATGTTGGTTTGAAGATTCATTTCAAGCGAGTTCAATATCTGCTTAGTTTAGGGTTAAAAATGGTTTTGAGGGTTGTGATTGAGCAAAGCATCTAATAGCAATACGCAATAGGCAAAAGGGTGATAATTAAAAAGAAGTAAAGAACCCAAGAAAAATGTAAAATCACCAAAATGGTTGTATAGCAGCTATATAATGGCCAGATCTCATCCCAACAATAAAAACAATTCCAAGCCAGTTCTAAAAAGCGGCTATTCATAACCTGGTTCCAAACGGGTTTCTAGAAGAAAAATGTGGAACCGAACACAAGCCGATATGTGGGACTGGAACCAAATGTCTGTAGAATTGACTAAAAACCATTTTTACAATCACATCAGGTTCGGGTTTAAAACTAGTGTATGTTCCAGAACCGTTTTTAACACCATTAACAGTAGCATAGTATCCCAAGACATTGAGATACTATATCACGATAACATACTTATGGGTCAATATTGTGAACATGGTCCATATTTTTGGGTTTTCAGTGAACTTCATTAGCATATTCATTTTTGAACTTAAAATTTAAATAAATTATGATATAACTAGTTTTGTTTTTATTGATAAAATTTAGTTTCATCAATGTTACTTTAGTATAATTGGATTCACTCAAAATCAAATGAAATATAAAATAAATAAATATTATTACGAGTTCGGGGGCGTGAAATATACACTTGTATAACATTATTACGATTTCAAGCATCATTGAACCTTGAGGTTTTCCAAGGGGTACCACTATTGGTTTGAATAGGCATGGTTGGCAAAAAGTTGATTTAAAATGATCTTCAGTAGTAACTCCCCTGAAGGAAGCTGGTGTTATACGGTTGGATTTAGTAATGAAGTACACTACATTGAGTTGACAAGTGAGCTAATGAGCTGAGCTAGGGGTAGCTCGAGCATAACTCGTTTACAAACCAAAGCAAACCAAGCTCGGCTCGGTTCGTTTGCACCTGAGCCAGTCCGGTTTCGAGTGAGATTCGAGTTACAAGCTATTAGAATAGTCTTAATTACATATGATGTGTATATAATAATTAGATGAGATAAACTTATTCCCTAAATTTGTGTAATTGGCTGAAGCAACATGCTTAAAGTTCATACGGGACACATAACTCTTAAAACTTTACCCTTTAGAGAGCGTAGAGAATAACTATATATAGAGAATTAAGTATTTAAGTTTGAATCTGAAACAAAATAAAAATATACATATAGTTGGCTTTTAATACACCTAATTACGTACCTAACCCTATATTAAATTAAGACTAAGATAAAGAATCGCTTAATGACAAGAAGATACGTCTTTTATCTCAACATGCCTCATATAAATTGTCGCCACTTACATTAACGATATAAACAAGATTAAGGTACCAAGCGATCGAACTTTGAGTTCTACTCAACGTGCCTAATGCTACCAAAACAAAACAAACAAAAGAACCAAAAAAGAAAACATACACAACAATGCTACATAGACATCTCCACAAAGAATAAAAATCTACAAAACAACAAACATACGAGCAAAACCACTTAAAACAATAAACAAACCGAAACAACGTTATGTTAGTTATTTCTGTGGTCACCAAAATCATAGATTGTTCAATCTGATTACATCAAAGTTCGATCAGAAGCTTCCATTGTGGTGTTAAGCTGTTTATTGCTTATTATCGGTCCGTCTTGACTTATGCAACTAAGCTTTCTTCGTGATATTATTAGACTTCTTTGAAGTATGTAATATCTCTTTAACGTTGGGAACCAAATACCAACCAATAGAAGTACATAATATCACCAAAGATCGTCCAGAAAACATCAATAACACCAATATCATGATCACAAACAAAGCAAAATAATAACAAGACTTCCGCCACTCCCCGATCTTTCTTTTGCATTGATCGGACCTAATCTTTTTCCTAGGATCATTAACCAATGGTGCCGTGTTATCTTCTTTGGCTTCGTTACCATCATTATTCTGTTTAATAGTAGAAAGCTTCATTAAATGATCCACTTTTGGAGTATGTAACAAACTTGTGTTATGGTGTTTTCTATGATCTAGTAACTTGATCACAATAGGTTCGATTTCATTGGAGCTTGATCTGTAAATGAACTTAACCAAGGAGACATCTTCACACCCTTTTTGTGCCAAAATCTTGTGTCTTTTCTCGTCAAGATCAGCCACAAGTGCCTCAAACTTGTCAAGCCCACAATCTGAATACGCGTTTGTGGCATTTTTACGGCTTCGGCTACCGAAAATGTGACGTCTTCTTGTTGGTTTTCTTGGAGATGTGGAAAAACAAATGAAGGCCATGTTCATTTGTGTGCGCGCGTGTGTGTGTTGGAGTTTTTAATATGTGGGGAATGTGTGGTTCTTTTACAAATATGAGAATCAGAGTGGTTAGGAAGAAATTTAAAGTATATGGATGATGTTTTGTCTAAAGAGTAAATCCAACAGTGAGAATAGTCAAACATGAAAGTTTGACTATTAGGATTGAAGGGGAAGCTTTGGTGAATCTTCAATACTGAAAAACATAAAATGGAATTTTACTTGGCTGCTATTTAACTTACTATGATTATATGTATCAGATTGTTTGTCGGTATCAAGAAGACACATGCGTGGAGGTTAGTGGTAGTAGAGTTGCGGATGTTGACGTGAATGTGTGAACATACGAGGTTGAATTAAACAAGATAAAAAGGAAACAATGAAACTAAACTATAATGCAATTAGAATGTTATTTTCTTTGTATTTCTAAGATAAGGTTATTAAACCAAGTTATTAGTAGCTCTTTCTCAAGGGAAATTCTTGTGATAAAGCGTCTCTCTTCTATTTTCGAGGTTGATGGTTTAAATTAACAAGATGCATGTATAGATGTATATTAAAAAGTAGATTACGAGCTTTATCAATGGTTGTATTTTTTTGTTGTAAATGATAGTCTAAAGACATTCTTTATAGGAAATCGTGAGTTTCAGACTCTATATAGTATTTTGTTTAGGGTTGTGCTAGGGGATTCTCCAATTGTAGGTTTCCTCTTGAGTGAGTGAGTCAGGTTTGTTACGTTTTGTTTATCGGACGAAAGAGTGATCTATTTGGCAGGGTGGGTTCCGGGTGTCCGGGTCTTTGCTGTTAAAAAAAGAATATACTTAATTTAAAAGATATATACTGGATGGAATATGTAAAATTTAAACAGGGTCGGCATGATTTTTGTGATCCAAAGCGAGTGAAAAATTGAAGGTTCTTTTCTAAGAAATTTATAGTTATACTTTTCAATAAAATTTAAGCTAACGTAGCGAGGAGACGACATGTTTCGAACTCCTAACGTAGTAGTGATGACGAATTAGTAAGGATACAATGAGCGAATTTGAATTTTCCGGGCATAAAATAATTTAGTTTGTATTTATTGTTGGAGTTATTAATTAGTTCAAAAGATTACTGGTTGTATTAACTGAAATACCTATTTCGGTTATAATATTTTATTTAATTTATTTCTCTAGTTATATCTATTTTGACTGACTTTAATGTATAGGCTAGTAGAATAGTCTTTAAATAAAGGATTGTTTGTAATGTTTAGGACAATTTTTTAATGTGTAATAAAACTTCCCGCAAATGGATTCTCACCAAATTGTTTGCTAGACGTATCTAGTCAATTAATCGTCGAGTTATTGTAAACTATAACCACTATAAGAGATGATGGGGGCACCAACGTGAGTAAAGTATATGACTTTATTCCATAGTAAATATTTGTCACGTAAAATAAAAAAATTCATTTTTTTTGCATTTATTGTAGAAATTACTTTATAAAACAGTAATCAAGTTTGGAAATTTTTTAAATCAGGTCACTTATAAAATTTTTTGTTTTAATTTGGTTAATAAAGTTTCCTTTTTATTCTAATCATAAATATTTTACCTGAATAGCAGTTGACGTAGTTTTTTTATTTTTAAATAGCTTGAAATTGCAAAAAAAAAAAAGAAATTGACAAATTTAGTAAAATCGAGAAAAAATTAAAATTTGCGAAAAATTGCAAAAAAGAAAAAGACAGAATTACAAATTTTGTCCTTTAAAAAAAGTCAAAATACGGTCCGTGCCATTTTTTTAGTTTCTTTGCAGGCGGTGTCCTTTAAACATTTTTCCTACACGTTATGTCATTTACGCTAACTGGGTTAGAAAAACTCAGTTAAATACCCTCACGTGAGGCTCATGTGAAGGCATTTTTGTCTTTTCGTCTGTACCTGCAAATTTGTGACACATTCCCTCTCATTCTTCATCTTATCAAATCCCTAATTGTTACAAATCAGTTACAACAAACTAACAGAAAAACAATGAACTCCAGCGACGGTGACGAACAATGAACTCCGGCGACGGTGACGGTGAGTATTCCGGCAACCGGAACAAAGCTCCGGCAGACGACGCTTTTTTAGAACGCAGGCAATCAACCAAAGGAACTGGAAGTTACTCCAGATCTACCTCGTAGAAATTTACGGTGAATTTGAAGTCCAAACCAACGATTATTGGCTTACCGAAGACGCAACGGAACACTCACGTTGATTCCAATCGCCGCCAGTGTAAGCAACCGGCGACTTTACGGATGTTTCCGAAACGGTCAGCGGACGTACGGCGGTGACGGAGCCGTCGTCTAAGAAGGTGTCGTGTATTGGACGAGTGAGATCCAAACGGTGCCATAACCGCTGGAAAAAGTCCGTACAGTCGAATCAACCGGTGATTAACCACACGAAAACCGGTAGAGTGCAGAAAGCCGGTTTAATTTCACGCATAACTTCTCCGCTACCGGTTCCATCGCCACCTCTTACTGCACTCTCTCCACCACCACTTAACGGCCGACGCCACCATCACATTTTTATCTTTTCGTCCGTACAGTCGTGAATTGGAGATTTGAGGATTTAGGGGATTTGGAAAACCCTAGAAATTGGGGATTTGGGGGAATTAAGAGATGAGTTTGATGATTGGACGGAGATTGGATCTCGGTTTTGAATTGATTTGATTTTGGTGTGGTGGATGATGAAGAATTGAATTGAATTGGTTTTGAATTTGGGGGAAATTGAAAAGGATAGAGATAATAAAGTGTTTTTGTTTGCAGTACAGACGAAAGGACAAAAATGCCCTCACATGCGCCTAACGTGAGGGTATTTAACTGAGTTTTTCTAATCCAGTTAGCGTAAAGGACATAACGTGTAGGAAAAAAATGTTTAAAGGACACCGCCTGCAAAGAAACTAAAAAAGGACACGAACCATAATTTGGCTTTTTTTAAAAAACAAAATTTGTAATTATGTCAAAAAAAATAATAATTTGAGTTTTTTTTATTATTTTTTTTTGCAATTTTTCAGCTTATTATTATTATTGCAATTTTTCACAATTTATAAATTATTTTTTCTCAAATTTTAAAAAAAATATTTTTCAATGTCAAGCTATTTTGAAATTAAAAAAAAACATACATAACCTGTTATCTAGGATTATAATACAAATGAAAGTTTAGTAGCTTTATTAGAACAAAATATTTTTTGAGTTACCTGATTTGAACAATTTTTAAACTTGGTTACTATTTTATAGAGTAATCATTTTATTGTACTTGGAGAACTAAAAAACAATAAAAAAGTTTTAGGGTACTTGTGGGTATGTGTTTTTGACAGTTATTTTATGGTTTTTAAGTACTTAAGAGTATAAAAAAGATGACAATGCAAAATGAACGGTGCACAGGTAGTACCCGTGAGTACTCATTTCCCCCCTTCTAGTCATCTCTAGCACACGAAAATGAAGCCCAGTTCATGCACTAACCTATTTATTCCCGTATCTTTTTACTTCTATATTTACCAAACTTCCTTGTATAAAACACACTATAAAACTACTTTGTTTCCATCATCTCATGCATTCAAATCTTCCTCCAACAATGGCTACTTACATCAAACCTGCCCAACTTTCCTGAGTTGCTATTTTTCTTGCTTTATCTTTATACATATCTGAAGAGGTAGGTCCCAGCAGAGGCCAGTTGGACCCGTAAGACTCACCTCAAAAAGAGACGTCTGCGCAGTTGAACCCGCAAGACTCACCTCAAAGAGGGACGTCTGCGCAAAGACCAAACTCGCAAGACTCACCTCAAAGAGAGACGTCTGCGCAGAAACCAACTGGATCGGCAGGACCCACCATGCTCAGAGACGTGACGTCCTTACGCGCAGTACGCTAGCTGTTCCCGCAGGAAACGCCTCCCAATGGTTTCCAAGTACTCCGCCTGTTCCCGCAGTGACGGATACCAGCCATCAGGGAAGGCTACCCGCGCAACAAGGCTACACGCACAAGGCTTAACACATAATAATTCAGTAGTCACCTGAAGAAGGAATGAGCAAGCCGGGAACAATCCCGCACAAAGGCGGGAGGGGGAATACTCCCGCCCAAATGAGCCAGTCCGTACGATACTGAAAGATCTTTTGTACTGTACCTGACGAGGTATGGGCAAAAGATTTGACCAAAGATACGACAGCTCATTGACAACAGTATGGCGAGCAACATGCTCTTGTACTGTATGTCATTATTAGCCGCTACCTACTCACCAACTCCTGTCATACCACGTGCATAGCCGGCAGTTGGTGGAAAAGGAATAGTACACAGCAGGCCTGGTCACTGTCAGCCGCTGCCTACCCACCAACTACCAGCATGGCACGTGCGTAGGCCACAGTTGGTAGAACAGGAATACTATTCAGCCGGCTACACCTTCTTGGAAACCTACCTTCGGCTATAAATACCCCAAATGGTATGATCATCTTATCATATACTATCTTGTATCTTACATATTATACCTGATATCTGCTCTAGCAATCTCTTAATATACATTTATATTCAAGAGCAATCTAGTCTGATTCTCACGCCGGAGGGTGGTCACAAGGAGGAACCCCCCCTTCTCAGTGACGAGCTCACGGTGTCTGTTTTGCAGGTTATCAGAAGAACCATCTTTGCCGGGTCTAACCCCTCGTGGGAAACATCTATCTAACCCCCAGATTATCCGTAATCTGCCCGGGGTCCATTAGTGTTTCTTCATTGGCGCCATCCGTGCATAAAAGCTAGAACTTCATTTCTTTTCAGTTTTTCAAACTTCTGGAAAGATGGTTAAAGAAACTCCGGTAACCACAACCCCAGCCACTGGGGGGAATACCGGCGACTACACAGTTTTTACGAACACTACCCCGGTTACCCAAGCCGGGGCAAGTGCAGTAAACTTTACGAACACTACCCCAGTTACCCAAGCTGGGGCAAGTGCAGTAAACAACCATCCCCTGGGATTCAATAATACCCAGGCGGAAAGACAACAGACGAGATTCCCCCGCCAAACACTTGAACAAGTTAAAGCGTGGGCGGAGGCACGTCAGAAGGAATTCCAAGCTGAGTTGGATGAACGCTTGCGTTCCGTCCAACAGGCTGACGAATTTGGAAGCACTCGACAACAGCTCAACATGAGCAGTGAGTGCGAGTCCTCGGACGATAATCAGGAGGAATCCGACACCGACGCAAACCCTCGCCTTAGGGCGAAAGGGAAGCGTAAGGAAACGGATTCCCAAACGAGAAGGAATTTCGGAGAAACCTTCAAACAAAGGAACGCGGGGGGAAACCCACGTGACTTCTCCAAAACCTTCAGACCAACTGCTGCAAACGCGGGAACATCCAAGTTTGCAAGGGACATTGCGGAAGCAATCGCCCCGAAAAGTGCCAAGCAGATGCCCAACATCGGCACTTATGATGGTATATCCGACCCAGATGATCACCTGAACAGATTCATAGCGGGGGCAACCGTCAGCAACTGGACGGAACCCACGTGGTGTTATATGTTCCAGATGACGCTGGTTGGAGCGGCTAGGGCGTGGTTTGACCGTTTACCGGTCCACCACATCTATGATTGGGCGGACTTCCAACACAAGTTCAGCCAACACTTCAGTCAACAGAGGAAATATATTGAAGAACAGTGGACGATCCTCAACTGCGTTAGAGATAAGGATGAACCTTTACTAGACTTCATCACTCGCTTTAACTCGAAAAAGCTGAGTCTGGGCGTTATAAGCGAGGACCTTGTTCGCGCCGCTTTCATCCAGGGCGCCGAATACCCAGAGCTTATCCGCACATTGACGGGTAAAGATGGCATGCCATCCACATGGGATGCCATCATGACGGCAGCCAAGCGCTTTGCCGAAACAGAGAAGCAACTAGGTGGGAATCTGCCCCAGACTACAAACTTCTACACGCAGAGGACTAGAGAAAACAACGTCCAGACCGCCCGGCAAAACAAAAGGAGGAAGCCAAGCATGTGGCAGTCAAGGGTAAACTTTGACACCTCATCCAGCTCTCGCTCCCTAGTAGGCGGAAGGGGTAATACACACCCATCAAGCCGACACCCCAGGTGGACGCCCCTCACCAAAAGCGTCACGGAGATATTTGCCACTGAGAAATTCCCATGGCCAAAAGCTCCAACGGTCCGACAACGACCTGACGCGGATCAGAGCAAATACTGTGACTTCCACGGCACAAAGGGTCACACCACTGAGAAGTGTTCATCCTTGAGGGATATTATTGAAACATTCGTCAAGGAGGGCAAGCTTACACACCTGGTGGCATCAATCAGGAGTGGAGGGAAGAATGACAACCGATACAAAGGCAACGGACGAAAGCCCGTTGACATCAGCATTCACATGGTTCGTGGTAACATCAGAGGAAGAAAAAGACGGACAACAGAACCATGCGCATGGAAAGAAGCTGAGGTACGCTTCCCGCGAGTGCCAGGAGGACCCAGCAAAGAAGGCCCTATCGTCATCAAAAGCCAGCTGGGGCACTACATCACTTCCCGGACTCTTGTTGACAACGGCGCCTCGTCAACGGTTATGTACAGGCAGTTCTTCGACAAGCTAGATGATGAAGACAAGGAACGCCTGGAAACGGTCTACGCCTCGATGGAAGGGTTCGACGGCAGCACAAACACCCCTCTGGGTATCCTATCTTTCCTCGTCACTCTCACAGACGGAAAACACTCCCGCACAGAGGATGTGGACTTTTTCGTAATGAGGAAGCCACACCACACGTACGACATTCTCTTCGGGAGAGACGGGATGGCAAGATTCAATGCCGTGGTATCTTCAGTCCACGGCATGATGGGATGGCCAACAGCTGAGGGTGTGGCGATGATCACCGGTATTCCCCAGGTATGCATCGCATCTGTCTCAACACCCAAACCAAAGATGGCTAAACCCACCATCACCGAACCAGAAAAATGGGCTTTCAATGGCAAATACCCCGACCAGGCGGTTACCATTGGCCCAACAATCACTGATCCTACGCGCACATTACTCAAACGCTTACTACAGAAAAACGCTGACATCTTCGCATGGAAACCAGCAGACATGACTGGTGTACCTCGAAGTAAAGCAGAGCATAAGCTCAAGTGTGACCCGGCTTTTACGCCGGTCATACAAAAGCGTAGAGTAATGGGGGCGGAACAAGCTAGCGCGTGTAGAACCCAAGTCATGGAACTCCTTGACGCGGGCATCGTACGCGTTAGCAGATATCAAACTTGGGTTGCAAATCCCGTTATGGTACCGAAGTCTAACAAGCAATGGCGCATGTGCATAGATTTCAAAGACTTGAACAAAGCATGCCCCAAAGATTGTTACCCGTTACCCGAAATTGATCTTAAGGTAGATTCGTTAGCACCGTTTCGCCTTAAATGCTTCCTTGATGCGTATAAAGGGTACCATCAAATCCACATGGCCGTTGACGATCAGGACAAAACCGCATTTCGGACGCCCGATGGCACATTCTGTTATCAAATGATGCCATTCGGACTTAAGAATGCCGGGTCCACATATCAACGCCTGATGGACAAAGAGTTTCATGCCCAAATTGGGAGGAACTTGGAAGTATACATGGATGACCTGGTCATCAAAAGCCTTGACCCAGAAGCGATGTTGAAAGACATCGAAGAAACATTCAACACACTCAGAAGGATAAACATGAAGCTCAACCCGAGCAAGTGTTCCTTTGGGATGGAAGAAGGGAAGTTCTTAGGAGTCATTGTTACAAAAGATGGCTTCAGAGCGAACCCTGAAAAGGTCGAAGCCATTATCAAAATGGAATCACCTATTACCATCAAGCAAGCTCAGACACTGAACGGACGCCTAGTCGCACTTAACCGCTTCTTGGCAAATCATGCGGATAGGTCGTTCCCATTCGTGTCGACGCTGAGAAACTGTCTAAAGAAAACGCACTTCCGCTGGACACCAGAAGCGGAAGCAGCTTTTCAGGAAATTCGGTCACGCTTGATCGAACTCCCAACGCTCACAGCACCAGAGGTGGGGGAGGAATTAATCCTATACCTCTCCGCCACAGATAGAGCAACCGAGGCCGTCCTGTTAGTCGAGCGAAAAGGCATCCAGATGCCAATCTACTATGTTAGCCGTCTCCTAACAGACGTCGAAACTCGGTACTCTACCCTGGAAAAATTAGTCTTAGCACTTGTACAGGCTTCACGCAGGCTAAGACGATATTTCCAAGGTCACCCAATCATTATTCTCACCAACTTCAAACTTGCAAACGTTTTAGGCAAACCCGAACTTTCGGGACGCCTAGCCAAATGGGCAATAGAATTGGGAGAATACGCGATAAAGTACAAGCCAAGGCTAGCTATAAAAGGCCAGGTCTTGGCCGACTTTATTGCCGAAGTCCCCGCATCGCGGGAGAAAGAGTGCCAGGACGAGGCTCAACCCTCTCCAGCACAAGACATCGATGATGTCTGGCGACTTTACACTGATGGAGCGGCCAGCAGCGAGGGCTCAGGCGCAGGGTTAAAACTTACCAACCCAGCAGGCCAAGAATACACTTACGCTATTCGACTAGACTTTCCAAGTACGAATAACGAAGCTGAGTATGAAGCATTCTTGGCCGGGTTGAGGATTGCGCGTAAAATGGGAGTAAAGAACTTGGAAGCCCATGTGGATTCCATGTTAGTAGCCAATCAGATAAACGGGACGTACACGGCCGTAAACGAGACAATGGCCCTGTACCTCGCTCAAGCAAAAACCCTCATACGCGATTTTAATGATTGTAAAGTCATACACGTCAAGCGTAGCGAAAACAAATTTGCGGATGCGTTAAGCAAGCTTGCGTCATTAGCTTTCACCCACTTGGGAAAGGACATCCGCATTGAACTCCTTGGATCACCATCAGTCCCACACAAGGAAGTCTGTGTCATCCAAACCGGCACAGAAACGTGGATGACACCAATAATAAATTACCTTGCGGCGGGTATACTACCAGAGTCAAAAACACAGGCAAGAAAAATACGCTGTAAAGCACTGAACTATCAACTCATCGATGACATCCTTTACAGACGTAACTTTCTTGGCCCTCTCCTCAGATGCGTTGACGACCAAGATGCCAACTACCTCCTAAGGGAAGTACACGAAGGCATCTGTGGGATACATGCAGGTCCACGCGCAGTTGTAGCTAAGCTAAACAACGCGGGATACTTTTGGCCGGGGATGCATACGGATGCGCTGGCGTACATCAGAAAGTGCAGGTCTTGTCAGCTCTACGCACCCAATACGCATCGCCCGAAGAATGAACTTGTTCCAGTCACCTCTGCATGGCCATTTCAGAAGTGGGCCATCGACGTGACAGGCCCATTTCCCACAGCAGCAGGGAACGTCCAGTTTCTAGTAGTTGCCATCGACTACTTCACCAAGTGGATAGAGGCAAAACCCTTAGCCCAAACGACCGCGAAACATATCAAAAAATTCATTTGGGAATTTATCATTTGTCGTTTCAGGCTTCCACAGAATTTGGTGGGCGATAACGGCACCAACTTTGCTGACAAGAAGCTACAACAGTGGCTTAAAGAACTTCAAATCACCCACACCTTTACCTCGTTGGCACACCCGCAGGGTAATGGTGAGGTGGAAAGAGCAAATAGGAGCATCGTCGACGGCATAAAGAGAAGACTATTGGAACACAGATCCGGCTGGGTGGACGAAGTTCCACACGTACTTTGGGCACACAGAACGATGAAAAAGGCAAGTACGGGAGAAACCCCGTTCAGCCTCACTTACGGCACTGAAGCCATGGTCCCGGTCGAAATTGGTCTACCCTCACCAAGGGTCATGATTCAACCAGAGGACAATGATGCGGAAAGACGGTTAGACCTCATGCTAACCGAGGAACGCAGAGACTTAGCCGCAGCGCGTGAGGAGAACTACAAACGACAAATGCAAAAGTACTACAACACGCGGGTAAAACTCTGCAACTTCAACGTAGGAGACTACATATTGCGTAACAACGAGGCTTCGAACCAAGAGCGCCCAGGAAAGCTGAACCATGTCTGGGAAGGTCCGTACGTTATCAAACAAGTACTGGGAAAGGGCGCATACCGGCTCGAAAGGCTCGATGGCACTCCCGTCCCACGAACATGGAACGGAGCTCAATTACGCAAATGTTACATGTAGATCAATTCCAAATTTGTAAAGAAAAGGCCCAGAGCCACTTCTAATGGAAATGATTCTCCTTTGAACATCGACGCTGATGATTTTACATTTATACTTTTAACTTTCCACACGGATATGCCGGTCTTCACCGCATACATAAGTGAAAGAAAGCCGTTGCGTGGGGAAGGTGGTAAAACCCGCATAAACCCAAAAAACGGCAAACCTTCACGCAGGTCAGTCATAGGTAAACTTTGGTCATCCCACTAAATGAAAGTGCCGGTCCTAACCGCACAAATCATGAGAGGAAACCGAACCTATTGACAACCGCGCGTCGAACGGTTAACTTATCCAAAACACTGGGAAAATTGCTAAAATAAACTAAAATATGCATGCGCAAGTCATGTAACGTTTATAACGCAAGTCCCAAAGATTCAAAAGTAAGCGGGAAAATACCCCTTACCTTGGAAGTAAAGTAACTATAAGACGGGTGCGAGTACAGTGTTAAGGCAAAACCCTTCACATACTTAGCACCTGCAGGGAATTGAAGCCAAAAATACCTCGGTAACCAAGTAACTATAAGACGGGTGCGGGTACAGTGTCAAGGCAAAACCCTTCACATACCTAGCACCTGCAGGGAATTGACGCCAGGAATACCTTGGAAGTAAAGTAACTATAAGACGAGTGCGGGTACAGTGTCAAGGCAAAACCCTTCACATACTTAGCACTCCGCAGGGAAATGAAACCAAGAAGGATCTTCTGGGCCATGCTTGCGGAAACGGGAATAACATCCCCGCATAGCAGGAACGTCGAGAACTAGATTGTTTGAAGCTTCAAGATGGAATTGGTGGTTTTAACATAATTGATCACTATGTTCAAAACTACCAAAACCTCATGGAGAATCCACACAACTAGGACTCAACGCTCCTGACTTGCGAGGAGGTTACAGACCTACCCGCATCATACCCAAAGATCAAGCAGGAAAGTCGGGAATTTCTGCAAGTGACATTAGGACTTCCGCGGGAAAAATCCCCATGGAAAACCTTAAAACTAAAACCTTTTCAAAAACCCTTTGCTTAAGTCCAAAAGTTCACCTCACTTTATTAAACATTCATGAGAAGAACATTGGACTGGGGGGACTTGAAGAGGTAGGTCCCAGCAGAGCCCAGTTGGACCCGTAAGACTCACCTCAAAGAGAGACGTCTGCGCAGTTGGACCCGCAAGACTCACCTCAAAGAGGGACGTCTGCGCAAAGACCAAACTCGCAAGACTCACCTCAAAGAGAGACGTCTGCGCAGAAACCAACTGGATCGGCAGGACCCACCATGCTCAGAGACGTGACGTCCTTACGCGCAGTACGCTAGCTGTTCCCGCAGGAAACGCCTCCCAATGGTTTCCAAGTACTCCGCCTGTTCCCGCAGTGACGGATACCAGCCATCAGGGAAGGCTACCCGCGCAACAAGGCTACACGCACAAGGCTTAACACATAATAATTCAGTAGTCACCTGAAGAAGGAATGAGCAAGCCGGGAACAATCTCGCACAAAGGCGGGAGGGGGAATACTCCCGCCCAAATGAGCCAGTCCGTACGATACTGAAAGATCTTTTGTACTGTACCTGACGAGGTATGGGCAAAAGATCTGACCAAAGATACGACAGCTCATTGACAACAGTATGGCGAGCAGCATGCTCTTGTACTGTATGTCATTATTAGCCGCTACCTACTCACCAACTCCTGTCATACCACGTGCATAGCCGGCAGTTGGTGGAAAATGAATAGTACACAGCAGGCCTGGTCACTGTCAGCCGCTGCCTACCCACCAACTACCAGCATGGCACGTGCGTAGGCCACAGTTGGTAGAACAGGAATACTATTCAGCCTGCTACACCTTCTTGGAAACCTACCTTCGGCTATAAATACCCCAAATGGTATGATCATCTTATCATATACTATCTTGTATCTTACATATTATACCTGATATCTGCTCTAGCAATCTCTTAATATACATTTATATTCAAGAGCAATCTAGTCTGATTCTCACGCCGGAGGGTGGTCACAAGGAGGAACCCCCCCTTCTCAGTGACGAGCTCACGGTGTCTGTTTTGCAGGTTATCAGAAGAACCATCTTTGCCGGGTCTAACCCCTCGTGGGAAACATCTATCTAACCCCCAGATTATCCGTAATCTGCCCGGGGTCCATTAGTGTTTCTTCAATATCTCTTCTTGATTGTGTTTGTGAAGCTAGGAATTATAAAGTAACCGCCTTTGTTCAAACTAAAGGATCACACTTTGTTATCAACGGTTCAACCTTTCTGTTCAATGGTTGTAATTCATATTGGATGATGAATGTAGCCACTGATCCGAACGATAGGTACAAAGTTAGCCAAGTGTTACAAGACGCTGCGAATGCTGGTCTTTTTGTTTGCCGCACATGGGCCTTCGCCGATGGTGGTGATGGTGATAGAGTGTTACAAATTTCACCAGGGGTGTATGATGAACGCGTATTTCAGGTACAACTCAATTTACTTGTTGCACTCTCTCTTTAAGTTGTCACATTAGTAATATTCTCTTGTACGTGGTTTTTATACATAGGGATTAGATTTCGTGGTAGCCGAAGCAGGAAAATACGGTGTTCGATTGATATTAAGTTTTGGTAACAATTTCAAGGACTTTGGAGGGAAAACACAATATGTTAAGTGGGCTAGAAACTCAGGCGTTCAGGTCCATAGTGATGATGATTTCTTCACAAATTTAATAATTAAAGGGTATTACAAAAACCATATTCGAGTAAGTACAAATATATATATGTTATGTTATCCAATTCAAATATCTTCTTATAGTAACTTCCATGTATTATAATGAATGTAGAGTTATAACACGAATCAACACAATCACCAAAATCGCGTATAGTCAGGACGCCACAATCATGGCATGGGAACTCATTAACGAGCCTCGATGCCAAGCTGATTTATCAGGGCGAACTATTAGTGTTAGTGATTTTTATAACTATTTATAGAGACATGATTATTTTTAAATTTATATATAATTTCATGAATTTGAATTTATGATTGTCTTTAACTAGGAATGGGCTCAAGAAATGGCTTTGTTTGTTAAATCATTAGATCGACGTCATTTGTTGGAGATCGGTATGGAAGGGTGGTATGGAGACACAACACCGAGAAGAAAAAAAAGAAGTAAACCCTATTTACCCAGTTGGAACCGATTTCATCGGCAGCAATCTTATCAAGGAAATCGATTTCGCCACTATACATGCATATCCGGATAGATGGTAATTTGATTAAGTGAACTAATTGAGTTGCACACTTAACGTGCAACCCATAAAAAGTAAACAATGCTACCAAAATCCGTATACATAATGGAAATAAGGTTTGCTTACATTATGTCCAGGATTTGCATAAAACGGAAAAATCGAACCAAACCCAAACAAAAATCGACTTTCCATAATACCTGAACTTTTTGTCCAGTTTCGGGGTTATATTAAATAGAACCTGGAAAAAACAGACAAGCCAAATGTATGAATTTTCATTTTTAATCTTGAATGTTAAGCAATTTATAGGAATTTGTTAAATAGTGTAACCCAAATATTTTAGCTAAAATGTATACTAATAATCTTAATCGTTATTTAGACCCAAAGTCTATTATTGAGCCAATTTTTTTGGCCCATATATTTCAAGCCCAAATGGTAAAACATAGTGAACCAAACTGAAACCAAACGATTTAAAAAACTGACTTTTTGATTTTTGGTTTGGTCGTTTTAGTACAAAACCGACACTATCACACCCCTACTTATGTCTAACTTATTTACAGGTCACCAGCAGGAACAGATGAAGCTTCTCAAATGGCATTTTTGCGAAAATGGATGTGGAGTCATTTCAAAGATTCAAGGATTATCCTAAAGAAGCCACTGGTATTAACCGAATTCGGGAAATCAATCAAAGAACCAAATTCTGACATCAACAAAAGGGATTCATACATAAAACTTATTTATAGAGACATTTACACGGAGGCAAGAATTGGAGGGACGGTTGGTGGTGGTTTAGTGTGGCAGATTATGGGGAAGGGGATGGATTCCTATGGAGACGGATACGAAATTATCTTGTCGAAAAACCCGTCCACCAATCACATAATGTCACAGCAATCTCATGACATGATCACTCTATCACATAAGCAAAAAATGTTTGTAAGCAATTTTGAACACATTAAGGCCTTGTGATACCGGTCAATGACCCAAACTCACGTCACGGCCAAGCAACCCGAACCCGACCCGGACAATCTGCATCACAGGCGGAAGTCCATTTACAATTTCCGACGTTTATATTAGCATGCATATTAATGTTAGGCTATTTCAATCACAGCACCTTTCCATGCATGTAAAATTTTTTGTAATTCAAAACATAAAACTTTAATAAAATAATATAAAAACAAACTATCATTGGAAAAAGGTTTCCTTCCTATAAGGTACAGATTTAGCTCATCAATGGCGATATACAAATTTGTTATAGATGTTAATATATTTAGTTATCATTAATTAATCACTATTAACATCATCAAGACATAACTGTCACTAAAGGTGTAATCATTTTCTCTTAAATAATCAATTTCTTGCCTTTGTAAACGGTTGTGATTTAATAATCCTTCAATTCTATAAACCCGTTTTGGAATGTAAATAATTGTTTATGAAAGATTAATCTTGAATATTAATAAAGTTAAGGTTTATTATGTTATTTTACTTATTTGAATTGTAGTAGGTTTAGGAAAGGTATGTTTTGGAGAGCAAGTTTAGTAGGTCTATAAATAAGGTCCAGTTTATTAGTTTTATTGGTGAGAGATAGGAGAGAGTTGAGAGAGAGTTAAGAGAGAGTCAAGGAGTCTCATCTCCATCTACGTTTGATAAGTTCGTGAAGTTCGTTTGTTAAGTTCGTTTGATATATGAAAAGAGTCGAGGGTTGTCTCCTCAATATCTCGTGTTCGTTTGTTTGATAAGTTCGTTTGATTCGGTTGTTTGATCCGCCTGGGCCAACAGTTTATATTTTTGTAATTTAAATGTTAAGTTAATCATGTTACCACTTGAAAGTTAATATAAATTGTTTAGGTGTGACTCGATTTTACATTCAGTCCTGATTGTAAAATTGATTTGGATATTGGGAGGATGCTATTTTTAAGTTTATATTTAGAAAACTTATTCTTAGAAAATTTAAAAGGTCAGATGTAACATTGCCTAGCATATTGATTTGGTTTCTTTCGCGAATAATTTATTGCTGAATTCACCTCAAAAGCACGTCATCATGTCTCATCTGCTTGCAAAAACCGAAACAAACAATGCAATACGCACATACAATATGGCGATATCCGATGATCCATACACCAATATTGGTTATTTACTTGTCTCACAAGCCATTCTTTTTTAACCACCATAATGGTCATCTTATACTTATAGCACACGAAAAATGAGGCCAATACTTGGGGTAACCTATTTCTTCCAATATCTTTTAACTTCTATATTTATCAAACTTCATTTTCTAAAACACACTATAAAATTAAGCACTATATATCGTTTCCCATCATCTCATGATCTTCCACCATTATCAATGGCTACTTACATAAAACCTCCTAATCTTTCATGGAGTGCCATTTTTCTTATTATTTCTCTTCTTGGTTGTGTTTGTGAAGCCAGGATTTACCGGGACAAACAAAATACCTTTGTTAGAGTCAAAGGATCACACTTTGTTATCAACAAGTCACCTTTTCTGTTCAACGGTTTTAATGCATATTGGATGATGAATGTAGCCACCGAGCCGAGTGAAAGGTACAAAGTTAGCCAAGTATTACAAGACGCTGCAAATGCTGGCCTTTCGGTTTGTCGCACATGGGCTTTTGCCGATGGTGGGGGTGGGGATAGAGTACTACAAATTTCACCAGGAGTATATGATGAACGCGTATTTCAGGTACTTGTCAGTTTACTTGTTGCATTCCACTTTTAACTTGTCATGTCAGTAATATTCTCCCGTGGTTTTTAACTTTTTATACATAGGGACTGGATTTCGTGGTGGCCGAAGCAAGAAAATACGGTATTCGGTTGATATTAAGTTTTGTTAACAATTATAAGGACTTCGGAGGGAGATCACAATATGTTGAGTGGGCTAGAAACTCAGGGGTACAGATCAGTAGTGATGATGATTTCTACACAAATCCAATAGTTAAAGGTTATTACAAGAATCATGTTCAAGTAAGTAAACTTTTTTGTGTGTCCAATTAATTTTGTTTTCATGGTAACTTACATGCATAGTTATGAATGCAGAGAGTTATAACAAGAATCAATACAATCACCAATATCGCGTATAGTAACGACTCCATGATCATGGCATGGGAACTCATGAACGAGCCACGCTGTCAAGCCGATTACTCGGGACGGATGATTAATGTTAGTGATTTTAGTTATGTAAATGAGATGATTTTGGAAGTTCATAAATTATGCTACTCTTTAAACAGGATTGGGCTCAAGAAATGGCTTTTTTTGTTAAGTCATTGGATCGGCGTCATTTGTTGGAGATCGGTATGGAAGGGTTCTATGGAGACACAATGCCGAAAAGAAAAAAAATAAACCCTGGTTTCCAAATTGGAACCGATTTCATCAAAAACAATCTTATCAGAGAAATCGATTTCGCTACTATACATGCATATCCTGATCAATGGTAATTTTGGAAGTCATATGTTCTAATAATATCTTCTATTATATGTAGAGGTGAAAAAAGGGATTAATAAATATCCTAATATATCAAATAATAATAACAGATGGTTAACATTGATTAACATGATCTTCTTTAGAAGGAAAAAAAGAAGCCCTATACGAAACAGAATTACGGTATATTTATCTTATGTCTAACTTATTCATAGGTTGTCTGGAAAAGATGAAGACACTCAAATGGCATTTATGAGAAGATGGTTGTGTACTCATTTCAAAGATTCAAAAACTATCCTAAAGAAGCCACTAGTTTTAGCCGAATTTGGGAAGTCAAGCAAAGACGATCCACATTTCGACATTAACAAAAGGGATTCATACATGAAAGCGGTTTATAGAAACATATACATGGAGGCGAGAATTGGAGGGACAGTTGGTGGTGGTTTAGTGTGGCAGATTATGGCGGAGGGGATGGGCTCATACGGGGATGGATATGAAATTATCTTGTCTGATAACCCGTCCACCAATCGCATCATGTCTAGACAATCTCGTGTTATGACCACGCTATCACATTTGCTAAGAATTTGAGGTCAACGTCCCCCTATAAGATAAGTTTGATCACTTTGAAGACCGTTCGTTTTTGTATCACCATCATCATCCGCGTTCTTATGGAAATCATAATCACAATCTATTAACGATTAAGAATTAAGAAATTAACCACATTCAACATTTTTGTGGGATGTAGATGTACGTTCTTCTTTTATATTTATACACTAGGTTATTAACCTGTGTACGACACGGGTAGAAAATAAAAAAAGTATGACTCCCTCTTGCAGAGCTTGGCAGGAACTTGATTAATTTCCAGTTAAAAATTAATTTAACTGGAAATTATGTTTCCTATCAATTCTAAAACAGAAAATAGAAAAAAGAAATATGTAAACATACATTAAATGTTATTAAAAATTCGTTTATTAAAAAGGTATAATGTAGTTAATAATAAAAATATCAAAAATCGTTTATAAATTTCTGTTACAAGTGCCAAATTTTAGGTAATAACATATTAATTTTTATTTACTATATTTTAGTTAATAAAGAAATTATACTTTAGTGTATTAACGCGTTTAAAATAAAATGTTATCGTTCAAAATGTTAATAAGTAGTTCTCTTGGCGTTGAAGCTGCACGTTTACAAAAAATATGCATACTTAAAAAAATTTAAAGGGTAACTAAAAAATAATAGACTGACTAACCGTTTGAAATTTTCTTATTGGAAGGTGTTGATTGACCAAAAATTACGTTTTCTTTAATTTTGAATACATCCGTAATAGAATATAATATGGTTAGCATATGAAAAAGATGAACATAAATATAAAAACAGAATTTTATAGAGCATGATGTTTCAATTTTTTTGACTTAATGAATGATTTTAATACACAAAGCAGATAAATTAGAAAACCATGAAACCAATTAAGTTATTTATATTTGATGTTCATAAATACATTAAAGACATGATAATTAGAAATACTACACAGGAAACAACAATAACACAACTTACTCTACTGGATATGAAGACTATTGACTAACTTGAATCCACATAGATGATCAGAAATTCATTTATGTAAAAGTATCTAACCCACAAATATATTTCTAGAATAGCAGCCCATGTTACAAATGGGTTGAAAGCATATCAACAGCCATATATATATAGACAACCATAAAATTTCATAACTTTGTAACCAAAATATTAAACATTTAGATTGTATAAATAAAAAGGTAATACTTACAAAAACTTACTATACACCTAAACTAAAAAACCAAATGAAGATATGAACATGTTATAATCATATTAGCCCACCATTAACTTCTTCGACATTTCACAAACAAAAAAAAGGTAATTTTGCTTCACAATCTAAAAAACAAAATAAACCATAGCAGCCTGATTAATATACAACTAAAGTTTTTAAGGTATTATGAGTTTCATTTCAACATTAATAATTAAATAAAGATATATTTTATTATAAATTATTTTGTAATTAAACTTTTGTTTTATTTCGATTCAAAGACCATTTAGTTAAATGTATCAAGTTAAATCGAAGTAATAAAGATTTATTATACTAATTTCACTAATTAAGTATAACTAAACTAATATAGAGATAGTTAAAATTAAACCGGTTAATTTTAATTTTATTACATATAAGTCATTCCCTAATTAAAGTTCTGTTAAAGTAACTGCAATCTAAAGTAAATTATGTTTCAAACCCTTTAACATCATTACATTATTTAATCAATTTCATTATATAACTATTCTTTCAATTGTATACATTAATCTGGACATTTATGCGTAATTAAAAATTGTTCAAATATAAAAGATGGAAACTTTGTTGAGATTGGAGACTATTAAAAAGTACAAAAGAGTTGTTAAATTCGGTTATTAAAAACATAAATAAATAAATGTGTAAATGATTGGAATGTATCATTAAAATTAAAGATGATGATTATTTAGCATTAATAAGCAATTATAGTGAATATCTAAGATTTTTAAAAATAAATTTGAAATAAGTAGTTAACTACATATTAAATTGGTCAAATAGATTAATGGGTATTTAATACAAAACATATTAACTTTTTAGTATAATCAAAAGTAATTATTTAAATTTTCAGTATACATTAAATTTGTCATATATGCTAATTAAAATTTGGTAAAATATAAAAGATGGAAAGTTTTAATACATTAAATTAGTCATTTAATACAAAACATATTAACTTTTTTAGTTTAATGACATTGAATATTATTATAAACTACAAAAGATTGTTGCAAAAGTCGTCAATTTCGGTTTTGTAAAAACATAAATAAATAAATGTAAATATTATTATAAAAAAATTTCCATTTTTCTTGGAAATTCAGTAACTAAAAAATATACTGTTAATTTTTTTAATTATCACAAAATTATTGTCAACACTTTAGCATCATTACCTTATTTAACAATAAATTTCATTAGATAATTCTTTTTTTCAATTTTATACATTAATCTTGACATTTATGCCTAATTAAAAATTGGTCAACTATAAAAGAAGGAAAGTTTTATTTTTTGTTTACTTTATTAGTTTATTTTTTAATTTAGAAAGTTTATTGAGATTGGAGACTAATAAAAACTACAAAAGAGTGTTCAAAATTCGGTTCTTAAAAACAGAATTAAATAAATGTATAAGTGATCGGAATGTATCATTAAAATTAAAGATGATGAATATTTATCATAAATAAGCAATCATAGTGAATATCTAAGATTTTTAAATATAAATTTGAAATAAGTAATAAACAACATATTATATTTGTCAAATAAATTAATGTGTATTTAATATAAAACTTATTAACTTTCGAGTATATTCAAAAGTAAAGTATTAAAATTTTTAATATACATTAAATTTGCCATTTATACTAATAAAAAATTGGTCAAATATAAAAGATGGCAAGTTTGTTGACATTGAAAACTATTAAAAACTTCAAATGATTGTTGCAAGAGTGGTCAATTTTGGTTCTTAAAAACAAAAATAAATAAATATAAATATTATTATAAAAAACTTTCCTTTTTTTAGAAATTTACTAACTAAACAATATACTATTAATTTTTTTAATTATCACGAAATTATTGTCAAGACTTTAGCATCATTAACTTATTTAACAGTACATTCATTAGGTATTTCTTTTTTCAATTTTATACATTAATCTTGACATTTATGCCTGATGAAACATTGGTCAAATATAAAATATGGAAAGTTTTTATTTTCTATTTAGTTTATTAGTTTATATTTTAATTTGAACGAAATAATTTAGACGAATCGGTAATTCTTGGCATTTATGCCTAATCAAAAATTGATCAAATATAAAAGATTTAAAGTTTATTGAGATTGGAGAATATTAAAACTAAAAAAGAGTGGTCAAATTCGGTTCTTAAAAATATAAAGAAACAAATGTATAAATTATTAGAATGTATCATAAAAATTAAAGATGATGAATATTTTAAAATAAATAAGCAATTATAGTAAATATCTAAGATTTTTTAAATATAAATTTGAAATAAATAATACACCATATATTAACTTGGTCAAATAAATTAATGCGTTTTTAATACAAAACTTATTAACTTTCAAGTATACTCAAAAGTAAATTATTTAAAATATCCCATATATATTAAATATGTCATTTATGCTAATTAAAATTTGGTAAAATATAAAAGATGAAAAGTTTGTTGAGATTGAGATTGAATACTACTAAAAACTAAAAAAAGATTGTTGTAATAATGGCCAATTTTGAATTTTAAAACAGAAATAAATAATTGTAAATATTATTATAAAAAAACATTACATGTTTTGAAAGTTCAATAAATAATTGTTAAAACTTTCAATATAAGATTTTAAAATTTAAACACAAAAAAAAATAAAGATTGTTATTCATATAAAAAATGAATTAATTTATATGAATTATCTAAGCTACATAAAATAAAAAATAATAATAGAAAATTAATAACTAAAATACATTAGTAATGACAAAAACAAACACAACCAACTTACTCTACATCAAATACTTTTTTCATGAAATTAGCCAATCTACCAATTTGGGCCGTCATAAACTAAAATTATTAAAAATAAAGTAATGTTAGATATACTGAACTATTAAAAAGAAAATTAGTAAGAATTATCCATGAATGTAATCGGAATAATTAGCATGATAATTTCGATAAGGAAATAAATCAACAATATTTTCGTATATCTCAAAACCTTCAACATGTCTATTGAATCTTGGAAGGAGTAGGTGGAACTTTGGTGACCCAGTCCTACCATGGCTAGAGCTAGTCTCCAAATCGTCCTTAAACTGTAAATATGAATAGAGAGAGCTTTCAACATATAAAAATAAAACTGTAAATATGAATTTCAAGAAATCTTACATCTGTAAGAACACGCATTTGGTGACCAGGTCCTACCGTGGCTCGAGCTATACTCTAAATGGTCCTCAAACTTCATGTTACTTGCCGTATATCTCATAAAATTTTAGATCTAATAAAAAAAGACGGTCATAAAATATTAACATTTTAAATCAATTGTGGTTTATAAAAAAGTTATTACCGTTGGATATGATACGCAATAGTTGTCTAGACGATGACACTGCACGTTTTGCAAACAAAATTATTATTATTATAACATACTATTTAAAGAGTAACCTTAAATTATTAAACTCACTAACCATTTGTATTATTCCTCTTATTGGAAGATGATTATTGAGAATTAGTGCGTCTTTTGGAACTTGAAGACATCTAAAATATAAAATAAAAAAAATACGATTAACTTGTGAAAAATTTAGAAATCTTATATCATGCAGAGTATAGTTACATAGACTGACGTATAGTTATATCGATTATACAAAGTAGCGTATTTTACAAACAAATCGCACATACCTTCAAACTTATAATATTATTAAACTTAAAATGTTATCAACACTTCCAAATTATTGAATCTCCGAGTTAATAACCCACCAAGTATTAGGAGTGACAATTTAAGAGTGACATATTTTGTAAGCTCAAGTATTCAATATATAGGTTGAAAGTTTAGGTGTGAAAGTTTATGGTAAAAGTATTTTAAGGGAAGACCAAGTTTCTATGGTTAGCATAAATTATGTTCTTTCTATATAAATAATAATTTAATAAGTTATGAAAAGTTTGTTTGGATTTTATTTTGCATAAATTAAGTTTCCTCTTTTGAAAGAATCATTATGATTGTTTAATTTGTTTGACCAAATCAATATATTGTAGTATATAGTGTATTTTATATAATATGAGTAGGTTGAAAAATTAATTTTCAACTATATTTATTACGAATTAAAAAAGATGACCGAGATTTTTGTTAATAATGACATATGTAAAACAAAATTATTGTTCATAATAAATTAATAAAATCTAATTACCATAAACTTTGATGATAATTTGAACGAAAAACTTAAATAAAATTACATTTATTGATGAATTTGGTCCAATTTTAACTAATTAGATGTGAACATTAAAAAAAAAGATAACAATCTACATTTATTGATGAATTTGTTTCTATTTTAAGTGATTGTTAGTTACAAATTATATGTAACTCTCAAAATAAAAAAGTAGTTAAAATCTAAAATTAGAAATCGATATATTAACTTAAATGAATACATTAAGTATTTTAATTATTAGGAATAGAATTTATTTTTGATTTATTTAATTGGTAAGAAAAATAGAGAAGTGAAAGATAATTTTGAAACTAAAGACAATCGTCTAATAGGCAAGGGGCATGTGACACCAAACTAATTTGTTTTAATAGTATAGTAGGATTGCATATATACCATGGTAATTATTATGTTTTTAGTTAAAGAAAGAGAATCAGATAAGTGGCATATCGGTTAATTGTAGACCATATCTAGATGGCAAAATGAAGGAAAACTATGATTCTTTTAGTTATACTGGAGTAGAAGTTGTATTTATGATATAAAAACGGAAAAAATAAGTTGCGTATCACTTTAATCGTTGACAGCATATCTTTTGTTTACATCTTAAAGTTATTCCTATATCCATGCTTTGTCACCATCCTCTAATTAAGTTAGCATGTCACCGTTTTAGTATCTGTTTTAATACCAAAAGTAAATTAATTAACAAAACCTTTCCAAATCGTAAGGGAAATCTTCTTTTTTTTAAAGGCAAATAAAATTAAACCAAAAAAGGACCACGTAGAACTAGAGGTGCAGGGTATTCGGGTAGGGTAGGAACCGGTTCCGAGCATGGTCAATAAAAGTCAAGAACTGGGTCAGGTAAGGTCAGATATTGGTGGAATCGTTCTAGTTACAAGGAGAAACCCAAATCCGATCCATACCCGCGGGTCGGGTAGGGTCAGGGTCCGAAACCGTTTTTTGCCCACCTCTACTTAGAAGAGGCAAGAAGCCCCAAAAGGAAATAAAACAAAAAGAAAATACAAAATGCATAACCCGAGACGTTCGATTATAATGGGAAATTCATGAAGTTAAATTTGCACCATCTCTCCAATTCTAGGCATGAGCATTTGCTTATATGTTCCACCAATAAGAAGGAAACTGATTGGATGCCATTAACCACTTTGGACATAACGAACGGGGCCTTATTATAAATGATGTCATTCCTAGCTAGCCAAGTCACCCAACATGTGACAACCGAGATTGACTGAACCACTTGGCACTCCTCTCTGTAATTTATCAATTTACCTAGAAGATCAAGAATCACCTCCACCAAGCCGAAGCTAACCTGTTTTTGGTAACTTAACACATTCGTGTATCATTAACCATACCCCTTTTGCTACATTACAATGAACAAACAAGTGTTAAGAGTGAGAGGTTTCCACATTCCTCCCACAAAACACACACCATGTATCCTCCAAGAATACGCAGTCAAACTTAACACAGTTCTGCAATTCGAGACAATGTAAGGCCGAAGTAAGGTGCAAACGAGCCGAGCGGAAGCTCGACCATGCTCGAGCTCGGCTCGTTTAACTTACACAGTGCTCGAGCTCGAGCTCGGCTCGTTTCGAGCTCTATTTTCAGAGCTCGGCTCGTGAATGGAATTTGAAGCTCGAGCTCAGTTTGTTTACTATTTATCAATTATTTTTTATTCATTGCAAATTAGTTATAAGAAATAACTGCCTCTTAATCTCTCTCTACCTACTCTCTACCACCACCACCATCGTACCTCAATGCCATAATGCCACTAAGAAAATATTTTTAAATAAATCGCTTAAACTTTTATTTTTCAAAATTTATCAATTTACCTAGAAGATCAAGAATCACCTCCACCAAGCCGAAGCTAACCTGTTTTTGGTAACTTAACACATTCGTGTATCATTAACCATACCCCTTTTACTACATTACAATGAACAAACAAGTGTTAAGAGTGAGAGGTTTCCACATTCCTCCCACAAAACACACACCATGTATCCTCCAAGAATACGCAGTCAAACTTAAAACAGTTCTGCAATTC
This sequence comes from Bidens hawaiensis, assembly GCF_021521415.1. Classification (NCBI taxonomy): domain Eukaryota; kingdom Viridiplantae; phylum Streptophyta; class Magnoliopsida; order Asterales; family Asteraceae; genus Bidens; species Bidens hawaiensis. Next base: position 655,052 of record NW_027491957.1, read on the forward strand.
GAGACAATGTAAGGCCGAAGTAAGGTGCAAACGAGCCGAGCGGAAGCTCGACCATGCTCGAGCTCGGCTCGTTTAACTTACACAGTGCTCGAGCTCGAGCTCGGCTCGTTTCGAGCTCTATTTTCAGAGCTCGGCTCGTGAATGGAATTTGAAGCTCGAGCTCAGTTTGTTTACTATTTATCAATTATTTTTTATTCATTGCAAATTAGTTATAAGAAATAACTGCCTCTTAATCTCTCTCTACCTACTCTCTACCACCACCACCATCGTACCTCAATGCCATAATGCCACTAAGAAAATATTTTTAAATAAATCGCTTAAACTTTTATTTTTCAAAATTTATCAATTTACCTAGAAGATCAAGAATCACCTCCACCGAGCCGAAGCTAACCTGTTTTTGGTAACTTAACACATTCGTGTATCATTAACCATACCCCTTTTACTACATTACAATGAACAAACAAGTGTTAAGAGTGAGAGGTTTCCACATTCCTCCCACAAAACACACACCATGTATCCTCCAAGAATACGCAGTCAAACTTAACACAGTTCTGCAATTCGAGACAATGTAAGGCCGAAGTAAGGTGCAAACGAGCCGAGCGGAAGCTCGACCATGCTCGAGCTCGGCTCGTTTAACTTACACAGTGCTCGAGCTCGAGCTCGGCTCGTTTCGAGCTCTATTTTCAGAGCTCGGCTCGTGAATGGAATTTGAAGCTCGAGCTCAGTTTGTTTACTATTTATCAATTATTTTTTATTCATTGCAAATTAGTAATAAGAAATAACTGCCTCTTAATCTCTCTCTACCTACTCTCTACCACCACCACCATCGTACCTCAATGCCATAATGCCACTAAGAAAATATTTTTAAATAAATCGCTTAAACTTTTATTTTTCAAAATTTTTAATTGGATTATTCAAAAGCGAACTTCATACAATGAATGGACAAAAGAGAAACAATAAACGTATATGAATGTTACCAGCCCCATTTTCTCATCGTCGACTACAATATCCGTCGAACTTTTATGTAAAATGCTTGTTGAGCAGATGATTGTTTCGCTCTCGGCTGTAGCCGCTAACTATGGAGAGGTTTCACCTATATCAATAAAGATGATAGATCCACGTGCCCACATGTCACCATCACCAAGTTGGAATCCATACCACACCTCTACAACCTAATTCTCATTGTCAACGAATAACCCCTCCACAACCCCAAATTGGAATCACTCTGTTGTTGTTGTTTAAACCTTAATTACATTATCAAAAACATCACAACAAACACCACCACACCTTATTTTCCTACCACAAACACCAAGAAATAATGTTGGCCATTAGTGAGTTGAAATAAGTTATTATATACTATTATTAAATAACTCGTTGGGTGTGCAGATGTTTGACGACGGGTATGTGCATTTGTTCTGAAACATAATGAAGTATAAACGTGACACCCCACATTTTCACACTAACTCAGTTAACACATACTCCGTTATATCGTGTGTTAATGTATAACATTTACATAATTTAGTAACAATTCACACACGAGTCTGTTAGTACACGTTGGTGATTATTGTCGAACATGAAAATGATTATCATTGTTATGTGTCATATGACTTGTATTTAAGCATCAACAGTTATATATAACTTACACAAAAATGCACATAACCTACACATGTGTATTTTATATTAACAAAAACATTTGGAGGTTGTATTGTTAAAATAAACAGGTGAAGGTTATATGCAATTTCATGTACTTGTTGATGCGGAATTTTAGAATTTCATATGTTTGTTAGATGTTTTTGTATAAGTTGTATATTTTTTAGTAATATTTAAAGTCCACGGGTATGATGTTTACTTTTACGTAGTTTATGTAATTGTTGATGTTAATTTCATGTGTAGGTTGAATGGTTTTTGTGTATGTTATACGTTTTTTTCGTGCAAAAACTAGTACAGGTTAAACGATTTGTGTATGTTTTATATTTGATACTTATATCTAGTTGAAACATGTGTATTATATATATATATAGTTTGTATTATTCATCACAATAATTTTTGTAGGTATGTCAACTTAGGAAAAACATAAGAATTGTTAAAGTTACGGTTTGATTAATGCTAATAATTTAAGTTGGAAGAAATTATTTTTAGATGTGAAAAAATTATAGGATATTAATAAATTTATAGGGAATATAAAAAATTACAAAAATAAATTAAAAGTTTTTATATTTTTAATTATTATACTTTAAGAGAGAATTTATAACGGTTTTATATTTATGTTTTTTAATTATTTTACTTTTATTAGTTATGTTAATTGGAGAGTCTTATCCGATGTGGTATAGTGGTAGGAGGCATTGGTTCTTAAATAGAGCCGAGGTACGATCCTTACAAACAAAACTTTGGGAAGAGAATGGGTGACTCAATGAAGTAAAACTGAGATCTTTGTGTTCTCTGATTCAATCCTGAGGGCGTTCGGGTTTTACCACCAATGGGCTTAAGGGCGGGTGCGATTTCTCTTGAATTAGAGATAACTTTGAGGCGCTTAAGTGCTCCGTATGACCGGGTTGGGTAAGCTGGTGGTGGCCCTTTGCTATTGGGTCACCTCATATGGAGTACCTAGACGATGCTCTGTATGTTATCCGTTAGAAAGAATGTTAATTGGAGAAAAAAATTATTTATACTTGTATTATTTGAGGAGAGAAGATATTTATTGTTGTAATTAAAACCTTTTTATTTATGTTTAAATATCAAAAATTTATAATTAAAATTAGGGACCCGTATTGATTTTCTTGCATTAGGTTGACTTCTCGCACAAACTTAAGTTTTTGTGTGTGTGTGTGTGCGTGTGTTTGTAATCTGGGGAAGATAAACACACAAGTTAGTTAACATGCATAAGAGATGATATCCAGCTCCCTATATTAATAGACTTGTGTATGCATTGTAACAAAACAAAGTCTATTCATTTATTTCAATATTTAAAAGCCTGAGACTAAGAAGTGTTACTATGGTGAGCCCCATGAAATCACATGCAATCGTCTTCTACATAAGCCTTATATTGTTGATTGTGTGCCAAGAATGTAAATTTTTCACATATAACCATTTTATTATTAGATGTTTTTTAAAAATATATATCCTAATAAATTTCAACCTTTTTTATTTTACTTGTAGGTGACAAATTTATTATAGCCACGTAGGACGCATTGGGGTTCCAGCACCAAAAGATTGTACTCCGCACTGTGTTATGAACCAAATGGTAACGACTATTGTTGTTGTGCTTTGTGCCTTCCTACGAAACCATGGTGAGAAACTAGGTGTCAGAAGATTACCACTTGTTGTAAGAGATAAATATCAATGTTATTGTTAAACGTAAAACATAAAGTATAGATTAAGTATATCCTTAGCTTACATATTAATATTTATATATGCAACGATCAGACATGTAATGAATAATATATATATATATATATATATAAATTGTGTGTTTTTTATATAAAACATTGTATTGGACTATATAAGCATTATTTATTAAATAAGATAATTTCAGGTTTTGTCATTGTGTTGAGTTCTAGTCTATGCATTATTTACTCACATATTTGAACATAAATTTAGGGTTACATGTGTACTATATTATAGTACATTTGGTAAGGAAATTATAAGAAGTTGATGACTTTAAGACATTTAAAAGTTTTTATTCATATATTACTAAATAAATTCATTCACTTTGAGTAATTATAATTTTTTAAAGAGAAAAATTATCTTTTGTTTCCATTAACAATTCGTATACATTATTTAATAATGGGTAATATGATTTTAACTATCCCAACTTTGAATTATTTGCCAACACTAACCCTGATTTAAAAAAAAAATTTCTTACAATCACAACTTTCAACCTATTTTTCTCCAATAATCCCAAGTTAGAGGTTCATTTTTTTTATTCATTGCAACTTAGTTATAAGAAATAACTGCCTCTTAATCTCTCTCTACCTACTCTCTACCACCACCAGCTGACCACCACCACCATCGTACCTCAATGTCATAATGCCACTAAGAAAATATTTTTGAATAAATCGCTTAAACTTTTATTTTTCAAAATTTTTAATTGGATTATTCAAAAGCGAACTTCAAACAATGAATGGAAAAAAGAGAAACAATAAACGTATATGAAAGTTACCAGCCCCATTACCTCATCATCGACTACAATATCCGTCGAACTTTTATGTAAAATGCTTGTTGAGCAGATGATTGTTTCGCTCTCGGCAGTAGCCGCTAACTATGGAGAGGTTTCACCAATATCAATAAAGATGATAGATCCATGTGCCCACATGTCACCATCACCAAATTGGAATCCATACCACACCTCTACAACCTAATTCTCATTGTCAACGAATAAGCCCTCCACAACCCCAAATTGGTATCACTTTGTGGTTGTTGTTTAAACCTTGATTACATTATCAAAAGCATCGCAACAATGTAACATCCCGTTTTTCAGGTTTTGGTTAATAAATGAAAGTATGGGTTATTAGGAGTTGGGTTAAAGGGATATGGGTTATGGACTTGGGTTATAAAAGAAAGAGGAAAGGACCATGGGCTTAAGCCCATGATCCATAATTATATAAACCTTAACTACCCATTTATTACTCATTTCACACATATTCCATACACCACCAAAACACACACTTAAGCTCTCTCTCTAGCCGAAACATAGAAGAAGAACCGATACCGATCCAAGGTATGATAGTATGATATTGTATGAGCTTAAACCCGTTAGATATAATCACGAAACGATGAGCCGACACCGTTAAACCATTTAAATCATGAGATCCGGGTGGAATCGGGTATAAACCGAACCTATGATGAGCTTAGGGGTCAACCTAGCTCAGATCTGGATCGAATGGGACGAAAAACGGCGAAAAACGAGGTAAAACTCGTTTTTCCGGCGAATCCGTGATTTTCCGGCGGCTCTCCGACGGCGGCGCCGGAAAGTTAGGTACGAGGTAAGATATGTCAGGGAATGTTCTGACATTCCCTGACCTAACCCTAGTTCGCTAACGGAAGGTTAGCGAATCAGAGGGATTCGCTAGTGATTCGTTAAAGGAAGTATAACGAACTAGCTTTAGTTCGTATCCGTTTCGTTAAGGGAAAAAGGTAGCGAATTACAATTGGTTCGTTATAGCCAGTTCGTTAGAGGAGATAACGAATTAAATGGGCTAATCCGTTATATGGACTGGTTCGCCATGGACTGTTTCGTTAAGGAGTCCAATTCGTGAAAGGGTTCAATTCGCTACAGAAACCAGTTCGCTAAGATAAGCCAATTCGTTATGAACCAGTAACGAATTAGAAATTTAATAAATGACAAGAACAGTCCCTGGACTTGGTAAGGAATGAAATAATTACACATTAACCCTTGAACTTCTAAGTAGCAAATTAATTAATGATTCAAAATGCTAATGGAAAGACCCCAGCCAGGGGCTCTACCCCTTGGACCCTGCTAGGGGCTGCCGCCCCTAGACCCCGCTGCCCCCGGACCCCCGTTCATTGAGGGTTATAATTAGACTAGAAACGCGAGATGAGTAGTGATAGTTAATTAATGCATGTAATTATTATACAGTTAGCCGTGCCCAACTGAAGAAAGGAATAACTATTAACGGTGAACGTAACCGACTTCAGGTGAGTTTCTAGCCCCTTTCCTTGTTATGTTTTCGGGGCTGTGTGCATACTCGACGTGATTAGTTAATACACTTACCTTAAGTGGTAAGTGTATGCCTTATATGATTATGTATAAATGATTGATTGTCGGTACGTGAACGATCTTCGAATATTGCATGTACCGTCGGGTGATAGTTGAAGATATGAATGATATGTATATAAGGTGTGAATGATTGCTTGTCGGTACGTGAACGATTTTTGGATATTGCACGTACTGTCAAGGTATAATGTTATGTATAATGTATGAATGATATGTATGCATGTTATGAATGAATGTAAGAGATAGACAGGTACAGAGGAAAGGGACTGAGCCCTAATAATACTCAAGGTAGACAGGGACCGGACCCTAATAACATCCGAGGCAGAAAAGGGACCGAGCCCTTTATAAATCTCGAGGCAGAAAGGGATAAATCTCGAGGAAGAAAGGGACTGAGCCCTAATAATACTCAAGGAAGAAAAAGGGACCGGACCCTAATAAAATCCGAGGCGGAATAGAATAAAGTAAAGTAGAATTTAGAATAGAGTATGAAGGTATGTATGTATATTATGAACGAATTACGAAAGTATAAAGTACATATGGAAGTACGTAGTTATGAATGTATTGAATGTTGTATGATTAACTAGAACTCACTCAGCGTAGATGACTTTTAGTATGCACGCAAGCTAATCGACTGAGGCAGTTGGCTTGAGGAAGACACATGGCAGGATCCGAAGAGGCTGGCATCTGGAGATATGTCGTGATGTTTGAAATACTATGCTTTATGTTATGTTTTTGAAAGACAAGTTATGGATGTTTGTAATGAATGGTTGACTTTTATATTATTCCGCAAATGTTTTTATTAACTCTGATATTATGACCTGTGTTTATGAGTAAATCCAACGGGGCCTTACAAACAAACACCACCACACCTTATTTTCCTACCACAAACACCAAGAAATAATGTTGGCCATTAGTGGGTTGAAATAAGTTATTATAAACTATTATGAAATAACTCGTTGGGTGTGCAGATGTTTGACGACGGGTATATGCATTTGTTCTGAAACATAAAGAAGTATAAATGTGACACCCCACATTTTCACACTAACTCAGTTAACACATACTCCGTTATATCGTGTGTTAATGTATAACATTTACATAATTTAGTAACAATTCACACACAAGTCTGTTAGTACACGTTGGTGATTATTGTCGAACATGAAAATGATTTTCATTTTTATGTGTCATATGACTTGTATTTAAGCATCAACAGTTATATATAACTTACACAAAAATGCACATAACCTACACATGTGTATTTTATATTAGCAAAAACATCTAGAGGTTGTATTGTTAAAATAAGCAGGTGAAGGTTATACGCAATTTCATGTACTTGTTGATGCGGAATTTAAGAATTTCATATGTTTGTTAGATGTTTTTGTATAAGTTGTATATATTTTAGTAATATTTAAAGTCCACAGGTATGATGTTTACTTTTGCGTAGTTTATGTAATTGTTGATGTTAATTTCAAGTGTAGGTTGAGTGTTTTTTGTGTATGTTATACGTTTTTTTCGTGCAAAAACTAGTACAGGTTAAACGATTTGTGTATGTTTTATATTTAATACTTATATCTAGTTGAAACATGTGTATTATATATATATATAGTTTGTATTATTCATCACAATAATTTTTGTAGGTATGTCAACTTAGGAAAAACATAAGAATAGATAAAGTTACGGTTTGATAAATGCTGATAATTTAAGTTGGAAGAAATTGTTTTTAGATGTGAAAAAATTATAGGATATTAATAAATTTATAGGGAATATAAAAAATTACAAAAATAAATTAAAAGTTTTTATATTTTTAATTATTATACTTTAAGAGAGAATTTATAACTGTTTTATATTTATGTTTTTTAATTATTTTACTTTTATTAGTTATGTTAATTGGAGAGTCTTATCCGATGTGGTATAGTGGTAGGAGGCATTGGTTCTTAAATAGAGCCGAGGTACGATCCTTACAAACAAAACTTTGGGAAGAGAATGGGTGACTCAATGAAGTAAAACCGAGATCTTTGTGTTCTCTGATTCAATCCTGAGGGCGTTCGGGTTTTACCACCAATGGGCTTATGGCGGGTGCGATTTCTCTGGAATTAGAGATAACTTTGAGGCGCTTAAGTGCTCCGTATGACCGGGTTGGGTCAGCTGGTGGTGGCCCTTTGCTATTGGGTCACCTCATATGGAGTACCTAGACGATGCTCTGTATGTTATCCGTTAGAAAGAATGTTAATTGGAGAAAAAAAATTATTTATACTTGTATTATTTGAGGAGAGAAGATATTTATTGTTATAATTAAAACCTTTTTATTTATGTTTAAATATCAAAAATTTATAATTAAAATTAGGGACCCGTATTGATTTTCTTGCATTATGTTGACTTCTCGCATAAACTTAAGTTTTTTGTGTGTGTGTGTGTTTGTAATCTGGTGAAGATAAACACACAAGTTAGTTAACATGCATAAGAGATGATATCTAACTCCCTATATTAATAGACTTGTGTATGCATTGTAACAAAACAAAGTCTATTCATTTATTTCAATATTTAAAAGTCTGAGACTAAGAAGTGTTACTATGATGAGCCCCATGGAATCACAAGCAATCGTCTTCTACATAAGCCTTATGTTGTTGTTTGTGTGCCAAGAATGTAAATTTTTCACATATAACCATGTTATTATTAGATGTTTTTTTAAAAATATATATCCTAATAAATTTCAACCTTTTTTATTTTACTTGTAGGTGACAAATTTATTATAGCCACGTAGGACGCATTGGGGTTCCAGCACCAAAAGATTGTACTCCGGGCTATGTTATGAAACCAAATGGTAACGACTATTGTTGTTGTGCTATGTGCCTTCCTATGAAACCATGGTGCGAAACTAGGTGTCAGAAGATTACAACTTGTTGTAAGAGATAAATATCAATGGTATTGTTAAACGTAAAACATAAACTATAGTTTAAATATATCTTTAGCTTACATATTAATAATTATATATGCAACGATCAGACATGTAATGAATAATATATATATATATATATTGTGTGTTTTTTATATAAAACATTGTATTGGACTATATAAGCATTATTTATTAAATAAGAAATTTTCGGGTTTTGTCATTGTGTTGAGTTCTAGTCTAGGCATTATTTACTCACATATTTGAACATAAATTTAAGGTTACATGTGTACTATATTATAGTACATTTGTTAAGGAAATTATAAGAAGTTGATGACTTTAAGACATTTAAAAGTTTTTATTCATATATTACTAAATTAATTCATTCACTTTGAGTAATTATAAATTTTTAAAGAGAAAAATTATCTTTTGTTTCCATTAACAATTCGTATACATTATTTAATAATGGGTAATATGATTTTAACTATCCCAACTTTGAATTATTTGCCAACACTAACCCTGATTTAAAAAAATATTTTCTCACAATCACAACTTTCAACCTTTTTTTCTCCAATAATCCCAAGTTAGAGTTTCATGTTTTTATTCATTGCAACTTAGTTATAAGAAATAACTGCTTCTTAATCTCTCTCTACCTACTCTCTACCTCCACCAGCTGATCACAACCACCATCGTACCTCAATGCCATAATGCCACTAAGAAAATATTTTTGAATAAATCGCTTAAACTTTTATTTTTCAAAATTTTTATTTGGATTATTCAAAAGCGAACTTCAAACATTGATTGGACAAAAGAGAAACAATAAACGTATATGAAAGTGACCAGCCCCATTTCCTCATCGTCGACTACAATATCAGTCGAACTTTTATGTAAAATGCTTGTTGAGCAGATGATTGTTTCGCTCTCGGCAGTAGCCGCTAACTATGGAGAGGTTTCACCTATATCAATAAAGATGATAGATCCACGTGACCACATGTCACCATCACCCAATTGGAATCCATACCACACCTCTACAGCCTAATTCTCATTGTCAACGAATAAGCCCTCCACAACCCCAAATTGGTATCACTTTGTGGTTGTTGTTTAAACCTTGATTACATTATCAAAAGCATCACAACAAACACCACCACACCTTATGTTCCTACCACAAACACCAAGAAATAATGTTGGCCATTAGTGGGTTGAAATAAGTTAATATAAACTATTATTAAATAACTGTTGGTGCATGATGTCAGTAGTTCAGTGTCTAGTGTCTGTAATTGCGTTTGTAATATTTTATGTTTTGTATAAGCGAAGTTGCTAACAAGTTCGCTGATATGAGCGAACTTGTTAGACAAGCGAAGTTAGTGACAACTTCGCCTGAACATGCCAGGCGAAGTTGTCGTGATTATATAAGCTATATGTTACGGCTTATTAGTAATTAATCATTCATTCAGTTTTCGTGTATTCGAGTCAGAGAGAGTCTGTAATCAAGTGATCTTCGTATCACGTGTTTAAGGTTGGTATACAACGTGTTTGATTATCGTGTGTTAATCGTATTGTTTTCTATACTCGTAACGTCTTACGTAGGGATTCCGCACCTGCGTAGTACGTGATATCTCGTGTAGATCCGGCTGGGAACCTACAATTGGTAACAGAGCTTTTGCTCGATTGTGTGGTTCGGGATTATCACGCGGGTATAGAAATCGTTCCGTTCGATTATTCGCGGGACGAGTTTTCTGAGCTTTTGTGTCATACTCATCTCCTACAAGCTTAAACAACCCATAACACCTTCACAAACCTCGAAAAACCCAGAAATCTAATCTGCAGAAACTTCGTGTTCATCAGGCGAAGTTGCCGTCACTGTTACTAGGGTTTCGGCGAAGATATAAGGTTAAGCGAAGTTATCCACAACTTCGCCTACCTCTTCAAATTCGCTTACCTCAAGCGAAGTTACCCACAACTTCTCCTACCTCCCAAGTTCGCTCAACTTAAGCGAAGTTATTCTCAACTTCGCCAATCCGGCGAATTTAAGAAAGTGAGCGACGTTACAAATTCACGCGAAGTTAAGCTTTAAGCGAAGTTATCCACAACTTCGCCTACTGTGCTGTTTGAAAATAAAATTTTTGATTTTCGGATTTCTTTGAGTTTTGAGAAAGATGTCTTCGATAAACATTACCGAATTAGTAAAGATGGAAGTAGAAGCAGGTTCGGCTACAAAAGCACCCAAGATGCTTAAGAAAACTGATTATGTAGCGTGGAAAGACCGTTTTGAACAATATGTCAAGTATCAAGATGCGAAGATGTGGGTATGCATACAAGATGGTTACATTCCACCTACTACTGAGTATGAAGGTCGTGATCAGATCAAGAAGTACAAAGAAATGGAAGATGAAGAGAAGAAGATGTATGAGGCAGAAAGTAAAGCTCATGCAGCAATTACAATGGCTCTTCCACAAGAGATTCTGCACACTTTCAGAAAGTACAAGACTGCTAGAGAGCTTTGGGAAGCTCTTGAAAACCGTTTTGAGGGCAATGTGGGAATTCGTGCTTCGAAGATTAAACTTCTAAAAACCCAATTCTCGGTCTTCAAGTATCTGAAAAACGAATCACTTGATGATATCATCACCAGATATTATCATCTGATGACTGAACTCATCAACTATTCAATCGCATACAAAGAAGATGAGATTGTTGAGAAGCTTCTTGATGCTCTCCCACCAAAATGGGAGATGTATACAGTGTTGATGAGAGAAGATAAAGACTTTGCTGACTATGACCTTGAGACAGCAGTTAACAAGCTAAGAACGTTTGAACTGAACATGGTACGAAAGGAAACACCTACCGATCAGGTTCAAGATCCGGGTATGTATGGGGCAAAGGTTAACTCAGGATCAAGTTCGAAAACGGAATCATCTGCTTATTACTCTAAGGGAGAGTCAGGCGCGAGCTCAACACATGAGGGACACGTATCTCTCAACATGAACGGTGATGTGTGCTATGTAGCTGGAGGGTCAAATGCTTCTCAACCACAAGCGACCAAGAGTAGTTATTCCCCAAGTGTTTCAAACAACAACTACTCGAAGATGCCCATGAGTGTCAAATCTGCTGAACAGCAGTTTGCTCTCTATGCATCTTTTATTGCTTCATATGAGAACTACATTTAGGGTAAGATCGTTGATCCTGCAGTTTTGGATGAAGACTATGACCAGATCGATGCTGATGATCTAGAGGAGATGGATCTGCAGTGGCAGATGGCCATGATAGTGAGAAGGGTAAAGAGGTTCATGAAGAAGACTGGCAGGAAGTTTGTCGGAGAGAGGCCAGGGTTTGATAAGACGAAGGTTCGCTGCTACAACTGTCAGCAGAATGGCCACTTTGCAAAAGAATGCAAGAATGAACGTGTAGAACGCAGTCAGAACAGATCTACACATCAAAGTGGTAGTGGTAATGACAATAGAGCCATGATTTCCAGACAGAACGAAGAGTACAACTGGAATCTGCATGTTGAAGAAGTATTTGAACTGGCCAACTTGGCAAACATCGAAAATGCAGATAGTGAGAAGGGAACTGGCGAAAATGAAGCGTACATGGCAGATGTAGCAGACCAGCTCTCCGAGGTAAGTACCGAACTTCCTTGTACTAAGTGTGAACATCTGTCTGAACAACTGACAACTCTAACTGATCAGTTTGTTAGTTTGGATGCGCAATATAAAACTTTAAAAGAAGATCATCATTTCACTAAAGCTAGAGAAAATAGTTACAAAGTAAAAATTAAAGCTAGTGAAACAGATATTAAAAGTCTTAAAGCAAAGCTTGCTGAAAAAATTAACATGATTGATCTTAGCTATGAGGTTCTAGAAGAAAAAACCAAACTAATAGCTGAAAGAGAAAAACAGATTGCTGATCACCAGGTAAAAGTGGTGGAACTTAACAGGAAACTGGAGCAATTCAGAAATTCCTCTGCTATACTTGATCACCTCGTTAGTGATCAAGGTTCCCCAAAAAGGGGAGGAATTGGTTATCATGAAGTTCCACCACCTTTCAATCATAATTACACTTATAACCCTAGTAATCAGAAATCTGTCGATGTTGACTATGGTCAGACAGTTCCAGTTCCAGTTACTACTAAAGAACAAGAAGTTAGTAAGCCTGTCGCAAGTGTTAAGATTTCTGCTCCGAGTCCTGTCTCATCTAACTCGGACAAATCCAATGAGTCGAGTGAGACAAATCAAGAGGAAGTGTTACCAAAGAGTGGAGAGAAAAAGAAAACATCTGAAAAGAAGTCTCCACTAAACCCGTATGTCCCACCATATGTGAGACAAACGGGCAGTAATACAGCCTCAACATCTAAGACAACTTTTGATAAGAAAGTTGAAAATATGTGTTGTTTTAGATGTAATCAACAAGGACATCTTGTTGCTGATTGCCCTCTGAAGCAAAAATTCAGAGGTGTGAGGCCTTTAAAATCTGAGAAAAGAGCTAACAGTAATTAATTTAATGATAAAACTGAAAACCCATCGAATTTCAGAAAATGGACTAATCCAGGTTTTCAAAGAAATAGATCTCAGTTTTTCACTGGTAACACCCAAACAATATCTAATAATTCATTTAATTCAAGACGGTTTGGATGGCCTCATAGACAATCCACAAGAAGGTATCCTGTTAGGACTCACAGAAATGATTATGATACTAACTTTGGACAGCCAAGGTACGGGATGTATCGACCCAAGACCAAGAGGTCTTGGGTCCCAAGATTCTAATAATCTGCTTTAATCGTGCAGGAACAGTTGAACAGGGCTACCAACAATCAATGGGTTGTGGATAGCGGCTGTTCCCGGCACATGACGGGTAACAAGAAATTGTTACAAGACTGGAAACCTGTTCAAGGTGGTAGAGTGAGTTTCGCAGGAGAGAGCGGTGGACAGATCACAGGAATTGGGACTGTGACTAATGGGAAGATGACGCTAGAGAAAGTTAACTTTGTTGAAGAACTGAAGCACAATCTGCTGAGTGTTTCGCAGATCTGTGACAAGGATTATACCGTGCATTTCACGAAGAATGAGGCGATAGTGTTGTATCCTGGTTTCAAGATACCAGAGGACTGGATTGTTATGAAGGCTCCGAGAGTGAAGAATACGTATATCATGGATATGAGGTCTACTGAAATGGCCACTGAAGAATCGTGTCTTTTGTCGAAAGCGACTGAATCAGAGTCCGAATTATGGCATAGGAGAATGGGGCACATTCATCTTCGTAAGATGAACTACCTTGTCAAAAATAGGCTTGTGTTGGGGGTTCCCTTGAAGAATTTCAACTTCGAAGATAAATGCTTATCATGCAAGAAGGGAAAGCAACACAAGAAATCCCATCACACCAAGAAGGTCAACTCAATAGTCAGTACCCTACAATTACTTCACATGGATCTCTTCGGTCCCGTGAATGTAAAAAGTCTAGGGGGAAGATCGTACTGGTTGGTGATTACTGATGTAATAAACTCGTGGGTATATTTCCTGAAGTCGAAGGATGAAACTGTTCAGATGGTAATAAATTTGATTACCAAAGTTGAGAACATTATGGGAAAAAGAGTTAAATACATCAGGAGTGACAATGGGACTGAGTTCAAGAACTATTAGATGGAGATCTTCTGCCTACAGAAGGGGATTGAACACCAATACAGCGCACTGTATACTCCGCAACAAAATGGAGTGGCTGAGAGGAAGAACAGGACTTTGATTGAAGGAGCCAGGACCATGCTGGCTGATTCGAAACTTCCCGTGGTGTTCTGGGCTGAAGCTGTTGCTACAGCCTGTTATATCCTTAATAGAGTGTTAACTGTTAAAAGATTAAATAAAACCTGTTATGAACTTATGCATGGGAGAAAGCCCAATTTGAGTGGTCTTGAACCATTCGGGTCCCCGTGTTCGATATTAAAGACCAATTCAAAATTTGGTGAAGTAGCCGACGAAGGAATCTTAGTCGGATACGTTGTTGGGACTCCCAACAGACGGGTCTTTAATACATCGACCAGCAAGGTTGAGGTGGTATGTAACACTGATATCACAAGTTACAAATCACCAAAACCAAGCACGGGACCCGCTGGGGTTTTCGACTATGATAGACTCTTTAAATCTTTTAACATGCCTTATTTGGATTTTGCAGAAGATGAGGAACGAATTGCTACGAAGATGATATGCGATGAGGAAGACACTTTGGTGCAAAGACCATAGTATGATGAATGTCAGCCTTCCTCGTCAAATGCTGTCAATACCCCTGCTGCCTCTACTGAAGAGGAATTCATCAATCCGTTTCACTCTCAACATCAATCAACCATGGATGAGCTATCTTCGAACTTGGAAGATAATCTGAATGTCAGTTCGGTTCCGACTACGAGAATTCACAAAGATCATCCTTTGGAGAATGTGATAGGTGATCTGTCCGCCGGTGTACAAACAAGACAAAGCTTGAATGAGCACACCTGTGTTTACACAAGCATTAAAGAATCAGGCATAATCAACGAGTGCTTGTACACCTGCTTTATCAGCCAGATTGAACCAAAGAACTATCAAATGGCTCTTAAGGACATCTCGTGGGTCGAAGCCATGCAAGAAGAGTTAGCTCAGTTTAAGAAAATGGATGTATGGAACTTGGTTGCAAAACCAAGAAATGTGCATGCGATTGGCACAAAATGGGTCTTCAAATGTAAGAGAGATGAGAAAGGGGTTGTTATCAGGAATAAGGCGAGGCTGGTTGTTAAAGGCTTTAATCAGCAAGAAGGGATTGATTACAATGAGGTGTTTGCTCCTGTGGCAAGATTGGAAGCCATTCGACTGTTTTTGGCATTTGCTGCTCATAAGGAGATGAAAGTTTTTCAGTTGGATGTGAAGAGCGCGTTCCTAAACGGTAAAGTCGATGAGGTTGTGTATGTTGAGCAACCTCCGGGTTTTCCTGACCCAGACTTTCCCGATCACGTGTACAAGCTAAGTAAAGCGCTGTATGGACTACATCAGGAACCTCGTGCCTGGTACTCAATGTTATCCGATTACTTGCTTGAGAATAAGTTTGAAAGAGGTAAGATTGATAGCACGTTGTTCTTCAAGAGAAAAGGAAGCAACTTTCTGCTGGTGCAAGTCTACGTGGACGACATTATCTTTGCTGCATCAAAGGTCGCCATGTGTCAGGAGTTTGAGGCCGTCATGAAGAAGAGATTTGAAATGAGCGCTATGGGTGAACTAACTTTCTTTTTAGGATTGCAGGTTGATCAGAAGAAAGACGGGATGTTCATTCATCAGACAAAGTATGTCCATGATGTTCTCAAACGCTTCAAGATGGAGGACAGCACTCCATATGATACTCCAGTCTGCGTCAATCACAAATTGGGTGCTGATTCAGACAACGATGCAGACGTGGACCCAACCCAATATCGGGCTATTATAGGTTCTTTAATGTACTTAACTGCTTCTAGGCCTGATATAATGTTTGCTGTTTGTCTTTGTGCACGCTTTCAGGCAAACCCAAAAGAATCTCATTTGAAGGGTGCAAAGAGGATACTGCGGTATCTCAAGGGCAAGCCGAAGCTGGGGTTGTGGTACCCGAGAGGAGGAGACTTGGAGCTAGTCGCTTACACAGATTCTGATTATGGAGGGTGCAATCAGAGTCGGAAATCTACAACTGGTGGATGTCAGTTTCTTGGTGGCTGATTGGTGTCGTGGCAATGCAAGAAGCAGACTTCGGTCGCAATTTCAACCTGTGAAGCAGAATACATGGCAGCATCCAACTGCTGCTCCCAGGTTCTTTGGATTCAACAACAGTTGCGCGACTATGGTCTGAATTTCTCACTTACTCCTATTTGCATTGATAACACTGCTGCTATCTCAGTAACTAACAATCCCGTGAAGCACAGTAAAACTAAACATATTGATATACGTCATCATTTTATACGGGATTGTGCTGAGAAGAAGCTGATTGAGCTCGAAAAGGTTGATACGTTAGATAATTTCGCTGACTTATTCACGAAAGCGTTTGAAAAAACTAGATTTCAAAACCTTGTTGAGCTGAATGGGATGATCAATCCCGAGTAACCATGCTTTGTGTTTGTGTTATAAAAAAAAAAGAAAAAAAAGAAAAAAAAAACGTTACTATCGCTTAGAATTATGTCGGTTGCCTTAGTTTGATGGACATTTCTTCGGATATGTTTGGTCCTCATTTCTACTTGTAGAATCTGAGGATAGCCATTAACCAGATGACTGAGAGTGACCGGGGCGGTTTATGATGTGTTTTTATTCTTTCGTTGAAAATTATTCGATCATACTTAGTTAGAAGGACACATACTTGTATGTGGTCAGTCCAGCTGATCCATTGGATATTCGGGATAGCCGTTTACCTGAAGACTTTGTCTTGGTCGGGGCGATTGATGTTAAAATTTCTTTTTGGGAGATGAAATTATTTTTCAAGTCTACTACTTCGTAAGAAGTACCTTTACTATGTTTAACAGAAAATTGATCCAACCGTGGAAAGTGATAGATATACTGATTCTGTGTGCTTAACTAGTGAAGTTATTAGGCTTAAAAGTCTTTAGAACAGTCATTGTATGTCATGGTAGCTTTTTATGGTGCGTAAAAGTAGAAGTGATACTAACTAAATCTACTCGATTTTTTGTGGAAACTCCTTAAGAGTTGTGCGTGTCTTCATACATATCTTTCCGTATGATAGGCAGAAAAGCGATTACCCAGTCATACACGAGCCCGTGAGTGTTCTGATTCCCGTGAAGATAGCGTGTCAAGACACTGCAGTGATCCAGATTCGGGACTTGCAGTTATTTTCTACTTGAAGTTGTGTATATACATGTTAGATTAAAAAAAAAAAAAAATTTAGAGTTCATAATGATAATGATTATCAATCAATACACAAGAAGGTGAACGGGAAGCAGAGTCTAAGATCGAAGAGTAATTCCTACTTAATCAGACACTACGGGTCAAGGTCAATTCGGGGTGACTTGGGGAAAGCCAAATACGCTTTGAGAATAGATAGGAGGCATCATAATCTCTGAGTTGTTGCCCACTTAAGTTTTGAGCATAATTGAACCTAACTCGTATCACAGAAACGATGAAAACCATTTTAAGTATATTACCTGCTTACAACCTGTTTCTTTATGTCATAATACAGCTGAACACGGATCTGTGTGACAGTCACGAAATTATTATGATTCCTGTTCGGATCTTTTCTAAAACATGGTAGTCCCTGTCGAGACTGAAATTTGATCCCGTGTACTTTAATTTTTCAACTTTTTGTTACTTTTGTAATTGTTTGATTTTATACCTGGTTACTTCGTCTTGATCGTTTCATTTAACGCTTTAAATGATGTTTTCTAACTTAGTTGCAAATTGTTCAAATTATGGGGTTTGTTTTTGAAAAATTTTAATATTAGCGAAGTTCTGCATAACTTCACCTTATAGGCGAAGTTATCCACAACTTCGCCGATACATCTGTGACCCTATATAAAGGACTTTAAAGGTCAAACTGTTCATTTATTTCAAAACCAAGCGAACTTATACTCACAGAAACCTAGGCGAACTTATCGATTCGATTTCATCAATCAATCTGTGTTATCTTGTCTTCGATTCTAATCCGATTCAAGGTGTGTAGGGTTCCATATTCGTATAATCATTGTCGTTAATGATTATCACAGGTCGATACGACCCGTTTCGTGACCTCGGTTATTTGAAACCTAAAAACCCGATTTTCAAACTTGTTTTTACGTGATAGTAAACCACTTGAACGTATAAACCTTCATAAAATCATGTAGTTCGGAGTCCTCGATCTCCGAAATCATCATCTACACGTCGTTCAACAACCTTAACTGTTGCCGATTCGAATTCGGCGAAGTTACAGTTTAGGCGAAGTTATCCGTAACTTCGCCTGAGGTTTAACTTCGCCTGATTTTTGATTTTGAAACAGTTTATGAGGCGATGTTGTGATTACGCGAAGTTATCCGTAACTTCGCCTGGACCATTTTACTTAACTATTTTCAGACAAAGTTCAAGTTGAAGCAAAGTTGTTTCCCAACTTCGCCTCACCTTTTAACTTCGCCTATACAGAATTGATCACAACTTCGCTCATGGTAACAGGCGAACTTGTGATTCGCTTTAACGTTTATCTAACTTAACCTGTTTGTTGCAGATATGGCTGCTGTTGCTGGAGCAGGTGGTGCAGGCGGTGATGACGGAGGTGATCAGCAAAGACAGTTCTTCCCGGGTCACAACATGTATATCACCTTAGACCCGGATGCGAGCGGAGTTGATGATTTCCGCGAAATCATCACATTCCTTTTACGCTCGAGGATATTCCACGCCATTACAACAACTCTGCCGATATCCTTACCTAACATTGAGGATTTCTGGCAGACCGTGGAATACGACTGTAGGGTCGAGCCCCCGGTGATGCGCGCAACCGTCAACAATCAAATTGTTCAGTTCTCTTCTGAACATATACGGGCGGCTCTGCGGTTTGGAAACGAAACAAGGGATGACCCGACGGAGTTTGTAGCTCCTTTCCGCAATGGAGTATTTTTGAGGATGGGTTATTCTGGTCCCTTGGGGGATTCGCAGAGAAGGAAGGGATTTCTGCTTGACCAATGGCGCTTTCTCATGCATGTTATGATAGTATGCATGTCAGGGAGAAAGGCGGGCACTGATGGCATGGGCGCGACCATGCAGTCAGCGATGACTGCTCTGACATACAACAAGCGATTCAGCTTTAGTCAGATGGTCTTTTACGAGATTGATCGTCAACGAAGAGCGATGGCGCGTGAGCGGTTCATCATGTATCCAAGATTCCTTCAAATGATCTTGAATCATGTTGCTCCAACACTTCCTCAGCGTCGTCCGATCCGATATGTAGAGAGTGTGAACAAACGGATCTTCGCCCAGTGTCGATCCTCCAGTGCGAGGAGCAAACCTGAGCTTCGTCCTCGCCATACTCCACTCTTTGGGTACTTAATCAACCCGGAGTATGTGCCTGCTCGTGGGGATGAGTTTAGGGACCCTGCACCACAACAGGCAGGAGCACCTCAAGCTATACCTGCTGCTCCTGTTGTGTCACCGGAGGAGGAAGTGGACCTTGATGCAGAATTTGGTGGTCAAGGATTCTTTGATATGGATCGGGTGGATCCAGAGGAGAACGTTCAGGTCCCAGTTGAACGTGCCTCGACTGTGCATGTTACTAGGGCAGCTACAACGGTGGCTGGCTCAGATTCTGAAGATGAAGTGGCAGAGGCGAGAAGGATTATGGTGACTCGAGAAAGACTACATGGGAAAAGAAAGAGAACAGATGATGATGACGAGTCAGACTTTGAGGAAGAGGTACAACAGTTGATAAGAAGGTCAAGAAGGGAACGGATAGGTGCAGGATCAGGAGCCGGTGAGAGCTCTAGGGTGGTACGTTTCACTCCACCAGCACTATCCGGTATGACAATGGTTCCCTCATCTCTACAGGTTACTAGGCCAAGCGCTATGGGTGTTCCCGTAGTTGCTACATCGTCTACATTTGGCCTCCCACCCACTACTTTCCAATTTTCGACTCCCGTGATCGTTTCGTTTCCGCCTCCGACTGTTACTCCATCGGAGGTCGTGGCACGCTTTATTGAGTCGACTGTTGTGGCCACTGCAGGGCTATCGGTGACGATACCACCTGCGGTTACGTCTATTTCTACTTCTGAGGTCCCTGTGACATCGGAAATCCCTCCTCAGTACACTCAAGACATTTCACATATGAGGTTCGATTTCGATGCAACCCTCTCAGACTCAGAACGAATAGCTGCACTTGAACGGGTCGTGGCAGAACAATCAAGGGTGAATCTTATCCAGACCCAGGCTATTCAACGCCTAGTTGCAGAGAATCAGATGCAGTCGTCCCTGCTGGTAGAACATGGAAAGATCATAGATGCTCTGAAGGAGTTCTTGGCATCTCAGGGGGAGACGAGCTGTAAAGGCGACGAGTTGAGGACCAAGAGAAGGAATGATAGAGACGATGATCCCAATGCGTCGAAAGATGCAGGTGGTGAGCTACCAAGAACTACTCAAGCTCTTGGAACTTCCACAACTCAGGGGGAGTCGACAACTGCAGCTGGTGGTGATGATGTGGTGGTGGTGGACGTAGAGGAGATGCATGATGACTTGGTGGGTGATGATGATGTATTGCCAAGTGATGTGATAGAAAAGATTGGTGAAGATATTGTGATTGATTATGAGATTGAAGAGGGAGAGATAGTAGAAGAGAATGTGGAGCATGACATTCTAGATGTTGAGAAAGCCGATATGAGTAAAGGGATGGCAAGTGATGAGTCTGAATGGGAAGAGCAGCCTAGATGGAAGGAAGGCTATGCACAGTGGTTCGTCAAAACGAAGAAACCGGTGGTCCCTACAATGTTTAAGAAGAGTTACAACATTAAAGGCTATGCTGAAGCGAAGAAAGGGATTATTTGCTGGATCTATGATGAGCAGTTGAGGCTCTTCGTGATTAAAAGGTATGACGGTGTTCAGTATTTTAAAAGACTGTTAAGATCGTTGAATACACTGCCGGAATGTGAAGTGAAAGACTTAGCTAGATTGGGGTTAATCAATCGAAGTGACGATAATATGGCTAGAGTTATTGGGAAAATTGTATGGAAAGAAAGTATAAAAGAGAAGAAATTTGAGCTGTTAAAACCACAGAAGGGAAAACTTGTTGAAGACAAGGATAGAGGTTTGAGAGCTGATGGAAAACCTTGGATGATTATGAAGTATAAACCGATCCGGTGCCTTAAAGAAGTACCGATGAAGCTTATGCCCAAGGATGTGCTTAAAGACCTAAAGTGGTGGTTTGTAGATTGTGAGACAGCTGAGGCGATGATGGAAGACGAGGATGAACAAGAAGTGCTAAGAGTTTACGATCCGATGCATTTGGTAAACTTATCGCAAGTTGATCTGCAGGTGCTCAATGAGAAGAAAATCTTTTATATTCCTGCTTGGAAAGACGAAGCAAGGAAATATCAAAGAGTTGTGTTGGTTTGTGTTAGAGAAGGAGTGCATGCGTGAAGATACAAGGTTGAAGATTACAAGACACGTGTTTGAAGCTAAAGAGATGAAGCTACTGCCAAGGGGAGTCTGTTGGTGCATGATGTCAGTAGTTCAGTGTCTAGTGTCTGTAATCGCGTTTGTAATATTTTATGTTTTGTATAAGCGAAGTTGCTAACAAGTTCGCTGATATGAGCGAACTTGTTAGACAAGCGTAGTTAGTGACAACTTCGCCTGAACATGCCAGGCGAAGTTGTCGTGATTATATAAGCTATATGTTACGGCTTATTAGTAATTAATCATTCATTCAGTTTTCGTGTATTCGAGTCAGAGAGAATCTGTAATCAAGTGATCTTCGTATCACGTGTTTAAGGTTGGTATACAACGTGTTTGATTATCGTGTGTTAATCGTATTGTTTTTTATACTCGTAACGTCTTACGTAGGGATTCCGCACCTGCGTAGTACGTGATATCTCGTGTAGATCCGGCTGGGAACCTACAATAACTCGTTGGGTGTGCAGATGTTTGACGACGGGTATGTTTATTTGTTCTGAAACATAATGAATTATAAATGTGACACCCCACATTTTCACACTAACTCAGTTAACACATACTCCGTTATATCGTGTGTTAATGTATAACATTTACATAATTTAGTAACAATTCGCACACGAGTCTGTTAGTACATGTTGGCGATTATTGTCGAACATGAAAATGATTACCATTGTTATGTGTCATATGACTTGTATTTAAGCATCAACAGTTATATATAACTTACACAAAAATGCACATAACCTACACATGTGTATTTTATATTAACAAAAACATTTGGAGGTTGTATTGTTAAAACAAACAGGTGAAGGTTATATGCAATTTCATGTACTTGTTGATGCACAATTTTAGAATTTCATATGTTTGTTAGATTTTTTTGTATAAGTTGTATATTTTTTAGTAATATTTAAAGTCTACGGGTATGATGTTTACTTTTGCGTAGTTTATGTAATTGTTGATGTTAATTTCATGTGTAGGTTGAATGTTTTTTGTGTATGTTATACGTTTTTTTCGTGCAAAAACTAGTACATGTTAAACGATTTGTGTATGTTTTATATTTAATACTTATATCTAGTTGAAACATGTGTATTATATATATATAGTTTGTATTATTCATCACAATAATTTTTGTAGGTATGTCAACTTAGGAAAAACATAAGAATTGATAAAGTTACGGTTTGATAAATGCTAATACTTTAAGTTGGAAGAAATTGTTTTTAGATGTGAAAAAATTATAAGATATTAATAAATTTATAAGGAATATAAAAAGTTACAAAAATAAATTAAAAGTTTTTATATTTTTAATTATCTATATTATATTATTAAGGAGGAGTGATGTACTAAATAGTCATTACACAAATAAAGCATGAGGATACAATCGTAATTTCATAATAGGGCAGAAAAAGTAATTTGTCACTACATCATTTCGCTCTTCTAGCGTGGCGTACAAGCTTATGAAACCACATGTTTAGTGCAATTACTATATATCATTACACCTTAATACCATATTATACCAATTCATTCAATTAATAGTTAATAATATATATTTATTATGATTTACGGAAGGCATTTATGGTCCATCAATTAAATATTAATAATATATATATTTATTATGCCACCAATAAGACTCTAAGCAATTAACTGTAAAAGCACACCAAAAGTCTGATCGGTTGAACCTCCTATCATTGCTATACATATGTAAACAAAATTCATCATTTCACTCTACATCACCTCTTTCGTCTGTTGCTGCCTGAGAGAATTAGAAAGGAGGTGATTTTGTTACTTTTATTGTTGCATCTCCTTTTCATGTTTATATTTTGACTTTAGTTTGCAATTTTGATTGATCAATACATTTCCCCTTTTTATCTTGGGATGAACCTACTGACTGATTGTAGTTTGTTGCAATTAAATAACACCGGCGAAGCCAATTAGGGAATTGAAGATTAAAGTTCTTGTCTCCCTGAAATTTCTACACCAACAGGCAACAACATCGTTATCAGATACCATTTTTATCTTGCATGAAATTTCTACACCAACATGAAATTTCAGTTTGCTGATAAAATTAATGTAAGAATGTTAGCACAAAACCTAATTTACAATTCACTAACCCTTTTCTGTTCCTAGGTTGTCTTTATTATTTTAATCTTCACTATAATATTTGCAAATATTTTGATGTTTTTTTTTCACTTAAATATTTTTATTTTGACTTTAGGATTTATACTGCAACTGGCTTGATCTTGGAAGGGCTGGAACCTTTAGATGACGGTTAACATCTAAAAATATTTAAATGGTCTGCAATCCTAAACCGACTAGTGAAATTGACTAATTTGAGAAGCTGGACAGAGAAATTAAACATAATCATTTGTATATGT
Source organism: Bidens hawaiensis (assembly GCF_021521415.1). Classification (NCBI taxonomy): domain Eukaryota; kingdom Viridiplantae; phylum Streptophyta; class Magnoliopsida; order Asterales; family Asteraceae; genus Bidens; species Bidens hawaiensis. Next base: position 679,145 of record NW_027491957.1, read on the forward strand.
GTTTGAGAAATGTTTGTGAATGAGGCATTAATTATTTAGCCAATATTTTACACGGATTATATGTGTTTTCGGGTTTACCCAGAACCATTAAATAGTATTCGGTACTTGACTCATATTAGTATGGGTCGGTTTTCGGGTTTTCCTTAAATGGGTTCGGGCTTGTTGGATTTAGATTCAAGATTTTACATGATGGGATCATCAAAAGTTTAGTTAAGAACCAACACTACTCATGGTGTAGTTTTAACTTACATGCAAGATAATAAAATATGATCTTTTTATAATAAAAATATTTAGTTCTTTTCTAATATATAGTCAACCTAAAACTAGCTCCCAAGGGCTAATACCTTGTCTTCTTTGTTTAACTAAACTGAATAAGCAAACAAACACCAATGTATGCAAAACTTTATGTTCATTTTTAAGATTAGGTGCTCCTAATGCACCAAAAATACAAGCATACATAACCTCAATACCAGGCAACTTTAATTTTAGTGACTAACAATTGAGAGAGTAGAAGTTAAAACAAATATAATAAGAAAGACCCATTATCTTTCTTTCATTCTAATCCGATAGCCGATAACATGAGAAAAACCCATTCTATTGACAACTAATCAGGTAGTTTGATTTAACTTTGCGCAGAAATAAAAGCATTCATTTAGATGGACTATTTTCATTGGTAAGAAATTATCTTTAGCTTGGCGGTTATCGGACAATTTGATTTAAAGTTTAGACCTAGACCTATCTAAAAAAAGATCTGCCATGAAAACTGAGTTGTGCCAAAAAAGGCATTTGGTTCAATGGCATTTGTATATAGTCAACAATCAAGTTATGAGGGTTTAAATCTCATTGTGAATTTGTAGGTGTGAAGAAGATTAAAAAACCAAGGTAACCTAGGAAACATTGTTCTTACATGTAAGAAACTAATAAAAAAATTTCCATGGAAGGCATATAGTAAAAAACAATTATTTTTGTAAAACACAATTTACCTTTTAACTTTTTTGGTATCAAGTTTTTTTTATTATTAAAACGGTTTCAAATGTGTTTATGTAAAAAAAACAAAAAAATGACTATATAAAAACAATTTTTTGTACGTGAAAATAAGTAATCTATAACTTTTTTTACATATAAAACACTCGTGTTTCCCTATATTACATTCATTAAAAAACACTATTTGTTTTTATATTATGCCAAACAAAAAGCGGAGCCATACTACACAGTTGACAATTTTTCGTATCTAACACACTGTGAAATAGGGTATATTGTGACAATTGTTTGGGTAACACTCTATCAACAACGAATTTTTTTATATTATCCTTATCGATTCATACGTAAGTGTATTTTCCTTTAATCATTTTTGTTTTATCTAATTTCACATTAACAATTGATCTAACGTTACAGAGACAAAAAACGTTGCCATGATCCCCTAACAATTACTACACTTATACAATAAAAAAAACAATCCTCCATAAATTGTTTGTGTTGTACAGGTTCATGTCAAAAGTTTAAAATACGAGGACTTTTCAAAGAATGGCCAATACTTAATGATTTATGGTGGTTTAAAAATGGTTATCGGTTAAGAAACGAAACTTGTTCCATTCATACGTGACATGCTATAGAGGTTTAATCTATATCCGTCGGTTTATTCTATTTGGGAACTCACCCACGCAAGAAGGAACCTCAAACTAATTGTTGGTATGCAGACATAAATGAAATTTAAAACACATGCTATCATAGATGCACACTGCATAAACACACATACATCTAGCTAATAAAATGTCGTGCTTCTTATATAGATGTTGTAGGAAAAATAATAGCCTAGGATTTTATAAAACATCAATGCACGTTTGAATGGATCCTGCAAAATTCCACGTAAGCTCTTACTTATACACAAAAAATAGAACAATACCTAATGATTTATAGTGGTTTAAAACTTGTTATCGGTCAACAAATGAAACTTAATCCATTCATATGTGACATGCTTAAGGGGATTAAGCAATACGTGTCGGTTTATTCTATTTGGGAACTCTCTCACGAAAGAAGAAACCTCAAACTAACTGTTGGTACGCAGACATAAATGAAATTTAAAGCACATGCTATCATAGATGCATGCTGCATAAACACACATACATCTAACAAATAAAATGCCGTGCTTCTTATATAGATGTTATAGGAAAAATAATAGCCGGGGAATTTATAAAACAAAAATGCAAGTTTGAATTGTTCCTGCAAGATGCCACATAAGTTCTTACTTATACACCAAAAAACAATATCATATAGTGTCGTTACTGAACCTTCGTTATTTTGACAAAAATATAAAACAATGCATGTGTATAACGGTCACATAATACATATGTTTTTGTATGTTAGCAAACATATTAACTAGGTCAGCACATTTTCGACAATGCTACACAAAAACGAGTCATTTGCACATCTCACTTGAAGTTGGTTCAGCTTAAACACAGAAAGCCTATATTCCTATACATATCTACATCTTACATGTTACATGCGCTATGAGCTAATGAGATGCTTGTTGCAATTACTACAATTCAGATTCATTGCTTTTCATGTTGTTGGTACGAGCCAACCATTACACCTATTCGGGTGTATTTCACAATGCAAAAGCAACTCTTTATGATAACATGTTATTATTACTCGTACTATACATATTTTTTGGCAGTTATGCATGATTAACGTCGTATTAATATTACATCTTTCGCTATTTGTAGATTTTTTTGTCTCTTTTCATATACATAAATCGTGTACATATATAACGAAACCGTCAAATTCGAACCGAGTAATCACACACAATTGACGTACGAGCCAACAATGGATGGAATCAACGTACTAGACATACACTCGTACGCGCAATACAAATACAATGACTATTTTCAATGTAATAAAATGTTAAAAACCAAGAATGGATTGGCTGATAATACACAACCAAATTAAATCTAACATCAGTTGTGACGCCTAATCCAACTCACCCATTTTAAAACGTCATACAGTTATGCGTTGTTCAACCTTAAATCGTTAGATCAAACTTTAATCAAAATCCTTTCGTTTCTTACTCGATTATATTAATCAGTTGTTTGTTTACATGACCCAAGAGTCTAATCAAGCTAGCCTGATCAAATGCCCGTCGCTCCCCAGCTGCAATGTGCGGGTACTTCTACAATAATTAATAATATATATCAATTTCTAAATGTGTGTGTGGATCTTAAAATTTCATTTGTAAAAATTGAAGCGTGCACGTGTACGTGTGGATTTAATGCTTTTTTGCCTTTGCAACTTAAGTACCAAATACTTTATAACCCATTTATCCAAAATATATGCATACGCCGGTATGCATGTGCACAGGCAAATCACATATGCTCACAACTTTACCCTTTTTACAATTCTATAACCGACAACTTTGTGGCTCTAATTTGAGGATTTCTTTCATCTGCTGATTAAATTTTAACTCTAAATACTCACCAGTTAACACACATTCAATCCTTTATATTGATTAAAAATCACAAAACCCACAAACCTACTTTATCAACAAATATACAAAACACGATTATATATATATATATACATCAATATTTTAGTGCGCACCCTTATACAAAAACAAACTCCAACAAACCATTAGCAAATGCGCAATGCCCTCGCACTAATAACCCATTACACACACACCAAAAAATACAAACAAATACGAGGGGATAATTTGTGCGAACCCACAGCAGCGCGCGGGCATTTTTGCTAGTTATACTTTAAGAGAGAATTTATAACGGTTTTATATTTATGTTTTTTAATTATTTTACTTTTATTAGTTATGTTAATTGGAGAGTCTTATCCGATGTGGTATAGTGGTAGGAGGCACTGGTTCTTAAATAGAGCCGAGGTACGATCCTTACAAACAAAACTTTGGGAAGAGGGTGACTCAATGAAGTAAAACCGAGATCTTTGTGTTCTCTGATTCAATCCTGAGGGCGTTCGGGTTTTACCACCAATGGGCTTATGGCGGGTGCGATTTCTCTGGAATTAGAGATAACTTTGAGGCGCTTAAGTGCTCCGTATGACCGGGTTGGGTCAGCTGGTGGTGGCCCTTTTGCTATTGGGTCACCTCATATGGAGTACCTAGACGATGCTCTGTATGTTATCCGTTAGAAAGAATGTTAATTGGAGAAAAACAATTATTTATACTTGTATTATTTGAGGAGAGAAGATATTTATTGTTGTAATTAAAACCTTTTTATTTATGTTTAAATATCAAAAATTTATAATTAAAATTAGGGACCCGTATTGATTTTCTTGCATTAAGTTGACTTCTCGCATAAACTTAAGTTTTGTGTGTGTGTGTGTAACATCCCGAATTTTGTAACGATAAATAAAAGAGGCCTATGATTTAAAAACGAGTGTTAATATTTAATTAATATTAAATATAGAAAGAATCATGGACTTGGGTAATTACATGGATTAAGATGGTGGAATGGGCCTTAGGTCCATGGGCTTTAAGGGACATAAATACCCCTTAAACCATCCTAAAACCCTAACTCCCCATTCCATCTTTCCATAATCCCTACACACACCCAAAACACACACACAACCCGAACCAAGATCCGGAGACGAGAACCCGAACTTGTTGGCGCTAGATCGTCGTGACGGACCAAAGCAACATCAAAGACCAGCTCGTGTTCGTAGTTCGACTCGTTTACGGTACGTTTATATCGAGAACTTGTTCGTTTATGTTCGGATTTAGTCTAGAAATCATAGATCTGTTTTAGTCTGGTAAAAAAACGAATCCAACGAGGCTAAACTTACTGAAATTGATTACAAATTGATAGGTTAATCGTTACTATGAAAAACCCGTATGTATATACATAAATCGCACCCTGTAAACCCGATGTTTTGAACGATTGAATGGTTAGGGTTTGTAGGCGCTGCTTAGACGATTCCGTTGATACCTAAATCGAGTTATTTGGTTAAGAAACGAAGATGATTATGGGGATTAAGAACGAACAGTAGCTGCAGCTGGATAACTTCGCTGCAGCTAAGTTCGCCTGATGATAACTTCGCTGGTTGTCAAGTTCGCCAGCTGACTAAGTTCTCCTGAGGTTAACTTCACCTAAGGTTAACTTCGCTAAGGTTAACTTCACCTGTTGATAACTTCACCTAAGGTTAACTTCGCCTAAGGTTAACTTCACCTAAGGTTAACTTCACCTGTTGATAACTTCACCTAAGGTTAACTTCACCTGAGGTTAACTTCACCTAAGCTTAACTTCACCTGAGGTTAACTTCACCTGAGTTTAACTTAGCACTAAGTTGAAATAATCTGATACGATAGGATGAGTATTGATACGTGTAACCTATATACAGTTAGCAGAGTACAGTTAAAGAGAGGAACCACGATAAACGGAGAAAGGAACCGCATTCAGGTGAGTTTCTAGCCCCATTCCTTGTTATGTTTTGGGGGCTGTGTGCATACTCGATGTGTTGTTAATACATTTATCCTAAGTGATAAGTGTATGCCATATGTGATATATGTGATAGATATGAATGATTGCTTGTCGGTACGCGAACGATCTTCGGATATTGCGCGTACTGTCAGGTTAAAAATAAACGTACGAATATTATATATCGAATATGTATGAACATTACAAATGAACACTTGTCGGGGCGTGAACGATCTTCGGATATTGAACGTATCGACAAGGGGTATGGTTGTTAAATGAATGATATAAAGAACGCCTAGAGTGTTCTTATGCTACAATGTAATTATAGTATATGTGAAGTATGTGTGTACAGGTACAGAAATGGTATTTGAGTTCTACGTCCGACGTATTAAGTTAGGATGGCGAATCCCTCTAACTTCTGTTGGACCTAGACTTGGCAGGGGATGGCATAGGTAAGGACTGCGGGCCTTACACGTGATGTAGATGATAGATGTAAACGTAGATATGGACGGTGGGCCTTATACGTGTTATAGGAGATAGACGCCAACGTAGATAAGGACTGCGGACCTTATACGTAATGTAGATAGGCGTCAGCACAGGAAAGGACTGTGGACCTTATACGTGTTATATTTGTGTTGTGGTAGCATGGGGGAAGACTGCGGACTTCGTACGTGCTATGGTTATAGGTGATAGACGCCAACGTAGATAAGGACTGCGGACCTTATACGTATTATAGATAGGCGTCAGCACAGGAAAGGACTGTGGACCTTATACGTGCTATACTTGTGTTCTGGTAGCATAGGGGAAGACTGCGGACTTCGCACGTGCTATGGGTTAGGTGGCAACATAGGGAAGGACTGAGGACCTTGTACGTGTTGTCAATATAGGATGGTACAGGGAAGGACTGTGGACCTTGCACGTACCATAACTGGTGAACATAGGTAAGGACTGCGGACCTTTTACGTGTTCACGATCTTGAGTACAGGTATAGACGGCGGACTATGAACGTACTCTCGGTAGACTGAGGTTAGTGATTGTAGATATGTATGTATGTATGGTAGTAGGGTAACGGATTAAGTATGGATATGTATCTTCGGATATGTATGTATGTGTATGTATTGTATGGCGTCCGATTAACTAGAACTCACTCAGCGTAGCTGACTTTTAGTATGCACGCAGGTGAGTAGAATGAGACAGCTTGCTTGAGCGGGCACATGGTGGGCGAATAGGAGACTGGCATCTGAAGACTCAAGATGTTTTAATGTTAATTGACGTTTATTTTGAAAGACAAGAATGTTTAACTAAGGAAATTTTTGGATTGCTGTAATGTTTTATGAAAGTTTTTATATTCCGCGAAAGTTTTAATTAACTCTGATTTGTAAGAACTGTGTTTATGAGTAAATCCGACGCTAGAGTAGAGCTACCGGGTTCGGGGCCTTACAGTGTGTGTGTGTGTGTGTGTGTGTTTGTAATCTGGTGAAGATAAACACACAAGTTAGTTAACATGCATAAGAGATGATATCCAACTCCCTATATTAATAGACTTGTGTATGCATTGTAACAAAACAAAGTCTATTCATTTATTTCAATATTTAAAAGTATGAGACTAAGAAGTGTTACTATGGTGAGCCCCATGGAATCACATGCAATTGTCTTCTACATAAGCCTTATATTGTTGTTTGTGTGCCAAGAATGTAAATTTTTCACATATAACCATTTTATTAGTAGATGTTTTTTTAAAAATATATATCCTAATAAATTTCAACATTTTTTATTTTACTTGTAGGTGACAAATTTATTATAGCCACTTAGGACGCATTGGGGTTCCAGCACCAAAAGATTATACTCCGCGCTGTGTTATGAAACCAAATGGTAACGACTATTGTTGTTGTGCTATGTGCCTTCCTACGAAACCATGGTGCGAAACTTGGTGTCAGAAGATTACAACTTGTTGTAAGAGATAAATATCAATGGTATTGTTAAACGTAAAACATAAACTATAGATTAAATATATCTTTAGCTTACATATTAATATTTATATATGCAACGATCAGACATGTAATGCATAATATATATATATATATATATATAAATTGTGTGTTTTTTATATAAAACATTGTATTGGACTATATAAGCATTATTTATTAAATAAGAAATTTTCGGGTTTTGTCATTGTGTTGAGTTCTAGTCTAGGCATTATTTACTCACATATTTGAACATAAATTTAGGGTTACATGTGTAATATATTATAGTACATTTGGTAAGGAAATTATAAGAAGTTGATGACTTTAAGACATTTAAAAGTTTTTATTTATATATTACTAAATAAACTCATTCACTTTGAGTAATTATAATTTTTTAAAGAGAAAAATTATCTTTTGTTTCCATTAACAATTCGTATACATTATTTAATAATGGGTAATATGATTTTAACTATCCCAACTTTGAATTATTTGCCAACACTAACCCTGCTTTAAAAAAATATTTTCTCACAATCACAACTTTCAACCTATTTTTCCCCAATAACCCCAAGTTAGAGGTTCATTTTTTTATTCATTGCAAATTAGTTATAAGAAATAATTGCCTCTTAATCTCTCTCTACCTACTCTCTACCACCACCAGCTGACCACCACCACCATCGTACCTCAATGCCATAATGCCACTAAGAAAATATTTTCGAATAAATCGCTTAACCTTTTTATTTTTCAAAATTTTTAATTGGATTATTCAAAAGCGAACTCCAAACAATGAATGGACAAAAGAGAAAAAATAAACGTATATGAAAGTTACCAGCCCCATTTCCTCATTGTTGACTACAATATCCGTCGAACTTTTATGTAAAACGCTTGTTGAGCAGATGATTGTTTCGCTCTCGACTGTAGCCTCTAACTATCGAGAGGTTTCACCTATATCAATAGATGATAGAACCACGTGCCCACATGTCACCATCACCTAATTGGAATCCATACCACACCTGTACAACCTAATCCTCATTGTCAACAAATAAGCCCTCCACAACCCCAAATTGGTATCACTTTGTGGGTGTTGTTTAGACCCTTATTACATCATCAAAAGCATCAAAACAAACACCACAACACCTTATTTTCCTATCACAAACACCAAGAAATAATGTTGGCCATTAGTGGGTTGAAATAAGTTATTATAAACTACTATTAAATAACTCGTTGGTGCTCAGATGTTTGATGACGGGTATGTGCATTTGTTCTGAAACATAATGAAGTATAAATGTGTGTAACATCACGAAATTTCTAAGAATAATATGTGCCTCTGTGTACAACCGAAATTACTTTAACCCAAAGAGAGCCATTACCAGTTTCATAACAAGTCAATCATTTAACTAGCAATGCTATGTTTGCAGCCTTCAAGCTGCCTACCCCTAAACCGCCCAGATCTTTGTCTACGATTATCCTATTCCAAGCCACCCAACTTATTTTCTCTTTTTCCTTCGGCCCTCCCCAAAGAAATCTTCTTCTTTTGCCCTAAAGTTGTTTTAATGCCTTTTTTGGAACTTTAAAAAAATAGAGAAATAATGTGTCCAAGCTGCCTAATACCGATTTACTGAGGGTTAACCGACCCCCAAAAGACAAAGCCCTAGCCTTCCATTTAGTGAGGGAAATCTTGTAATTGAAAATTTACACAATAAATGATTTTAAGACACACATATTTTAAAGAGAATTTGCCCGGCTTAAGAGACGGTAACAGATTGAACTGCTGATTCATGTCCTGTCCGGTTATCAAAACATCAATGATGTCGATTTGACATGTTTCCCTCAACACCAGTCAAAACTTAAGGTAGAAACACCAAAGTTGGTGGTGGTAGGACAACACTCATAAAAAAGAAACTACAAATCAGCATATATAAAACATTAATCCCATTTAAAATAGAAACTCTAAAGCATTAAAGCACCGGTGGATTATCATAAAATGGTGAAATTGTTGACACATTAACATATTCAACTTATCAGGTGGTAACCAGATGAATCACATGTTAATACTCTTGCAACAATCAAATGCCAATACCAAATACTATGTACATGTTTAATCCACAAACCAGACGTGCAAAAAGACTGAATCAGAAAATATAATATTATAGATTTATATCAAGGATTAATCACAAAACTTCCACCTATTAGCTTTAAACTTCAGTGCAACAAGATAATGTACATTAAATAGCTTTTCAAGAAAATATACAACAATCTATAGACCAGAAATCTGTTATAAACAGTAACCAGAAACCATACCATCCAAGATTCTCAAATCTAGAATCATGTGCAGCTTCCATAAGTTGTCACCGTATACACTCAGTACCGCGACGCACCACTATCCAAACAACGAACAACACCAAACAAACCGCAGCATCAATCGCAAGCACAATACGCACTTGACGACACCACTTATTTCTCACAATTTGAGCCCTCGATCTACTCACTGAACTCACTTCTTTCGTCAATGAAACACCGCCACGATTATCAAGATTCAAACTTGAAGGTTCCACCTTTATCCCCTGTTTATCCGTAGACTTTCTATGTTCTTCAACCACATTAACCACATGATCTCTCATCTTTCTCTTGTCTTGCTTACTCGATTTCCCCAACAAAGGCGCCTTCGTTGACGTCCCTACATCCAGCTGCCCGTTATTAACACTATCATTATATGGTGACGGTATCGTGGTCTCAGTAACATGTTCCAAAGACTTAACCAACCTTCTAATAACCGGAAGCAACTGTTCTTGTAACGCAAGCGAATTCGAGTTTGACACGATCCGCCTTAACCCCTTTTTAGCGACTTTCTTGAACGCGTCTCTAACGTGTTCTAAAAACTCCAGGTTTTTAGAACTATCAAGATTATTATCATTAATGATGGTAAAATAAACATACTCGTCTTCCATTAAAAACCCAAAAGTTTTATTAACCATGCTCTGAAAATACCATTTGTGATTGGAAGGAGCTTTTTCCAAGCATAAAGCTGCTAACTTTTCAATTTCTTGATCACTTCCGTTATTATATGCATACAATACACTTCCTCCTTTGCATACACAGCAATATTGAACTGTGTTACAAACTGTACTCATCTTCAATTGCAGATTGAAAACAATTAAAGCCCTTAATTATACTGGGCTTTTGAACATGAATCTAGAGTAATTGAGTAACATGTTATAGAGAAATTATTAATACAGATGGAGATATCACCAGTTGTCTTTGCTGAAAGCAGATCTATGAAAAGAGTGGAGGTGGTGTTCTTGATTGAATTTTGAAAGTCAAATGTGTAATTTGGGAGAATTTTGACAGGATCACGACTTATTTGTCGTCCACTATTTAGATACATAAAAGAAAAAAAAATAAAAGTTGATAGATACGGAAACAAAAGAGTAAAGTATCATTTTCGTTTTTCTTATTTGGTAAATAATACGAATTTAGTAAAAAGATTTATATTTTGGCATTATGAACTCTAAATGTTTTTTAATTCTTGCCAATTATATAAATCAGTAACCTCGTTGAATTTAATCGTTAAGTAAGGGAAAAACATGTCTTTTCACTCTTTCTTTATTTTAATACTTATTTCAGTTAACAACGGTTTTCGTCTTTGTGGTTTGTCCAAATAAGCGGTTTTATTCCAGTAGTTTTAAATTTGTATTTATCGTCTCTATGGTTTTTTCACTTGCAATTAAACCCTAATTCACTAATCCCGTTATGTCTGGTCGTTAAAACCATCAGTGTACCCTTCACGTGAGGGGGCTTGCGAATTAGGACTGAGGTTTATTTTGGGAGAAAAACAACAAAATTGGTCGTCACGTGAGGGGCACACAGATGGGTTAACGACCAGACTTAACGGGGTTAATTCGGGTTTAATTGCAAGTGAAACTAAACTACAAGGACGAAAATCGCAAATTTGATAGACGTGAAAATTGGAAACTTGAAACTATTGGACTAAAACCACATATTTGGACAAACCACAGCGACGAAAACCGCAGTTCACTGAAATAAGTATTATAATAAAGAAATAGTGAAAAGACATGTCTACCCCTGACTTAACGATTATATTTAACGGAGTTAGTGATTTGGATGTAATTGGCAAGATTTGGGAAACATGGAGGGTCCATATACAGAAAATAAACTTTTTAGACTAAATTCGCATTATTTCCCAAACCACAATAACGAAAATGACACTTTACTCTAAAGAAGATTATGATTTGTGCTCCTATATTGGAATGGCGGGCGCACTTTATAGGTCCCAATCTGATTTTGTGTGCTTCATACCACAAACAATTTCTGGGTGGATGCTTGCTCCCGTTGTTAGTTTTCCGTCCGACTGGATTGTGTAGTGACTATTATGCCCTTTTCTAATAAACAATTCGTACTCCTGGTAACAAGAATTTACATTTGTGACCCTCCGCTTTAATTTCTCTCCTGTTATTAAATGAACCTTTTTTTTAATTTATCCCCTCAAAAGTTGTTGGAAAATCAATTTTGGTCCCTCAAAAAGTTGTATAAAAACTAAAATAATCCAACGAACACCGAGATATCAACCCGAAATTCTAAAAAAAACGTGTGTTTTTAAGTTTTCAACCAAACGGATACGAAACATCAACCCGAAACTCTAAAAAACGTGTTTTTTTAAGTTTTCAACCGAACGAACACTGAAACATCAACCTGAAACTCTAAAAACATGCTTTTTTAAGTTTTCAATTGAATGAACACGAAACATCAACCCGAAACTCAAAAAACACGTGTTTTTTTAAGTTTTCAACCGAAACGAACACTGAAACATTAACCCGAAACTCAAAAAAAACATGTTTTTTTTAAGTTTATAATCGAATGAACACGAAACATGAACCCGAAACTCTAAAAAACGTGTTTTTTAAGTTTTCAACCGAACGAACATCAAAACATCAACTCGAAACTCTAACAAACATATTTTTTTTAGTTTTCAACTGAACGACCACGAAACATCAACCCAAAACTCTAAATTTCTTTTTTTATTTTTCAACCAAACGGACACGAAACATCAACCCGAAACATCAACCCGAAACTCTAAAAAACATGTTTTTTTAGTTTTCAATCGAACGAACACGAAACATCAACCCGAAACTCTAAAAACATGTTTTTTTAAAAGTTTTCAACCGAACGAACACCGAAACCTCAACCCGAAACTCTAAAAAACATGTTTTTTTAAGTTTCAACCGAACGGGCCCGAAACCTCATTCCGAACACCAGAACATCAACCCTAAACTCTAAAAAGCATGTTTATTTTTTAAACTTTTCAACCAAATTGGCCCGAAACCTTATCCCGAACACCCAAACTTCAACCCGAAACTCTAGAAAACATGTATATTATTTAAAGTTTTCAAACAAACATGCCCGAAACGTCGTCCCGAACACCCAAACTTAAACCCGAAACTCTTAAAAACATGTTTTCTTTTTTAAAGTTTTGAACCAAACGAGCCCGAAACCTCATCCCGAACACCCAAACTGTAGCACCCCGGCTTTAAACGAAATAAATCTGGGGTGCAATGTATAGATTACTCATAAGCTCGTAACATTATTAATGTTGACAATATAATTAGTTTATTTCATAAACTTGGCAAATACACAAATTGTCTGATAATAAGACAGATAACATTACATCAAAAAACAAAGCAAATATTATCCATTTAAGATATCCAAAGGTAGAACTAATTTTCTTGACCTGACACTTCATCGTATCAACCTGCAGCACATTGAAAATAATATATTTGTCAACAACAATTATGTTGGCGAGTTTTCATAATTTTTGTGTGGATATATATATATATATATATATATAGTGGGGTTAAAATAAGAAGTGGAGTGTGTCTAAGAAGTGTAAGAAGTAATCTGGTGCGTTAGATACATTGATCTGATGGTGGATATGAAAAGTGTGTTTATTGTACAGTATGTTTTATTAGATCTAATGGTGAAAACACACTTTCTACACTTTTTAGGAAAAATCTACTTCTTATTACAACATTGCTCTCTCTCTCTCTCTATATATATATATATATATATGTATGTATGTATTGGATCATTTCAGAAGTTTTTTTTACAGCGAGAAGTGAAAGTGTAACTCCATTAATCCCTAATTTCACTCCCTTTCTTATGTGTAGGTGCGTTGTGTAGGTGCATATGTATGTGTGTAGGTACGTATGTTTGTATATGTGTACGTATGTTTGTATATGTGTATGTATGTTTTTATGTGTGTAGGTACATAGGTTTGAATGTGGCTCGGTGCATTTGTATATTTGTAGGTTGGTTTGAATGTGTAATTAAGACATAAATACAACCAACCTACATATATGTATGTAACATCATATGAAAGTAGAGGTGCACAAATCGGGTTTTTTCTAATACCCGGGTTCGGGTATGAACCGGTTTCGGGTATTATTGGCTATTGAAAATCGGGTATTGAGATAAATCGGGTAGGGTTAAGGTAGGGCATTGAGGAGAAAAACTCAACCCTATGTACCCGGGTAAGGTATGATCGGGTTCTGGTATTAGAACCGGGTATGATCGGGTATTAATACCCGGTTTTGAATTTGTAATTTTTTATACATTTTTTAATTTGTTTAAAATTTAAATTTGCTTTGTAATGAATTAAACTATATTACAAAAACCATAAATCCACTTAATTACAAATTATTTACTTAGTAATATGTATTTTACAAAAACTTAAATATAAAAGTTATGAAGAAAACATAAAAGTATACTGTAAAAATTGATGTATTATTTCGGGTATTAGAAAATTGGTATCGGGTATAACCGGGTATCGGGTATAGGGTATGACCGGGTCCGGGTATTTACGGGTATAAATCGGGTACAGTTCCAGGTACGGGTATTGACCTCAAAATGCATACCCTATCCATACCCTACGGGTAGGGTCGGTTCCGGTTTCGGGTATAGAATACCCGGCTATAAAAAAACCGGTTCCGGGTATTTTTGTCGGGTCCGGTTCCGGGTACGGGTTTTTTGTGCACTTCTATATGAAAGGGAATGAAATTAGGGATTAATGGAGTTATACATTCACTTCTCGCACTTCTTGCTGTAATATCACTTCTCGCAAGATCCATCCCCTATATATATATATATAAATGCGCGATTCAATGATCGTCATGCAATAAATATTTAAGCACAAGGTAAATGAAATCAACTAGTGTCGCCCTCCAGTTCCTTTAACCAAAGATGTAGTAATAGGGGAAATGAGAACCACCATACAAAACAACCAAAGTCGCAGCGTTATACTGCGCATGTACGTCACGTCAGACCCTCCCACTATGTGTATGCGTTTGCGTAACTTCCACCATAAAACAGTAAACACGTTGCAAAAAAATTCACGTATAATCATAAACAATATGCAAGAATAATATTAATGTGTATGATAAATGACAATCGATTTGTAAACAAGCGCATAACTAATGTAATAAAACTTATGACATGCTACACCCCAAAAATATTAAAAGCACCAAAAATGAGTTATAAAAGAAATCAATTGGAATAAGAAATACGGTAACGAGAAGACGGTAATGGCTTAACCGAACTAGATGGTTCTGCGAGAAGTCCCGACAATTTCTCATAATTTTAAAAGTATAACTAGAATAAATAATCTAACAAAACAAGAGAACTAGTCATGATAAAACATATTTCTAACGGATTTGGAATCGATATAAAGTTAAATATATTTTAAGAGTGAAATAAAAACCTAATTAATTTAAGTATTCCTACATGTTACTTCTTGATTTTTAAACAATAAACTCTCAATTTAATATTATATATATATATTTATATATTAAATGAAAATTTGTATTGAATGTTTAGCAGTGATCGGCTCGTTTAGACGAATAAAAACTATTTTTAATTTCTTAATTATTTATAAGTTATATTAGGTCAAATTTGGGAATATTTAAATATTTGTAAAAACATATAAGATCAAACATGCGCGCGTGGGCGTGTGTGTATATATATTTGGATAAAATTTAAACGAAAATTTATTTTTGAGAGTTTAATATTGTTTGGTTCGTTAAACGATTGGTAATATTCTTAGTTTTCAAGTTATTTAATTATAAGATATCAAGTGAATAATAAATAAAAAGAAAAATATTAAAGAATTTAAATAAAAAATAAAAGACACAAAACCGGGAGGAGGAGAGTTGAACCTGTGCCCAGGCCGGTTCCAAGATCTTACACGCGTTGCACTGACCATTTGGGCCAGTGTCAAACCTGTTTATAACTTGAAAACAATAATACTTAAACACACAACACAATTGATCCCAACCCTAGATTCGGTCCATCCTTGTTTGATCATCGATTTCCCTGTCCATCGAAATTGACAGAGGGCTTTTGTTCCCCTATGAAATACAAACCATAAGCATGTATCAATTACCTGGTTTGGGTATAATTGAAGGAGAACGAGATATTAGGGTTTCGGCCAAGAACAGAATGTCAAAATCATCCGTTAACGATCTCTAAAGGGAAATTGACTGAGGGTTTAGCGTCGGAAATATGATAAGATGGTGTAGGGCAAGTGGATTAAATTTTGGACAAGTATTTAAAGTGTTTTGGGGGTTGAGTAATCCGTGGTTCGATATTGGATGTGTTTGGTGTCAATTTGATGTTAATTACTCGATAAAACTTATGATTGAACGCGTGATTGACCAATTAATGAGTAAACGTGATCATTTCCGTGATTCTTGACTAAAACTGGGATAAAAAATCAAACAAAAAAGGGGTGCTTGGGTTCGACGGTGGGGAGGGAAAAGGGAGAAAAAGAAAAGATAAATTATTTTAAAATGTTTGCAAATTAGTTCAGTAAGTGATAAGGATCTAAGACTAGTTTCTATGGTGAGGGGCACCGATGCTCCTTCATAGTGCCACGTGAGCACTAGGGGCATCGAAGCTCCAAGCTATAATGCCCCTCTATGATGAGGGGCATCAAAGCCCCTTTAAACTTTTGTTGTTTTTTTTTATAAAATAAAAAACCAACACAAGAATATAAAAACAAACTAATTTAAATATAAAAACATATTACTAAAACCTAAAACAATAACAAATAAAAAAATACAAATAATAAAAATAAAAAAGAATAACTAATATTCGTCGTCGTCGTTTGCATATTTGGCCATTATCCTTGTTTTCTTCTCCAAAAACTCCCGCATGACTGTATTTTGAAGAGATAGATCCTTTGCGAGGAGCTCGAAATCTTTTTCGCGTTTTAGCTCCAAGTGAACTTTTTTTTTTCTTTCTTCATGCATCGCCATGTATTCAGCATACATCACTTTTTTTTCTTCATGCATTCTCGCGAGTTCATCTTTTGAGTGTTTTTTAGCATCGGCAATCTTGTTTAGTCTAAGCTCCAAGTTGTCAAAACGCGAGCTCACATCGGATCTCATTGAGGATGTCGTTCTAGACGAATATCCCCCATCTCTAGTCGCCGCCTTGGCTTGATCTCTTCCTACCGAACATGGTAACTCATCCGGTTCATCAAAAACAAGATCGGGATCAAGCTCGTTTAAGTTAAATTGACAACGAGCATCCAAACCGGCTTGAGAATTCGATTGACCGGTCGAAGTAGACGTTGTCTTTGATCGTTTGGATGGTAACGGTGAAGATGTTGGGACCACATGCCACTTTAGCGAGCTCTTGCATTGTCTCCAAATTTCCAACATATTGAAATCTGATTTATAAATGGCACTGTATTATTTTAAGCAAGTCTCAATCATGTTGACATCGCACGTGCCGCTTCCTTTATTGTTTGAAACGCGAGTGTGAATGTAGAAGAAGTTATTCATTTCGGTGCGCATTGCCTTTCATTTATTGGAGATGGAATCCTCCCCGTGGTAGCAACATCAACCCATTATAGCAAAGAACTTAGTACGTATTTATTCCCAAAAGTCAGGGTCTTGTTTACCGTCACATTCGATACATATAAAAGCTTAGTATTAGTCAACAAAAAAATAAAACATGAATTATATATAAATAATTTTATAATTTACCATTAATTGAGTCTTTAGATGAGTCGATCCACGCACGCGCCAACGCCAGTTCCTCATCCGCTTCCCACTTTTTTCTTTCGACCCTTTTGGTAGTTGTTTGACCGTCATCATGCTTCTTTTTATGACTTCGTTTGCGACGAACTTGCGGTTTGTCTACTTGGGTTTCGGGTACTTGGGTTTGGGTATTTGGGTTTCGGTTACTTGTGAAGGCATAGCCGGCATTGGCATTCGATAGAACATATCGTTGGTAAACGATTGCATGGTTGAAGACATTACTGGTAGATGTTGGTTAGCATAGAAAGAGTTGTTATGGTCATTGTTGTTTGCAAGCATACTAGCCCACCACATTTGAGTTGGATCCCAACGATTAGTGTTTGGATTTGGGTTTGAGCTCGAGCTTGGGTTCGGGTTTGGGTTTGAGAAATGATCCATGGTTGTAGAAATTTGGGAGTATTAGAGTGAAATTTAAGAGTTGTTTGATAGAAATTTGAGAGTTGTTTGAGTAAAAATTGGAAATATGGTTTGAATTATATAAAAAATAATTAAAATAATATTTTTTTATATATTACAACGGAAATATATCCGTTGAGAGGGGGGCACCTATATTCACCCATCCGCTCCCATCGTCCCATTGATGCCCCCATCACCCCGCCCCAACCCATCCACGCCCCTCGACGGTGTTTGGCGTCGTCTCCTACAGCGCCCAAAATCCATCCTTATTTGATCATCGATTGCCCTCTGTCCATCGTAATTGACAGAGTGATTTTGTTCCCCTATGAAATCTGAACCATAAGTATGTATCAATTACCTGGTTTAGGTAAAATTGAAGGAGAACGATATATTAGGGTTTCAGCAAAGAACACAATATCTAAATCAATCTTTAACGATCTCTGAGGGGAAATTGACTGAGGTTTTAGCGTCGGAAATATGATAGGATGGTGTAGGGAAAGTGAATTAAATTTTGGAAGCATTTAAAGTGTTTTGAGGGTTGAGTAAGCAGCGGTTCGATATTGGACGTGATTTGTCAATTTGCTGTTAATTACTTGATTAAACTTATGATTGAATGGATGATTGACCAATTAACAAGTAAATGCGATCATTTCCGTGATTCTTGGCTGAAAACTGGGATAAAAAATCAAACAAAAAGGGGGTGCTTGGGTTTGACGGTAGAGAGGGAAGAGGGAGAAAAAGAAAAGATAAATTATTTTAAAATGTTTGAAAATTAGTTTAATAAGTGACAAGGATCTAAAAAAATGAAAAAGGATATTTTTGTCATGAAATGTGATTTAATTGTCACACAATACGCAAAAATTTACCCAAAGGAACGATAATTGCAGGGTTGGCATTTGGTATGGAAAGCTTGGTTAATGAACGGAAAATAAGTGATAAAGATCTAAAAAAGAAAAGGGGCATTTTTGGAATGAAATGTGATTTTATGAAGAAAGGGGATATAGTCAAACATTAATTTCACTAACTTAGTTTTATTTTAGTTTTCAAACATACATTTCACTAAGTTGTTGCTTTTGATACTTGAATAACATTTTTTTTTGTAAACAAGATATCCTTTAGTTTTTTTAACATAAAAACATCATTTACTAAACTAATTTAGAAAAAAAAAAACTTAAAATATTATCTACCAGATTCTCTAAAAGACAATTAGAGTAATATCAAAAAGTTGAGAGTAATTATGTGTATGTACTATAGTTTAAAAAAAGTAGCAGTGTGAATATAAGAACAACATTGGTTTGGATCATTCATTTGAAATTTTCTAGTTTCACCACTGCTTATGACAATTTTATATATAATATATTTTTATTATGTACTTCTAATGATACTTTGGTTGATTGTCTTTTTTAATATGACCCAATTCGACCTGACCAGAAAGGCCGAATCGGAACAAAAAAAATTATATATTGATGTGACCTGACCCGAACGGCTGAACCAGGTGTAACATTCGTCAATTTCGGGTCTCGAATCGTATTCGTTTTGTAAACTTTTATTACGTAAACTGACCCGTTTTGTAAACCGAAGCTTATGATATAATCAAAATGATGGATTTTATGTTACAATATTGTTTTACACTTGTTGGGTCTTGAAAATATCATTTGCGGTCTTTAAAACGCGTTAAAATCACTTAAAACGAACTCTAGGGACTAAAACTGTCATTTTTCAAAGTTGGGAATGTCTGGCCATCAACCCCATCGCGCTACGCGATGGGGGACACCATGAGTGGTCGCGTAGCGCGATCCCCACATCTGCAGCAGCTCGTTTTTGTTTAATTTTCATGCAAACATGTGATTAAATCATCCCATTTTCATGCAAAACACTTTATACTTGACCATTTCAACTTACCATATATATACACTATCATTCTCATCCATTATTCCCTGCTACAACTCCAAATTCTCTCTCAAACATCAAAGATTCAAGGTTATTTTCTTAAGTGTTCTTGAGTGTTTGACTTTCAAAAGTCAAACTAAGTTTAATCTTTCTTTCTAATTTGTTCGTCTAACCTTACTAACACTTGAATATGGTGGTACAATATATATATAATATACACCCTTGTTATTTATGACGTCACCCATGTCAATGTCCGGTCCGACATACGGTAAAACATCCGGATCAATATTCGATTCAGGCCTGAGATAGTATTAACACTAACCAACCAAAGGAATTGAACAACTTCTTTTGATAAAAAAAATAATTTATATAGTAACATTACCTTTATACAAACATATATTACTATCACAACCTTTTATACGTTCGAAAGTACAAATACTTTTCACAAGTAAAGCATACCAACACAAAATATCTTGAAAGAGTACAAAGAAAACAACCCGGTCCACGGACCAAAACCATGAGCATAGACATGATCAGAACTTAATTTGTGCCAATTGCTGAACGTTGATGGGAAAGCAGTCAGTAGTGGATCCAGTGTATGCCCTTTGTGCTAGAACTGCATTTGCAGCTTGAGTTGGGTGGAAAGCATCCCTGAAGAAACACTAAGTGACCCCGGGCAGATTATGGGTAATCTGGAGGCTAAGTAATGTTTCCCTCGAAGGTTAGGTCCGGCAGAGTAAGTTGTACTTCAGGGAACCTGCAAAACAGACACCGTGAGCTCGTCACTGAGAAGGGGGGGGGGGTTCCTCCTTGTGACCACCCTCCGGCGTGAGAATCAGTCTATATTGCTCTTTAAATATAAAAGTATATGAATACTATTAGAGCAATTATCAAGTAAGTTATACGAGATAGTAGATGATGAAATGATAATACCATTTGCTGTCTTTTATAGCCGAAGGTGGGTTTCCAAGGGGTTTAGCCGGCCCAACACGCTACCAACTGTAACCTATGCACGTGCCCTACCTGTGAGTGGTGGATAGGTAGCGGCTGACACAGAGCAGGCGTGCCGTGCACTCTTCGTCTTCTACCAACTGCAGGCTAGGCACGTGGTCTGGCAGGAGTTGGTGGGCAGGCGGCGGCTATTGATCACAGTGCTGTGGCGTGCTGTCTGCCACGCTGCTGTCAGTGAGCTGTCGCATTCTTGGTCAGATCTTTTGTCTTTACCTCGTCAGGTATCACGCAAAAGATCCTCCATCATACGGACTGGCCCATTTTGGCGGGAGTTTTCCCCCTCCCGCCTTTGCTCATTCTTTCAGGTGACACTGAATATTTGTAAGTGTTAAGCCTTATGCGTGTAGCTATGCTGTGCGGGTAGCCTTCCCTGATGGCTTGTATCCGCAACTGCGGGAACAGGCGGGTTACTTTACCATTGGGAGGCTTTTCCCTGCGTATGCAGCTTGCATACTGCGCGTAGGCTTCTCTGAGCATGGTGGGTCCTGCGGGAGTAGATGGTCTTTGCGCAGACATCCCTGTTCAAGGTGAGTCATGCGGGACCAACTGAGCCCTGCTGGGACCTACCTCTTCAAGTCCCCCCAGTCCAATGTTCTTCTCACGAATGTCTAATAAAGTGAGGTGAACTTTTGGACTTAAGCAAAGGGTTTTGAAAAGGGGTTTTTGTAAGGTTTTCCATGGGGGTTCTTCCCGCGGAAGTCCTTGTCACTTGCAGAAATTCCCGAGTTTCCTGCTTGGTCTTTGGGTATGATGCGGGTAGGTCTGTAACCTCCTCGCAAGTCAGGAGCATTGGGTCTTAGTTGTGCGGATTCTCCCTGTGGTTCTGGTAGTTTTTGAACATAGTGATCAATTATGTTTAAACCACCAATTCCATCTTGGAGCCTCAAACAACGTAGTACTCGATGTTCCCGCTATGCGGGGATATTATTTCCGTTTTCACAAGCATTGCCCAGAAGATCCTTCCTGGTTTCAATTCTCAGCGGGTGCTAGGTATGTGAAGGGTTTTGCCTTTACACTGTACCTGCATCCGTCTTACGGTTACTTTACTTCCAAGGTATTCCTGGCGTCCATTCCCTGCGGGTGCTAGGTATGTGAAGGGTTTTGCCTTTACACTGTACCCGCATCCGTCTTATGGTTACTTGGTTGCCAAATATTTTGGCTTCAATTCCCTGCGGGTGTTCGGTATGTGAAGGGTTTTGCCTTTACACTGTACCCACACCCGGCTTATGGTTACTTGTTTGCCAAGGTAAGGGGTATTTTCCCGCTTACTTTTTTGAACCTTAGTCTTCAAATTTTTAAATTTTGAAATTTGAAGAGTTGGTGGATGGATAACAACCCAATACCTCAAACGTCGTGCGACGGTTTCTTCTGACTGTGTCAGGACGTGCCAGAAGTTATGGCGACATGACATTATGTGGTCATTCCAGTTGCTTTTTCAGGCGCGTGGGCACGGGATTTCGGGCGCGTAGCCGCGAAATCTCTGGCACACGTCCTTTTGACAGCTGTTGCCAGCTTGCCTTTGCCACGCGTCATAGTTTCATTGCACCTTTGATTTCTCTCTCTTCCGTATTAAATTCATCGCATTAATTGCGATTACTATATAAAGGGGGAGAGGGTTATTTGCAATTCACA
This sequence comes from Bidens hawaiensis, assembly GCF_021521415.1. NCBI lineage: Eukaryota > Viridiplantae > Streptophyta > Magnoliopsida > Asterales > Asteraceae > Bidens > Bidens hawaiensis. The sequence goes on from NW_027491957.1 coordinate 701,582, forward strand.
CTTTCCACTTTCATCTCTTCTTCTCCAGTAATTTCCGGCGAATTTCTCTTTTTCGGTAAAGCATTACTCTGAAATTTCTTCTTTCTTCCACCATGTCTTCTCACGATGCTGATGATCAGAAGACTGCTGGCGAATGCCAGTGTTCTCTTCCTGTCGAGCTGTACCAGTATATCGTCAGGAAGTTCATGCTCGAGTCTCTCGAGCCTGAGTTTCCTGAGCCCCACCATACTGTGTACGATGCCCCTAGTGGCAAGATCGGGGTTTATGCTGCATTCTTTGTCTACGGAAACCTTAGGTTTCCGTTGACAAAGTTTGTGTACCGTGTCCTGGAGAGGCACGGTGTGCACCTGACAGAGGTGCACCCCATGGCCATTGCCAAGGTCCGGCACTTTGAGTGGGTGTGCCGGATACTGGGCCTTGAGCCCCTCGTTGACCGTCTGATGACCTTCTACACTTGGAGGTGCATCCAGGGGTGGTACACTCTTACAACCCGTATCAAGGGTTTAAAGATTTGTACCACCGAGCGGAGTCTTCGCTCATGGAGAAGAGAGTTCTTCTTCATATCCGCTCGCGCCATCCCCATCGCCATGAAGTTCAAGAATGGCCAGGCGCTTCCGAACCTTCCCGCCCTCAACTACGAGGAGGCGGAATGGTTCTCGAAGATATCCCGGGTCCAGTCCCCGGTTTTCCGTTTTCCGGAGTCGGCGATGGTGATGCTGGGGATGAGCCGGGTGTGGAAGGCGGCGAATGCGGATAAGGTTCCGATCGTCCTTGAATATGGTTCGAACTCTGTCCCTTATGGTACGTCTTGTTTCATTTTGCTGACTTCGATTTTTTCTAACTTTCTTGTTGATTTCAGAGGGGAACGATCTTCAGTCGCTCCTGAACCCGCGGGAGGAAGATGGTCCCGCGCGGATGGGTACTCGTGCTCTGGACGAGAACGAGTTGTCCATCTTAGAGCAGACCGCGGGTCGGTTCGTGGAGGTTTACCCGCCAGGCCAAGAGATCCTGAGCCACCGACGGCCAGGTAAGCCTATCTTCTACCCTGAACCTCTCAATGCTGTGCCTGCTGCTGGAGTTGACATTTCTTCTTCTGAGGAATCCGCAGAAGGTCCTCCACTGGTGCGGAAGAAAAAGGCTGCCGTCGGGAAAGGCAAGGAGAAGGTGGCCTCTACGGCCGACCCGGTAGTCCTATCTGACTCGGAGTCAGATAGTGCAGAGGTGGCGGGGAAGCCCGGTGGTGAGGAGACCACCGCTCCGGAGGCTGTAGCTGTTACCTCCGGGGAGGCAGCGACGACGACGGTTACCGGTGTCAAGAGGCCGGCTCCATCGGGTTCGCCCCCGCTCGTCCGTACGTTCAAGCTCAAGAAACCCCGTAAGTACCCCCATAATTCTTGTCTAGATTTGTTGTTTCTAATAAATTTTTCTAACACTTTTGCTTGTGCAGGTGTGGATGTTGACGCATTCCAGGGTGGAGTTGGAGCAAGTATTCCCCCGCCAATGAGGGAAGGCTCGGTCAGCCTTCCCGAGGCGTCGACCCAGGCGTCTGCGCCTGCTTCCGTTGGTTCCAGCCTTCCTGAGGCTGTTCCAGCTGAGAAGGTGTCTCCGCCGGCCGTGAGTGCAATTTTTACAGCATCTTTCACGGAGCCGGCGGTTACTGTTGCTGAGGAGGCAACGCCAACAATGGCTACCACAGCGGCTGCCACTATACCTGCGCCACCGGCACCGACGGCCGGACCATCAGGTACGCGCCGGGCTTCCCGCCGATCTATGCCACCTTCCCGTCTGCCTGACCTGTTGGATGGATTTCCTTTAGGTTCAGGTGATGGGTTTGGCGGCTATCGGCCTGTTATTGACCCTACAGGTACGTAGGGTTCTTTTTCCTTTGTATATTTTTATCATCTTTTCCTAACTGCCTTTGTTTCTTTTGCAGTGTCGGATTCCAATGAAGTGTATGTTCCAAGATGGAACATACGCCGAGGAACAACCCTTCGCACCCCTGTGGAGTGCGTGGACTGGGCTCGCCACGCTGCTCCTCATGGTGCGTTGGGGGAAGCCATGGCTAGCTACCAAGAGGGTAGGCTAACCAATGAGCTTCGGGTTCTCCAGGCCCGGACGCAGCCCCGCGTCGAGCTGCTTTGTCGTGAAAACGACAAGTTAAAAGCAGCGCGCGCCAAAGATGTATCTGAAGCGCGGGCTCTTCGGGAGGAGAACCGGCAGTTGGCCGCTGCCGCAGCCGAGAAGGAGAAGGCATTCAAGGCCCTCGAGGTTGAAGTCCAGGCGCGACTCGAGGCCCGCTCCAAGGCTGCCCAAGCTGTGAATGAACAGCTTCGGCTGGCCAAGGAGACTGCGCGAAACTCAACTGAGAGGGCTGCCAAGGCTGAAGCTGTTGCTGAGCCACTTCGCGAAGAGAATGAGCAGCTTAAATGCAAATTAAAGGCTCTTCAGCATGCTCATGACGCCTTGGCAATGGAAGATGCCAAGAAGCTGCAAGAGATTCTTGACCAGAGGGGGGTGCTTGACCAAACCGAGCGGAAGCTTAAGGGCGTCGAAGAGGCTGCCGCAAAGGAAGTATTACTTGCCAATCTGAACCAAAGCGAAGCCGAACGCGCCCGTGACGAAGTGCAAGCTACCCTCCAATGGCTACTTCGAGAAGCGTTGCCTCAGGTATCCTCTTTTTTTTCTTCTCTTTCTACTTGTAATTAGAAAATGTTCTAACTTGTAATTTTCTTTTGTAGGTTGTGCGTCGGGTCCTTTCAGAGACCTCTTACGACGATGCAATGAGCGCAGCCCTCAACGCTTCTCATGAGGATGGGGAGAAGACTGGCTTCCTGCTTGGTCTAGGGTTTGCTGAGAGAGGCTTTCCGCCCTCCAACTTCCCTTTATTCAATGTTAACACTGCAGCTGCTTATGACCAAGCAGTGAACCAGTACGCTGCCTTCCCGCATCCGGTGGTGGAGAAGGTGAATGAAGCTGCTGCTGCTGATGATGGGCTAAACATCCTTAAGACTTTCCTTGGACAGCCGCGCTCTGACGGTGCTGGTCCAAGCGGAGGTGGTCCTGAAGCCTGATCCTGAAGATCCCTTCCCACTGCTAGGATAGACTTAGCTTTGTATAGATTTCTTTTAGGCGGGTAGTTACCCGGCCACTGTTGTAATATATCATTGAAATATACGATTGTTATTCCTTTCATTGGATTCTTTGCTTTATAAACTTATGACTTGCATACTTAGTTTAAATTAGCAATTTTCCAAGTGTTTAGAATAAGTTAACCTGTGAACGTGGTTGATGATGGGTTAGAGTTTTGCTTCCTCCTTCGTGATTGTGCGGGTATAACCGTCACTTGCACTTGGTAGGATGGCTGAACTTTTGCCTTCATCTGACCGCGTGTAGGTTTTTCTTATCCTTTTTTAAGTGTTCATAAGTTAACCTTTTAACGTGGTAGATGGTAAGTTAAGTTTGGCTTCCTTGTTTGTGATTGTGCGGGTAAGACCGTCACTTGCACTTACAAGGATGGCTAAACTTTACCTACATCTGACCTGCGTGTAGGTTTTCCTTAGAACTTTTTTAACATTTTGGCGTTGTGTTTATGCGGGTATTGCCGCCTTCCACACGCAACTACTTCTTCCCGTAAGGGAAGTTCATAGGTTACAAGCTATCAATACATCATGAAAGGAGAATCATTTCCATTAGAAGTGGCTCTAGGCCTTTTCTTTACAAGTTGGAATTGATCTACATATAACATTTGCGTAATTGAGCTCCATTCCATGTTCTAGGGATGGGAGTGCCATCGAGCCTTTCGAGCCGGTATGCGCCCTTTCCCAGAACTTCTTTGATAACGTATGGCCCTTCCCAAATCGGGGCCAACTTTCCTGGGCGTTGTTGGTTCGAAGCCTCGTTGTTACGCAGTATGTAGTCTCCTTCATTGAAATTGCAGAGTTTTACCCGCGTGTTGTAGTATTTTTGCATTTGTCGTTTGTAGTTTTCTTCACGCACGGCGGCTAAGTCTCTGCGCTCTTCGGTTAGCATAAGGTCTAACCGTCTTTCCGCATCATTGTCTTCTGGTTGGATTAAGACCCTTGGTGAGGGTAAACCGATTTCGACTGGGATCATGGCTTCAGTGCCATAAGTGAGACTGAACGGGGTTTCTCCCGTACTGGTCTTCTTCAGCGTTCTGTTTGCCCAAAGGACGTGTGGAAGCTCGTCCACCCAACCGGATCTATGTTCCAAGAGTCTTCTCTTTATGCCTTCGACGATGCTCTTATTTGCTCTTTCCACCTCACCGTTACCTTGCGGGTGTGCCACTGAGGTAAAGGTGTGGGTGATTTGAAGTTCTTTCAGCCACTGCTGTAGCTTCTTGTCAGCAAAGTTGGTGCCATTATCGCTTACCAAATTCTGTGGAAGTCCAAAACGACAAATAATAAATTCCCAAATGAATTTTTTGATATGCTTTGCGGTTGTTTGGGCTAAAGGTTTCGCTTCTATCCATTTGGTGAAGTAGTCAATGGCTACCACTAGGAACTGAACATTCCCAGCTGCTGTAGGAAATGGGCCTGTCACGTCAATGGCCCACTTCTGAAATGGCCACGAGGAAGTGACAGGAACAAGTTCATTTTTCGGGCGATGCGTGTTGGGTGCGTAAAGCTGGCAAGATCTGCATTTTCTGATGTATGCCAACGCGTCCATATGCATCCCCGGCCAGAAGTATCCCGCGTTGTTTAGCTTGGCTACCACAGCGCGGGGGCCTGCGTGTACTCCACAGATGCCTTCGTGAACCTCCCTTAGGAGGTAGTCAGCATCTTGGTTGTCCACGCATCTTAACAATGGGCCAAGAAAGTTACGTCTGTAAAGGGTGTCATTGACCAGCTGATAATTCAGTGCTTTACAGCGTAGTTTTCTTGCCTGTGACTTTGACTCTGGTAACGTTCCTGCTTCAAGGTATTTTATTATTGGGGTCATCCATGTTTCTGTACCGGTTTGGATGACACAAATTTCCTTGTGCGGGACTGATGGTGTTTCGAGGAGTTCAACGCGGATGTCCTTTCCCAAGTGGGTGAAGGCCAGTGATGCAAGCTTGCTTAACGCATCCGCAGATTTGTTTTCGCTGCGCTTGACGTGTATCACTTTACAATCATTAAAATCGCGCATGATGGCTTTGGCCTGGGCAAGGTACAAGGCCATTGTGTCGTTCACAGCCGTGTACGTCCCGTTTATTTGGTTTGCCACTAGCATGGAATCTACATGGGCTTCCAAATTTTTTACACCCATTTTACGCGCAATCCTCAATCCGGCCAGGAATGCTTCATATTCAGCTTCGTTATTCGTACTTGGAAAATCCAGCCGAATAGCATAAGTATATTCCTGGCCTGCTGGATTTGTTAATTTTAACCCTGCGCCTGAACCCTCGTTACTAGCTGCTCCATCAGTGTAGAGTCGCCAGACCTCATTGATTTCGTGTGCTGGGGAGGGTTGAACCTCCTCCTGGCACTCTTTCTCCCGTGAAGCGGGGACTTCTGCAATAAAATCAGCCAGGACCTGGCCTTTAATGGCTGGTCTCGGCTTGTATTGAATCGCATATTCTCCCAATTCAATTGCCCATTTGGCTAGACGTCCCGATAACTCGGGTTTGCCTAGAACATTTGAGAGTTTGAAGTTGGTGAGAATAGTGATTGGGTGACCCTGGAAATATCGTCTCAACCTGCGTGAAGCGTGTATAAGTGCCAAGACTAGTTTTTCCAGGGTAGAGTACCGGGTTTCCGCGTCTGCCAGCACGCGGCTAACATAATAGATTGGCATCTGGATGCCTTTTCGTTCTACAAGCAGGACTGCCCCGGTTGCTCTATCTGTTGCGGAGAGGTATAGGATTAACTCCTCCCCCGCTTGTGGTGCTGTGTGTTGGGAGTTCGATCAGGCGTGATCGAATCTCCTGAAAAGCTGCTTCCGCTTCTGGTGTCCAGCGGAAGTGCGTTTTCTTTAAACAATTTCTTAGCGTTGACACAAAAGGGAACGACCTATCCGCATGGTTTGCCAAAAAGCGGTTAAGCGCGACTAGTCGTCCATTCAGTGTTTGAGCCTGTTTTATGGTGGTAGGTGATTCCATTTTGACAATGGCTTCGACCTTTTCAGGGTTCGCTCTGAAGCCATCTTTAGTAATAATGACTCCCAAGAACTTCCCTTCTTCCACCCCAAATGAACACTTGCTCGGGTTGAGCTTCATGTTTATCTTTCTGAGCGTGTTGAAAGTTTCGTCAATGTCTTTCAACATCGCCTCTGGCTCGGGGCTTTTGATGACCAAATCATCCATATAGACTTCCAAGTTTCTCCCAATTTGGGCGTGAAACTCTTTGTCCATTAGTCGTTGGTACGTGGACCCCGCGTTCTTAAGTCCGAATGGCATCATTTTATAACAAAATGTGCCATCGGGCGTCCGAAAGGCGGTTTTGTCCTGGTCATCTACAGCCATGTGGATTTGATGGTACCCCTTATACGCATCCAAGAAGCATTTAAGGCGAAATGGTGCCACCGAATCCACCTTGAGATCAATTTCTGGCAACGGATAACAATCTTTGGGGCATGCTTTATTCAAATCTTTGAAATCTATGCACATGCGCCATTGTTTGTTATTCTTCGGTACCATTACGGGATTTGCAACCCATGTTTGATATTTGCTAACGCGCACGATGCCCGCGTCAAGGAGTTCCTTGACTTGGGTTCTGCACGCGTTGGTTTGCTCGGGCCCCATTACTCTGCGCTTTTGTACGATCGGCGTAACGGCCGGATCGCATTTGAGCTTATGCTCTGCCTTACTCCGGGGTACACCAGTCATGTCGGCTGGTGTCCACGCAAAGATGTCTGCGTTTCGCTGCAGTAAGCGCTTGAGTAAGGTGCGTGTTGGATCAACAATTGTCGGGCCAATGGTAACGGCCTGATCGGGATATTTCCCATTGAATGCCCACTTTTCAGGTTCAGTGATGGTTTGTTTGGCCATCTTCGGTTTGGGTTTAGAGGAGACGGATGCGATGCATACCTGGGGAATGCCCGTGATCATCGCTACGCCTTCAGTTGTTGGCCATCCCATCATGCCGTGGACTGAGGATACCACGGCGTTGAATCTTGCCATCCCGTCTCTCCCGAATAGGATGTCATACGTATGATGTGGTTTTTTCATTACAACAAAATCCACATCCTCCGTGCGTGAATAATTCCCATCGGTGAGAGTGACGGGGAAAGATAGGGTGCCCAAGGGAGTGTTCATGCTGCCGTCAAACCCTTCCATTGAAGCGTAGACCGTCTCCAGGCGTTCCTTGTCTTCATCGTCTAGCTTGTCGAAGAACTGCCTGTACATCACTGTCGACGATGCGCCATTGTCAACGAGGGTGCGGGAGGTGATGTAGTGCCCCAGCTGGCTTTTAATGACAATGGGGCCTTCTTTGTTTGGGCCTCCCGGCACTCGCGGGAAGCGCACTTCTGCTTCCTTCCATGCGCATGGTTCGGTCATCGGTCTCTTTCTTCCTCTGACCTTACCATGGACCATGTTGATGCTGATGTCGACGGGCTTTCGTCCGTTACCCCTGTACCTGTTGTCGTTCCTTCCTCCCTTCTTGATAGATGCCACGAGGTGTGCGAGCCTCCCATCCTTGACGAATGTCTCGACGATGTCCCTCAAGGATGTGCACTCCTCAGTGCTATGGCCCTTTGTCCCATGGAAGTCACAAGACTTGCTTTGATCCGCATTGGGTTTCTGTCGGATCGCTGGGGCTTTTGGCCATGGCAGTTTTTCCGTGGCAAATATCTCCGTGACGCTCTTGGTGAGTGGCGTCCAACGGTTTTTCCGGTTCGAAGGGTGCGTGTTGTCCCTTCCGCCAACCAGAGGGCGAGAGCTTGAGGGGGTGTCAAAGTTTATCCTTGACTGCCAAATACCTTGCCGCCTCTTTTTGTTTAGCCGGGCGGTTCTCACATTGTTCTCCCTTGTCCTCTGTGTGTAGAGGTTTGTATTCTGGGGGAGATCTCTTCCCAGCTGTTTCTCCGTTTCGGCAAAGCGTTTGGCTGCCGTCATTATGGCATCCCATGTGGATGGCATGCCGTCTTTACCTGTCAGAGTGCGGATAAGTTCTGGGTACTCAGCGCCCTGAATGAAAGCGGCTGCGAACGAGGTCTTCGCTGATGTTGCCCAGACTCAGCTTCTTGGAGTTGAAGCGGGTGATGAAGTCCAGTAAGGATTCATCCTCTTCTCTCACACAGTTGAGGATCGTCCACTGCTCCTCAGTGTGCTTCCTCTGTTGACTAAACTGTTGACTGAACTTGTTCTGGAAGTCTGCCCAGTCATAAATGTGGTGGACCGGTAAACGGTCGAACCATGCTCTGGCTGCTCCTACCAGAGTCATCTGGAACATGTAGCACCACGTGGGTTCCGTCCAGTTACTGACGGTTGCCCCCGCAATGAACCTGTTCAGATGGTCATCTGGGTCGGATAGGCCATCGTATGTGCCAATGTTGGACATTTGTTTGGCACTCCTCGGGGCGATTGCTTCTGCAATGTCCCTTGCAAATTTTGACCTTCCTGCGTTTGTGGCAGTAGGTCTAAAGGCCTTGGAGAAGTCACGCGGGCTTTTTTCCGTGACTGGTTGGAATGCTTCCCCAAAATTCCTTTTTGGCTGGGGATCCGTTTCCTTACGCTTCCCTTTCGCCCTATGGCGAGGGTTCGCGTCGGTGTCGGAGTCTTCCCTCTCGTCGTCTGAGTACTCGTACTCACTACTCATGTTGAGGTGCTGGCGAGTACTACCGAATTCCTCAGCTTGTTGGACTGAACGCAAGCGTTCGTCCAACTCAGCCTGAAATTCTCTTTGACGTGCCTCGGCCCATGCCTTCACTTGATCAAGTGTTTGGCGAGGGGCTCGAGTTCGTTTTTCCAGCTGGGCATCAGTGAATCCCAGTGGAATATTTACTCCACTTGCCCCTACATGAGTGACTGGGGTAGTGTTCGTAAAATGTACTTCACTTGCCCCAGCTTGGGTGGCTGGGGTAGTGTTTGTAAACATTGTGTTGCCGGTGTTTACCCCAGTGGCTGGGGTTGTGGTTACCGGAATTTCTCTAGTCATCTTGGAAGTTTTGAAAAACTGGAGAAAGATGTAGTTCTAGCTTTATGCACGGATGGCGCCAATGAAGAAACACTAAGTGACCCCGGGCAGATTATGGGTAATCTGGAGGCTAAGTAATGTTTCCCTCGAAGGTTAGGTCCGGCAGAGTAAGTTGTACTTCAGGGAACCTGCAAAACAGACACCGTGAGCTCGTCACTGAGAAGGGGGGGGGGGGGTTCCTCCTTGTGACCACCCTCCGGCGTGAGAATCAGTCTATATTGCTCTTTAAATATAAAAGTATATGAATACTATTAGAGCAATTATCAAGTAAGTTATACGAGATAGTAGATGATGAAATGATAATACCATTTGCTGTCTTTTATAGCCGAAGGTGGGTTTCCAAGGGGTTTAGCCGGCCCAACACGCTACCAACTGTAACCTATGCACGTGCCCTACCTGTGAGTGGTGGATAGGTAGCGGCTGACACAGAGCAGGCGTGCCGTGCACTCTTCGTCTTCTACCAACTGCAGGCTAGGCACGTGGTCTGGCAGGAGTTGGTGGGCAGGCGGCGGCTATTGGTCACAGTGCTGTGGCGTGCTGTCTGCCACGCTGCTGTCAGTGAGCTGTCGCATTCTTGGTCAGATCTTTTGTCTTTACCTCGTCAGGTATCACGCAAAAGATCCTCCATCATACGGACTGGCCCATTTTGGCGGGAGTTTTCCCCCTCCCGCCTTTGCTCATTCTTTCAGGTGACACTGAATATTTGTAAGTGTTAAGCCTTATGCGTGTAGCTATGCTGTGCGGGTAGCCTTCCCTGATGGCTTGTATCCGCAACTGCGGGAACAGGCGGGTTACTTTACCATTGGGAGGCTTTTCCCTGCGTATGCAGCTTGCATTCTGCGCGTAGGCTTCTCTGAGCATGGTGGGTCCTGCGGGAGTATATGGTCTTTGCGCAGACATCCCTGTTCAAGGTGAGTCATGCGGGACCAACTGAGCCCTGCTGGGACCTACCTCTTCAATCCCAAAACACATATTGGTCTCTCTGGTTGCATGGTGGTAATAACGGGGTGCACGTTATTTGCCCTTGGTTCCTTCCTATTCCACAACATGCTGTATCTCTCACCCTAAACCCTGTGATTTAACAAAAGCATATCATTAATTATGGAATAAACCATCCAATACCTTATGTCCAGTGGGTCCTACATAAATAATATTTGTTTTTAGTTTTCGAATTTGTCAAGTTGGTCTCACCTATTTGCTAATATTTATTTTATTTTAATTGATAAGGACATTTTTGTTTTTTTTAGCAATTTAACTGAAAGGTTAACGTATATCCACTTCAAAGGCTATAGCCTATATGTGTTATATTCAAGAACACTAATTACTACTTTTCAAAGTTAGACTAAATATGTGGTATGGGTAAACCACAAGGACCATCAATTACCTTTTATTATTTTCATTTATCCTTTTTTACTTAATGAAACCAGTCAATACTTTCTGACCAACAGTTGGCCATGAAAAATGTTATATGATATGAAACTCGTGTAAACAACGTTAGAGTATGAGACCTTAAATTAAACTAAAATGTTTTAGTTGTGGGAATAAGTGGATACCATATCTTTGGGGATTATTCAAGATGTCTCCAAAAGCACCATATGTGTTTCCATAGACAAACATCGCGCCGGGGTGTGAGCCATCGTTAAATTGACCAACAAGCTTTCTGAGGCCCTCGTTAAAGGGCCCCATCATCTGGTTCACCGAGTCAACGCATCGTCCAGGAGGGCTTTACCGGTGGCTAACTGGTTAGGTATGCACCCAAGTGGGCCGAGTCCTGGTAGGAAGAACTTTCGTAGTCCTAAGCTGTATAGTGCCTATACATGCATATTACAAACAAATTAATAAAAAATAAAAGGTTTACATTAATTGAAATGCAAATAAATAAAAAGGGCCATCGACATATTATACCTGAAGTTGACGGGCATAACGATTGAGCAGGAGGTTGGCAAATGCTTCTGGAGTGTAAAAGCGGCTCGTTGCATAGAGGTTTGGCATTAGGTAATTGTTGATGTAATCGTTGCTACCAAAAACCATGATCACTATTGAGTTCGCGAGGTATTGAGTGAGGTTCGTTGGGCTTATCATGGTTCGTAATTGGCCTAACGTTGTCTCAAAGTTCACAACTTGTTGGCTCAAGGGGATACGATCTCCCTACAATAATTTACTAGACCGGTGAGATTTATTTATTTGTCTGTGTTGTTTAAGAAACTACCAAAAACTTCTAAATTATTTGTGAAATTATATAAAAAATTAGGTAGTTCGCTCGTGTGGGTTTTGGGCGAACTAACCAAATTTTTAAATATTGTACTTCTTCTAATTCCTTTCTTACATTTAATTTAACATGAAACTTTTTTTTTTCTTTAATAACGTGTAATGTTTTAGTTTTTCAAAAGAGATAAGTGTCATTTTAGTACATGTGGTTTGACTAATTACGCAATTTTAGTACCTATTCTTTATTTTGTGAAAATGCCTACCTCAGTTTCAAAAAATTTGCATTTTTAGTACTTTTTTCAAACCCCGTCTATTTTTTCCGTAGGGTTAGGGATAATTTTGGTAACTTCGTTATTTTCTTTGTTTTTTTTCTTTTCTTCTAAATGCTTATATCTTGTAAACACGAAATCCACAAATCATAACATCAAAATCCAAATCCTAAATCCCCAAACCCTTTCTCCATATCATCATAGGGTTTGAATTTTTACGATATTTGGAGATTTAGAATTTGGATTTTGATGTTATGATTTGGGGATTTAGGGTTTACAAGATATAAGCGTTAAAAAGAAAAGAAAAAAACAAAGAAAATAACGAAGTTATCAAATTATTCCTAACTTAATGGAAAAAATAGACGGGGTTAGAAAAAAGTACTAAAAAGGCAAGTTTTTTAAAACTGAGGTAGCCATTTGCACAAAATAAAGAATAGGTACCAAAGTTGCGTAGTTGATCAAACCACATGTACTAAAATGACATTTAACTCTTTTTCAAAATGTCATAAATAAAAAGTTTTAGATAAGTTTATTAAACATCTATATTTACATTCAAAATAAAATATCTTATTATATTTAGAAGATAAAAAATACCTTACATTGATTACAACTAAGTTTACAATGTATTATACATAAACGAAAACATAAATATCCTACGTATCGCGATGTGCTCCACTTTTTTTTAGAGTCACCAGATTTCTTTGATTTTTAAGTGAAGACTTCTCATGCATTTGACCCGAATTCGTGGGTATGAGTCTAATCAAACCCATATATTTCTTAAACGGGTTATAAAATCTCATTAAATTAAAAACTAATCTCACCAAATATTTGAGATAAAAATCCTAAAAAGTAGGGATATACTAAAAATTAATATATGATTTATTAAAAAAAGATATATATAGTTTATAACTAAAAAACCAATTTTATAATAAAAAAATAAACGGGTCTTGGGTCTCATCAAACTCATATAACGTTTAAACCGGGTTATAACATCTCATTTATTTGTGAAACAATTTATCATCAAATCATATACATATATATATATATATATATATATATATATATATATATATATATTAACTTTCATACAATAAAAAAAATAAAAATTCAAAAAATAAATAAATATTAGAAACAAATAATATAAAACAACTTCCGTAAATAAACAAAACATTTAAAAGCCCTATGGTTGTTTCTTACATTTACTCAAGCCGCCATATTGTTTTATTTGTAAATAAAAACTTCTTATGCATTTTACCCGAATTCACGGTATGGGTTTACCGTACCCAGATAAATTTAAACGGGTTATAACATGTCACGATTTTAAAAATAAATCTCACAAAGTATTTGATATGCAAATCCTATAAAATAAGGATATACTAAATATTAATATTCAATTTTTTAAGAAAAATATATTATTTATAATAAGAAACAATTTTATACATGGATCTCACCAAACCCATAGTTTTTAAACAGGTTATAACATGTCAGTTATTTGTGAAAATATTTAATCATCAAATCCTAAGTATATTATTAAATTTTTTTATAATAAATAAAATTAAAATGCAAAAAAAATATGAATATTAGACACAAAAAAAACACAACCCCAGTAATACAGGGGATAAAAACGAGTAAAATTTATAATTAAACATCCACGATGAGAAAACTAAACTTAAATATTACAAGTATTGTCATATAAAGTTATATAACTTGCTGGCTAAAACACTCACCCATCAAATTAAACAACCTAGTTTTAATCATTAAACTTTTACAAAAATAATATATATAGGGTAGGGTTAACGTAAGAAACAATAGTTTTGTAAGAAGAATAAGAATAGATGTAAACCCTTGGATTTAGGATATAGTGGTTGAGATTGATAGTTTTTAAAAGTTATATAGTTTCCTATTTACATGGTATAGTGTCCTATTTAGGTGGTATACTTTATTTTAAAGCCTTCTCACACTTCTCACAAAACAATTGTTTTTTATTTAACCCATTCTCTCTCCCTCTCTCTCTATATATATAAATCGGGTTTTAAAAAATGTGTTGTTAAACGTACCACCCTCTATACCATTTTTACTGAACGTACACCCCCTAAACTTATTAGATCAGTTACTATTATCTCTTAACATTATTTACATACATATTAGTTCCTATAACATTGTTTTCCACTAAATAGCCTCCACTACATATATCAAATTTAAAATTTTAAGCTATTATTATTAATTTATTTTTTTTGTATTAATTTGTAAATATTTATAATATCTTTTGTTAAATTCTAATAGTATCAATATATATATATATATTATATTGTTCTATAAATATAATAATACATTGATAATAATAATAATAATAATAATAAGTATCAATATGATCAAAGAATTAACACAAAAAAAGTGAGAAAGGTAAATTTTAAAGAACTCTATAGTTTTTTAAATTTAATATTTAAAAGAGGGACCATTAACTAAAAAAAATGTTACATGAGAATATGTCAAATAAAATTTCTTAAGGGAAATGAAGTTACAGGTAAAAAATTAAAGTAAAAGGTTTTTATATTTAATATTTTAAAGGAGATGGGAGACCTTAAAATGCAATAAAATGTTATAAGAAGTAATATGTCAAATACAATTATTAAAGGAAATAAAAGTTTACGAAAGAGAGTATGAGAAGTATAGAATGAGGGTAAGTTTCTATCTCTTTAAAAAGAATGATAATGTTGAGATGTCAAAGTTGTTTCTTTTAGTATATTCAAAAATTTATCACAATATAGTTAATATTTTGAGTATACAAAATGTATGCTTACATATTGTTGGCCACTCTCATCAAGGATGCCACCAGCAGCCGAAGCGTAATTGACACCGCCCAGAATCATGTTTCCGGCTGTCGTAGGATCCGCAAAAGGCGGCGGAGCCGCTATTCCCAACCAATCTCCTGCAACCAAAAGTCAGTTTGTGGTACGACAAAAGTTAAACATACAAAACTAACAAATCAAATTTATTGAGTTAGAGCAATAATAACCAAAGAAGTACATAATCAGTACGTACCAAGAATGTCACTGAATGTTCTTGCATTACAGAATCTACCAGTAGGACCGCGGTAGTAATCGATGCCATAAGGATAATAATTAGCTTTAGCAAGGGACCTGATCAGATAGTTGTTATTCCCATTGTCCACCAATGAATCTCCCATCACCCATATGGCCGGAGCCTGCCGCTGAGCCTGTCCTACAACACCGTTCCACCAGCACGCAGCCATCACAACCGCCATGAACCACCATCTATGTCCGCCCATGTTTAATCTTTCAACTCAGTTTTTCAATGTAAAAATGGCAAGGGATTTGCATGGCTATATATAGGAATATTTTCATATGTCATAGGATAGGCATGTTTGAGATTGTCGGTTTGTAAAGGAGAAAAAAAGTCTTGAATTATGCTAGTTATGGTCCTAAAATAGTTATCTTTTTTGAGGTTTTGAATCTTTTGACTTCTTTTAGTGTCATGATGTTTATCATTGTATGTTGAAGCAAAGCTCATGTGAAGACTTCAAGGGGTGGCACACATAGTAGAAACACATAAGTTAATATATTAATTTTTTATGAACAACAAATTTATTTTACCAAAATCTCCCTAATCTTATACTTGCAAAAATATGAACCCACCACGTCTATTTTAAAAGGATAAACACCATACCAATATACCATAAGTTAATACATTAATAAATATTGAGATTAATAAAAACATAAGTTAAGACAACACGTTTTACATTAAAGACTTAGCAAATCACTATTATCAAGGAAAAATCTTTCATGATGAATACAGTCCAGCAGACCATTTGCCGAAATGATCCGGTTTTGCCTAAATCCTTTGTCCGATGTTTGTGGGTCCCGTAGCTTCAATCGTAGCCCAAGCTATGTCATTTTTTGTTTTTCTAAACCTATTTCTAGCTGGCATAGGATATGAATGCCAACTATAGTCCTCTTTATTTAGAAAGCACATTGCACATACCTTTCTGTTATAGCAATTCGTCTCTAGCTACCTTGATTTGTGTTTTGCTTTCATCATTGAATAGGGTTTTCTTGTCATCTTCTCACTGAAAATATGCAAAAGCTTGGTGTAATTTTAGCTCTTTAATTAGTTTTCCTACGGTTTGAAGTTTGTGAAATGTATTTCCAGCTAGTTGCTAGCTGTTTCAAATGATAAATTCTTCTCATGTTAATAAAAGTAAGTTAAAACGTGCACACTATATATGTACGTAATAAATAAATCTATATCTGGATACAATTTATCATATTCTGTATTTCTTAGAGCTTTTATGTTATGTAAAAATATATACTTTTAAAAACCAATTCAAATATTAGACATGATGTATCTGTAAGGTTTCCTCTAAAAGAGAGGTGAATGATTCAAATCCTACAATATATATGTATTGATGGTTCGTAGAAATATTGTCGCTATAAAGATAGTTAGCTTTTTGGTCAATGGAATGAGGGTGGGGGTTAATACTTGGAATTTTATAGTTTCAGGTTCGAAATCAGGCTTAAGGAGTTTTTTCATAGTGTTGGCTTTCCTTCTTGATGGTGTTCCTGAGTGAGTCATGACTGAAGTGTCAAAATCAGTATACACGGTTGATATCCAGTGTTAGAAAGACTCTCTGGGTATAGTTCAAAATGTTGTTAAAAAGAAAGTTGCAGTTAAAAAAAAGTACGTTATAATTTTATAGAGTAACTAGCTTTAGAACCCGTGTGATGCGCGTGGTACTTAAAAGAATTACAATTAAACTATAGAAATTAAATGATTAAATTAAAAAAAAACCCTATATTTTATCAAATTAAATGGTTTTACAAGTTCAAATTATATATTCTAATGGAATATTCATACGAATACGTGGTGTATTTTCAAACAATTTCTTCATAATCTCAAAAAATATACACATAATTATTTTATAAGTAGTAATTATATATTTTTTTAATTAAATAGCGAATTCTAACAAAAAAATGATAAGATTTTCATTTTGAATTATATAAAAGAAAGAACATCATATATAAAAGACGTTTTTTATTAAAGTTTCGAAATAGATGGTTGAAAAATTCATGGATCCATGGAGTTGAAAATTCGTGGATCCATAAAGGCTGAATAAATATGTGAAAATAAAATTGTTATTTATTATCTAAAGATATAAATATTTTGGTTTTATTGACGCAATCCATATAATTTAGGTATTTTGTTATTTGATTAAAAGATAAACTGATGTATTTTGATTACACTGATATAAATATGTTTTTATTTTGAACGAAGAATTTAGGTTATCAATGAATCTCCAGGTTATATTTGTTCGAAGTTAATTTTTTTTATTAGAACATATAGATAGATAGATAATTAAAGAAGGACCACATTTAAGTGACTTCCTTTTTGTATACTTCAGGCCGCTGGCCCAATTAGCAACAAAAAATAGCGAATTCTAACAAAAAATGATAAGATTTTCATTTTGAATTATTTAAAAGAAAGAACATCATATATAAAAGACGTTTTTTTATTAAAGTTTCGAAATAGATGGTTGAAAAATTCATGGATCCATGGAGTTGAAAATTCATGGATCCATAAAGGCTGAATAAATATGTGAAAATTAAATTGTTATTTATTATCTAAAGATATAAATATTTTGGTTTTATTGACGCAATCCATATAATTTAGGTATTTTGTTATTTGATTAAAAGATAAACTGATGTATTTTGATTACACTGATATAAATATGTTTTTATTTTGAACGAAAAATTTAGGTTATCAATAAATCTCTAGGTTATATTTGTCCAAAGTTATTTTTTTTATTAGAACATATAGATAGATAGATAATTATAGAAGGACCACATTTAAGTGACTTCCTTTTTGTATACTTCAGGCCGCTGGCCCAATTAGCAACCCATTCACATTAATTCCCAATTCCCATCCCAGTTGATTTTAGCCAAGGCCTAATTAACTTTGGTTTTCTAGCTGATGTTGTTTTCCACACATAAACGCAGAGCTCCATTAGTTAATTCCAACTTCTATCCAACTAATTCACCTTCATTTGCAATATGTTCACTTTAATAGTTACCTCCACCAAATCCACTCTTGAACCATATATTGATATTTAACAATCTTTCATGCTAATATGCAAAGAGAAAATTCCAATTTGCCTCCCTGAAATATATCTTCGGGAGACGGAATAGCCACGGAAAACGAACTTGCGCATTTTGGACGTCTGTGATATTTGGGCGGGGCAATCTGTGCCCTTCCGCCATGACCGTTAGTTGACTGACCAAAAACTGTTGAAATTACCATTTTACCCCTGAGCCTATAATTAATTCTAAAACTAATAATCCGATACCGTGTAGAGAGTGGGGTTCGAACCCCCGACCCACGGTTTAACAACAAACAACACCAACCATTTGAACTAAACTAATATTTCTTATAAATATACAATATGAATTATATATTCATTCTTATCATTAATGAGTTTATAATCTAATATCCTGTGATTTTGTTTATCATCATAATCATATATATCATCATCATATATATCATCCAAACGAACCCGAACCAAAACGGCCCGTTTTTTAGCGAACTTTTAACCCGAAACAACCAAAACGAACCGTTTTTAGCAGACTTTGAACCCGAAAACAACCAAAACGGCTCGTTTTTAGCAAACTTTAAACCCGAAACAACCAAAACGAATCGTTTTTTAGCAAACTTTAAACCCGAAAACAAACAAAACAGCCCGTTTTTTAGCAAACTTTAAACCCGAAACAAACAAAACGAACCGTTTTTTAGCAAACTTTGAACCCGAAAACAACCAACACGGTCCGTTTTTAGCAAATTTTAAACCCGAAACAACCAAAATGAACCGTTTTTTTAGCAAACTTTAAACCCAAAACAACCAAAACGGCCCGTTTTTTAACAAAATTTTAACCCGAAACCACCAAAACGGCCCATTTTTTAGCGAACTTTAAACCCGAAACAACCAAAACGGCCCGTTTTTTAGCGAACTTTAAACCCGAAACAACCAAAACGACCCATTTTTAGCAAACTTTAAACCCGAAAACAACCAAAACAGCCCGTTTTTAGCAAAATTCAAACCCGAAACAACCAAAACGGCCTGTTTTTAGCAAACTTTAAACCCGAAACAACAAAACGAACAGTTTTTTAGCAAACTTTAAACCCGAAAACAAACAAAACGGCCCGTTTTTAGCGAACTTTAAACCCGAAAACAACCAAAACGGCCCGTTTTTTAGAAAACTTTGAACCCGAAACAAACAAAATGGCCCGTTTTTTAGCAAAACTTTAACCCGAAAACCACCAAAACGGCACGTTTTTTAGCAAACGTTTAACTCGAACCCGAACCCGAACCCCATCACAATGAAGACAAACATTTTTTATATATATAACACGAACACAAAATACATATATCAAAACACCCGAATTATAAACTTCGGGATTTTACATACATAACATACTAATAATTATTCACCCGAATTATAAACTTCGGGATTTTACAATCGTAGCATACGGAGACGCGGCCCAAGATGCCACATCCAGTTATAGTTAATTCGGTTTTGGCCAGCAAACGTGACCAAAAAACGAACAACAATTGATCGAATCCGAAACTGTAATCGCAGATTCACATCAATCGGGACTTCTAACAGAGCCCGATTGAAGTTGAGGGTGATGGTTACAACCATCGTAGCGGAGCCGGTGCCGGGAGCGACGGTGGAGGTGGCTACGGTGGGAGCCGGTGGAGACGGTGGAGGTGCCGGGAGCGACGGTGAAAATGGTGGGAGCCGGTGCGACGGTGGAGGTGGCTACGATTTTGGGTGGATGGTCTTGGATAAAGAGGGAGGTATGTATATATATATATATATATATATATATATATATATATATATATATATATATATATATATATAAATTGAGTGTAGAGGAAGGAAGTTGAGAGGGGTAAGGAAAAGAAGGAAGGATGGGAGGAAGTTGTGGTGGAGAAAGGGGGAAGCCGTACGGAGGAAGGAGGAAGAAGAAAATACCTGATGGTCGGACTGCCATTTTTCCCAGGAAGCTGGTTTGTAAGGCCCCGTTACCGGTAGCCATACTTTCGTGTTGGATTTACTCATAAACGCAGTTCTAAATATCAGAGTTAATTAAAACATTCGCGGAACATTAAAAACATTCAAACCATTACATTCCATAACCATAATTCTTGTCTTATCGAGCATTCATAGTCATTTAAAAAACAAAACATAGTCTATTAAAATAAAACATCATAGCAAAATCTTCAGATGCCAGCTTCGTCCAACTCTGTCATGTGTCCTCCTCAAGCTACCTGCCTCATTCTACTCACCTGCGTGCATACTAAAAATCAGTTACGCTGAGTGAGTTCTAGTTAATCACATACTCATACAATACCTTCTTACATTTCATACTTAACCTCTTAACTTTCTTTCATACACACATAAGTGCATATACTTTCATTCTTACCTTCATACTTTCTTTACATACATAATCATACGTTTTAAAGAGCCTTTCGCCCTATAACCTCACAGATATTATAAGGGTCTGGTCCCTGACATCACAGATATTATAAGGGTCTGGTCCCTAATATCACAGATATTATTAGGGTCTGGTCCCTAACATCACAAATATTATTAGGGTCTGGTCCCTAACATCACAGATATTATTAGGGTCTGGTCCCTCTTCGTTACCATACAACCATGCCTTTCCTTCATTTATTAACTTTATCGCATTCACACATATAAGCAAATACATTATACTTACCTTATACGTAACACTACAACCTGACAGTACGTGCAATATCCGAAAATCGTTCACGTACTGACAAGCAATCATCATACATTTCACATCATTCATATAAGGCATACACTTATCACTTAGGATAAGTGTATTAACAAACATATCGAGTATGCACACAGCCCCGAAAACATAACACAGAAGTGGGGCTAGAAACTCACCTGAATCCTGTTACGCTCTCCGTTAATCGTTATTCCCTTCTTGAGCTGTGCACGGCTAACTGTATAATATTTACATGTATCAATTAACTACTACTACTCATGTTGTATTTCTATCTTTATATTACCCACAACGAACGGGGGTCCGGGGGCGGCAGACCCTAGCAGGGTCCAAGGGGCAGAGCCCTTGGCTGGGGTCGAGCTGCCAGGTCAGCTTGGAAAAATTTTATTTCCATTAACCGTCTTAACACATTTTTCATTAGGTTTTTAATTTATTTCCTAATTTGCTAACTCCAGCGAACTTATCATTAAGCGAACTTAACAATAAGCGAACTTATCATCAGCGAACTTGTATACAAGCGAACTTATACAAGCGAACTTATACAAGCGAAGTTGGCTACCAGCGAACTTAGCATGTAGCGAAGTTTAGCCATGAGCGAACTTATTTGGCAGGCGAAGTTATAGCTTGGCGAACTTTGCTGCAGGCGAGGTTACCTGCAGGCGAAGTTGCCTAACTGCCGCCTCTGTTCAACATTAATCCCCCAAAATCATAATCGTTTTACTGAGAAATCCATGGGTATGGTATTTGACTAACCCGCGATCATTCCTATGGTCGTTTTTGGATATGGTTTGACCCAAAAACACGTAAAGTTTGGACCTTTGAGTTCAAAAACGTTCAATACTAGTGTTAAGGGTTCATTACTTGAGCCGTCTCCATTTTCGGGTTCATTACACTCATATTTATCATCAAGTTTACAACTTTATGTTTCGTTTACACCCGATCTACTCTTGTTCTAAGTTTCAAGGCTAAAGTTTATAAAAACGTAAACTTTAGGATCAAAACATACCTTTTATACGTTCGGTTGGTCGCGTTTTTGCTTGGTTATCTTGTATCTAGCTCGTATATGAGTGATCTATTGCTATTCGATGTTCGTTGGTCGTTTCACCCTCTTCCTCTCTCTCGGCCGTAAATAGTAATAAGGAAGTGGGTGTGTGTTTTTGAGTGTGTAGAGATTAGGATGGATATAAATGAGGATTTAGGGTTTTAGGTTGGTTTAAGAGGGTATTTATAACTCTTGAAGCCCATGGACCTAAAGCCCATTACCACTTAATCCACCTTAATTGATTCAAGTCAATGTTCTTTATTAATACTAATTAATTATTCAGGCCCGATAACTAAACACAACTTTCTTTTATTAAATACGAGAATTTAGGATGTTACATGGTTTTTTCAAGCTTTTTAAAAAATTAATAATCAGAAGGGCACAGACTGACCCGCCAATTTTTTACTTGTAAAAAGTCTAAAACACCCTCCTTCTCAACGTTCATTAACGGAAATATATGACGGAAGGGCACAGATGCCCCGCCCAAATATCACAGACGTCCAAAATGCGTAATTTCATTTTCAGTGGTTATTCGTCTCCCGACGATATATTTCAGGGAGGCAAATTGGAATTTTCTCATATGCAAATATGTGTATACATAATGCACTGATCATGCATGTGTCATATAAGAAGATCAACTTCAATCTATAATCAATTCTTGTGTCTTTCCTAAGCTAGATAGTACAAGTCTACAAGAATGTTAACAAGTTTTGCATTCATTGCTGTAAGAACTTCTTACATGGACTAGATATCCCTTCATATTCCTGAGTGTCCAAAAATTCCATTTGTTTGGAGGAAGAACTATGCGGTCAAGAAGATGAGGTCGCTATCTTCTTCATACAGTACTACGTACGTCTATACACTTTAAATCAAGTATCAACTTATTAACGTATAACCTAAAGGTTGTAGGAAGGTTTGATTTCCGGCCAAGAGCCCAACAATTCCTTGATGCGCAAATAGTGCTCGCATCTTTATCCTCATAATCTGAAATCATCATTGCCATCTAATTTCTCTAAATAAAACTTTACGAAAGTCATTTTTTTAGTTTGATCAATTGCCGATGGTCCCTTCTCTTTGAATCGAGCCAAACTAGAAGCACTAATAACACTTGTCAAAATTGATCGTATGGTCAAATTAGTCAATGTACACCAGTTAAATAAAATCAGAATTGAATAACAAACCAACAGCTTGTATGTTCATTCAATGAGACAATCATAGAACAATATAATCAAATTAAAAAAAGGGAAAATGCCATAAAAAAACTAATATACTTTTAATTTTTGCTCATAAAAGTCCCTTTACAATTTTTTGCATATTAAAATCCTTCTACATGTAATTTTTGAACAACATTATGAAGTTGTTTAAATTTAGTTAGATGAATGGTTCTTGTGGTTTGATCATATTACAACTTTAGTCCCAAAAGTTTAAAAGATTACAATTTTAGAGTCATAGCTTGTATAAACATAACAGTTTTGGTTCTCAAAATGGATGGAATCAAGTTTTTTTTTTAAAATGAAAATGTATCAAAATTTTATTAACATAGATTTGATATAAAAAATATTATATTATAATATTAAAGTTAAAATAGATCTGCAATTTATAGCTCAAGCCTATCTCCGTTTTGCGAATCTGGCACCACCACCGGCGACTTCAAGTTCTCGGCGACCCAACACCACCGCACCAGACGCACCGAAAAGTCAACGTCCCATCGGTGGTTATTCTGAGCACCATCGCCTGATCTATGCTAAACTCGCCATCTCCGCCGCCACCATAACCGGATCTACAACTTGTGATGTATATAAAAATATACATCTTTTTAGCATCAAATAATCTCTAAAAACTGCAACTTCTATCGTATAATATAGTTAAAATAACTACTTATCATGTTAAAAGGTATTTTCAGGTGAATCCAAGCCTCAAACGAAGAAGCGAATGAAAAAACAAAGAAAAACCAAAGAAAACAGCAAAACATGGAGCTGTGCTTCAGGAAACATGGGGCCGTGCTTCAGGAAACATGGGGTTGTGCTTTCAGGAAACATGGGGCTGTGCTTCTGGAAACACGGGGCTGTGCTTTTGGAAACATGGGGCTGTGCTTTTAGGAAACACGGGGCTGTGCTTTTGGAAGCACGGGGCCGTGCTTCTGGTCACTTTTCAGAAAAGACAAAAAAAAATCTACAAGAAAAGACAAAATAGTGAACAGCTGGACACGGGGCCGTGCATTTAGAAGCACGGGGCCGTGCTCACCTTTCAGAAACGACAAAAAAGAATTAGCACATGTCACTAAAAAGCACGGGACCGTGCCTATCAACCACGGGGTCGTGGCCACGTCACAGAAAAGACAAAACAAATCTGGCACATGTCATAAAAATGCACGGGGCCGTGCTCATCAAGCACGGAGCCGTGCTTCACACTCCATATTGCCTATAAATAGAGGCTCTTGTGCCATTTGAAGAGTGTGTCTTGAAAAGAAATCTATTCGGTTCTCTCTTATAAAAACACACACTAACACTCACTTTGAAGATCTAGTGAAGAGTTTGAAGGCTTGGAGGTCATCACCATCAACCACCATCATCATCCATCATCATCATCATTAAGAAGGAAGATTCATCTATCT